>NC_057797.1:372012871-372698589 GCF_018294505.1 Triticum aestivum | reverse complement strand
TGTCGAACGCAGGGCGCGACGGGCCCCGATCCAGATCGGATCGGGGGAGGGGTGGGGAGTGGCGACGTGGGGGAGGGAGTGGTGCGTGGGCTAGGGTTTCCAGGGGGAAGTGGATAAGAGGGAGTGGGGGGGAGTAGCCGGCTGGGCCTGGTGGTGGCCCAGTTGGGCCTGTGGTCAGCTGGGCCAAAGCCCAGGGGGGGTTCTCTTCTATTACTTTTTTTTGTTTTGTTTTTCTGTTTTATTTCCATTCTTTTATTTATTTTCCTTTTCTATTTTAATTCAACTTAGGGCATTTAAGTATTTTATAAATTTGTGTTTTCTTTACTATAATTACCTATGCCAATTTTGGCACAGACCGAACATTTTTGTTTTGATGTTTGAAAACTTTTGATGTTTGACAATATTTAAATTTTTAATTTGAAAAGTTTCGAACCGACGCGAGATTAGCAACAGTAAACGAGGTGACGTGGCATCATTAGCAGAGGTTCACTGTAGCTTAAATACCCGGGCGTCACATCTTTGTCCTTGGGTGCATGCTTAGGTTCCATGCAAGAAATCAGAATGAATTTCAAACACCAGGGCACCGTTGATTGCTGGCAAAACATTGAGATGCCTGGTTCTTAAATTCTAGTAAATCCAAAACTCGTCTAAAATGCATAAAACTTGGCATGCTAACATGGAGCGGCATTAACATGCCGTGGTAAAACTTTTGTCCCATTTGGGGCAGGTTTGGGTATATGCTTCTCACAAACCGGAGCATCTCACTACAAGAATGATGGTTTCGGTAGGGAACGCCCCACCTTTGGGGACGAAACGGTATCCATTGCCTCTTATTGCTTTGAAATTTTTTCTCGTGTCAACATAGAACAACAGAAGTGTTGTGTCATTTTTGTGATTTTTCTGGGTTCGTTTGGACATTTTTATGCATTAACTAAGTTTTGAATGCATTTGTGTGCGTAATTCAAATTTGAACTTCATGCACATGCTCCGGTGCATATAGATTGGTTGAAAAATCAAATCTTTGTCCTTGGGTGCATGCTTAGGTCCCATGCAAGAAATGGGAATGAATTTCAAACACCAGGGCACCGTTGATTGCCAGCAAAACATTGAGATGCCTGGTTTTTAAGTTCTAGTAAATCCAAAACTCGTCTTAAATTCATGAAACTTGGCATGCTATCATGGAGCGACATCAACATGCCGTGGTAAATTTTTTGTCTCGTTTGGGGCGGGTTTGTTATACGCTTCTCACAATCCAGAGCTTCTCACAACAAGCATGATGGTTTCGGTAGGGAACGCCCCACCTTTGGGGACGAAATGATATCCATTGCCTCTTATTTCTTTAGAAAAAATTCTCATGTCAACGTAGAACAATAGGAGTGTTGTGTTATTTTTTGTGATTTTTCGGGGTTCGTTTGGACATTTTTATGCATTAAGTGAGTTGTCAATGCATTTATGTGCATAATTCAAATTTGAACTACATGAACATGCTCCGGTGCATATAAATTGGTTGAAAAATCAAATCTTTGTCCTTGGGTGCATGCTTAGGTCCCATGCAAGAAATAGGAATGAATTTCAAACACGAGGCACCGTTGATTGCCGGCAAAACATTGAGATGCCTGGTTTTTAAATTCTAGTAAATCCAAAATTCGTCTAAAATTCATGAAACTTGGCATGCTATCATGGAGCGGCATCAACATGCCGTGGTAATTTTTTGTCCCATTTGGGGCAGGTTTGGGTATATGCTTCTCACAAACCAGAGCTTCTCGCAACAAGCATGTCGGGGAAACTGATCCACGAACACCTATGGGGCCGGCGGACCGGGCCCCTTTCGGTTCGGCGGGGGCGGAGATCGCACGAAGAGCAGATCGAGGCGAGGCACACGAGCAGTTTACCCAGCTTCGGAGCTCTCCGGAGAGATAACACTCCTACTGCTGCTTGTCTGGTTGTATTATCTTGTGTTCTTGCTCTAGAGAGAGCGTAGTGTTTTTCTGGCTCGCGAATGAATCCAACCGAACCTCCTCTACGTTGCACATGGGCCTCCTTTTATACGCTAAAGGGGTCACCGACAGGTGGCAACGCAGAGAAGGGTACAAATGTAAAAAGTGAGGTGGTTGGTACAGCTACTTGTACAGTGCACCCTACCTAACCCTGACGGCAGGGGACAAGGGCATTAAGTGCCCGTCTGAGTCGCCCAAACAGTGCAGAAAAGGACCGTTAGGGGCGCCACCGTTCGCCACGATGGCGATCTTGTCAGCTTCGCATGCCACTGCGCACCGCTGGCTGCACAGCCTCCCGCCACGCGCGCCTGGAGAGGCCCCCAGGGCGACACATTGGTGGATGCGCTGGAGCGTGGGCACAGAGTGGCCGGCTGTCGCGGCAAGCGCCTTGCCGCTGCTGTTATCTTGTCGGGTCTGGAAGCTTGTCGCTCACCGGGCCTCGAGGTACCTTGGTTGGTCTTCCCGGCAAGCTCCTCTTGCCGGGGCCTTGTTGCCTTGCCGAAGCACATGGCGCGTCGCGGAAAGTTCCTTGGAGTGCCTTGGTTGGCCTTCCCGGCAAGCTCCTCTTGCCGGGGCCTTGTCTCTTGAGCTTAAATACTTTGTTCTTGAATGGCTCCAAGGGAACCACGGAGGATCTTGGCGTTCTCCCGGCAAGCCTTGCCGCGGGGTGCTGCAACTGCCCGTGCACAAGTTCGGGGTACTAGGGTACCCCTATTCTAGTACACCGACAGGAGCCCCCGGGCCTGGGCCAAACACAGTGCCGAGCGCTGTTGGGCCAGGCCCAAGACAGGGCACGGGCACACGCGGATTGGGCCACACCGAATCTCGCTCCGTATCCACCACGCTCTCCCCTAATGGCACGCGTTGAATGCGGCGTCGTGGGAGAGATCGTGGGTGATTCTTTATTCGGAAGGGCGAAACGTCCGCCCCGTCCCTCTTTATAAGCAGAGGAAACAGGGGCAGTTCGTTCCCCCTCGCTGGTTGCTACTATTCCATCTTCACGAACCTCCGCCGCCCCCCCCCCTTCTTCTCGAAGCCGAGAGAGCAGCGCTCCGCCCCCCATTGCCACCAGCATCACCAACGCCGTCGACCTCCCCCACCACCTCTGCCATGGCTCCGAAAGCCGACAAGGGAAAGGGCATGAGGTCGGCCGAGGCGCAGCGGCTCGCGGCGCTGCGGAAGGAGCGGGCGATCTTCTCCCCCTAGCTCGGCGTGCAGGAGCTGAGGGAGTACTTCTACCTCTTTTGGGCGATGGAGACGCGGGCGCATCCGCGCACGAGGGTACTCCCGGCCGCTGCTTTGGAGCTGGCTCCAAACGGGTACCCATTCTCCGCGCTGTTCTTCTATTGCAGGCTCTGCCCGCCCTTCTCGGAGTTCTTCTGTGATATCATGAACACCTACGGCTTCCGCCTTCTTGACTTCACCCCCAACGCCGTTCTGACCATGGCAGTTTTCGCACATTTGTGCAAAAACTTTGTCGGAGTCCACCCCAGTGTTGCCCTTTTCCGCCACTTCTTCATACCTCGGGTAGAGAGAGGAGAGCCGCTTGCCGGAGGGATTGCCTGGATCTCGAGAGTCGGCAAGAAGGAGGCGTACTTGGAGGGTGAGCTCCGCAGCAAGTGGGATGAGTGGAGAGCGGAGTGGTGCTGGATCGTCGAGGAGAATCCGCAGCCCTTCACCGCCGTGCGCCAAGCTCCAATAGTGCGCGGTAATGACTGGAGCAACGTGGCCCCGGAAGACGAGAGGTTGAAGATCGCCATTACTAGGATCCTTCGCCTTAGGGTTGCCGGGCTCACTGTAGGCGCTGTAGGTGCAGATTTCCTCCGCCGCCGCATCGCCCCCCTGCAGGAGAGGGGGAGGCCTACCTGGGAATTCAAGAACTCGGCGGACATCATGAGGCTGCGGCCGGGCCTCAACTACAACTTCACCGTCTTGGAGCTGGATGCAATGCTCCTGGAGTTGTTCAAAAGCGAACCCCAGCACCCATTCACGCTGCCGAGGGGCGTCGTTCCATTGTGCAATAATTCTTCACTTGACCGGATCCGAGCCATGATGCCGTTGTGCGATTCACACGGAATCGTTCCAACTTGGCAAGAGCCTGCGGATGACGTCGTGCAAGCATTCTTTGACAACTTGGAAGAAGTGCTGGTCCACACTGATGAGCAGAAGAGCCTCACCCGTGACACCACCGACGAGGAGCTGCAGCGCATCGCCACTAGGGCGGAAGAGGTTGCGGCCGCAGCTGCCGCGGGCGTGTTCGGGTTCACTGTGGAGGAGGCGGAGGCGGCAGAGGCGGCAAACCTTGCCGAGCGCGCGGAGTTCATTGGCGAAGAAGAGCCTGCCGGCTCTGAAGCTGAGCCGAGCGAGGCCGGCGAGGAAGAGCCCGACCCTTCAGAAAACTTGCCGTAGGCGGAGCCCCCGGCCCCGCCAAGAAGGCGCCTTCGCAGGGCCGGGGACGCAGCGGGGCGGCAGCCGGGTCAACAGCCGCCGAGCCGTGCGACGCGCTCTACCGCGACAAGCAATGTTGTCGAGGGAGCGCCTCACGCAGCAGCGGCAACTGGAGCGGGATCTTCCCGGGCCACCGCCACCGCCCCCGCCAAGCGGGCAAGGGATCCTACTCCTCCGCCTCGCCGCACCGGAGGAGGGCCGGACTTCGATCTTTTCGCGCTCAGCTCTGACGAGGAGGAAGAAGAGTAAGCTTCTTTGGTGCTCTTGTAGTTCTTCAATCTTGCTGTTTATATCTTGTATCTGACTTGCTTCAATCTGGACTCCTTTCTTTTCAGGACGCTGGCCCAGAGAGCGGCGAAGAGGGCCAAGGCCGCGGTGATTGTCATCAAAGATGACCCCACCGTGTCAGCAGGGGGTGGGTCTGAGACCACCTTGACGGACCCGGCAATCACTCCTCAAAGCAGCCCCCAGCGCAGCCCCCAGCGTAAGTTCATAGTTAGCTTTCTGCTGTCGGGTGCACATGAGTGCTTTTTCCTTTGTTGATATCTTGCTTGTTGACTTGTGTAGGAGCAGAGCAGCCACATCAGGAGCGCCCGGAAGCTGGTCCCGAAGTGCCATCTGCTTCGACAACGCCGCCAAGGGAGGGGTTCCCGGTAAGGGAGCGCTCTCCGGCAAGCGAGAACTCTCCGGCAAGGGGCAGCACCGTCGATCATGCGGCGGCCGAGACCGCAACTGCAGATCTTGGCACAGGTAATTCACTTGTCCAAAAACTTTCCCTTGGGTTCTTTTTCTTCTGATTTTCTTCTCTTGGATTTTTGATTGATTTTTCTCCCTTCTTCGTTCTTCAGACCCATCTGCTGTTGAACCAATGGAGATAGAGGGCGCCGACGAGGAAGGGGCTGGTGCTGATGAGACCGCCAGCGAGGAGGCCGCCAAGGCTGCCGCTGCAGAGGGCGGCGAGGGGTTGGGCGATCGCACTGACGACCCTGAGGCCGTAGGAGCGCCAGGCGCTGCGCCGACCGCCGATCCCTCTGCCGCTGCTGCGGAGCCGGGCTCCGAGGAGCCCCAGCCCGGCGCCTACTTGAAGGCCGGCGACGATATCTTCATCAAGCTACCCTGGGCGTCGAGCTCCAGGGCGCCGGTTGAGGGGGAAACTTTTGATGAGGAGGTGCTCGCCTTCGCCGGATTGTCGTTGGTCGACGCGCCCGACAGCAGCATTGGCGAGCCTGAGGAGGAGCAGCTGCTGCGGAAGCTGCTGTCACTCTACCGCGCCCGGCAAGCCAAGCTGGCTTCCCGGGAAGCGCTTGTCGCGAAGGCAAGAGTTGACATGGAGAAGCGCGCGGAGGAGCTCCGGGGCCACTATCAAGAAGCACTCCGGTCCCTGGCACAGGAGCGGGAGCGACTCAACGAGGAGCGCACGGCCTTCCTTCTCGAGAAGGCCGAAGCTGAGGAGGAACAAAGGCTGGCCGCCGAGAAGCAATCCGCACGAGAAGGTGAATTGGTGCAGCGGAAGGCCAACCTCGACAGCTACGAGGAGGAGCTTGCCGAGCGCGAGCAAGCACTTGGCGGGGCGCTCAAGGAAGCAAAGGACGCTGCCGCGATCGCAGAGGCCGCCAAGAAAGAGCTGGAAGAGAAAGTGGCGCAGCTGGAGGCCAATATCGGGAAGAGCGGCAAGGAGCTTGCCACGCTCAAGCATGAGCGTGAGAAGGATGCTGCCACCGACGGTGAGCTGCAAGGTCTTCTCGCTGAGAGGGGCAAGGAGGTCAGCGCCGCCAAGGATTCCAATGCGGACCTGGAGTTGAAGCTGGCCACGCTGATGCAGACGCTGGAGGCCGCCAAGGAGCGGGAGAAAACCTTGTCAGAGAAGGTCAAAGCTGACAAGGCGCTGCTGGAGAGCATCGCAGTTACCCAGAACTCGTTCAGAGACACTGTGGAGCACTGGACCGAGGGTCTGGTGAATATTGCCGCAGTCATCAACGAGGAGCTGGCGCAGCTGGGGATGGAGGACTTTGGGTATCCCTCCGACGAGAATCTCCAACCCAGCGCCAAGCTCAGCCTGTTCTTCAAGGGCGTGGCGACGGCACTCCAGCGTCTCCGGGAGAGGATCCCAAAGCAGCTGGCCGACGATTCACGCAAAATCTGCACCAGGGTTCTCCAGAAGGTGCTGATGAAGGTGGCCTTCTGCAATCCAGGCCTCAGCTTCACCAACGTCCTCAAGTCCTTGCCGCCAGACGCCGATCGGGACGCACTCAAGGCCCTTGTCGCACCCATTGTGGACAAGGTGAGCGAGATCAAGAGGGTTGAGGGCGACCGCGTAGACTAGGCCGCCCATTTCTTCTTTTCCCTTGTCGCTGCTAATCATGTTATGAAAACAGTCCATTAGAGCTGCGACAAGTTATCTTGTAATATAACTTTATTTCTGTTATCAATTGCTATGTTATTTCCTCTACTAGATTCCTTCCTTTGTATGTTTTTACCCTACGCTTCTAGGGAACTTGTCGGCGCAGGCACCCGAGCCGCGAGCGCTGAGTGCGGAACTTCAGCAGCCTACTAGCGGCGCTGCTTCCGACAAGAAACCTTGTCGCGACTAGATGCAGCACACTTAAGTTGTTGAGCCGACTCGAAACAAAGTAAGGGCGCAACTAGCCACGAGTTGGTTCCTCCGCGCACAGGTTTTCCATCAAAGCGGGGTCATTCGAGGAAGATAACTCAAAAAATTTAAAAATTGATTGCTCAAACTTTGGCAACTTAGCTTTTTTGTCGTTTGCTTCCCGGCAAGGCAGAACTTTGCTTGAACGACACCTGGTCCATACCACAATCTTCTCCTTCCCCCCGGCAAACATGTGTGCAAGGGAACCTTCTTTTCCTTTGTTGAAAAAAGAAGAAAGAAGAGAAAATAATGATATGGAGCCCTTTAGCTCGTTACTGCTTACCGGATGTAGGTGCTGCACAAAGTGTCAGATAACACATGCAAGAAAGAAACTAATGCATGAAATGGACAAGTTGTGCGGAGCACATGGGGTTCTATTTATGCACGGGATCTGCGCCTGGCTTTGTACAAAGGATTACATGCAACAGTGGCAAGACTTGTACAAAAGGTGGTTGCCGGAACGGGGTTCCGGCAACCGCGCCCTACGGGAAAAACTGACGAAGATGTGCTATGTTCCAGGAGTTGCTCACTGGAATGCCATCTTCGGTCTCAAGGCGGACAGCGCCGGGCCTTGTGACTCGTTTCACCCGATAAGGGCCTTCCCACTTCGGCGTCAACTTGTTGGAATTCTTGGCGGACTGAACGCGCCGAAGAACAAGGTCACCTTCCTCGAAGCTTCTGGCCTTAACTTTGCGGCTATGGTAGCGGCGCAAAGCTTGCTGGTATCGAGCAGCTCGTACAGCAGCCTGAAGACGATCTTCCTCAAGGAGCAGCGCGTCATCTTGTCGCAGCTGTTCTTGCTCAAGCTCATCATAAGCAAGCACTCGAGGCGATCCGTATACGAGTTCCGTGGGGAGAACTGCCTCTTCTCCATAGACTAGAGCGAAAGGTGTCTGGCCAGTGGCTCGATTTGGCATCGTTCTGATCGACCAAAGAACCACCGGCAGCTCCTCGATCCAGTTTCTTCCGCACTTGCGCAGCCTGTCGAAAGTTCTGGTCTTGAGTCCACGCAGCACTTCAGCATTTGCCCTCTCTGCTTGACCATTGCTTCTCGGATGAGCAACAGAAGCGAAGCAGACCTTGGCGCCAAGGTCTTGGACGTACTGCATGAAGGTGCGGCTCGTGAATTGCGTGCCGTTGTCGGTGATGATCCTGTTAGGGATCCCGAAACGGCATACAATTGACCTAAAGAACTTGACTGCTGACTGTGCTGTCACCTTCCTCACTGGCTGCACTTCCGGCCACTTTGTGAACTTGTCGATTGCGACGTACAAGTACTCAAAGCCCCTGACAGCTCGGGGGAAAGGGCCGAGGATATCGAGCCCCCAGACCAAAAATGGCCAGGATAAAGGGATCGTCTAGAGAGCTTGAGCTGGCTGGTGTATCTGTTTGGAGTGGAACTGGCATGCTTCACACTTGGTTACTTGTGCAGTTGCATCCTGGAGGGCTGTCGGCCAAAAGAAACCTTGCCGGAAAGCTTTGCCGGCAAGTGCTCTTGCGCCAATGTGGTGGCCACATATGCCTCCATGTATCTCTGCCAACAGCTTTTGTCCATCTTCCTGGCAAATACACTTCAATTTCACACCGTTGAGTCTTCTTCTGTACAGTATGCTATCGACAAACTGGTACATACTTGACTGCCGGGCTACTCTTTCCGCTTCTTCTTGCTCTTCGGGAAGTTCTCCTGTCTGAAGGAAATGGACAATCTGCTGTGCCCATGCTGGAGCTTGTGGCTCGACAACAAGGACTAAAGGCACATCTGCTGCTGCGGGAACATCCGGTTCTACGGCAAGAACTTGCGGCCCTGCCGGAGCTTGATGTTCCCCGGCAAGCTTGCCGGACAAAACTTGTCGGGAGCGTCTGCTTCAACGGAACAAACCATAAGGCTTGCCGGAGCAGACTGCCCCTCAGCATCCTTGGTGTTGATCTTGGGGACTTTCTTGGCGGCGGCTTCGGGGAGCTCTGCTGGAAAGTAGTCACTAGAACCCAACTTCCTCTTCTTGCTTTGTCCAGTTGATGGTGTTACAGATGGTTGAGTCAACTTGAGCACAAAGATCCCTGGTTCCACAGGTAACTTTAGTGCGGCGCACTTTGACAGGCCATCAGCAATGTCATTCTGAGCTCTTGGGATATGCTCCATCTGTAGGCCGTCAAAGTGCTCTTCTAGCTTCCTCACTTCATCAACATATGCTTAAATCAACGAACTCTGGTAGTTCTTGTTCACTTAGCGAACGACAAGCTGTGAGTCACCCCTGACAATGAGCTTCTTGATCCCAAGGTCTGCTGCGATTCTGAGACCGGCAAGCAATCCTTCATACTCTACAGTATTGTTGGTTGCTTGCTCCTTGGGAAAGTGCATCTGGACTACGTACTTGAGGTGCTCTCCGGTGGGCGCGACAAGCAGCACGCCCACAGCGGCGCCTTGCAGCGAGAAGGAACCATCAAAGTACATCAGCCACTCTTTGCTTGCCTCTTTGACGGGGATGCTCGTCTCTGGAATTTCTTCATCTGGTGTTGGCGTCCACTCTGCTATGAACTCTGCCAATGCTCTGCTTTGGATAGTTGAAGTGCTCTCAAACTTGAGGCCAAAGCTTGACAGTTCCAGCGCCCACTCGACAATCCTGCCTGTCGCTTCTGGATTCTGCAGTATCCTCTTCAGCGGAAAGCGAGTGATGAATGTGATCTCATGTGCTTGGAAGTAATGGCGCAGCTTTCTCGAGGCCATGAGGAGGCCGAAAAGCAACTTCTGCACACCAGAGTACCTTGATCTAGCCCCCTGTAGAAGGGAACTGACAAAGTAAACTGGACGCTGCACCATTCTCTTCTGCATCTTATCATGCTCCTGCGCAGATCCATCTCTGTCGGGACCAGAGCTTGTCGGTGAAGCCCCCTGCTTGTCGCTGGATGCATCTGCCGTGGTTGCTGGCTCATCATCTGCCTCACTCTCCGCCACTAACGCAGCACTAACCACTTGATTGGTTGCCACTATATACAGCAGCAACTTCTCTTGCGGCTTAGGTGCGACAAGTGTTGGAGTGGAGGACAGGTATCTCTTCAAGTCCTGCAGCGCAGCCTCCACCTCCGGAGTCCATTTCATTGGACCTGCCTTTTTCAAAATTTTGAAAAATGGCAGGGCTCGCTCAGCAGATCTAGAGATAAACCTGCTGAGAGCAGCCACGCAACCGGCAAGCCTTCGTACATCCTTGACGCGCTCTGGTGCTTCGATCTGCTCAATGGCCTTGATCTTGTCGGGATTGGCTTCAATTCCCCGCTGAGACACGAAGAACCCGAGAAGCTTGCTGGAAGGGACTCCAAACATGCACTTCTCGGGGTTAAGCTTGAGGTTGATCTTGCGCAGATTTGCAAATGTCTCGTCTAAATCTTGAATCAGGGTCGCCCTGTTCTTGCTTTTGACCACTATGTCATCCATGTAGGCTTCCACATTTCTATGCATCTGCGGCTCAAAAGCGTGGTGGACTACCCTTGCGAATGTTGAACCAGCATTCTTCAAATCGAAAGGCATCCGTACGAAACAGTACGTGCCACACGGGGTGATAAATGCGGTTTTCTCTTCATCCTCTTCTGCCATGAAGATCTGATGGTATCCTGAGTATGCATCAAGAAATGAAAGCAAGTCACATCCGGTTGTGGAGTCAACAATTTGGTCAATGCGCGGCAAGGGAAATGGGTCTTTGGGACAAGCTTTATTAACATCAGTAAAGTCAATACAAAGCCTCCATTTCCCGTTAGCCTTGCGCACGACAACAGGATTGGCCAACCATGTGGGATGGAGCACTCCTCTGACAAGGCCTGCTGCTTCCAACTTCTTGATTTCTTCTACGATGAATTCTTGGCGCTCCACTGCCTGCTTCATGACTCTCTGCTTGACGGGCCGCGCATGAGGACAGACGGCAAGGTGGTGCTCAATTACTTTCCTGGGAACAACGGGGATATCAGACGGTTGCCACGCAAACACGTCGACATTCGCCCGCAGGAAAGCAACGAGCGTGCTTTCCTATTTGGGGTCAAGAGTGGCGCTGATGGTGAAGGTACCACCAGCGCCGTCCTCCTTGGTGGACACCTTCTTGGTCTCCGGTGGAGCTGCCATTGCCTTCTAACACTTGCCGGTGGAGCTCGATGGTGCATCCTCGACGGTAGTGCAGCACTCCAAAGAGGTGCGCTTGCCGGAGTGGGCATTAGAGCTCTTGCCGGACTTGGTCTTCTTCTTCCCCCCGGGAGCTTCAGCGGCAAGTGTCTTGCGTTCTGCTGCGGCTGCTGCTTCCTGGTAGATCTTGTCGGCACAGATAAGAGCATCCTTCTTGTCGCCAGGGACAGAGATGACACTTATCGGGCCTGGCATTTTCAGTACGTTGTACGCATAGTGAGAGGCTGCCATGAACTTGGCGAGTGCCGGACGGCCAAGGATTCCATTGTAAGGTAATGGAAAGTCAGCAACATCAAATGTGACCCTCTCAGTCCTGAAGTTCAGCTCGCTGCGAAATGTTACCGGCAACGTGATCTTTCCCTTCGGCTTGCTTCTTCCCGGGTTGATTCCTTGAAATGTACCGGTCTCTTCGAGCTCGCTGTCAGGGATCTGGAGTTTCTGGAGCACTGCGGAGGAGATCAGGTTCAAGCCGGCCCCACCGTCAACTAGCATCTTAGTGACCTTGAGGTTGCGGATTGTTGGTGAAACCAACATCGGCAAGCACCCGACCGCAGTTATGCGATTAGGGTGGTCCTCAATATCAAAGATGATAGGCGTGCTGGACCATTTCAGAGGCTTGCGTGACTCGACGGGTGGTTCTGCTGCATTAACTTCCCGCACCCACTACTTGAGCTGGCGGTGCGAGGTGTGCAGAGAAGCACCACCGTCAATGCATAGGACCTCTATGGCTTTCTGGAACTCCTGCTCATCAGTCTCCTCATCATCCATGTCTTCATCGTTGTCGTCATCTTCATCCTTGTCGCGGCCGCGAGGAGGTCTGTCTCCTTACCGCTGCTTGGCCTTGCCGCGGCGTCCTCCTCGGCCGGTATGTTTCTTGCCAGATCCCCCAGCACCTTCCTGGGCCTTCTCCTTGTCGCGCCGCTCGTATTCAGCTTTCTGTTGCTCAACAAGCTGCTCGACTTTCCTGCAGCTCTGGAGATCATGGCCCTTGGTGCGGTGGATCTTGCAATACTGCTTGTTGGTGCCGTCCTGCTTGTCGGCGACCGCCACCTCCGCGGCAACCTCCTTGCCGGAGTCACCAGCTTTGGCTTTGTTGGCGCCACCACCGTTGCCGGACTGCTCAACAACTAGCACCTCTTTGCCTTTCTTCTTTCTATTGTTCCGCCGCCGGTTTTTCCTTGCCGGGGAAGCATCTTCACTGTCAGATCCTCCCGCTCCTACATTCTCTCCGAGGAGTCTCCTCCCTTCCTCAGCACGTGCACACTTGTCGGCCAGTGCATATAACTCACTGACGTCCCTGATCTTGCACATTGCCATTTCCTCCCGCATCCTGCGATTTCGCATGTTCTGATGGAACGCGCTAATCCCGTGGCAGGGTGGACGTCTGGGATGTTGTGCTGCACACTGCTGAATCTCTGAATGTACTTGCGTAGGGGCTCTCCTTCCTTCTGGGCGAGCAGATGAAGATCACTCTCCTGGCCATGAGGCTTGTGTCCGCCTGTGAAGGCACTGACAAACTGATGGCATAGATCAGCCCAAGAGGATATGGAGTTGTCTGGCAAGTGCATGAGCCAGGACCTGACGTTGGGCTTGAGCACCAGCGGGAAGTAGTTGGCAAAGATCTTGTCATCCCGTCCCCCGGCAGCCTGCAACGCGATGGTGTAGATGATGAGGAACTCCGACGGATGCGTCTTGCCGTCGTACTTCTCCGGTACGTCTGGTTTGAAGTTCTTCGTGCTGGGCCACTGGACTTGCCGCAGCTCACGAGTGAACGCAGGGCAACCTACCGCGTACGGCAGATCGCCTGGTTCCCCTGGCGCATGCATGTCAACAGAGGGCCCAGCGCGCTTGTCGGATTGACGTCGCGCTTCTCTTCGGCGCTCGATGCGACTTCGAGCGTCTTCTTGTCGCCGATCATGAAGAACTTGGTGCTGATCGCGACGAGCTCGTGGATCCGACGATGCGGTGGATTCGCTGTTGAGGTGGATCCGGCGAGTCGGCGATCTTGGACTTCGGGGCGGTGATTGCATGGTAGTTGCACCTCCACCCGTTTCGTCGCCACTAGTTCGCGCCTGGCAACCTTGCCGCGGCGGCGACACGCTCGGCCGCCATGGAGTGTCGCCGTTGGCGTAGCCGATGAGACTCTGAATGGTGGCCCTCCATTCGTCGATCTTGTCCGATGTCGGAGGGTAATCTAGGAGAAGTTGAGCTCGCGCCAAAGCTTCTGCTGGAGTGGTGGGTGGAAGGGGCGGACGGCGCGAGGAGCGGGACGTGCTCGGACTTCTAACTATGTTAGAAGGAGCAGTATCCCGTCCAGGCGACCGTGCCCCGCTCGTGCCAGCACGCTGGCGTATATGCTGGTCTTGAGCGCCCCAAGATCCACCAGCTTGATCTTGGCCTATCATGCGTATGGCACTGCAAGTGCCATGACGCTGTTGGTCTTGCGCCTCCTGAGAGTGGCGTGGAACATGCACAGTCACCGAGGTTTGTGCAGCCTTGTTCTTGGATCTGGCAGCATCATGAGCTTCCTCGTCGACGTCCATTCTTCCGCCGGCGTCCATTCCACCACCCGTTTGCTCCAACGGTGGCGGAAGTGACGTGGACGGAGCGGCTGACGCCGAAGTCTTCTTCTTCGGTGGCATGTGTGAACGCCGGATCAGGTTCACACAATCTCGACGCCCCCTACCTGGCGCGCCAAAGACGTCAGTGAAACTGATTCACGAACACCTATGGGGCCGGCGGACCGGGCCCCTTTCGGTTCGGCGGGGGGCGGAGATCGCACGAAGAGCAGATCGAGGCGAGGCACACGAGCAGTTTACCCAGCTTCGGAGCTCTCCGGAGAGATAACACTCCTACTGTTGCTTGTCTGGTTGTATTATCTTGTGTTCTTGCTCTAGAGAGAGCGTAGTGTTTTTCTGGCTCGCGAATGAATCCAACCGAACCTCCTCTACGTTGCGCATGGGCCTCCTTTTATATGCTAAAGGGGTCATCGACAGGTGGCAACGCAGAGAAGGGTACAAATGTAAAAAGTGAGGTGGTTGGTACAGCTACTTGTACAGTGCACCCTACCTAACCCTGATGGCAGGGGACAAGGGCATTAAGTGCCCGTCTGAGTCGCCCAAACAGTGCAGAAAAGGACCGTTAGGGGCGCCACCGTTCGCCATGATGGCTATCTTGTTAGCTTCGCATGCCACTGCACACCGCTGGCTGCACATCCTCCCGCCACGCGCGCCTAGAGAGGCCCCCAGGGCGACACGTTGGTGGATGCGCTGGAGTGTGGGCACAGAGTGGCCGCCTGCCGCGGCAAGTGCCTTGCCGCTGCTGTTATCTTGTCGGGTCCGGACGCTTGTCGCTCACCGGGCCTCGAGGTACCTTGGTTGGTCTTCCTGGCAATCTCCTCTTGCCGGGGCCTTGTTGCCTTGCCGGAGCACGTGGCGCGTCGCGGCAAGTTCCTTGGAGTGCCTTGGCTGGCCTTCCCGGCAAGCTCCTCTTGCCGGGGCCTTGTCTCCTGAGCTTAAATACTTTGTTCTTGAATGGCTCCAAGGGAACCACGGAGGATCTTGGCGTTCTCCCGGCAAGCCTTGCCGCGGGGTGCTGGAACTGCCCGTGCACATGTTCGGGGTACTAGGGTACCCCTATTCTAGTACACCGACAAAGCATGATTGTTTCGGTAGGGAACACCCCACCTTTGGGGACGAAACGATTTCCATTGCCTCTTATTGCTTTCAAAAATTACTCATGTCAACATAGAATAATAGGAGTGTTGTGTTATTTTTTGTGATTTTCCGGGGTTCGTTTGGACAGTTTTATGCATTAAGTGTGTTTTCGATGCATTTATGTGAATAATTCAAATTTGAACTACATGTACATGCTCCGGTGCATATAAATTAGTTGAAAAATCAAATCTTTGTCCTTGGGTGCATGCTTACGTCCCATGCAAGAAATGGGAATGAATTTCAAACACCAAGGCACCGTTGATTGCCGGCAAATCATTGAGATGCCTGGTTTTTAAATTCTAGTAAATCCAAAACTCATCTGAAATTCGTGAAACTTGGCATGCTATCATGGAGTGGCATCAACATGCGGTGGTAATTTTTTTTTGTCCCATTTGGGGCAGGTTTGGGTAGATGCTTCTCACAAACCAAAGCTTCTCACAACAAGCATGATGGTTTCGGTAGGGAACACCCCAACTTTGGGGCGAAACAATATCCATTGCCTCTTATTGCTTTCAAAAAATTTCTCGTGTCAACATAGAACAATATGAGTGTTGTGTTATTTTTTTGATTTTTCAGGGTTCGTTTGGACATTTTTATGCATTAAGTGAGTTTTCAATGCATTTATGTGCATAATTTAAATTTGAACTACGTGCACATGCTCCAGTGCATATAAATTGGTTGAAAAATCAAATCTTTTGTCCTTGGGTGCATGCTTAGTTCTCATGCAAGAAATGGGAATGAATGTGAAACACCGTGCCACTGTCACTCTGCCGCAAACATTGAGATGCCCGGTTTTTAAGTTCTAGTAAATCCAAAAGTCGTCTGAAATTCATGAAACTTGGTATGCTATCATGGAGCAACATCAACATGCAGTGGTACAATTTTTTTCCCATTTGGGGCAGGTTTGGGTATATGCTTCTCACAACCCGGAGCTTCTCAAAACAAGCATGATGGTTTCGGTAGGGAACGCCCCACCTTTGGGGATGAAACGGTATCCATTGCCTCTTATTGCTTTGAAAATTTTTCTCGTGTCAACATAGTACAATAGGAGTGTTGTGTCATTTTTGTGATTTTTCTGGGTTGTTTGGACATTTTTATGCATTAACTGAGTTTTCAATGCATTTATGTGCGTAATTCAAATTTGAACTACAGGCACATGCTCCGGTGCATATAGATTGGTTCAAAAATCAAATCTTTGTCTTTGGGTGCATGCTTAGGTCCCATGAAAGAAATGGGAATGAATTTCAAACACCAGGGCACCGTTGATTGCTGGCAAAACATTGAGATGCCTGGTTTTTAAATTCTAGTAAATCCAAAACTCATCTGAAATTCGTGAAACTTGGCATGCTATCATGGAGTGGCATCAACATGCAGTGGTAATCTTTTTGTCCTATTTGGGGCAGGTTTGGTATATATGCTTCTCACAAACCAGAGCTTCTCACAACAAGCATGATTGTTTCGGTAGGGAACACCCCAACTTTGGGGGCGAAACGATATCCATTGCCTCTTATTGCTTTCAAAAATTTTCTCGTGTCAACATAGAACAACATGAGTGTTGTGTTATTTTCTGTGATTTTTCAGGGTTCGTTTGGACATTTTTATGCATTAAGTGTGTTTTCAATGCATTTATGTGCATAATTCAAATTTGAACTACATGAACATGCTCCGCTGCATATAAATTGGTTGAAAAATCAAATCTTTGTCCTAGGGTGCATGCTTAGGTCCCATGCAAGAAATGGGAATGAATTTCAAACACCAGGCACCGTTGATTGCCGCCAAAACATTGAGATGCTTGGTTTTTAAATTCTAGTAAATCCAAAATTCGTCTGAACTTCATGAAACTTGGCATGCTATCATGGAGCGGCATCAACATGCCGTGGTAATTTTTTGTCCCACTTGGGGCAGGTTTATGCTTCTCACAAACCAGAGCTTCTCACAACAAGGATGATGGTTTCGGTAGGGAACGCCCCACCTTTGGGGACGAAACGATATCCATTGCCTCTTATTGCTTTTAAAAAATTTCTCATGTCATCATAGAATAATAGGAGTGTTGTGTTATTTTCTGTGATTTTACGAGGTTCGTTTGGACAGTTTTATGCATGAAGTGAGTTTTCAATGCATTTATGTGCATAATTCAAATTTGAACTACATGCACATGCTTCGGTGCATCTAAATTAGTTGAAAAGTCAAATCTTTGTCCTTTGGTGCAGGCTTAGGTCCCATGCAAGAAATGGGAATGAATTTCAAACACTAGGGCACCGTTGATTGCCGGCAAAACATGGAGATGCCTGGTTTTTAAATTCTAGTAAATCTATAACTTATCTAAAATTCGTTAAACTTGGCATGCTATCATGGAGTGGCATCAACATGCGGTGGTAATTTTTTTGTCCCATTTGGGGCAGGTTTGGGTATATGCTTCTCACAAACTAGGGCTTCTCACAACAAGCATGATGGTTTCGGTAGGGAACACCCCAACATTGGGGGCGAAACGATATCCATTGCCTCTTATTGCTTTCAAAAAATTTCTCATTTCAACATAGAACAACATGAGTCTTGTGTTATTTTTTGTGATTTTTCAGGGTTCGTTTGGACATTTTTATGCATTAAGTGAGTTTTCAATGCATTTATGTGCATAATTCCAATTTGAACTACATGCACATGCTCAAGTGCATATAAATTGGTTGAAAAATCAAATCTTTTGTCCTTGGGTGCATGCTTAGGTCCCATGCAAGAAATGGGAATGAATTTCAAACACCAGGCACCGTTGATTGCCGGCAAAACATTGAGATGCCTGGTTTTTAAATTCTAGTAAATCCAAAATTCGTCTGAAATTCATGAAACTTTGCATGCTATCATGGAGCGGCATCAACATGCCGTGGTAATTTTTTTGTCCCACTTGGAGCAGGTTTGGGTATATGCTTCTCACAAACCAGAGCTTCTCACAACAAGGATGATGGTTTCGGTAGGGAACGCCCCACCTTTGGGGATGAAACGATATCCATTGCCTCTTATTCCTTTCAAAAAATTTCTCATGTCATCATAGAATAGTAGGAGTGTTGTGTTGTTTTTTGTGATTTTCCGGGGTTCGTTTGGACAATTTTATGCATGAAGTGAGTTTTCAATGCATTTATGTGCATAATTCAAATTTGAACTACATGCACATGCTTCGGTGCATCTAAATTAGTTGAAAAAAATCAAATCTTTGTCCTTTGGTGCAGGCTTAGGTCCCATGCAAGAAATGGGAATGAATTTCAAACACCAGGGCACCGTTGATTGCTGGCAAAACATGGAGATGCCTGGTTTTTAAATTCTAGTAAATCCAAAACTCATCTAAAATTCATGAAACTTGGCATGCTATCATGGAGTGGAATCAACATGCGATGGTAAAAATTTTGTCCCATTTGGGGCAGGTTTGGGTATATGCTTCTCACAAATCAGAGCTTCTCACAACAAGCATGATGGTTTCGGTAGGGAACACCCCAACTTTGGGGGTGAAACGATATCCATTGCCTCTTATTGCTTTCAAAAAATTTCTCGTTTCAACATAGAACAACATGAGTCTTGTGTTATTTTTTGTGATTTTTCAGGATTCGTTTGGACATTTTTATGCATTAAGTGAGTTTTCAATGCATTTATGTGCATAATTCAAATTTGAACTACATGCACATGCTCAAGTGCATATAAATTGGTTGAAAAATCAAATCTTTTGTCCTTGGGTGCATGCTTAGGTCCCATGCAAGAAATGGGAATGAATTTCAAACACCAGGGCACCGTTGATTGCTGGCAAAACATTGAGATGCCTGGTTTTTAAATTCTAGTAAATCCAAAACTCATCTGAAATTCGTGAAACTTGGCATGCTATCATGGAGTGGCATCAACATGCAGTGGTAATCTTTTTGTCCTATTTGGGGCAGGTTTGGTATATATGCTTCTCACAAACCAGAGCTTCTCACAACAAGCATGATTGTTTCGGTAGGGAACACCCCAACTTTGGGGGCGAAACGATATCCATTGCCTCTTATTGCTTTCAAAAATTTTCTCGTGTCAACATAGAACAACATGAGTGTCGTGTTATTTTCTGTGATTTTTCAGGGTTCGTTTGGACATTTTTATGCATTAAGTGTGTTTTCAATGCATTTATGTGCATAATTCAAATTTGAACTACATGAACATGCTCCGCTGCATATAAATTGGTTGAAAAATCAAATCTTTGTCCTAGGGTGCATGCTTAGGTCCCATGCAAGAAATGGGAATGAATTTCAAACACCAGGCACCGTTGATTGCCGCCAAAACATTGAGATGCTTGGTTTTTAAATTCTAGTAAATCCAAAATTCGTCTGAACTTCATGAAACTTGGCATGCTATCATGGAGCGGCATCAACATGCCGTGGTAATTTTTTGTCCCACTTGGGGCAGGTTTATGCTTCTCACAAACCAGAGCTTCTCACAACAAGGATGATGGTTTCGGTAGGGAACGCCCCACCTTTGGGGACGAAACGATATCCATTGCCTCTTATTGCTTTTAAAAATTTTCTCATGTCATCATAGAATAATAGGAGTGTTGTGTTATTTTCTGTGATTTTACGAGGTTCGTTTGGACAGTTTTATGCATGAAGTGAGTTTTCAATGCATTTATGTGCATAATTCAAATTTGAACTACATGCACATGCTTCGGTGCATCTAAATTAGTTGAAAAGTCAAATCTTTGTCCTTTGGTGCAGGCTTAGGTCCCATGCAAGAAATGGGAATGAATTTCAAACACTAGGGCACCGTTGATTGCCGGCAAAACATGGAGATGCCTGGTTTTTAAATTCTAGTAAATCTATAACTTATCTAAAATTCGTTAAACTTGGCATGCTATCATGGAGTGGCATCAACATGCGGTGGTAATTTTTTTGTCCCATTTGGGGCAGGTTTGGGTATATGCTTCTCACAAACCAGGGCTTCTCACAACAAGCATGATGGTTTCGGTAGGGAACACCCCAACATTGGGGGCGAAACGATATCCATTGCCTCTTATTGCTTTCAAAAAAATTCTCGTTTCAACATAGAACAACATGAGTCTTGTGTTATTTTTTGTGATTTTTCAGGGTTCGTTTGGACATTTTTATGCATTAAGTGAGTTTTCAATGCATTTATGTGCATAATTCCAATTTGAACTACATGCACATGCTCAAGTGCATATAAATTGGTTGAAAAATCAAATCTTTTGTCCTTGGGTGCATGCTTAGGTCCCATGCAAGAAATGGGAATGAATTTCAAACACCAGGCACCGTTGATTGCCGGCAAAACATTGAGATGCCTGGTTTTTAAATTCTAGTAAATCCAAAATTCGTCTGAAATTCATGAAACTTTGCATGCTATTATGGAGCGGCATCAACATGCCGTGGTAATTTTTTTGTCCCACTTGGAGCAGGTTTGGGTATATGCTTCTCACAAACCAGAGCTTCTCACAACAAGGATGATGGTTTCGGTAGGGAACGCCCCACCTTTGGGGATGAAACGATATCCATTGCCTCTTATTCCTTTCAAAAAATTTCTCATGTCATCATAGAATAGTAGGAGTGTTGTGTTGTTTTTTGTGATTTTCCGGGGTTCGTTTGGACAGTTTTATGCATGAAGTGAGTTTTCAATGCATTTATGTGCATAATTCAAATTTGAACTACATGCACATGCTTCGGTGCATCTAAATTAGTTGAAAAAAATCAAATCTTTGTCCTTTGGTGCAGGCTTAGGTCCCATGCAAGAAATGGGAATGAATTTCAAACACCAGGGCACCGTTGATTGCTGGCAAAACATGGAGATGCCTGGTTTTTAAATTCTAGTAAATCCAAAACTCATCTAAAATTCATGAAACTTGGCATGCTATCATGGAGTGGAATCAACATGCGATGGTAAAAATTTTGTCCCATTTGGGGCAGGTTTGGGTATATGCTTCTCACAAATCAGAGCTTCTCACAACAAGCATGATGGTTTCGGTAGGGAACACCCCAACTTTGGGGGTGAAACGATATCCATTGCCTCTTATTGCTTTCAAAAAATTTCTCGTTTCAACATAGAACAACATGAGTCTTGTGTTATTTTTTGTGATTTTTCAGGATTCGTTTGGACATTTTTATGCATTAAGTGAGTTTTCAATGCATTTATGTGCATAATTCAAATTTGAACTACATGCACATGCTCAAGTGCATATAAATTGGTTGAAAAATCAAATCTTTTGTCCTTGGGTGCATGCTTAGGTCCCATGCAAGAAATGGGAATGAATTTCAAACACCAGGCACCGTTGATTGCCGGCAAAACATTGAGATGCCTGGTTTTTAAATTCTAGTAAATCCAAAATTCGTCTGAAATTCATGAAACTTTGCATTCTATCATGGAGCGGCATCAACATGCCGTGGTAATTTTTTTGTCCCACTTGGGGCAGGTTTGGGTATTGCTTCTCACAAACCAGAGCTTCTCACAACAAGGATGATGGTTTCGGTAGGGAACACCCCACCTTTGGGGACGAAACGATATCCATTGCCTCGTATTGCTTTCAAAATTTTTCTCATGTCATCATAGAATAATAGGAGTGTTGTGTTATCTTTTGTGATTTTCCGGGGTTCGTTTGGACAGTTTTATGCATGAAGTGAGTTTTCAATGCATTTATGTGCATAATTCAAATTTGAACTACATGCACATGCTTCGGTGCATCTAAATTAGTTGAAAAATCAAATCTTTGTCCTTTGGTGCAGGCTTAGGTCGCATGCAAGAAATGGGAATGAATTTCAAACACCAGGGCACCGTTGATTGCCGGCAAAACATGGAGATGCCTAGTTTTTAAATTCTAGTAAATCCAAAACTCATCTAAAATTCGTGAAACTTGGCATGCTATCATGGAGTGGCATCAACATGTGGTGGTAAATTTTTTGTCCCATTTGGGGCAGGTTTGGGTATATGCTTCTCACAAACCAGAGCTTCTCACAACAAGCATGATGGTTTCGGTAGGGAATGCCCCAACTTTTGGGGCGAAACGATATCCATTGCCTCTTATTGCTTTCAAAAAATTTCTCGTTTCAACATAGAACAACATGAGTCTTGTCTTATTTTTTGTGATTTTTCAGGGTTCGTTTGGACATTTTTATGCATTAAGTGAGTTTTCAATGCATTTATGTGCATAATTCAAATTTGAACTACATGCACATGCTCAAGTGCATATAAATTGGTTAAAAAATCAAATCTTTTGTCCTTGGGTGCATGCTTAGGTCCCATGCAAGAAATGGGAATGAATTTCAAACACCAGGAACCATTGATTACCGGCAAAACATTGAGATGCCTGGTTTTTAAATTCTAGTAAATCCAAAATTCGTCTGAATTTCATGAAACTTGGCATGCTATCATGGAGCGGCATCAACATGCCGTGGTAATTTTTTTGTCCCACTTGGGGCAGGTTTGGGTATATGCTTCTCACAAACCAGAGCTTCTCACAACAAGGATGGTGGTTTCGGTAGGGAACGCCCCACCTTTGGGGACGAAACGATATCCATTGCCTCTTATTGCTTTCTAAATTTTTCTCATCTCATCATAGAATAATAGGAGTGTTGTGTTATTTTTTGTGATTTTACGGGGTTCGTTTGGACAGTTTTATGCATGAAGTGAGTTTTCAATGCATTTATGTGCATAATTCAAATTTGAACTACATGCACATGCTTCGGTGCATCTAAATTAGTTGAAAAATCAAATCTTTGTCCTTTGGTGCAGGCTTAGGTCGCATGCAAGAAATGCTAATGAATTTCAAACACCAGGGCACCGTTGATTGCCGGCAAAGCATGGAGATGCCTGGTTTTTAAATTCTAGTAAATCCAAAATTCATCTAAAATTCGTGAAACTTGGCATGCTATCATGGAGTGGAATCAACATGCGGTGGTAAAATTTTTGTCCCATTTGGGGCATGTTTGGGTATATGCTTCTCACAACAAGCATGATGGTTTCGGTAGGGAACACCCCAACTTTGGGAGTGAAACGATATACATTGCCTCTTATTGCTTTCAAAAAAATTCTCGTTTCAACATAGAACAGCATGAGTCTTGTGTTATTTTTTGTGATTTTTCAGGGTTCGTTTGGACATTTTTATGCATTAAGTGAGTTTTCAATGCATTTATGTGCATAATTCAAATTTGAACTACATGCACATGCTCAAGTGCATATAAATTGGTTGAAAAATCAAATCTTTTGTCCTTGGGTGCATGCTTAGGTCCCATTCAAGAAATGGGAATGAATTTCAAACACCAGGCACCGTTGATTGCCGGCAAAACATTGAGATGCCTGGTTTTTGAATTCTAGTAAATCCAAAATTCGTCTGAAATTCATGAAACTTTGCATTCTATCATGGAGCGGCATCAACATGCCGTGGTAATTTTTTTGTCCCACTTGGGGCAGGTTTGGGTATATGCTTCTCACAAACCAGAGCTTCTCACAACAAGGATTATGGTTTCGGTAGGGAACGCCCCACCTTTGGGGACGAAACGATATCCATTGCCTCTTATTGCTTTCAAAAATTTTCTCATGTCATCATAGAATAATAGGAGTGTTGTGTTATCTTTTGTGATTTTCCGGGGTTCGTTTGGACAGTTTTATGCATGAAGTGAGTTTTCAATGCATTTATGTGCATAATTCAAATTTGAACTACATGCACATGCTTTGGTGCATCTAAATTAGTTGAAAAATCAAATCTTTGTCCTTTGGTGCAGGCTTAGGTCCCATGCAAGAAATGGGAATGAATTTCAAACACCAGGGCACCGTTGATTGCCGGCAAAACATGGAGATGCCTGGTTTTTAAATTCTAGTAAATCTATAACTTATCTAAAATTCGTTAAACTTGGCATGCTATCATGGAGTGGCATCAACATGCGGTGGTAATTTTTTTGTCCCATTTGGGGCAGGTTTGGGTATATGCTTCTCACAAACCAGGGCTTCTCACAACAAGCATGATGGTTTCGGTAGGGAACACCCCAACATTGGGGGCGAAACGATATCCATTGCCTCTTATTGCTTTCAAAAAATTTCTCGTTTCAACATAGAACAACATGAGTCTTGTGTTATTTTTTGTAATTTTTCAGGGTTCGTTTGGACATTTTTATGCATTAAGTGAGTTCTCAATGCATTTATGTGCATAATTCAAATTTGAACTACATGCACATGCTCAAGTGCATATAAATTGGTTGAAAAATCAAATCTTTTGTCCTTGGGTGCATGCTTAGGTCCCATGCAAGAAATGGGAATGAATTTCAAACACCAGGCACCATTGATTACCGGCAAAACATTGAGATGCCTGGTTTTTAAATTCTAGTAAATCCAAAATTCGTCTGAAATTCATGAAACTTGGCATGCTATCATGGAGCGGCATCAACATGCCGTGGTAATTTTTTTGTCCCACTTGGGGCAGGTTTGGGTATATGCTTCTCACAAACCAGAGCTTCTCACAACAAGGATGGTGGTTTCGGTAGGGAACGCCCCACCTTTGGGGACGAAACGATATCCATTGCCTCTTATTGCTTTCTAAATTTTTCTCATGTCATCATAGAATAATAGGAGTGTTGTGTTATTTTTTGTGATTTTACGGGGTTCGTTTGGACAGTTTTATGCATGAAGTGAGTTTTGAATGCATTTATGTGCATAATTCAAATTTGAACTACATGGACATGCTTCGGAGCATCTAAATTAGTTGAAAAATCAAATCTTTGTCCTTTGGTGCAGGCTTAGGTCCCATGCAAGAAATGGGAATGAATTTCAAACACCAGGGCACCGTTGATTGCCGGCAAAACATTGAGATGCCTGGTTTTTAAATTCTAGTAAATCTATAACTCATCTAAAATTCGTGAAACTTGGCATGCTATCATGGAGCGGCATCAACATGGGTGGTAATTTTTTTTCCCATTGGGGCAGGTTTGGGTATATGCTTCTCACAAACCAGAGCTTCTCACAACAAGCATGATGGTTTCGGTAGGGAATGCCCCAACTTTTGGGGCGAAACGATATCCATTGCCTCTTATTGCTTTCAAAAAAATTCTCGTGTCAACATAGACCATCATGAGTGTTGTCTTATTTTTTGTGAATTTTCAGGGTTCGTTTGGACATTTTTATGCATTAAGTGAGTTTTCAATGCGTTTATGTGCATAATTCAAATTTGAACTACATGCACATGCTACAGTGCATATAAATAGGTTGAAAAATCAAATCTTTTGTCCTTGGATGCATGCTTAGGTCCCATGCAAGAAATGGGAATGAATGTCAAACACCCTGCCACCATCACTCTTCCGCAAACATTGAGATGCCTGGTTTTTAAATTATAGTAAATCCAAAACTCGTCTGAAATTGATGAAACTTGGTATGCTATCATGGAGCAGCATCAACATGCCGTGGTAGATTTTTTTGTCCCATTTGGGGCAGGTTTGGGTATATGCTTCTCACAATCCAGAGCATCTGAGAACAAGCATGATGGTTTCAGATAGAACACCCATATGCAAAGTGAGAGTAGGATTTGTGCATCTCTTGAACACTAACGGTTCTTTTGGATGACCCGTGTGAACCACTTACAAACAATTTGGTGCGATTTGCATCTGTCATATTGGGTATGTTCCCATTTGTCAAACTAGAAAGATTGACATTTGTTGATCTAGAAACATTGCCATTTGCCAACCTTGTAACACCGCGATTTGTCAAAATATGAAGCTAAAAATCACTAGCAGTATCTAATTTTTGCAACTAGAATTAAGTAATTAAGCCTAGATGGAGGCGAGGAGGCATGTTCAGCCAGGTGTGCAGCGGGAGGCGCGGTACTATTCGATTTGACAGCGGGTAGCGCAGTTCCTCATACGGCTTTAATGCAGACGAGGGAGAGGGTAGCTGTTCCCGAAATGTTGAATGATACGTCCATTTTGCATCATGCTTTTATATCAATATTTATTGCATTATGGGCTGCTATTACACATTATGTCACAATACTTATGCCTATTCTCTCTTATTTTACAAGGTTTACATGAAGAGGGAGAATGCCGGTAGATGGGATTCTGGGCTGGAAAAGGAGCAAATATTAGAGACCTATTCTGCACATCTCCAAAAGTCCTGAAACTTCACGGAAGCTATTCCCAGAATATATAAAAATACTGAGCGTAAGAAGTTCCAAAGGGGGGCCACACCCTGGTCACGAGGGTGGGGGCGCTCCCCCTGCCTCATGGCCCCCCTGGTGGCCCTCCGATGCCCATCTTATGCTATATGGAGTCTTTCATTGAGGAAAATAAATCATAAGACAGATTTCAGGATGAGACTCCGCCGCCACGAGGCGGAACCTTGGCGGAACCAATCTAGGGCTCTGGCGGAGCTGTTCTGTCGGGGAAACTTCCCTCCAGGAGGGGGAAATCATCACCATTGTCATCACCAACGATCCTCTCATCGGGAGGGGGTCAATCTATCAACATCTTCACCAGCACCATCTCCTCTCAAACCCTAGTTCATCTCTTGTATCCAATCTTTGTATCCAAACCTCAGATTGGTACCTGAGGGTTGCTAGTAGTGTTGATTACTCCTTGTAGTTGATGCTAGTTGGTTTACTTGGTGGAATATTATATGTTCAGATCTATTATGCATATTAATACCCCTTTGATTATGAACATGAATATTCTTTGTGAGTAGTTACATTTGTTCCTGAGGACATGGAGAAGTCTTACTATTAGTAGTCATGTGAATTTGGTATTCGTTTGATATTTTGATGAGATGTATGTTGTCATCCCTCTAGTGGTGTCATGTGAACGTCGACTACATGACACTTCACCATTTTTTGGGCCTAGGGGGAGGCATTGGGAAGTAATAATTTATATAGTGTGCTGAAATTTACTATCACTTGTTACTATGGAAAGTAATCCTTTGAGGGGCTTGTTCGGGGTATCTTCACCTCATCCGGAACCACAATTAGTTACCCCTCAATCTATTGAACCTACTGAAAATGTTTGCTTTGAAATTCCTTCGGGTATGATAGAGAAAATACTAGCTAATCCTTTTGCAGCAGATGGAACATTACATCCTGATCTGCACTTAATCTATGTGGACGAAGTTTGTGGATTATTTAAGCTTGCAGGTATCCCCGATGATGTTATCAAGAAG
This sequence comes from Triticum aestivum, assembly GCF_018294505.1. Lineage (NCBI taxonomy): Eukaryota > Viridiplantae > Streptophyta > Magnoliopsida > Poales > Poaceae > Triticum > Triticum aestivum. Next base: position 372,671,475 of record NC_057797.1, on the reverse strand, counting down.
AAGGTCTTCCCTTTATCTTTGAAGGGAGATGCATTGACATGGTATAGTCTATGTGATGATATGGGATCATGGGACTACAAACGGTTGAAATCGGAATTCCATCAGAGGTTTTATCCTATGCATCTTGTTCATCATGATCGTAATTATATATATAATTTTTGGCCTCGCGAAGGAGAAGCTTGGGGGAGGCTTAGGTCAATGTTATATGAATGCCCCAATCATGATCTCTCAAGAGAAATGATTATTCAAAAAATTTATGCTCAGCTTTCTGACAACAATCGCTCCATGCTCGATACTTCTTGTACTGGTTCCTTTATGATAAAGACTATTGAATTCAAATGGAATTTATTGGAGAGAATTAAACGCAACTCTGAAGATTGGGATCTTGACAAAGGTAAGGAGTCAGGTATAACACCTAAGTTTGATTGTGCTAAGTCTTTTATGGATACTGATGTTTTCCGTAAACTTAGCACTAAATATGGACTTGACTCTCAGATAGTAGCTTCTTTCTGTGAATCTTTTGCTACTCATGTTGATTTCCCCAAGGGGAAGTGGTTTAAATATAATCCTTCCATTGAAACAAAAGTAGTTGCACCTATTAAAGTTGAAGAAAAGACTATCACTTATAATGATCTTGTTGTACCTACTGCCTATGTCGAGACACCACCTTTCCCTGTTAGAATTAAGGATCATGCTAAAGCTTCAAATGTAGTCAACAAGAGTAATATTAAGACACCTAAACCCCATGAGAAAATTAAAGTTGAACCTAATATTGCTATGGTTAAATATCTCTTGGCCGATAATATTGATGGGCAGGTTATTTATTTCTATGAAGAAACTGCTAGAATTGCTAAGCCCGGTGCTAAGAATAAACGTAGACCTGTTATAGGCATGCCTGTTATTTCTGTTAAAATAGGAGATCATTATTATCATGGCTTACGTGATATGGGTGCTAGTGCTAGTGCAATACCTATTTCCTTATAGAAAGAAATTATGCATGATATTGCACCAGCTAAGATAGAAGATATTGATGTTACCATTAAACTTGCTAATAGAGATACTATTTCACCAGTTTGGATTGTTAGAGATGATTGAAGTCTTGTGTGGGAAGGTTAAATATCCTGCTAATTTTCTTGTTCTTGGTTCCCCACAAGATAGGTTTTGTCCCATTATATTTGGTAGACCCTTCTTGAATACTGTTAATGCTAAGATAGACTGCAATAAGGAAATTTTTTCTGTTGGCTTAGGGGATATGTCTAATGAGTTTAATTTTGCTAAATTTCGTAGACAACCCCATGATAAAGAATTGCCTAGTAAAGATGAAATTATTGGTCTTGCTTCTATTGTCGTGCCTCCTACTGATCCTTTAGAACAATATTTTCTAGACCATGAAAATGATATGTTCATGAATGAAAGAAGGGAAATAGATGAAGTATTCTTTAAACAGGGACCTATTCTGAAACACAACTTGCCTGTTGAAATCCTAGGGGATCCTCCTCCACCCAAGGGTGATCCCGTGTTTGAGCTTAAACGATTACCTGATACTCTTAAATATGCTTATCTTGATGAAAAGAAAATATATCCTATTATTATTAGTGCTAACCTTTCAGAGAAGGAGGAAGAGAAATTATTGAAAACTCTGAAGAAGCACCGTGCTGCTATTGGACATACTCTTGATGATCTTAAGGGCATTAGTCCCACTCTATGTCAACACAAAATAAATTCGGAGGAAGACGCCAAACCAATTATTGATCATCAACGACGACTGAATCCTAAGAGGAAAGAAGTGGTAAGGAAGGAAATATTAAAGCTCCTTGAGGCAGGTATAATTTATCTCGTTGCTGATAGTAAGTGAGTAAGTCATGTCCATTGTGTCCCTAAGAAGGGAGGTATCGCTGTTGTTCCTAATGATAAAGATGAATTGATCCTGCAAAGAATTATTACAGGTTATAGGATGGTAATTGATTTCCACAAATTAAATAATTCTACTAAAAAAGATCATTACCCCTTGCCTTTTATTGATCAAATGCTAAAAAGATTATCCAAACATACACATTTTTGCTTCCTAGATGGTTACGCTGGCTTCTCTCAAATACCTGTGTCAGCTGATGATCAATCAAAGACCACTTTTACTTGCCCTTTCGGTACTTTTGCTTATAGACGTATGCGTTTTGGTTTATTTAATGCACCTGCTACCTTTCAAAGATGCATGATGGCTATATTCTCTGACTTTTGTGAAAAGATATGTGAGGTATTCATGGATGATTTCTCCGTTTATAGATCATCTTTTGATGATTGCTTGAGCAACCTTGATCGAGTTTTGCAGAGATGTGAAGAAACTAATCTTGTTCTGAATTGGGAGAAATGCCACTTTATGGTTAATGAAGGTATTGTCTTGGGGCATAAAATTTCTGAAAGAGGTATTGAAGTTGACAAAGCTAAAGTTGATGGTATTGAAAAGATGCCATGTCCCAAGGACATTAAAGGTATCAGAAGCTTCCTCGGTCATGCCAGGTTTTATAGGAGGTTCATTAACGACTTCTCAAAAATTTCTCGGCCTTTGACTAATCTATTGCAAAAAGATATTCCTTTTGTCTTTGATGATGATTGTGTAGAAGCATTTGAAATACTTAAGAAAGCATTAATTTCTGCACCTATTGTTCAGCCACCTGATTGGAATTTACCCTTTGAAATTATGTGTGATGCTAGTGATTATGCTGTGGGTGTTGTTCTAGGACAAAGATTTGATAAGAAATTAAATGCTATTCAATATTCTAGTAAAACCCTAGACAGTTCCCAAAGAAATTATGCTACTACTGAAAACGAATTCTTAGCAGTTGTATTTGCTTGTGATAAGTTCAGACCTTATATTTTTGATTCTAAAGTAACTATTCACACTAATCATGCTGCTATTAAATACCTTATTGGAAAGAAAGATGCTAAACCTAGACTTATTAGATGGGTTCTCTTGCTACAAGAATTTGATTTGCATATTATTGATAGAAAGGGAGCTGAGAACCCCGTTGCATACAACTTGTATAGGTTAGAAAATGTTCTTGATGACCCACTACCTATTGATGATAGCTTTCCTGGTGAACAATTAAATGTCATAAATGCTTCTCGAACTGCTCCATGGTATGCTAATTATATTGTTGCTAAATTTATACCACCTAGTTTCACATACCAGCAAAAGAAAAAGTTCTTCTATGATTTGAGACATTACTTTTGGGATGACCCACATCTTTATAAAGAAGGAGTGGATAGTATTATTATACGTTGTGTACCTGAGCATGAATAGGAACTGATCCTACACAAGTGTCACTCCGAAGCCTATGGAGGACACCATGCTGTAGATAGAACTGCACACAAGGTATTGCAATCCAGTTTTTATTGGTCTACTCTCTTCAAGGATGCCCGTCAGTTTGTCTTGTCTTGTGATGAATGTCAAAGAATTCATAATATTAGTAGACGTCAAGAGATTCCTATGAAATATTCACTTGTTATTGAACCATTTGATGTTTGGGGCTTTGATTATATGGGACCCTTCCCTTCCTCTAATGGGTATACACATATTTTAGTTGTTGTTGATTACGTTACTAAGTGGGTAGAAGCCATTCCAACTAGTAGTGCTGATAATAACACCTCTATTAAGATGCTTAAAGAAGTTATTTTTCCGAGGTTTGGAGTCCCTAGATACTTAATGACTGATGGTGGTTCACACTTTATTCATGGTGCCTTTCGTAAAATGCTTGCTAAGTATGATGTTAATCATAGAATTGCGTCCCCCTATCACCCACAATCTAGTGGTCAAGTAGAGTTGAGTAACAGAGAGCTCAAATTAATATTGCAAAAGACTGTTAATAGATCTAGAAAGAATTTGTCCAAGAAACTTGATGATGCATTATGGGCTTATAGAACTGCATATAAAATTCCTATGGGTATTTCTCCATATAAAATGGTTTACGGTAAAGCATGTCACTTACCTCTTGAGCTAGAACATAAGGCATATTGGGCCATTAAAGAGCTCAATTATGATTTCAAACTTGCCGGTGAGAAGAGGTTATTTGACATTAGTTCCCTTGATGAATGGAGAACCCAGGCTTATGAAAATGCCAAGCTGTTTAAAGAAAAAGTTAAAAGATGGCATGATAAAAGGATACAAAAGCGTGAGTTCAATGTAGGTGATTATGTATTGTTATACAACTCTCGTTTAAGATTTTTTTGCAGGCAAACTTCTCTCTAAATGGGAAGGTCCTTACGTTATCGAGGAGGTCTATCATTCTGGTGCCATAAAAATCAACAACTTCGAAGGCACAAATCCGAAGGTGGTGAACAGTCAAAGAATTAAACATTATATCTTAGGTAATCCTATAAATGTTGAAACTAATGTTATTCAAAACCGTAACCCTGGAGGAATACATAAGGGACACTTTCTGGAACGTTTCAAACTCCGAAAGGGAATAGGTACGTGGTACGGTAAGTAAACCGACTACAAAACAGTTCTAATGACAATATTTCTCCGTTTTGGAATATTTAGAAAAATAGGAAAATAAGAAGCAGACCGCATAGGACACGAGGGTGGGAGGCACGCCCTACCCCCCTGGGCACGCCCCCTGCCTTGTGGGCACCTCGTGTGCTCTCCGGACTCTGTTTTCATGCATGATACTTATTTTGGTCAGTAAAAAATTCAATATATAATCTCTCGAAGGTTTTGACCACCGTATCACGCAAATATCTCCTGTCTTTGTTTCGAGCTATTTCTGCCGCAGATTAGAGCAAGATGTCTTCTCAAGAGTCAGTCGGGGAGAGTCGGGTGTCTCATCTGACACCAGGTCTAGGGGCAAACAGCGATGCCTATCACTTTGGGCCCTCAAAGGAGGAAGAGATGGAAGCTGACTTGAAAAGGATAGATGCCATGGAGGAGGATCAAGAAGTTACTTCTCGTTTCCGGGCAGGATTCACGATGGGGGAACCACAAAGCTTAGCTATTCCAAACTCGGTCATCCCTTCCAATGTTAGATTTCTTTCTTATGAAAATATGAAAAAGAGTGTTACTTGTTCTCCCGTAGCTATGCAACATCCTTGGGAAAAGGAGCTTTAGCCGTCACTGGCAAGCTCCGTAAGGAAATAATGAACCTCAAGCAGCAAGTCAATAAGCTCGATGAAGAGAATTGTATGCTGAGGGCATCATCGCCAAGAATATCACGTCACCACCCACGAAGAAGGAGATATAATCCCATGGGTATGGGCACTCCCCTTGGCAACTGCCAAGCTTGGGGGAGTGCCCCCATATAGTATCACCATCACTTTTATCTTTACCGTTTTCTTAGTTCGATCCTTTTGATAATATCTTGATCTAGTAGAATAAAGTTTTAGCATGATTGAGTTATGGGTTTTGCTTTATGATCCTTATATGTAATCGAGTCCGTGAGCTATTTATAATAAAGATTTGTGTTGAGTCAAGGGCTTGAGTATTTTGCTATGATCTTGAAGGGATAAAATAAAAAGAGAACGGATAAAAAGAAACAAAGAGATCATATGGATCTTATGGAGAGTAATGACTTCACATATAAGAGTATGATGAATAAAAATTGTTGAGAGTTGACAAACATAGTTTTGGTCATCGTTGCAATTAATAAGAAGTAACAAAGAAAGAGAGGTTCACATATAAATATACTATTTTGGACAGCTTTTATGATTGTGAGCACTCATTAAAGTATGACATGCTAAGAGTTGACATTGGACAAGGTATACAACGTAATGGGTCATCCAACAAGTTAAGTTTTCCTTTCCCTCTCATGCTAGCCAATTTGTTTGCACCAAGTAGAGATACTACTTGTGCTTCCAAATATCACTAAACCCAGTTGTGCCATGAGAGTCCACCATATCTACCTATGGATTGAGTAAGATCCTTCAAGTAAGTTGTCATCCCTGCAGGCAATAAAAATTTCTCTCTAAATATGTATGACTTATTGCGGAGAAAATAAGCTTTATACGATCTTGTGTTAAGGAAGAAATAAAAGCGATGGACTGCATAATAAAGGTCCATATCACAAGTGGCAATATAAAGTGAAGTTCTTTTGCATTAAGATTTTGTGCATCCAACCATAAAAGTGCATGGCAACCTCTGCTTCCCTCTATGAAGGGCCTATCTTTTACTTTTTTTCTTCTACCTTACATAAGAGTCATGGTGATCTTCACCTTTCCTTTTTACATTTTATCCTTTGGCAAGCAATGTGTTGGAAAGATCCTAATATATATAGCTAATTGGATGTTAGTCTTCATGAACTATTATTGTTCACATTACCCTTGAGGTAAAACGTTGGGAGGCAAAACTATAAGCCCCTATCTTTCTCTGTGTCAGATTAAAACTTCATACCCATAAATATTGCGTGAGTGTTAGCAATTGTGAAAGACTAAAAGATGGTTGAGTATATGGACTTGCTGAAAAGGTCTTATATTGAATCTTTCCTATGTTATGATAAATTGCAATTGCCTCAATGACTGAGATTAGGGTTTGTTGGTTCTCAATGAAGTTTATGATTCATACTCGAAAGTCTGATTGAATTGTTACTTTAGCATAAGAGATCATATGACAATATATATATATATATATATATATATATATATATATATATATATATATATGTTTCCGTTCTAAGAATGACCATGATGCCCTCGTGTCCGTATTTTATTTTTATCGACAGCTCTATCTCTAAACATGTGTGGGCATATTTTTCGGTTTCGGCTTTCGCTTGAGGACAAGCGAGGTCTAAGCATGGGGGAGTTCATACGTCCATTTTGCATCATGCTTTTATATCGATATTTATTGCATTATGGGTTGTTATTACACATTATGTCACAATACTTATGTCTATTCTCTCTTATTTTACAAGGTTTACATGAAGAGGGAGAATGCCAGCAGCTGGGATTCTGGGCTGGAAAAGGAGCAAACATTACAGACCTATTCCGCACAGCTCTAAAAGTCATGAAACTTCACGGAAGCTATTTCCAGAATATATAAAAAATACTGAGCGCAAGAAGTTCCAGAGGGGGCCACACCCTGGCCATGAGGGTGGGGGTGCGCCCTACCCCCCCTAGGCGTGCCCCTGCCTCGTGGGCCCCCTCGTGGCCCTCCGATGCCCATCTTATGCTATATGGAGTCTTTCGTTGAGGAAAAAAATCATAAGCCAGCTTTTGGGATGAGACTCCACCGCCATGAGGCGGAACCTTGGCGGAACCAATCTAGGGCTCTGGCGGAGCTATTCTGTCGGGGAAACCTCCCTCCGGGAGGGGGAAATCATCACCATCGTCATCACCAACGATCCTCTCGTCAGGAGGGGGTCAATATCCATCAACATCTTCACCAACACCATCTCCTCCCAAACCCTAGTTCATCTTTTGTATCCAATCATTGTATCCAAACCTCAGATTGGTACATGTGGGTTGCTAGTAGTGTTGATTACTCCTTGTAGTTGATGCTAGTTGGTTTAGTTTGTGGAAGATTATATGTTCAGATCTATTATGCATATTAATACCCCTCTGATTATGAACATGAATATGCTTTGTGAGTCGTTACGTTTGTTCCTAAGGACATGGGAGAAGTCTTGCTATTAGTAGTCTTGTGAATTTGGTATTCGTTTGATATTTTGATGAGATGTATGTTGTCATCCCTCTAGTGGTGTCATGTGAACGTCGACTACATGACACTTCACCTTTTTTGGGGCCTAGGGGGAGGCATTGGGAAGTAATAAGTAGATGATGGGTTGCTAGAGTGACAGAAGCTTAAACCCTAGTTTATGTGTTTGCCTTGTAAGGGGCTGATTTGGATCCATATGTTTCATGCTATGGTTAGGTTTACCTTAATACTTTTGTTGTAGTTGCGAATGCTTGCAATAGGAGTTAATCATAAGTGGGATGCTTGTCCAAGTAAGGACAATACCCAAGCACCGGTCCATCCACATATCAAATTATCAAAGTACCAAATGTGAATCATATGAACATGATGAAAACTAGCTTCATGATAATTCCCATGTGTCCCCGGGAGCGCTTTCCTTATATAAGAGTTTGTCCATGCTTGTCCTTTGCTACAAAAAGGATTGGGCCATCTTGGTGCACCCTATTTACTTTTATTACTTGCTACTCATTACAAATTATCTTATCACAAAACTATCTGTTACCGATAATTTCAGTTCTTGTAGAGAATACCTTACTGAAAACTGCTTATCATTTCCTTCTGCTCGTCGTTGGGTTCGACACTCTTACTTATCGAAAAGGCTACGATAGATCCCCTACACTTGTGGGTCATCATTGAACGGACAATGATGCATCCTCCTTCAATTAGCATCGTGTGAATGCATGAGGGAAGTAATGGGACGACTGGGAAAAGAGAGGCATCACGATGTGAATGCAACACAGTTTGCACTCATATAAAGGCGCCCCTCCATTCCAATGCATCTACCACATCGTACGCACCTAAGCATTTGCCTAAGCACCTACACTAATAAGCTCAAAAGTGCCCACTCCAGACCCATGGTAGCGATGCGCGCGAGCAGCCAGCGGCTGGGCCAGATGGTTCACAATGCTGGCCTGTGGCATGGCACCATGGATCGTATCCATACAGTGTTGGCGACCGGCTGGTGGATGGCCGGCGTCGACACCATCTACGACTCTCAGTTGGACCAGATGATCGTTTGCACCACCAACAGGTTCGCCGTCGTCAAGAAGTTCGCAGACGACATCGCCGTACTCCTCCAGCCTGCGCGCCCAGGCTCCTCATTGCCTACCACCCTAATCGGCCTCCATGGTCGGAACCTCCTTCAAGCACTAGTGGCCCTGCGACTGCCCGCCGACGCCACGAAGAATGTCCACTTGGAGGTCGCGCTCGCCGGTAGGTGCCTCGCCCTGCAAGAAACCGTCGACCTACACATCCATGTGTATGAGAGAATCTTGTACATAGGTATCCACAAGGCTAGTGAGGACGCTACAATGTTGGCCTTCTTCAGCCGGCTGGAAACCTTGGATGCCTTTGTTGAGAAGCACCTTGACCTCGCTACAAAAGCTGCTGCTCCTTAGCCGCCGGTCGATAGCCTGACCGGCGCACTGAGTTGAGGAGGAGGAGGTCATACGTTGATGGATGCATCTTTCTTCTCGCCTCCTGTAACCACCACTGCGATCGCATCATCGTGGCCTTAATTCTTATTTTGCTATTGCATTCTCATTCCAGTCAGTACAGACATGTGCGATCCCTTTGCTCAATATAGACATGTCCGTTCCAGTATTAATTTGATTGGCTTGAATGAAGGTGTATCCCACCGTTAGGCGCCGCCGCGCGCTATGCTCACCATTAGGCGCCACGGCGCGCTCTGCTCGCGAACGTTGGTGCGCTCGGCTCACGTCCGTCGGCACGCTCGGCTTGTGGACAACTTTTCCTTGCATGTTCAACTACTATCTGCGGAGCGCTGTGCTCGCGTCCCTCCCGCGCACTCTGCCAATGGTTGGGCGTGAGCACGATCACGTCAGGGGCCCCGTATGCATGCAGTTGCACCGCGTGCATTGCCATGCGATGTAGTTACGTGCGACATGATGGAGTTACGCGCTACAATTAGAACTGCCATCAGGGCTTGCCGATATTCCTGGCCGTCCGGCTTCCCCTTTAATTCCTGCAGCCATTATAACCTTAGTCTCTTCAACCTTTCGATCGCGCCCCACAACGCAACAAGCACACCCACAACGACACATAGAGAGGGGATGTCCAGTGGCGCTACAATGGAGTTCGGCGAGCATAGAGTGGAGACCAATGCGAGGGAGACAGAGCTCTCAGTGGTGTACACGATCGACCCGACCGTGGTGGACGACTACATCAACAACATTGAACAGTTGCTTGCTGGAGACAAGTAAAAGGTGGTCGGCATCGACCTCCAGTACGCCACCGGTCGTCCCGACATAGATTAGAAGGTTGTCGTCGCCCAATTGTACGTGTGCCATCATGTCCTCATCTACCACTACTGCATGTCCACAGAACCTTGCGACCGTTTCAACAAGTTTGTCAACAGCACTGACTACAAGTTCGCCACGGTGGAAACCACCAACGATGTAAAAGTCCTCAGTGTTACGGGCTTGGCCTGCAAGAACCTTGTCGAAATTCGTGACCACTACAGGGTCTGGGGCAGCACGAAGGACTCCCTTGTCGAACTCGCCTCGGCCATCATCGACCCCTACTATGAAAAGATGAAGCAGGATGCCCAGAGAACAAGTCCCGTATCCTGGCACGGGGCCTGGATGCGGAAACTGGATGAACCTCACCTCAAGTTTGCGGCCAAGAGCATGTACACATGCTACGAGATGCATAGGTGGATCATTGACATGAGGAAGTGCCTCGTTACCAAAATCGACGAGCCCGGAAACGAGCCACAAGAAGAGCAAGCGTCACAAGAAGTAGATGATGATCGGATGATCGTCTATGCTAGTTAATCATGCATGTAATATATAGTTTACTTTGTTGGTGTGTGGAAATGTCATGTGTGTAGTAGCCACCTATGTAATTATGTATGTACTAGTTTACTTTGGTGTGTGCAAATGCCATGGTTCTGGTAGCCACCTATATAAGTGGATGTTTAATTTGGTTATGCAAGCATGTCCTTATAAGTGTGTGTGTGTGTGTGTGTGTGTGTATGTGTGTGTGTGTGTTGTTGTTCTGTATGCAATCCCATAACACAACACACACATCTTATTAGCAATAATCGTCTGTGTTATTATCGGTATTCACACACATTTCTGATTACCGACCTATTTGCTGCGTATCACACACATCTTGTTCATTTGAACCATTTCTGTTCTCATGTCTCAACGCAAACAGTTCATCCGACTGAACCGCATGCCGTATATCGCACACACCTTTGATCTAGCTGACCATTTTCATTGTGTTGCCTAATCACAAACAGTTCATTCGAGTGAACCGTATGTTGTACATCGCACATACCTTCATCTGGCTGCCCGTTTCTTTTGTTCCTCCTCATCGCAAACCGTTAATTGAGATGAACCATATGCCCTGCATCGCACACACAACTGAAATATGAACCGTGTTTGATGCATCCTCCATCGCAAACGTTTTGCACCTTTTTTGACGGGTTTTTTACACCACCATTTGCGATTATGACATCGCACATAGTTTCGTCGAAGGGTCTTGGATCGTAGTGTCGCATTAGCAGCATCCTGCAGTATTGTAGGTACAAACAGTGACACTGGCTTAGGATGCATTTGGTTGAAGGAGTGATATGAATGGGTTGGGACCGTGACAATATCAGAATCACATCTAACAAATGATTTGTAACAGTGGGAGAGGGTCTAACCTTCTCCACACATGCTAGAAACTTCCTCCCACTGTCCATAGATTCAAACGCAACTAGCTTCACACATGAAGATTGATAGTGACAACGAGCAGACAGATCTTCAGCCACCCCGCTCCATTTGTTGCAACTGATGGTCCTAGGGAGCTACAAGAGGAAGAAATGGATCAAATCGACCGCCGGGTTAAAATCCTTCATTCCAAGTCATAGCTCGAGAGAGAGAGAGAAGAGACGCATACCCGGGTGGTGAAGGAGTCGTCATCGGATTTGGAACCACTAGAGAGGTCATCGAAGAAAACCATGGCGACCCCGGCGGTAAGATGCGAGATGACAAGAGGGAGGAAGCAAGCAAGGAAGCAGCTATAGCTTAGGAAGGAAGGAAGGAAGGAGGAAATATGGGAAATGTGACTTCTGGTCGGGGAGAAAAGGGGGTGGGGAAGGGGGGAGAGGGCGGGGGTTGATATTTTGGTGGTAGGCCAAAAATTTGGAATTGTGGAGGGAAACTTTGCACGCGGTGCTGCCGGACACCATTCACTTTGAATGAGTGTGTGCACCATAAACAATTCTTCTGCTTTACGCGCATGGGATGAGTTTGATAATTCAAATGTTGGTGGAAATTTTCCTGGGTACGTCTTTGCATAATTTAACATCGCTTGCTAATTTGGGCACACAAAAGAGCAGACAACACACTGACTAAATTTACTGAATCAAGAAATTTTACTAATTAAACAGAGCCAGATGACCTAAACATTGCTCTAACAAAATTCCAGAATTAAAAAAAAATCCTAAGTACGCATAATTTTAACAAATCCGCCGCCGTGCCAGCCTATGCATCGCTGGTGTGAGATGAGACGTCGATGACTTGTCCTGGCGAAATGCCGCCGTTGGTGGACTCCGCGTCCCCCTGCTAAAGTCGACCGCGTCCTCGTCCTCATCCTCGGTGCCGTCCTCAAGGTTGTAGTACTCGTAGTAGTGGCTGCGCTAGAGCTCGCGTTGGTACTCCACCGTTGATTCCTCGATGGACAGACTCTTCTCTACCTCGACCTCGACCACATGCAACTCCTCCTCCCGGCGCTCCTCGATCTGCGCCGCCTCCTGCATCTCGAGCTCCCGCTTGGCGATCTTATGAGGAAGCAGGTGCTCCATGGCCACTGCCACCTTTTTGTAAGTGGGTTGCATGCTGGATTCCGAGGAGGCCTGGAATATCTTGGCATGTGCGTCCTCGATATTGGCATGGATGGCCTCGACCCGGGCCAGGGCGACATCGGCGGCATGGACGGCAGCTCAAGCGCTCTTGGAATTTCCAACCTCCGTCGCAGCAGCAGCTGCTGCAGCCGTCTCGGCTGCTGCAGCTGCCTTGTCGGCTGCCACAGACACCCTCTCCGCAGATGCGGATGCGCTCAATGTGGATGCAGCAGCACTCTTGGCGTACGCGGCGGCGCTCTCGGCGCAGGCAGCGGCGCTCAGGGACGACACGGCCGTCGTACGGGCCTTCACGAAGCATTTCCATGGCGTCATCTTTGCAAGAACAGAGTGTGGGAATGGGGATCGAGATTCATGGATTCGGGGGTTGCCGGCACTAGAGTAGACGAGCCAGCGAAGCTAAAGGAGGAGGACTTAAATAGACCTACAAATTTTCATCGCAAACAGTTCCTACAAAAAAATTGTGTGTGATATTGTGGATATTTTTTATTAGCTTTGAAAGACAAATTTGGAGTAAAGTGGCAATGGATGGTGTTTTAAATGTATGAGAAAATTTGTAGTACTAATACAATTGTCATGCCAAATTTTGGAAAATTTCAGGGGTCATTTGACCTTTTAAGACATTCAAGTGATTTTCTAGCCATTTAATTAACGTAATTCAAATTTGAACTACATGTACATGCAACAGCTAACCATAACGGTTTGAAAAGTCATGTTTTGTTTACTTGTGTGTGATTTAATTCCATGTGCAGTAAACTCGAAGGGATTTTCAAACATATTGGTCTAACGACAATGACACAATTAAGAATGGAGTGGCAGGACATTTGAATTCCAAAAAATTAAAAAAAATTAGAAACACATCAAACCTTGCTTGATGTAATGTCATGCCACCAAGATGATGTGGTAAAAAATTTGGCATGTTTGACGAAAGTTTCGACACACACCCTCACAAACCGAAGCAACTCACTAGAAGGCTCATGTTTTCGAGAGGGAACAATACATGTTTGATAACGAACGGGAGAAAGCTTCCCCATACAGCCTTCAATATTTTCTACATTTAACATGCACTAATACAACTGTCATGTGAAAAATTGGAAAATTTCAGGGGTCACTTGACCTTTTAAAGACATTTAAGTGATTTTCTAGCCATTTAATGACCGTAATTCAAATTTGAACCACATCTACATGCAACGGCTAACCATAACGGTTTGAAAAATCATATTTGTGTACTTGTGTGTGAGTTAATTCCATGTGCAGTAAATTAGAAGGAATTTTCAAACATATTGGTCTCACGGCATGGACACATGCATGGAGTGCCATGGCATTTGAATCCCAAAAAATTAAAAAATGATTAGAAAAACATGAATCCTTGCTTGATGTAATTTCATGCCACCAAGATGATGTGGTAAAAAGTTGGCCTATTTGACGAAAGTTTGGACACACAGCCTCACAAACCGGAGCAACTCACTAGAAGGCTTGTGGTTCCGAGAGGGAACAATGCATGTTTGATAACGAAGGGGAAATAGCTTCCTCTTACGGCCTTAAATTTTTTTCTATGTTTATTAACATGCACTAGTTGTGGGGACCCCGACTCATAAGTCGAGATCACCGAATGCACGTGTATAGTGATCCCAGAGATCAATGCTCACTGAACACACAGAAGCTGAATAACAAGAGTCTTACATCCATGCATACCGTTTTACACAAGTAGGACCATTATGGTCAAGTCTTGAGTGTATCATCGCAGCGGAAATCTTCAATAACAACTTGGACCCATGCCATCTACCTTAACCCTACAGGCATTCTGACTGGGAAGCGTCCTAGCTCGCATGTTCGTCGCCAAAGTATTCTTCATTATATCTTGTTCTTTCATGACTGGCCAATAAAATAACCCGTGGCAAGCCAATGAGTACTTTGACTGTACTTGCAAGCAACCCAAGGGTGATAATAGAATGATTATGCAAGGCACTACTGCTAATTTGGCATTTTTGCGGAAAGCTAGTTTTTCTCATGCAAGTATGATCAACATTTATCAAGAATATGAATGCGTCTGCAACAAGTATCAGGAGGTTACAGACATCAACATCGAGAGAGAGTTACGAACAACTCATGCTCAATCTCATCGTGACTTCCTCACGAATCACGTCAATATTTTTACCAAACCGTGTTGTTTGTCAGAAACATATGGACGTAGTCTAAGCAGCACCACCCAACTATCCTTGACCGTGGACACGGCTATTCGAATAGTTTTACACTCTGCAGAGGTCGCACACTTTACCCACAAGATCCGAGGAACTTCCGTTTCATCCACGACCCGCGGTACCTCAAGTACCCGGGGTAAGCACCCGATCACTATCTTTCCCTAGACGACACTAACAAGGAGTCCACTCATTGTTCCATATCCTCACGATGTACATCATACATACGAGACTCACTCGAGATCGTAACATCCGAGAGGGGACACAACGGTGTATCCGGTGCCCTGTGAAAATAGTCATGGACGCCCTACCTGGCACGACCCCGTCCCGAGAGAGAGCACCAACTCTCCCCGTCACTAGTAATGCGGGCTCCAAGCTAGTATCGTCCTAGTTAATCAATAATGCCCTTTCCCATACAAGGGTAGAGTGGTTGCGCATGTAAGGTTGGGACAGTCGACAAATCTTAAATATAATCCGTCTCTGTAAACAACACTTTTATCGATCCTCAGTACACTACCTCTCCACCAAGTAGTGACCTAGTTCGTCATCATCTCCCAGGGGCATTAGTGGCACCCACTGGGCTATTTGCAAGTATGTCAAACCACACTTGTTTCTTTCCATGCATAACCCTGACCCACTTTGCGTAGCCATTTACTATAGCATATTTCTACAACCCACCAACACAACTCTAAGCAAGGGTAGAGTCATGAACAATGCAAGTATCAATGGAGTATGCAACGAAGGCAAGCCTAGCAAGGTTGCCATTCAAGGTATATCATGCACTCAGTGAAGCAACAAAAATGCCATCATGATGTAAAATGGTTCATCATGGTCAAAGGGCTTCTTGCATGTTTTAAGAAAGTCTTCGAGGTCTTCAAATATCTCTGGTCCAACTCCAAGCATTTCGTCTACTTCATCAACTATCGTTGAAAGCAACCATAATAAGCAACACAACAAGGCTGGAAATAAAAGTGCTCTAAAAATATTCATTTGACTTTTCTAGGACATCTCTGGTTATAGGAAAAATAACCAGAGTGGTTTCATTGGAATTGGGTCAGTGGATATTTCTAAACATTTTGATATGACGGAATCAAGGGGTTAATGGATTTGCAAGAAGTGTACAGAAATATTTTTTTGAAAAATGAGCAAAGGCACCCATTTAACAAATCATGATTTTAGAAGCATCTAGGAGTTGGTTTCACTGGATTTGGAGTTCAAATGAATTACCTATGAATTTGCAAAGTTGACAAATATGAAGAAATGGCTCATTATCTTGTGGAGTACAGAAAGTATTAAGAAAAATGTTCATAACCTAAGTTATGAAATTAGATGTATCTAAAAACTTGTATCATGGCATTCAGATCAAATTTGAGCTCTCTGTGATTTTCTGAAGTTTATGACAGAAATAGAAAAGTAAGATTTGCTAATTATTTGTGAAGAAAGTTTTTCTGGAAAAATGATAAAGTTGCACCATGTGATAGAGCATGAATTTATGAACTACTAGAAATTTGAATCATCCAATTTAGAGCTCTGTTGAATTATTTATGTATTTTTGAAGTTGGCTGGAAAAGAAAAAGGAAATAAGGCTTTAACCTTATCCTCCGCACGAGGCGACAGATAGACAGTGGGCCGGCCCAATCGCATGGCCACGCGGGGCAACAACGGCGATGTCGAAGGCGTCTTTACGGAATTCGCCTTCGCCCGGGGGAGGCGGATCTTCCGCTGTCCGTCTCCACTTAAAAGGCCGGGACCCGTTCAGCGGTCGCTAATGCGTGGACCCAGCGCTCAGGCCTTCGCCTACCTCCCGCTCGAATAGAGCAGAGGCAGGAGAGGCGAGGCCGAGCGGGCCCGGTGCTCTTTCGAGCTGCACGGGCCACCTCCGGTGGCGCCCGGCACATCGACGGACTCAGCGCAATGAGGCGCACGTGTCCATGTGCTGCACGCACGCGCCGATGCTCGGAGTTGAGAAGGGCTTTGGGTCCAGCGGATGGCGGCGGCAGGCTTGGTGGTGGCGCCCTCTTTGGCTGTGGAGGAGGGGTCCTATGGTGTTGGGGAGGTTCGTGGAGGCTTGGGCGGTGCCGCAGACCGCTTCAGAGGGGGAAGGGAGGCCGGGGCAGCTCGAATTTGAGCGGGGGTCCGAGGCGGCAATGGCGGCAGAGGAGGAGGGAGAAGGCACGGGAGGAGGAGTGGGTTGGTCCGGGGGTGCACGGGAGGGAGAGAGATATGTTGGAGACAAGAGAAGGCTCGGGGCTGGCCTTATACGGGCGCGGCCAGGAGGTGCCGTAGGTGGGGCGCACGACCACGGCCCGTGGCATTGCCAGAGTCCAAAAGGGCGTTCTGGTGCGTGCCTGGGGTGCTCATGGTCGTGGTCCAGGCCGAGAGGAGAGGAGAGAGGGAGCAGGGCGAGCTCCAAGAGGGCCCCGAGCTCGTGCACCCACTGGCCGAGCTGGGCGGCGTCGGGCGAGCTCAGCAGGGTGAGAAGGAGAGAGGGGAAGGAGGGGGCCGACTAGATAGCGTGTCGTGGACGTCGAGGCGACCTCGGGAGACACGGACCCGGCGACCAAGGTCGTCGAGTGCCTCGGAATGGGCAAGATACAGTGCGGGAGTGCACTGTAGCGTGCTACAGAGCGCGTCCATGGCATGCCATGGCATTTTAATAGTGCCATGGGCTTGTCTTATAGTGTCTGGGGGATTTGGGGGAGAGTAAACAAGGTAGGAGTGGCATTGGATGCCCTAGAGAGCCACTAGATGAGAGGGGAGGTGGAGAGAGAGGTGAACAGTGGCTGTCTAGAGGGGGAAAATGGGGTTTTATCCCATCAATCATGGAGCATTGGAAGAGGGGGAGCTACTGGAGGTAGGAGGTGACCTGGGGCAGCTGTGGTAAAAAGTTGAGGCCATGGAGATTAGTGGAAGAGGTCAAAAATGGAATTTTGGTAAAGTGGCAGAAGGTGTTTTATGCTTGCTTGGGTAAGCAAATGAAATTCATTTGTCATGAGACTCCATAGGGTGAAATGGCACATATAATTAGGTCCTTCCACCTATTTTGAGATCATTTGGGCAAAGTTGCCAATGCAACTTTTGTAAACCCTAAAAATCAACAAAAATGGTTTTTCAAGATTTAGTCATCCAAAACTATTCTTCTTGATGCACCACTTGGTTTAGTTTCATCATTTGAGGGTTTGAACGTGTCCACAAAAATTCGGATCAAAAGGGCACACTTGGCAATGTAGAGTTGTTCAAATTTGGTTCTGGACAGAAAGGGTTTTGGGGTACTTTGATGAAGATAACATTCTCTCCAACTTGTGCCATTTGGTCTAGATGCATTATTACACCATTTGAGCATGTTCACCAAGTTTGAGAGCATTTGGACATGTTTGACAGTGCAAAAATGTTCAAACTTGAAAAAGGACAGAAGTGGTTTTGAGAGGGTTTCATGGGGTTATACTATTCTCCATGACATGGTACTTGGCAAGATCATCAAAAATGTCATATGTGACATGTTAGAATTTTCCTGGATTTATTTGAAAATATTTATTATAGAAATATTTCAAATATTTGAAATGAGCTGAAATGGTTCTGGAGGGTTTTATCCAATATTTTGATCATGACCATATGTTGAAACTCATATATATGGAAACTATATGTCCATTGAGTCTCCCTAATTTTTCTCAATTATTTTTAAAGCTTTAAAATAATTTTAACCTATTAAAGGCCATTTTTGGCCTTAAGAAAAAGCCTTTAAATAAGATAGGAAAATAACTTTTAAAATTATATTTTTGTGGTTTATGGGTATCCTATATCTAATAGGAGTCACACATATTTTTGGAAAGATTTTTACTGCCCTGAAATAAATACTTGTAGTACAAACCTCAATTTAGGGGTTTTTGGAAAACTAATTTTTTGAAAATACTGTTTGGCCAAATTATTTTTGTAAGAAATTATTTTTATGTCCTATACACATGGCATGATCATTGGTTCAAGAGTTTCGAGCAAGGAGATGAAGTATAGGAGTTGGAGGATTTATTTGATTTTTAGAGCACTTGCAAACAACAAACAAAATCCAATCAAGGCAAGGTCCAAAACACTCAAAAGTTTTTGTCATACCACATTTTATCATGATTTATTAGCTTAAGTGTTGTGGCATAAAAATCAGGGTGTGACACTAATACAATAGTCATGTGAAAATTTGGATAATTTCAGGGGTCATTTGTCCTTTTAAAGACATTTAAGTGATTTTCTGGCCATTTAATGACCGTAATTCAAATTTGAACTACATATACATGCAACGGCTAACCTTAACAGTTTGAAAAATCATATTTGTGTACTTGTGTGCGAGTTAATTCCTTGTGCAGTAAATTACAAGGAATTTTCAAACATATTGGTCTCACGACATGGATACATGCATGGAGTGCCATGGCATTTTAATTCCAAAAAATGAAAAAATGATCAAAAACACATGAAACTTTGCTCGATGTAATCTCATGCCACCAAGATGATGTGGTAAAAAAATGGGCATGTTTGACAAAAGTTTAGACACACACCCCTCACAAACCGAAGCAACTCACTAGAAGGCTCATGTTTCCAAGAGGGAACAATGCATGTTTGATGATGAACGGGAGATAGCTTCCCCTCACGGCCTTCAAATTTTTAATACATTTAACATGCACTAATACAACTGTCATGTGAAAAATTGGAAAATTTCAGGGGTCATTTGAGCTTTTAAAGACATTTAAATGATTTTCAAGCCATTTAATGACCGTAATGCAAATTTGAACTACATCTACATGCAATAGCTAACCATAACGGTTTCAAAAATCATATTTGTGTACTTGTGTGCGAGTTAATTCCATGTGCAATAAATTAGAAGGAAGTTTCAAACATATTGGTCTCACGGCATGGACACATGGATGGAATGCCATGGCATTTAAATTCCAAAAAATGAAAAAAGTGGTCAGAAAAACATGAAACCTTGCTTGATGTAATGTCATGCCACCAAGATGATGTGGTAAAAAAATTGGCCTGTTTGACCAAAGTTTGGACACCCCCCTCACAAACCGGAACAACTCACTAGAAGGCTCATGGTTCCGAGAGGGAACAATGCATGTATGATGACGAACGGGAGATAACTTCCTCTTATGACCTTCAATTTTTTTCTACATTTAACATGCACTAATACAACTGTCATTTGAAAATTTGGAAATTTTCAGGGGTCATTTGACCTTTTAAAGACATTTAAGTGATTTCCTAGCCATTTAATGACCACAATTCAAATTTGAACTACATCTACATGCAATGGCTAACCATAACGGTTTGAGAAATCATATTTGTGTACTTATGTGCGAGTTAATTCCATGTGCAGTAAATTAGAAGGAATTTTCAAACATATTGGTATCACGACATGGACACATGCATGGAGTGCCATGGCACTTTAATTCCAAAAAATTGAAAAATGATCAGGAAAACATGAAACCTAGCTTGCTGTAATGTCATGCCACCAAGATGATGTGGTAAAAAATTTGGCCTGTTTGACAAAAGTTTGGACACACACCCCTCACAAACCAGAGCAACTCACTAGAAGGCTCGTGGTTCCGAGAGGGAACAATGCATGTTTGATGACGAATGGGAGGTAGCTTCCTCTTACAGCCTTCAAATTTTTCCTACATTTAACGTTCATTACTACAACTGTCATGTGAAAATTTGGAAAATTCTAGGGGTTATTTGACCTTTTAAAGACATTTAAGTGATTTTCTAGCCATTTGACCATAATTCAAATTTGAACTACATCTACATGCAACGGCCAACCATAATGGTTTGAAAAATCATATTTTTGTGTACTTGTGTGCGAGTTAAAAAATCATCAGACGATGTAAATATCTGGTGTTCAAAAAAGAAAATGTAAAGATCTGGCAAGACAACCGCCCCCACACGATTAGCACTCTATTTCATGGCTCGAATTTTGGTAGGTGAGTGGCGGGGGTCATTAATCATACATAGTTATGTATTGGAAAGCATCAGCTATTAAGTTCACACATGGATTTTGCTGCGGGAATCATGTGTAATTCAAACTACAGTACTCGTAAATTCCGGCGACCGGCGTGTGTACTAGTCCCTTCGATCTAGATTCGGGCCGCCAATAAATACTACCTTCCTCACGTCATCCCGCCTGCATTCTCATCTACATCCTCCCCTCGCTCTCTCTCTCTCTCTGCCATGGCACCGCCGGCCTGCCCACGCATCGACGAGGAGTCACTGCCCCCCGAGGACGCTCACTCGAATAGCAGCGACGAGGACCCCTACGAACCACAGAACGAGGTTCCGCCAGACCCCCCAACTTTGGATTGGTTTTGGGGCAAGTACAATCTTTGTCTGTGGAAGTCGCTGCCGCCGGCTGACAAAGCCATGCAAGTGGCATTCAAGAAGGAGATGGCGGAGGAGGAAGCCAGGTACCAGGAGGACTGTGAAGCCCGTGATGCCGCCTGGAAAAAGGAGGCGGTGGAGCTTTGGGGGCGGGCGCGTCATCATGCGGAGGAGGTGTACAAAGACGGGTGCATCACGAGGAAGGTCAAAGGTGTTCGGCGCCTCATCGCTGTGTGGAGATGGGCCGATAAGCTCTAGCATGCCACCGATGAGGAGCTCCAGTGGGTCTCCAACAAAATGGCAAGATCGTTTGCGCTCGTCCGCCAGCAAGAGGCAGATCGATACGTCAAGCACTGCGAGGCAGAGGAGGTGGAGTACTGCCTCCGCAATAGGAAGACACCGCGCACCAGGGAGCTTCTGGCGAGGGGCTGTCAGAATACTGGCCCCTAGAGGGATTATTATTAGTTTTAGTATTGTTTGTTTTCAATTTTATGCATTGTACCTAATAGTGAAGTATCATCACGTATATGTGATGATATTATATATATATATATTCTGTGATGAACTATAATGAACAATTAATATATATTATGAATTCCATTTTCTATCTATTTTTGTATACTAATTGGAATCTAGCTATTATCATCCACATATACAGAATGGAAAGCATATATAAACACATTGAAACAGAACATATAAGAACGGAAAATAGAGTACACACATTGAAACAAAGCAACAAGCAGAGCAATACTATGATTGATGTGAATAAATAACTATCCACGTTGAAACGACTCAACAAAATAAAACACGTCCATGAGACCATGACCAGCAACCCTTGCCTATGATAGCTCTTGGCACTGCCTGAACTCATGCAGGCATTCGTCCAAGTGGTCGACACGCTCGCGGTACATCTGGAGCATGATCTCGAGCTCCAAGTTGGCTATTTCATCAGAGATCACCAACTCGAGGATGCGATGACCATGTTCCTCTACTATGCCTAGTTGGACACCTGGGCCAAGCAGGCGGTTCAGCCTACGGACCAGCACATTTTGCTGTGCGGCATGCCGCGCCTCTAGCTCTGCTGCGCTCCAACGGTCTCGCCGTGTGGTGAGCCGCAGCTTATCGACGCCGACGCGCCTAGCTTGCTCTACGGCGCGCCATAGATCTTGTTGTGCGGCGAGCTGTAGCCTCTCGACGCTGACATGCCTATCTTGATCCATGACGCTAAAGCTCCATGCGCCATGGGTCTACTCAACGCTGGCGATGACACGCATCACGGGGTCATCCATTGCATTGCCGGGTAGCGCCTCAGCCTCCATGGGCCGTGGCGCTTGGTCGTTTTCCTCGTCGACGAGGTTGATGGCAGAGGCGACGCTTTGGCGGGTTGGCATGCTTGGAAAAGGTGGATGTGCTACAGGCTGCGCTTGTTGCCTCCGTGCATCGCGCGCTGCCTAGGTTTATGCGCAATATCGCTAGTTGGCGGGAAACGGGTGAGGAGATGGCGGGAAATGACGGCGTGTTCCTAAAACGCCATCAATTAATGGAAACTTAGCATATAAGGAACATGGAGCTAGCACAACAAGTAGATGATGATCAGATGAACACGAACCACACTATGGAACCCGATGATGATGAATTCATCAATCACAAATGGTTGTATACTAGCAAGCGTTTGCCCACAACACACATGGCTTATTTCTTCACAAATAGGTTGGATGGATCAACTGTATGCCACATATCGCACATTGTCAAAACGTAATGTGGTAGACCTTCTTTAACATGTGTTAAAAAACACAAGGACCTCGAGGTTAATTTAAATGATGGGGTGGATCATAGAGGTCATTTAATTTGACCTCTATGACCGATCCCATCAGTTAGTTTGAAATCAAGACAACTTACCGTCTAGTCACCCATGTGATGGCTTCTCCAGCCTAAGCACAGTTAACTTGAGAGCTCTCTTAGATGAGCTATTGGTGGAACAACTAGGCCTTGCTGATATAGGATGTCTCTTCGCATCCTTATGGTGTACCTAGATGACCGCCCATTGCCCAATGGCCAATAGATGTTGTGCAGAGAGAGCATATCACATATGTCTTATTAGAAGCAATCGTTTGTGTTATTATCGGTCTTCGCACACATTTCTGATTACAGACCTATCTGCCGCGTACCACACACATCTTGTTATATTGAACAGTTTCTCTTCTCTTGTCTCAACACAAACAGTTCATCTGAGTGAACCGCATGATGTATATCGCACACACCTTGATCTGGCTGACTATTTCTTTTGTGTTACCTAATAACAAACAGTTCATCCGAGTGAGCTATATGTTGTATATCGCACACACCTTCATCTGGCTGCCCATTTCTTTTGTTCCTCCTCATCGCTAATAGTTAATTGAACTGAACCGTGCGCCCTGCATCTGAAAGTGCTAGTTATCGACTAGAGGGGGTGAATAGGCGATTTTTGTTGAAGTCTTCAAAACACGAGGTCTTTGAAGACAAACAGATGAAATGAACCTGTTAATATGCATTGGAAGATAGACTACACTAGACAAGCCATAGTCAAGTAAGCAATGTAGTGAAAGTACGGAGAATATTAGCAGCTAGGTAGTATGGATCATAATGGAAGACAGTATGAAGCTAAACAAGTAATAATAGTCTTCACATAGTGAAGTCAATCAGATCAAACAGGCAAGCAATGACTTCATGAAGACAAACTGAAAAGTAAAGTGAAGCAGGGGGTAGAACGAGTTGCTTGGTGAAGACAAGGATTTGGTAGACCAGTTCTAGTTGTTGTGACAACTGTATGTCTGGTTAGGGAGGCTGAGATTAAACTTAGAAGACCGCGTCTTCACCTTATTTCCCTTGAGCTAAGAACAACCAGTCGTCGCCCAATCACTCTGGGAAGTCTTCAAGGTAGACTTCCAAACCTTCACAGACTTTGTTCACCGGCAATCCACAATGGCTCTTGGATGCTCAGAACGCGACGCCTAACCAGATAGAGGATTTACAGTCCTCAAGTGTAACAAGTCTTCAGGTCATGCGGATAGAAAGACTTCAGTGATGCCTAACACTCCTTCGGCTCTGGGTGTTTTGGGCTTTGTCCTCGCAAGGATCTCTCTCTCAAAGGCTTCGGAGGTGGGTTGCTCTCAAACGACAAAAGCCATGTACTAACTCTGGGCAGCCACCAATTTATGGTGCAGGGGGTGGGCAATTTATAGCCAGGAGGCAACCCGACACGATATGTCCAAAATGACCTTGGGTCACTAAGGAACCGACACGTGTCCAACGATCGGATTTCAAACACATGCAACAGCTTGACTTGGGCTACAAGTAAAGTTGACTCATCCAGCTTTGTATAAGATTTACTCTTATTATCTTCGCTGGAAGACATAGGATTTTGGTTGAGCATCACATTAGTCACTCTGAGTTTGTTCAGTTGTACCCCACTTTAGAGTAGTTCCTGTGAATCAATAAAGAAGAAAAGGAAACTATGAAACAACTATGTCTTCGCACTCCACAGTCTTCAAGTGAATGTCTTCACCTATCACGATCTTCATCATGAATGTATTCACTAACCACCATTCTCTTCAATGTCCTCACACATTTTTAGGGGTCATCTCTAGTAGGTAAACCGAATCAATAAGGGACTACTACCTGTGTTATCCTACAATTCTCACAAACACATTAGTCCCTCAACCAAGTTTGTCGTCAATACTCCAAAACCAACTAGGGGTGGCACTAGATGCACTTACAATCTCCCCCTTTTTGGTGATTGATGGCAAACTGGTTGAAGTTTTCAACGGGGATAAAAGTATGTGAAAGTAAAAGATTAAAGTCATTGTCTTCATAAGTTGCAAAAGGCTCCCCCTGAAGATGTGCATATAAGTAGTTTGCTTTTGAATGTAAATGCACATGGCAGATTTTTCTTTGTGGAGATCCTCTTCAACTTATGAAGACAATTCATCATGCATATACAAGAATAGTGAAGACAATGACATGCATATTGAGAAATGGGCGTCTGCAGAATGACTTCATGCAGAATTTATCATCGCATCACAAAGTAGCGGCAAGAGTAGCAGACGACCATCAAGTTTTAAGTGTTACAACTCAAGAGCCAAATAGTTTCAAAACGAGAGTTGTAAGAACTTAGCAAAAATAATGCAACCACCCCATATGGACTTGCTTGAAGACTATCAACTTCATATGCTTCTCCCCCTTTTGTCAGTAAGGACCAAAAAGGTTTGAAGGCATAGAGGATCTACTCATTTCTAGTTGGAGAAGATGTTGGAGTAGGGTCGACGTTGAAGTTGGGAAGTGCAGACGGGCCTGAAGCAGAATTGTGGTGCAGCAAAGTCAGAGTTGGGGAAGTGGTGTCATCTTCTTCATCAATGACTCTTGCAACAACAGTTGCAGCCCAAGACAAATGTTCAGATTCTTCAATCGAAGGGTTGCGACGCCAACTTGCAGATTGCGGAGGCCTGGAGTCAAACTTGAATATCTCTGTGAAGCCATCTTTGTGAAGATCATCTTCAGAACAGAGAAGCGTGAGGCTCTTCCAAGACCGCCGACAGGCTTCATGTGCGACGAATGAGTTCTTGGTGGCCAAGTTGCGAATGCAATTAACATCAACCAAGAGACTCTGCATTTGACGCTTCAGCCTGTCTTGGTGATCCTGCTTTTGATGCAAAGATACCAGAAGCTCACAGTCGTTGAGGACACAGGGACACTTCTGAGACCTTTGAGCAATGGTGCTGGCACTGGCTTCAGTATTGGCACGGTGCGGCAGACGCAAGTTGCCAGCCAAAGGATAAGCAGGTGTAGCGGAATTGGGCACATGAATGCCTTCAATTGGCTGCGTGAAGCGTTGGAATTCTGCATTTTGAAGATGGAGTGGCTTCTTTGCTGTCTCAGGGTAGATGGCTTCAAAGGACATATCAACATCAGGTAGAAATACAACATGGTTGCACGCTGAAGGTTGATAGTTGATGGTTGAATGAAGCTTGATCAAACGCATCACCCATGGAGCATAAAATTTCAGTCCAAAAAGATCAGTCCCAGAGGCTGCAAGTTGTCGGATGGAGAAATCCTGAGTGTTGAATCTGATGCCATTGATGATATAGAAAACTAATGTCTTCACGGCGCCTTCGAGTTTAGCTTTAGAGGAATTGCCTTTGGTTGGTCAGAGAGTACGCCTCAGGATGTGATAAACTGTGTAGGGAAGTACTCAAGGTCCGGAACAAAGAATTCCTTGGGGTATTCGGCGTCATGGGGCAATGGCTTCATCATGCTCAACATTTGGCTCATGTTGGGCTCGGGCTTCTGAAATACGCTCTGTAGTTCATTCTGATGAAGTTGACAACCAGGTTCAAACAACTCACCTGGAGTGGGCAGGGAAGTAATCTCAACGATGTCCTGGGCTTTAGCTTAATGCTGAATGTCACATGTCATCCACTCAAGGATCCAAATCTTCGGATCCCTGTTGTAGCCTCGAATATGCAATGTGGAATAGAACTGTAGCAGAAGCTCTTCGTTCTAGTGCTCCTTGTTAGTCATAAATGGCGGCATCCCAACGTCTTTGAAGCAGTCCAGAGCCTCCTCAAGGCATGGCAGCCCAGCAATAGCATCACAATCAAGACACTTATTAGGAAAGATGTGGTCCTAGTTGTATAGAATGCACGAGTAATAACTTCGTTGTTGATGGGTCCAGAACATATCAGAGGTGATCTTGGGGTTCTTGTAGGGGTTCCTTGCACTACCGAAGAAGGTGTTGTGTGCGCTAAAACTTTCCACATCAAAGGAGCCTGGGGTTGTTGCAGCACCGGGAAGCCTTGGAAGTCTTGGCTTCGGCTTCTGGATTTGAGGCCTTTACTCCACATGGTAATCATACTGAGTTCCAGGAGTAGTGGGTGGAACCATGATAGGCCATCTGCCAGTCACCAACTCACCACGATTGAACGTGTGTTCCATAGTATGAGGCCTGGGTGGAGGAACCCCGTCATCAGAAGTGATTGGATGCTCAATGGTGTCAGTTGCAACATTGGCTTCGGGCTCCACATTGTCTTCATCCATGACTGTGCAATTGTCTTCAATGTTGTTGGTGATGGCAGCCTCATTGTTTTCGACCTCCATCTCTTGAACGACTAGACGGTGTAGCACAATCACGTTCTCTTCGTGTCGGACTAGATCACTGGCAGGGGGAGTAGCTTCTCGCTCTTCTTTGGCTGATCACTACAAAAAAGACACATCCATCACATTTTGGTCCGAACAATATTTTTTCTGTCATACTTATGACACTTCTATGACGATAATTGTGACAAAACCCGATATCATCATAGATGTGGTGGGCTCCTACTTCTATGACAAAAAATCATAACAAAAAATGGGCTTTTCGTCCTGGGTGGGCCGGAGACGCAGCTGCATGACATTCTTTGGACCGTCCATGACGGAAAAAACCGTGGTAGAAGCGAGGGAGAGGAAAATAGCGGGGTGTTCCCAGTTACGGTGGGTGGTCGGGCCGAGCGATGCACGGAGGTTTGTGCGTTTCTCTCGTACGTGCACGCGCGTGGGTGCGAGGCGTTGGGCTCTAACTGAAACCGAGTGAGGCGTTCGCCAATTGAACCAGAACCATTGCACTGCAGGCTACGCGTTACTGAACCCAAGCGATCGATCGATGGCTATTAACTGAACCCGATCGAGCGATTCCTTCGCTACTGCTGCTAACTGAAGCCGACTGATGTTGCCTCTGGATGAACAGTGAGCGTTGCTGGGGGTTTGGATAAACAGTTCTTGGTGCAGGTAGATGAACAGGACCCCATGGTATTGCCTCTGGGTGAACAGGACCCCGATTGATCAAGCCGGTTGGGGATGGATGAACAGGACCCTGTGGAGGGCTGGATGAATAGGACGACCCCGTGGAGGGCTGGATGAACAGTAGATGGTGGAGGGCTGGATGAAAAGTAGCCCGTGGAGGGGTGGTTGAACAGGAGCCCGTGGAGAGGGCTCATTGAACAGTAGCCGGTGGAGTAGCGCCTGGTGGAGGCTGGATGAACAGGAGCCCGTGGATGAACAGTCATAGGTGGAGGCTGGAGGAGGTCGACGGTGGATGAACAGTAGCTCGTGGAGGCTGGAGGGGGTCGACGGTGGAGATGAACAGTATCCCATGCAGTCCCGTTTTGCGGTATGCCACACCCCTCCCGATGAAAAGGACCCCCTTTTCGACCGTACTGCTCTAACACAAGTCCGTTTCCTCCGTTTTGCGGTACGCCACACCCCTCCCGATCAACAGGACCCCGTTTCGATGGTAGGAGGTCCTTTTCCTCCGTTTTGCAGTACGCCAGACCACTCCTGATGAACAGGATCCCATTTCGAACGTGGCCAGTCGAACACAGGCCGTTTCCTCTGTTCTGCGGTACACCAGGCTTCGTTTTCATCGGCTGTTCCGTCCAAGCCGGTTGGCTCCCACGCATTCCGTTGCCGCCCGATGAACACGACGCATTCTGTTGCCTCCCCATGAACACGGTGACGATGCTGTTTTTTTGTGGGCGACGACGATGATGTTTCTCCGTTCCGACCCAGCCATGTACAAGAGCCCTGGCCGTATGTATGCGTGAGTAGGCGTTCGAGGCCCCGCCCGTATGTACGTACGTGGCCGTATTTTCTTGCTTGCACACTTGCCGCTATACGTACGTGTACATGCTACGTGTGCGCCTCTACTACGACACATGCGCGCCTCTACGTCGACCAGTATGTACGTACACGTTCACGACCAGAATGACAATGCTACGTACGCTTCTACCAGGTGGCTCCCGGCTGTCAGGCACTTCCTTGTATGTGAAGATGTAGCTGGTGGGTCCCAGCAGTCAGGGGGGCGAATCGTTTTCTTTGCCCGGACGCACTTCCTTGCGTGCAGAGATGTCGTTGGTAGGTCCCATCACTCAGGGGGGAAACATTTTTTCACGAAATATGGTTGCCCGTCCGATTGGTCCCTTCTGTCAGGTGGAGGAATCATTATTTTCCGCTTAATAAGGAGGCACTTCCTTGATGCGGCAGTGGACCCAGCTATCAGCCTCTCCATGTACAGTCCATGTCCGATGGAAGCCGTTCCTTGACCACGTTGACCATGCCGCGCCGAGAGCACCAGGGAGGTGGACGACGGAGAGGCCTAGGAAGGGGACGAGGCGTAGCCCGGGAAGACGCGGAACTGGATGCCCACGCATAGAGGAGTATGAGGGTTCATTGGTTCGCTGCGGTGTGAGGCTACCACCGTCGCAGAATAACGGGGGGTGTGGGTGAGTAGAGGGATGGCCTGGCCAGCAGTGGGAGTAGTAGGGGACGGTGAGTCCTCCACGGCATCGCAGCCGGCCACGGGAGGCAGGAGCACGAGGCACGACCCACGCTAGTTTGGGCGGCTGGAGGAAGAAGACCAGAGGTTGAAGAAGCACTACGGCTGTTGGATGGACATCGTATGACCGTTCATATTGACTAAGTTGACAAAGCCCTCCGTCCCCGTCAACTTAGTTGGCCCACAAGTCAGCCTAACACTATTGTGGGTCCTAGCTAGCAGGGGGTATTCATTCTTTTGTGCGTAATAAGGAGGCACTTCCTTGCGTGCGAAGATATAGCTGGTGGGTCCGACCTGTCAGCGGTGGGAATGTTTTTTCACGAAATACAGAGGCCCTTCCGGTGGGTCCCAGCTGTCAGGTGGAGGAATCATTATTTTGCACGTAATAAGGAGGCATTTCCTTGCGTGTGGTCGTGGATCCAGCTGTCAGCCTCTCCATGCATAGTCTACTTCCGATGGTGTCATTTATTGACCACTCCGTGCCGAGCGCATCCTAGGTGGTGGACAACGGCGAGGCCCCGGACAGTAACGAACCGGAGATGGGAAGACGCAGGAGTAGAGTCGCAGACGGAGAGGTGTACGAGGGTTAACTGGTTCTGGTGCGGTGTGGTTCGGCAGAAGGTGGAGAAAAACAGGAGGTGTGGAGGGGTGGACGGATGGCCTGGTGAGGGAGTCCTGGATTAGGGGGTGTTCGGGTAGCCGGACTATACCTTCAGCCGGACTCTAGGACTATGAAGATACAAGAATGAAGACTTCGTCCCGTGTCTGGATGGGACTTTCCTTGGCGTGGAAGGCAAGGTTGGCGATGCGGATATTCAAGATCTCCTACCATTGTAACCGACTCTGTGTAACCCTAACCCTATCCGGTGTCTATATAAACCAGAGGGTTCTAGTCCGTAGGACAACTTCATCATACAACAATTATACCATAGGCTAGCTTCTAGGGTTTAGCCTCCTTGATCTCGTGGTAGATCTACTCTTGTACTACCCATATCATCAATATTAATCAAGCAGGAGTAGGGTTTTACCTCCATCGAGAGGGCCCGAACCTGGGTAAAAACATCGTGTCCCTTGTCTCCTGTTACCATCCGCCTAGACGCACAGTTCGGGACCCCCTACTCGAGATCCGCCGGTTTTGACACCGACATTGGTGCTTTCATTGAGAGTTCCTCTGTGTCGTCACTTTTGGGCTCGATGGCTCCTATGATCATCAACGATGATGCGGTCCAGGGTGAGACTTTTCTCCCCGGACAGATCTTCATCTTCGGCGGCTTCGCACTGCGGTCCAATTAGCTTGGCCACCTGGAGCAGATCGAAAGCTATGCCCCTGGCCATCAGGTCAGGTTTGGAAGCTTAAACTACACGACAGACACCCGCGGGGATTCGATCTTCGACGGATTCAAGCCACAGCTGAGCACGCCACACTGTGTCGAGAGGCATGATCTTGCTCTACCGCCGAACAGTGCCCTGGAGGCCGCACAAGCACCGGTTACGACCCTTTATTCGGAGCCTATTGTGCCAATCGAGGATGAGCAGTTGGACATCACATCGGGGGCTACGATCTCAAAGGCGATCGAGCCGAACGTCAGCCCCGCGTTCCGCACGGCCCGTGACTCCAAGGAGCCGGATTCCCCTCCGAACTCCGAACCCCCCACGCCCCTGCCGATCGAATCCAATTGGACGCCGATAATGGAGTTCACTGCCGTGGACATCTTTCAGCACTCGCCTTTTGGCGACATCCTGAATTCTCTAAAGTCTCTCTCTTTATCAGGAGAGCCCTGGCAGGACTACGATCAGCGAGGATGGGATACGGACGATGAAGAAATTCAAAGCCCACCCACCACCCACTTGGTAGCCACTGTCGACAATTTAAGCGACGTGCTCAACTTCGACTCCGCAGACATCGACAGCATGGACGACGATGCAGGAGATACAGATGGGCCAACGCCCATAGGGCATTGGATAGCCATCCCATCTCACGATGTGTACATGGTGGATACCCCTAAAGGAAATGACAATGAGGAAAAAGGGGATGGAACGGGGGACCGATCCCTCGAAAAGCAATCAAAGCGTCGGTGTAAACGCTGACCCAAGCCCCGCCTCGATAAAGACCCAGCCATAGAGCAGGATGAGCCGGTAGACGACGAGCAGGCCTTAGAGCAACCGTCCGAACAGGGCAACACGGACAGAGAAACCGAACATCCTTCCCCCGGCGAAAACGGCACTCCGGACGACCTTACGCCGGATAAACCTACGAAGCAGAAGAATCTCCACAAGAGGCTCATTGCAACAACACGCAGCCTGAAAAAGCAGAAGCGGAAGCTAAAAACAGCGGAAGATGCACTCAGGATCCGATGGAGTAAAGTAATCAATACCGCAGATAAATACGGCGACAGTCGCCACACTAAAAGCTATCCGAAGAGAAAGCTACTGCCCGAATTCGACGAAGAGGCCCTAGAGCCCTGGCATTCAAAAAATAAGAAAGCCACACGGTCGGATAGATGACCCCATGGCCAGAATAAAGCGGCAAGCGGCGCCGCACTTAAATCGGCATGCGATCCACTTAAGGATTCGCATCAGGGCCCAGTCAGGTCCATTTACGGGCCAAGAAAGCAAGCCCTCACATTCAAAAATAAGAAAGCCACACGGTCGGATAGATGACCCCATGGCCAGCATAAAGCGGCAAGCGGCGCCGCACTTAAATCGGCATGCGATCCACTTAAGGATTCGCATCAGGGCCCAGTCAGGTCCATTTACGGGCCAAGAAAGCAAGCTCTCGTAAGCAATGCAATAAAGCCATCATCAGAATATAGCACACCCAAATACAGGGGCGCCGCACACCCCCTATGTTTCACCGATGAGGTCCTGGACTATGAATTTCCAGAGGGATTCAAACCCGTAAACATAGAGGCATATGATGGAACAACAGACCCTGGAGTCTGGATCGAGGATTATATCCTCCACATACATATGGCTAGAGGGGATGACCTCCACGCCATAAAATACTTACCCCTTAAGCTTAAAGGGCCAGCCCGGCATTGGCTTAAAAGCCTTCCTGAAAACACAATCGAAAGTTGGGAAGAACTCGAGGACGCTTTCTGAGCAAATTTTCAAGGGACCTATGTCCGCAGACGATCTTAGTCACATAACTCAACAGCCCGGAGAATCAGCTCGGCAATTCTGGAATAGATTCCTCACTAAAAAGAATCAGATAGTCGATTGTCCGGACGCCGAAGCCTTAGCATCTTTCAGGCATAACGTCCGAGATGAATGGCTTGCCAGACACCTCGGCCAAGAAAAGCCAAGAACAATGGCCGCACTAACAAGCCTCATGACCCACTTTTGTGCAGGAGAGGAGAGCTGGTTGGCAAGATGCAGCCCCAGCGACCCAAGTACATCTGAAACTAGGGATGGAAATGGAACACCACGATGCAACAAGGACCGTCGCCGGACTAAGGAAAAAAGTCCGAAGAGCACGACAGTCAACGCCAGATTCAAAAGCTCATGACAGAATCAGACAAAGCCACCCCTCTAGGATAACAGGGATGATCCATCCAACTTAAACAAAATCCTAGATAGGATATGTCAAATACACAGTACTCCCGGTAAGCCTGCTAACCATACCCATAGAGATTGTTGGGTTTTCAAACAATCCGGCAGACTCAACGCCGAACACAAGGGGCTCGACACACCAAGCGAAGACGAGGACGAACCCCAAAAGCAGAGCACCAGGAAACAAAAGAACTTCCCACAAGAAGTAAAAATAGTAAACTTACTTCACATAACAAAACGTGCGGCGCCCATAAAGGCACGCACCACACGACCTATCTCAAAGGGGTCCCGCCATTGGTTGTCAAAACCAATCATCTTCGATCAGCTGGATTATTGTAGAAGTATCAGGAACGCAGGCCGGACTGCCTTGGTACTTGATCCACTAATTGGCGGACTCCAGTTTTCAAATGTCCTTATGGACGGCGGCAGTGGACTAAACCTGATATATCAGGACACAATCCGCCACACGGGGATAGACCCAGCAAGAATCCGCCGCAGCAAAACCGCCTTTCAAGGGGTCACACCTGGTCCGGACACCCATTGCATGGGTTTTCTCCGGCTTGAAGTTATATTCGGCTCTACCAATAACTTCCGCCGCAAAAAGCTGACCTTCCACATCGTCCCATTCTCCAATCACTATCAAGCACTACTGGGACGCGAAGTTTCGCCCGCTTTAACGCAATACCACATTATGCATCTCTAACGCTTAAGATGCCCGGTCCATGAGGCATCATCTCTTTGAAGGGGAAGCATTGATGTGCCCCTCCCCCATGCGGAGGACTGTGCGGCCGCTTTGACAGCCCCACAGTAAAATGGCTTCACAGGCCAAATTTTTTGGAATAGGTCATTAAAGACCAGGAACGCGGATAGACGAGTTCGGTACAAAATCATCATTGATGCAGGCTTAGTGGGCATATACCCCCGCACTAGGGGCTCCGTACATATACAATAAGAGACAATAAAGCTCAGTTCTATATATTTACTTTATACTTTGCTTATTTTAAACTTTTGTTTGGCACGACCCATTTTCAGCTCAGTTCCTCTCTTTCGCAGATGAACGTCGTGCGGCGCCCGTCCAGGATACGGCACAACGGATACACAGGCGCAGACGTGCAGTAGGGACTCGTCCTAAGGATTCTTTTTAGATTAAGACCCTGCATAAACCTTTTTAACTGTCTCTTGTTGCTACATATCCCCTGGTTTTCTCTGATATAACCAAGGAGGAGGCTGGCGTCTTGGCATGTGGCCACGTCAGAATTTTTGCGCGTACCTGGACACTAGGGGCTTTTTAATAAAGAGTGTTGTTTTGCCCGCACCCATAAAGACCGAACACCTTAGGGAGTGTTCGGCGTCGCGGGTTTTGGCATTATATGCATCAGCTCCAAATCATGTCTTTGGTCAAATGTTGGGTTGCCCGGTTCCTGAGTTCGGCTACCTTACGTTCTGCTCTATCGGCTAAGGTAGCACCAGGAGAACTATTGCTATTGTGCCCCGGTTAGGCCGGGCGAGTGCCTAAGTAGAGAAAACCGAAAACTGACTGTCATGATGTAGCGTGAGACTGGTCAGCCACCCGATGACCTATCAGAATCTATAGGATTCCTCCGTTTTAACGAAGGGCCGTTTCCCGGCCAGGCACATACACGCCCCGAACTCGGGCGAGCGCAGTCGCCACCAAGGGGATACCTAAATAGTCCCACTGTCAATCTCCTATGGCTAAGTGAAAGTGTTAAAGCATTATAGTCCGGTTGCCTGGCCCGCTGCGCTATCACCTCCTTTGTAGGACCAAGACGTTGGGTTAAGTGTGAAAATGCGTCTTCTGCGAGCACCCCCATACTATGTGTGGGGGGGCTGAAGCCAACGACTGCCATCTTTCAGATTATATATATATATATATATATATCTTAAAATGGCCGCACAGGAGGTGTTCCCAATACTTGAAGACACAAGTATAAAAGGCCACTACAATTTATCAAAATATTGCTTTATAATTACATATGCTACCATAACATAGCATCCTTCGAGCACTGCGTCTCTATTACACGAGCGCCTTCAAGGAGTTCCTGAAAATAGTGCTCGGAGGGTACTCGGCTTTTGTTCGAATCTCGGGACGCAACAACGGTGGTCTCCATCTCTGCCCAGTATGTCTTGACACGGGCAAGAGCCATCCGTGCGCCCTCTATGCATGCTGACCTCTTCATCGCAATGATACGCGGCACCGCATCAAGGAATTGCTGCACCAAGCTGAAATAACTCTTCGGCTCCGGTCTCCCAGGCCATAGATGACCCATGACGTACTGCATGGCGAGTCCGGACAATCTATTCAGTTCGGCCCATTGAGCCAGGCAATTGTCCACTGCCAGTGGACGCTTTGGATTGTGGAACTGTGACCAGAAAAGCTTTTCCACTTCGCGATCTTTTAGATCTCAAAAGTGTTCGATCGCATCAGCAGCACTTGCTGCCAAATCCAGATAGGTTCCTCCACACTCCACATCCGGTCCAACGGAGCAAACTTCGGATCGCAAAACTTCCTCCGCAGCATAAAGGCTTTCCAGCCGCAATCTGTTCGGCCTGACGCAGCTCCTCCTTCGCAGCTCTCATCGCGGAGCGAGCGTCCTTGGCATCGGCAACGGCCTTCTCTAAGTCCGTCTGTCTCACCCGGTCTTCTTTCTCAAGAAGTTTGCAACGGTCTGCAGCGCTCTTTAACTTCTCGGCCATCTCGGCCATGTCTTCTTTGCTTCGGCAGTGAGCAGCCTATTCGGCTCTCAGCTCTTCAAGGGCCTTCTCGGCAGCCGCATTGCTTTTTCTGGCTTGCTCCTTAGCTCGGGCAAGTTCTGCCCTAAGATTCTCCATGGCAGCCGTACCATCTGCGTCAAGCACACACATTGTAAGACACTGGCATGAAGCTCCTCTTACCTGATGCCGCCCGAGGAATTACATACCTTGAGCCTCATCAAGCCGCTTGTTGACAAGCGCGATGTCAGCATCTGCCACGTCCATTTGCCGCTTTAGTTCGACCAAATCATTAGTTCGGCTTGATTCCGGACACCTCGCCACCTACATTCAAAGGCGACATCTTAGACCTGGGATTATGATCCTTTCCGTGCCGTCATTTCTTGACAACGCGCAGATTCTCAGGGGCTACTATCTACACAGGGCGCATCTTACTTATGCACAACTGACAAAAGTGTACATTATCTAACGTACCTTAAAACCCGTCAGTAAACTTTTGACGGCCTCATGCAATCCGCTTTCTGTGGATGAAATCCTTTCAATCACCGTGCCCATCAATGCACGGTGCTCCTCTGAGATAGAAGCTTGCCCCAGCAGAATCTTTAGCTCCTCCGGCCGAGCACCAGACAGTGCCGGACTTGTCCTATGGCCTCTTTCGAAGGCCGGACGCGGAGAACCTTGGGGGGCCACATAGCTATCTTCCGCCCCTGCCAGATTCAGAGAAACCCTCCCCGATGACACCTCAGGGTCGCCCGCCTCGCTAGGCGGTACGGCAGGGGGAGGCGTCCCGCTCTCCATCATCTCCGGAAGAAGATCCCCTGAAGACGAGCTCTGCTGAGAAGGGCTGAGATCCGAGCTACAAGGTAAAATTTCGGTTAATCTTATCAGATATAAATCAAGGATTTCTCTCATCCCTCAAAAGGAAAACCTCTCTCTACTTACGGCTCGTTGGAGGGCTGAGCCCTTTGACGGCGTAGTTCGGCCGAGGAACTCCCCGGCGTCGGACCCTCTGACGAGGATTTTCTCCCCCACTTCGAGGCCATGGTCTCCAGGTCGTCAAAGGCGGCCCTCTTCTTCCCCTTAGGAGAGGAATTGTCGGTTCCTCCCTTCGGAGCAGCCTCCTTCGAGGAGGCCATAGTTCCCTTGTCCTTCCACTTACTTCCCTCCAAAGGCATTATCTTCAACATCCTGACAAGCACGGGATCCGGCCTAGTTTCGGGAAGGGGAGCCGGACACCTGATCAACTTTGCCTTCGCTATCCACTCCTGTTTAAAAGGACAACTCTTTTAGGGGCAAGTTTATGACGATTATATGGATAGTAGGTCCGAGCACAAGGTTACTTACTTGGGTATCCGGGCGATTGCAGCTTAGGCCTGCATCCTCGGTCAAATCCAGACACATCATTTGTGATCCGAAGAACAGTTCATATATCTCCACGGGCATTGCGCCCATGAAATTCTGGAGAGCGCGCGGTCCCTATGGATTAAACTCCCACAGGCAAAGGGAGCGACGATTGCCGGCAGTATCCGGCGAATCAACATGACCTGCGTCACCTTGACCAGGCTGAGGTCTCCTTCTAAGATATCCCTAGTGCGGCCCTGCAACAAGGGCACGTCTTTGGGTAACCCCCAATCTAACCCTTTTTTGACCCATGACGTTAGTCATGGTGGGGGACCCGAGCGAAAGGCAGGAAGCGCCACCCACTTGGTGCCCCTGGGAGCGGTGATATAGAACCACTCTCGTTGCCACAAGCCAAGCTCCTCGTGAAAAGAGCCCTCGGGCCATGGAGCATCAGCATTCTTGCTTATAACAGCGCCTCCGCATTCGTGCCGTCCCTCGGTCATCTTCGGCTCCACTTTAAAAGTCTTGAGCCATAATCCGAAGTGAGGGGTAACACGGAGGAACGCCTCACACACGACGATGAATGAGGAAATATGGAGGATGGACTCCGGAGCTAAGTCATGGAATTCCAGCCCATAATAAAACAACAGCCCCCTCACGAAGGGATCCATTGGGAAGCCTAACCCCTGAAGGAAGTGAGACATGAACACCACGCTCTCACCGGGCTGGGGACTGGGAATGGCCTGCCCTTGAGCAGGCAACCTATGCGAAATTTCACCGGTCAGGAACTTAGTCTCTCTCAACTTTAGCACGTCCTCCTCCGTGACGGAGGAGGGCGTCCATCGGCCTTGAAGGTCAGAGCCGGACATTGTCGAAGGTCCGAAGCGCCTGGAATCTGGAGCCTAGGGTGTTGGAACTCGAGGCAATGGGCGAACTCGTTTGAGATTGGAAAAAGGAGTAAGGCGTTGGTCTCTTTATAAGAGGTTGAATACCAAGAGCCCCTCCCGTAACCGTTTGGGACTCGCCTTTAATCGAGGAAACGTGCTAACGGGCACGATTGGGTCACCCACGTCCGTATTGATGAGAATGCCGTAAAAGGGGGAACACGATCTCTGCTTTGACAAGACGTGCCAAGGAAACCGCCTCGCAAAACATGCTGAGGTGGAAAAGTAAAAATGATTCAAGTAAAGGACTTGGCCGTAGTGTGATCTCACGCTGCAGAATACGTCAGCAGATTAGATTTGTGTTAATATTATTCTCTCTATGGCAATATGTGGAAACTTATTTTGCAGAGCCGGACACTATCCTTGTTTAAAATCTTCTTGAAGGACTTGGAGGAGGAACCCGCCTTGCAATGCCGAAGAAAATCTGCGCGCCGGACTCGTCGTCATTGAAGCCTGGTTCAAGGGCTACTGAGGGAGTCTTGGATTAGGGGGTGTTCGGGTAGCCGGACTATACCTTCAGCCGGACTCCAGGACTATGAAGATACAAGATTGAAGACTTTGTCCCGCGTCCGGATGGGACTTTCCTTGGCGTGGAAGGCAAGGTTGGCGATGCGGATATTCAAGATCTCCTACCATTGTAACCGACTCTGTGTAACCCTAACCCTATCCGGTGTCTATATAAACCAGAGGGTTCTAGTCCGTAGGACAACTTCATCATACAACAATTATACCATAGGCTAGCTTCTAGGGTTTAGCCTGCTTGATCTCGTGGTAGATCTACTCTTGTACTACCCATATCATCAATATTAATCAAGCAGGAGTAGAGTTTTACCTCCATCGAGAGGGCCCGAACCTGGGTAAAAATATCGTGTCCCTTGTCTCCTGTTACCATCCGCCTAGACGCACAGTTCGGGATCCCCTACCCGAGATCCGCCGGTTTTGACACCGACACCTGGTCAATGGTGGAGTAGCGCTTCACAGCGAAGCATGCTAACCAGAGCTGCTAGCAGCAGGAGGCGGGAGCAGGTGGTCCCGGCGGCGCTGGAGGAAGAAGATGAGAGATTGAAGATGGATGCCGGTCGTTGGATGTAAATCCAACGGCTAACAATCTCAGAATCATTTGTTGACTAAGTTGACAACGACTTGCATTGGCTTCGACCTATTAGCCCACATTTCAGCCTCAAAAAATGTGTCACGTATTCAACCCATTTTTCAGAATTTATAGTCTTTTTTTGCGGCGTAGAATTTATAGTCAATTTGATCTATTTTTTTTTGAATTACAGTCCATTAGCTGGGCTGGGTGAACAAATAATGTAGCGTCCATGCAGCCCATTTATGTTTTTCCTAAAAAATTACAGGCCATTTGCACTTTCTCGAAATACATGATTTTGCTGGGCTGATTCTAATTATAATGTTGGATTGGGCACAGCAATGTTATCAAAAAATAAACAGGGGCTCAACATTTTGTTATATATATATATATAGAAAGTGATTTATTATTACATTGGTCCTTAAGTCTTACCAAGCTTTTGTACACAATCACTAGGATTTTCGTTGCCAAAAAAATCCAGGATTTTATTGTTAAGAAATTATTTTTATAAGTTAATAAGATGTGGGATATTGTTTTCTTACATACGTAAGTATCTGTTAAATATATGATGACAATAAGAATAATATATAATAACATATAAAATAATTTAAATATATAAAATATAGTTAGAAGGGAAACATAAGTTGGACGAGGCGTTCCTATTCTTATATGGAAAAATAGAAACCTCTGTGTTTTCTTCAAAAAAAATACATTAATTGGACTGCCGATGTTTCAGGAAAAATAAAACCTCTGATGGGAGGTCCATAGGCCGGTTGATACATGACGGCCCTCAAGAAAATACAAACTAGCCTATGGACCTCCCATCCAAGGTCGTGGGTTGTGCATGTTAAAAAAGAAAGCCTAGACGGGGCAGCCCAAAACCCAGCTGATACTTGCTGCCCCAATGATAATAAATGATACCTGCCAGCTCCCCGGCTTTGTTGTGAATTTAGCTCCTATAGTAACTACATTGAAGCACCTAAAATATGTAACTATGTTGACGAACCCGTGGGCCCCAACGTCAGTATAGCATTAGGAGGAAGTATTTTTTCGATGAGGCACTTGCTTGCGTACGGTCATAACCCTGGTGGGTCCCGACTGTCCGCCTCTCCATCTACAGTCCTCTCTAGATTCCTCTCGTTTGTTCAGCATGTTCACAATGGCAGACATCAGCGTCGCGGCGAGCGCACAAAGGCGCAGGAGGAGATCTGACCACCCGAGGAAGTGCCTTATTAGTAATGAAACAACTGAACTAGCCTAGTGGCCGAGTGACACTACCCGACAGCTGTTCCGCCCAGGTTCGATTCCACCTGTGCAGAGAAAATATCTCCAAAATTTTTGCCTCTGCCTTTATTGACATGTGGGTCCCAATTGTCATCTACGCACACCACGTCCAACACTTGCCAAAACGTCATCCCTCTTTTTCTCTGTTTTTCACACGCTCGACATTATGTGGGCATTTTGAAAATAGCATATCTTTTTGACTGTGCATCATATGAAGATGTGCTATGCATGAATGTTGATCAGCATGATGTTAACTGGCTGGTAGTTCCAGTTTCGACCATGAATAAAACTTCCAACATGATGTTACCACTGTTTGAAAAGGCTGTGTTAATATAAATGCTCTGCCTCTGAAAGTTGCAGTTTCTTATCTGAAACTGAACTTGGAGTTTCTTACCTGAAACTGAAACTTGCAGTTTCTTCTCTGAGAATCACATTGTCTACACTTTTATACTCCTATGAAACTACATTTCTTTAAGTGCTAAAAGTAGATCTCTAGAATTCGTAAAATACTTCATATGCTCAATACTGCAAATCTGAAATTCAAAATACATTCATATCTGAAAGTACTCTCAAAATACACAACACAAAACACAATTCACAACCTATAAATACTGACAACCCTAAGCTCCTCCTGACAATTCACAACCTTCCTGACTATTGTGCTGGGGGCAGTCCCTCCTATTCCTCGGCGGCAGACAGCCGCCCCGTGAGATGATGTGAACGGCGAGGGAGAGGATGGCAGGGAAGCGTTGTCAGGCCCACTGTTTTTCTCCTCTTGCAGTTGGGTTCGGTCGATGAAGACTCCACCGGCTCGCTCTGGCACGACACCCTCACAAAAGGCACCCTGTAGATGCTCGATCCTTCAATCTCTGGTGGATGCTCCATCTAGGATCGATACTCCCACCACCGCTCCCTCACGATCGGATTCGGTGAATCTGTTTGCTCCATGGCCCAGAGGAGCAGCTCTATGTACTCCCGCGCGACTCCCTCCGGGAGTTTCGCCGCCTTTTCGCTCTGTTGCAGATATTTGTCCATGGATGTCGTCGTCGCCGCTAGTTGGTCCTTGTTGTCAAACCAAAATTGTATCTCCAACATCCTAGCTAGCTTCACAGGGTCGCCGTCTACGATCCTCACGTATCGGTTGTACTCCTCCATCGATCTACTTCTCCACAGCACCTTCACTCGCTGGCGGTGGTTTTTGAATGCAAGAGGAGAGGAGCATCACTGGTTTTGGATTAGAACAGGAGAGGTGCAATGCTGGTTTTGGATTGGAATAGGAGAGGAGGGGCGGTGGTTTTGAAATGGAAGAGGAGAGGAGCGGCGTTGGATTTAGATTGGAACAGGAGAGGAGTGGAGGTGGTTTAAGAGGAGAAGAGCGGAAGAGCGGTGCTGGTCTTGGAAGTTTTTTTTGTTTTGCGTATTTTGGGTCAAAGTTTGACCACATACTGTATTTGACAAGCAAAATGTGAATGCATGTCACCAAAAATTGTATCATTTTGTTCGTATCTGAATGTACGTTCAAATTATATTATTTTTACTACGTATAATATATATTTTATTTGCGAAAATCATTGTCAATTATGACCCAGAATAAAAGGGAGACTAGTTAATATGGGGTCGCTTTCTTAATTGAAGGGCAAATTGATTTTGATTTTGATCCAGTCACGGCGCGCTGGCCCTCTCGTCCAATCCTAAATCGCTGCCGCACGCTGCTCTCCCTCTTCTCCATTGCAAAACCACCTCCTCTCCTCTCCATCATCTCCATTCGAAAACCACCGTCTTGCCTCTCCCTCTTGTCCATTGCAAAACCACCTCCTCTCCTCTCCATCATCTCCATTCCAAAACCACCGTGTCGCCTCTCCCTCTTCTCCATTGCAAAACCACCTCCTATCCTCTCCATCATTTCCATTCCAAAACCACCGTCTCGCCTCTCCCTATTCTCTACTGCAATACCACCATCTCTCCTCCCATCTTCCAAAGCTAGCATCGGACCACTCAGAAGGACATTTATGGAGAGGATGCAGCAGCGAATCAGGCAGATCACCGGCGGCAACCAGGCAAAGTTAGCTAGGTGTGAAGGAGATCCTTACTTGGTTTGACAATGAGTGGAGATTTCGAGGACGGTGAGGGCCATGTGGCAATGTATGCGAAAGAGCGAGACGGCGGCGATGAGGGCGGCGATGTACATGTACTCCTCGGCGGCAGTCACGCCGCAATCCTTCGAGTTCATCGAGTATCTCCTCTGGGGGATGGAGCAGACAGATTCGCCCGAGGCGAAAGTCAGGCGAAGGTGGTGGGCGTACTGTTCGAAGGTCGAGCACCCAGAGGATAACGAATTGATCGAGTACGGTGTGCTGTTCATGAGGCTACAGAGCCAGTCGGAGCCACAGGAGTATTCGTTCTCCCACCGCAAGAAGAGGCCAGATGGCACGATGTCGCTTCGCCGCCGTTCTCCACGGTTGCCTCGATGCTCGCCTCGTTTCAAAGGCGGCGGTAGGGTTTAAGGTAAGCTTCGCACTAACCTAATCTTCCACCTGCTCATGCTTACAATCAGTGTGACAGCTACTGAAAATCATGCTTACAATCAGTCTCCGAGTACTACGCCAATCACCATTAAATAGCTCTGGACCTTTGGGTCAAAGTTGTGACACTGTGTACAAATAAAGAAAAATAGATTGGTGCTTCTTTCAGAAAAGAGTACTCCCTAGAAACTGCCAATATAAGCTACTAGTATTTGGTTAGAGGATTTGCTGCCGAGAAAGATCCGTCCACAAAGAGTGCCACACATCCCACTGGTGGTGGTGGATGCCAATGCATGCATGGAGCATGGTTGGTGTCGGTAATTTATACTTGGCACACCTCGCACTCTGCATATATGCCGGTCCCATCCGTACATTTGTGCAGTTCCACCAAAATGCAGCTAAATAACCCTGTTTGCACAGATAATGAAAAGCCATGATTACATTATAGTGGCACTAGTTGATGAAACACTCAAAATAAATAGAAGAAAATATTGCGATAGTATCATAGTATGCCATGCTGCAAGGGCGATATGGGCCCTGCGAAGCCCCATACGGTACACCAGGCCTCATACTGGAAATCATCCCAAGTCTCCTCGATACACCTTCTGCCAGTGATGAACATCAGTGTACAACGGTAGTACAAGGAGGGGCCTTGAGACATTCAAATCTCTATTTTTGTGCGGATCGACTAAAACTAAGCACCCCAGTTTGCAGAAACGCTTAAACATTAACAATGGGACAAGTTGATGAAACATACATTAACAAAGAGAAGCACTTTCTTTATCTACATTGGAAATGAAATGATAGAGAGGACACTCTCTCTATTTTAACTTTATTATTACTTCATTTTATCAGTGACACTAGGGTCGAGCAGGTGGCAAACGAGGTGTACCATGCGTCGCAAGGATGAAGGCCGGGGGTGCTTAGACTGGGATGCTGAAGCTGGCTCTTTCAGTCCCTATCTTCACCCTGATGTTTCTGTGGTAGCATTTGGGTTGTAATACAAACTTGGTCAAGCAGGTGTTGCGTCCCCCTACCTGCCTAGCTTATGTGGCAAAGTTGTCTACTGCTAGTACTTAGTCCATTCTAGTAGTAATTGCATAACTGCTTGTTTACACTGAGATGTTGTCGGATAATGGTTCTCTATGGTTGGGTTTCTTTAATGAAATCGGAGGGAACCCCCTCTTTTGATATATAAAAAACAGTGGCACTAGCGGGCCAAAACATTGTCTCAAATTAATAGTGCCACTAGATTAAGGTGCAAAATAATAACATTACTGATTTATCATTGCAGTGCCAAAACAGTAGCACAAGAGCAGGATCATCATGCAGGATCTTTGGCAAACGGTCAGACCAAAAAGGAACATACCTCATGATGGGAACCATATCTGTAGTCAATGCCATCGTAGGAGGG
The DNA here is from genome assembly GCF_018294505.1 of Triticum aestivum. Lineage (NCBI taxonomy): Eukaryota > Viridiplantae > Streptophyta > Magnoliopsida > Poales > Poaceae > Triticum > Triticum aestivum. The sequence continues at coordinate 372,627,148 of NC_057797.1, read as the reverse complement.
ATGACACCAGTCACCAACATGGATGATTCAATTCATGGGACCTTTTGGTGCAGTTCACCTAAAATGAAGCAATGCCCCATGAGCTAGCAGCTTCTTCTTCTTCTTTTTTTAAGAAAAGGGCTCCAGCCCCAGTTCCATTTCCATCAGAAAATGAAACCTACAGAGCTTCTTCTTCATTAGTTGCAATAAAATGGAGCAACATCAAGGTTTGTCGTGAAGCTCCTGGAACGTTCAGCTATAATTTGGATATCATCTGTGCAGTTCAACTAAGATCAAGCGTGAAATGTATATCTATGTTTGCACAAAAAGGTGGAAAGGAGGGTGACTAACAAGTGATGAAACATGCGTCAAATGAAAAAGAAAACATGTTCCTTATCTGAATGGCAATCGTACAAGGACAATAGCAATTTCTAGCAGCATTGCTAGATATTAGTGTGGGCATTAGAATTAACTATGACAACTGTTAAATAAGACATTACTTTAATGGTGCCATTGCTTCATTTTACCAGCAACATTACATTAACAGCTGCTACAGAGTCGGTATTTGGGCATGGGAGAGTAGGCGGACTAGGACAGTTGCATCCCTAACGAAAAGAAGCAACTTATCTTAATGGGAAATTTAGCAGGACATGAAAAAAGTGCGATTGATTCATATTACTCGAGGCATTACATTGAAAACAACATTGGTTTAATGTGTCCTTACTTTTAACAGTGCGACTGCTACATTTTACTAGTGGCATTACATAAGAGTGGCTCGGGGCAACAAACATCAAAAGAGGATATCTGGTTGGTCCCATTTTTGTTCGGTATATAGCCACCTTATACTGTGTGAGGCTAGCAAATCTAGTGCTGGACTTACTCTGTTGACTTGTCCCCCAGTCCCCACTATCTTTCCTTTTTCAACCAATAGATCAGGTTTATATTGAGTTTGTACTGTGTTCCCTTTATTTCCCTATTAGACCTAGAGACCAGTTGGATAGCCAGTCTCTCCTACTTTTTGCCCCCATTATTTCCTCTTTTGACCAAGTCCTAGATTCACGTAACAAATCTTCCCCCACTCCCACCCCTTTCTTCCTTGTTTGAACCAAGTAGTACTAGATTCGAGTGGATGAACTAGTTTTACCTCTTAATAATAAAAAATTAGGTGGTTTTCGAATAGCCGATCGATCCTATCTACAAGGGGGCCTGAGAAATAGTAAAAAATACAAATGCAGCGACATTAGGAGCTAGGGAAGTAGAGCAATGCCGGTTTCAAAGGAAGTTATACCTGAGGGTTACCGGGATGTCGCTAGGTGGGCGGCGGGCGGCCGGATCTGCCCACACTACGGCATCGAGGAAGAAGGGGTGGGAGGCGCCCCCTCACAAATGATGCTTGGGAGAGAATGACAAGGCACGCTGATCGGGACGCGCCGACAGTGGGTAAGAGCTATTGCCGAGGACGACCGCGTGAACATTGCACCTTCTCACCTTCCTCGGTGCAGAGGATCCGGCTGGATCTGTGACCAGCAGTGAGTAGAGAGAGAGTGTGTGTGTGGCCATAGCTGTCATGTTTAGATCTGGAGAGGAGGAGACAGTGTGAAGAGAGCAACACTAGCAAGCAAGCGCGGAGGCTCTTGCCTATACAGTGGAGTACTAGTTTTGTGTTGTCTACCAGCCGGAGCTGGCTTGACCTCAGCAATTACTATTGAGAAGTCTTCATGCATGTGCCCCGGAGGCATAGTTGTCGTCATTTTGATCTGAAGCACCGGATTATAAAATATAACACGAAAAAATGCCACATGACAAGAAATCATAACCTCACTGCCCAAAGGAGACAAGATGAGTCCCGATGGACAAACTAGACGAGGATCAAAGCTGAAATTAAAGATAAACTCGTAGAAAAGGGGCCCGTCGATAGATGTCCTAGTTAACATAGCCGGCTTGACCTAGGTGGCAGCCGAGTAGTCTTTGTGCATGTGACCCCAATGACTAGCCCAACTCAGTTGTCGTTGTTTAACCCTCGAAGTGATCCGAAGCACATGACACCTAATTTTGCGAGATGACAAGAAACCTTTTTTAGATTTCTCACCAGAACTACAGCCCTGTACAACATAGTCTGCATGATATGTAGATGATAGCCAATTTAGGCGTGTCTGCTAGAGTCTGGTCACATGCATGGACGAACTGATATTCTGTGTCTTGCAGGGATCATCCAGGTACCAACGTATGTATTCCTACAACAATTCTCTAGTAGTACTATCGCTCGTCTCTCTCTTCTTTTAACTCACCCGACTTGCGGGGCCGGGGACTGTGCCTATGGTCGGTTCTCAATTGCGGTCCCACATGTATGTGCAAACACAGTATGATGTGCGTTCCATTCAGAGAGCGGCGTGCCAGACCGACCGACCGTCTGGGGTGCGAAGTGAACGCGACGGGCATGTTGTATACTCCGTACGTGTGTACCGCCGTTTTCTTGCGGCTTTGCTCCATGGCACAATCCATGGATACAAAATTAGTATACTATACTATTTAAAAGTCAAGGGCAGGGCTTTTCCCGCGCGGTAGGCGGGGCAGTTCTGCCTAGTCGGTTCGACAAAGACGCGAGAAGATAAGGGAGTAGGCTGCTGCAAACGTAGGGATGTCTGATTTGACAGTGAGTTACTACTAGACAAGTGGGGCCTGGTGATTTGACTTGCCATTATCATTTTAACTACGGCGCTACGACCGGCGTTAGTCTCCCGATTCCTAACCACCTCCATACAGGTGCCTCTCCCGATGGTCCACCATGTAGAGGCTGGCTCTTGCTTGAGAGCCCACTCCTCCACTATTTCCTTGCCTCTTTCCCCTACATATGCAAAAATGCCATGTAAAGTGGGCTTATAGCCCACTATTGCACTTGATCCTATAGGTGCTAAGCCTGCCACATAGGCATAAAGTCTGATGTGGCAAGTTGATTAAGAAGAGATAGACTAGTTTGGTGACCCTAGGAAGAAACGGTGATAAGCGCGTGTACCTAGATGAAGCAAACATAGCAACAAAAACCTAAGCACCTATGCATTGGGGACTTGAGTTGCTAAGCCATTTAATGCCCATAGCACCTCATCCAAGCACCGTTTCATTGGAAGAGGTCACTCTTTGGCAAATGCAATAAATACTACGAAGAAAGAGATAGAGAGAAGTAAACAAAAAATACTCTTATAGCCAACATTATAGCTAACCTTGTTGTATGAGTGACTAAGTGATGACTATGTATGACATGCCAACATCAGATAGCCTAACGCACCTTGTTAAATCTCCAAGGGCACGACCGCGCGAGCAAGGCGACAATCATGGTAGGCGCGACCATGATATGGGCTGCTGGCAGCCCTTGGATCTAAGATCGAACGGTCACATGCTAAGTTGCTGAAAATTTGCAGAATAACCCTCCAGGATAGGATATTCACCCATATGTCTAGAATCATGCCATGCAACCGTTCGATCTTAGATCCAAGGGCCCTCGGAAGCCCATATCGTGGGAGAATGGAAAGCTTCGTATCACCTGTAATTTTCCTGACGCTTGACATGCCATCGAAAGCCATTTAATTGGACGTCGAGTAGACATGACATTTAATTGGGCCCCCATAGTACTGTGCATAAATCCATTTATCCACCAAGCAAACCACTACCCTGCCATTCGCACGCGCCCCCCACTCGATATTTTTACAATTGATAAACCACTCCTAGTCGTCCCGTCCTTTCACATTGTGGCGGTTCCACTAATCCTAATCCTCCTCCCAAATCCATGGCGTCCCAAATCTCCATGATCGGCGGTGAGTACAAGGTTAGAACCATCACCGGCGATGAGTTCAACGTCATCTACACCCGTTCTTCCGCAACGATGAAAGAATGCCTTGCTCGCTTCAAACGCATGTTCAAAAACTCAAATGATGAGTGGGTCGCTGGGCTAGATGTTGAGTACACCACAGTCCTGGGAAGTGAGAAGAATCTAAAGGAGGTAGAGAAGAAGAAGCCCGCCGTGATCCAGGTTTGCGTGCATGACTTATGCTTGCTCTACCACATATGCCATGCCGACGTTGAGTGCGAGGAATTTAAGAAGTTCCTCAAGGGCGGCTGAGTCAAATTCGTTAATGTATACTTTAGGAAAGACAAGGAAATCCTGGGTCGGATAGGCCTCATTGTAGGCGACCCCTTCAACCTCCAGAAGGAAGGGCTAGTGCCCTACCGTGACCATCCTTCAATGTTGACCCTGACAGGAGCCATGGTTCATCCGTCGTACGGTGAACTCAAGAAACCTCCGCACACATTTCATCGTGCATGGCAGTGGACTGTACTAGATATAGACCACATCCACTACTTTGCAATGGATGGCTACCTTTGTTTCAATATCTACAAGGGTTGGATGAAGAGCAAGAGCCAAGTGTGCAGTTCAAGCAAAGAAGTATTTCCCAAGAGGAAGAGGGACAAGGATCAAGTTGAGGACGTGGACGAGGACTCCGAGTAAGTTGGCAGTGTCGTTGCTCATGGTGGTTCTAATGCAGTGTCTACTAGATTAGTTGCTTAGTTTAATTTTTGGTGTGCTTAGTTTTATTTGAGGGGTGTGTTGTGCTGAGCCCCCAGCAGAACCATGTTATGTTTCTTCTTGTTATATATTTTACATTTCATCTTTTAGTTGATATAGTACTACCACTCGTTTCTTCACATTATATACGTATAATATATATGGCCAACATCATATAGCCAGCAGTTTAGTTGTCAAAGAATTTCAGGGTGCTTAGTTTTGTCAAAGAATTCCAGGGTGCTTTGTTTTAATTGAGGGGTGTGTTCTGGTGGACACCATTAACTTATCATTGTGAGAATCGACTTATTTTTGTCATGTAACATGGTCAACGGGTTTGACGTGAAAATAACAATGTCTAATGGCATTTCTGAGCAAACATCTAACTTAATGATGGCATTTTTTAGATATCTAATTGCATTTTTTGAGCAGGCATCTCTCGGATCGATGGCATTTTTTGAGTAGTTGTAACTTCTAATGGCAAAACTGAGTAGTGATACACAACTAGTGGCATAAATAATCAGAACCCAAGAATTAAATAGGTATGCTAATTTCTTTATTTCTTTATACCTTTGTGTGCGAAACAATATACGCTGCCTCCCCCCAGATTTTCTTTACAGAGGCAACATAGAACTATATGAATGCCCTGTTAAATTTTGGAATTATTCCGGGTTCATTTGGCCTTTTTATACATTAATTGAGTTCCTGGTCATTTAATGTGCATAATTCAAATTTGAAATACAAGCACATGCTCCTGTGCACCAAAGTTGATTGAAAAATCACATGTGTGTCCTCGGGTGAATTTCTAGGTCCCATGCAAGAAATGGGAATGAAATTCAAACATCTGGGCATCGTGGTTCGGCCGAGAACATTGAGAAGCTTGGTTTTAAAATTCTTGTAAATCCAAAACACGCCTGAAAATCATGAAACTTGGCATGGTGTCATGTCATGGTACTACCATGTTGTGGTAAAAAATTGTAGAATAGGAACAAGTTTTGATATAAGTTTCTTGCAAACCGAAGCTTCTCCCAAGAAAGCTCGTGGTTCTGAGAGGGAACGTGTCACCTTTGTGTGTGAGGGAGTCCTAGATTAGGTGGTCTCCGGACAGCCGGACTATATCCTTTGGCCGGACTGTTGGACTATGAAGATATAAGACTGAAGACTTCGTCCCGTGTCGGGATAGGGCTCTACTTGGCGTGGAAGGCAAGCTAGGCAATACGGATATGTATATCTCCTCCCTTGTAACCGGCCTTGTGTAACCCTATCCCCCTCTGGTGTCTATATAAATCGGAGGGTTTTAGTCCGTAGGACAACATACCATCATACCATAGGCTAGCTTCTAGGGTTTAGCCTCTATGATCTCATGGTAGATCAAGTCTTGTAATACTCATATCATCAAGAAGAATAAAGCGGGGCGTAGGGTATTACCTCCATCAAGAGGGCCCGAACCTGGGTAAACATCGTGTCCCGTGCCTCCTATTACCATCCGCCTTAGACGCACAGTTCGGGACCCCTACCCGAGATCCGCTGGTTTTGACACCGACATTGGTGCTTTCATTGAGAGTTCCACTATGTTGTCACCGTAAGGCTTGATGGCTCCTTCAATCATCGGTAGCGATGTGGTACAAGGTGAGGTTTTCCTCCTCGGGCAGATTTTTGTATTCGGCAGCTTCACACTGCGGGCCAATTCGCTTGGCCATCTGGAGCAGATCGAGAGCTATGCCCCTGGCCATCAGGTCAGATTCGAAACTTGAACTACACGGCAGACATCCACGGAGACTTGATCTTTGACGAATTCGAGTCCATGTCAGACATGCCGCACAGTCGCGACGAGCATGACGTAACTCTGCCGTCGGACAATGTTCAGGAGATCGCATCTGCAACTACTCTGGCTATCAATCCGTAGCAAATTGCGCCATCCGTGAGTGGAGGGATAGACCCTGCCATGGAGGTTGCACTCTCAGTGGCGATAGAGCCGGATACTGACATTGCCCCTTACGAGAGCCGCATCGCCGAACTACTGGATTCTTCTCCGGCCACGGGCTCCGAGCCGCCTGCATCCGCACCCATCGAATCCGATTGGGCGCGATCATGGACTTCACCTCCGCGGATATCTTTCAGCACTCACATTTTGGCGATGTACTAAATTCATTAAGGTCTCTCTCCCTGTCAGGAGAACCTTGGCCGAACTATGTCCGGGTAGAATGGGATGCGGATGACGAAGAAATTCACTTCCCACCCACCACCCACTTAGTAGCCACTGTCGACGACTTAACCGACATGCTCGATTTCGACTCCGAAGACATCGACGGTATGGACGACGATGCAGGAGACGAACAGGAACCACCGCCCACAGAGCGCCAGACCACCACCTCATCACATGACATATACATGGTGGATACGCCCACAGAGGGCAATGGTGAAGAGACAGCGAAGGATGCCCCCTCCAAGCAACCCAAGCACCAACGTCAGCGGCGCCGCTCTAAGTCCCACCATAGCAAAAACAGCGATAACAGCGCAAGAGGAAATAACAGTCCAGTCGACTCTAGAAGAAAAGACGACCGCACCACCCAGTGGCAAAGCACGATCAAGATGGAAACGACGAACATAGTACGGATCCGGCATCCAAACACGGCGACGCCAAGGATAAACCTCATCAAACCCCGTCTGGGGAGGAAAACAGTCCGGAAGAAGATGCACACATCATCTTGGAAACGCACTTGGAACAAGAGAACCTCCGCAGAAGGCTTATTGCCACAGCGAGGAGCCTTATGAAAAAGAATCAAAGGCTTAAGGCCGCACAAGATACGCTCAACAGCAGGTGGAACAAAGTGCTCGACAAGGAAACAAAGTATGGTGGTAGTTACCACACAAATAGCTATCCAAAGCGCAAGCTATTACCGGAATTCGTCGATGAGGCCTTAGAGCCCACACAGCCGAAGAATGATATGGCCAACCGGCCAGATCCACCACCTTGTGAACGTGATAGAGTGGCTAAGAAAGTCGCACATAAGTCAACACACGATCTACGTGAGAACTTGCGCCAAAAATCCGGCGCGACTAGATCCATCTATGGATCTAGGAAGCGCTCCACGGTACAAAACCAAAACCGAATACTACAACCGTTCGAACACCATGGCACATCCCAATACAGGGGTGCCGCACACCCCTTATGTTTCACTGATGAGGAGCTGGATCACGAATTCCCAGAAGGATTCAAACCGGTGAACATAGAGGCGTACGACAGGACAACAGACCCTGGAGTCTGGATCGAGGACTTTATCCTCCATATTCATATGGCTCACGTAGATGATCTCCATGCCATTAAATACTTGCCCCTCAAGCTTAAAGGGCCTGCTCGGCACTGGCTGAAAAGCCTCCCCGAAAACTCAATTGAAAGTTGGGAGGAGCTCGAGGATGCTTTCCGGGATAATTTTCAAGGGACTTATGTCCGACCTCCGGATGAAGACAATTTAAGTCATATAATCCAACAGCCCGAAGAGTCCGCCCGAATGCTTTGGAATAGGTTACTCACTAAGAAGAACCAAATCGTCAATTGTCCGGATGCCGAAGCCTTAGCAGCTTTTAAACACAGCGTCCGAGACGAATGGCTCGCCAGACACCTCGACCAAGAAAAACCAAGAACAATGGCAGCCCTAACAAGCCTCATGACCCGCTTTTGTGCGGGCGAAGACAACTAGTTGGCCCGTAGCAGCACCAGCGACCCAAGAACATCCGAAGTCAGGGATGGCAATGGCAAACCACAATGCAACAAAAACAAGCGTCAAAATAAAGAAGGTAGCCCAGATAACACGGCGGTAAATGCCGGATTCAGGGGCTCTCGACCAGGTCAGCAGAAAAAGCCTTTCAAAGGCAGCAGAGAAGGACAATCTGGCCTAAACAAAATTCTTGACATGCTCTGTCAAATTCATGGCACCCCCGACAAACCTGCAAATCATACCCACAGAGAATGTTGGGTCTTCAAACAAGCCGGTAAGCTAAACACCGAACACAAAGGGGAGGAGACACCAAGTGAAGACGAGGATGAACCTCGCTAGCAAAGAACCGGAGGACAAAAAAAGTTCCCACCAGAGGTTAAAACGGTAAACATGGTCCATGTGATGAGGAGGAGAAGCAAGCATGCACTCCGGGACACACGTGCCATAGAGCCTGTCACCCCTAGGATCAACCCCTGGTTGGCCTGCCCGACCACTTTCGATTGTAGGGATCAAGCGACAAATATCCAGCACGAAGGACTGGTGGCCTTGGTGTTAGACCCAATAATAAATGGGTACCATCTTACACGAGTCCTCATGGACCGCGGCAGTGATCTAAATCTGATATATCATGACACAGTCCGCAAAATGGGGATAGATCCGACACAAATAAGCCACAGTAATACTACCTTCAAGGGAGTAATACCAGGCCAAGAGGCCCGCTGTACGGGCTCTCTATTGCTAGAGGTGGTATTCGGTTCTCCCGATAACTTCCGAAGAGAAAGGTTAACTTTCCACGTTGCTCCATTCAGAAGTGGTTATCAAGCACTACTCGGAAGAACGGCTTTCGCTCGTTTTAACGCAATACCGCATTATGATTTTCTCAAGCTAAAAATGCCCGGTCCACGTGGCATCATCACAGTTAGCAGAAATACCGAACGTTTCTTACATACGGAAGAGGATACGGCGGCTTTAATAGCCGCGAACTAGACGACCTCACCAACCAGAAAAAATGGCAGGTCGTCAAGACCACGGACACGGTTAGACGAGTCCGGCGTTCCATCACATATACATGAGATTGGTTTGATGATCAAACCCTCATAGACGATACCAGGGGCTTCCCGCGTGTAATCAGGGCCAGCCCGACTCAACTTGACTTCTCTTGAATTTTGATAGTTCATTGATAATAACCAATTCTTCTTCTTTTTTGGCACAACAACTTTCACCTAAGTTCTTTCCTTTTACAGATTACAATCGTGCTACACCTGTCCAGGACACGACACAATGGAGACACAGGCGCAAACATGCAGCAGGGACCAGCCCAAAGGTTTCTTTTTAAAATTAAGACCCTGCGTAAACCTTTTTTACTGTCTCTTGTTGCTCTCATCCTCCGGATACTCCACACAACTAAGAAGGATGCTAACATTATTGGCATGTGGCCACGTAGGATATTGCACGTACCTGGACACATGGGATTTATTATTGAGGGCATTGTTTAGCCCGGTATATATTATAATGACCGAACACCTTAGGGAGTGTTCGGTGTCGCGAGTTTGGCCCTATATGCATCAGCTCTGAATCATGTCTTTGGTCAAATGTTGGGTTTTCCCGGCTCCCATGTTTTGGTACCTTACGTTCCGTTATATCGGCTAAGGTAGCACTGGGAGAACTACTGCGATTGTGCCCTGGTTCATCCAGATGAGCACCTCAGTAGAGAAATCCAAAAACTGACTGTCATGATATAGAGAGAGACTGGTCAACCACTCGATGACTCAGTGGAATCTTCGGGATTCCTCAACATTAACTAAGGGCCGTTTCTCGGTCAGGTACGCACACGCCCCGTGTACGGACGAGCGCAGAAGTACCAGGGGCTATATAGTAGCCCCACCATCAAACTCCTATGGCTAAGTGAAAGTGTTAAAGCAATATAGTCTGATTGCCTCGTGCGCTACGCTATCACCTCCTTAACGGACCAACACGTTGGATCAAGTGTGGATATGCCTTTCTGCGAACACCCCCGCATTATATGCGTGGGGGCGGAAGCCGACGACTGCAAACTTTCAGGTTATATACATATATACATAAACAGCCGCACAGGAGGCATCACGGTACTTACGGGTAAAAGTATAAATACAGCCTTGATAATTCAATAAACATTGTTTCTACAGTGGGAGTACATGTTACTAGAACATAATATTCTTCGAGCACTACGCCTCTATTGAACGAGCGCCTTCAAGAACTTATTCAAAGTAGTGCTCGGCAGCCACTCGGCCTACGGCCGAACCTTGTGTCGCAATGGTGGTGGCCTCCATTTCCGCCCAGTATGTCTTAACACGGGCAAAGGCCATCCGCGCACCCTCTATGCACGCCGATCTCTTTACAGCATCGATGCGTGGCACAACACCAAGGAATTGTTGCACTAAACTAAAGTAGCTATTCGTCCTTGGCCCTCCCGGCCACCGATGATCCACAACGGACCTCATGGCAAGTCCGGACAACCTATGGAGCTCGGCCCACTCGGCCATTCGCTCATTCAACAGCAGCGGACGGACTGTAGATTGAAACTGTGACCAGAACAGCTTCTCCACTTCATGATCTTTCTAATCCTTGAAGTACTCGGCCGCGTCAGTAGCACTTGCAGCCAAATCAACGTAGGCGTCCACAGAACTCCATAGTCGGTTAAGAGGAGCATACTTCGGATATTCGAATTTAGTCTGCAAGAAGAAGGGCTTCCCAGACACGATATATGCAGCTTGATGCAGCTCCTCCTTTGTCGCTCTACTTTTGGAGTGGGCTTCCTTGGTAGCTACCAGGGCCTTCTCCAAGCCCGTCGCCCTCGCTCGGCTTTCTTCTTCAAGAAGCTGGTAACGGTCAGCGCCATCTTTTAATTCTACACCCATTTTGGCTATTCTTTCCTTGCTCTCGCAATGCGCGGCCTGTTCGGCCCTTAACTCTTCGGCCGCCTTTAGAGTGGCTGCATTGCTACTCCTTGCTTGCTCCTTGGCTCGGGCGAACTCCACCCGAAGGGTCTCCATGGTGGCAGCTCCATCTGCAGTCACAACATATTAAAGATACTGGCATCATGCTCCTCTTATTATGTGACGATCACCAGAGAAATCACTCACCCTGTGCCTTGTCAAGCCGCTGGTTGACAGGCACGATATCGGCATCGGCCGCATCAAGTTGCCGCTTTAGCTCGGTAAACCCATCAGTTCGGCTAGCCACCGTAGCCTCAGCCACCTGCACATAAGGGCAATCGGGTTATTACCTGGGAATATTATCCTCGGGTTGCCGCCATTCTCGACGACAACCAGAGTCTCAGGGGCTACTATCTGCATAGGGCACACCTAACGTGTGCGGTACTATCAAAAACATACACTATTTAACGTACCTCAAAGCCCTTCAGCAGACTCATAAAGGCTTCGTGCAAACCTCTTTCAGCAGATGAAATCATTTCAATTACCGTACCCATTAGCGTATGATGCGCTTCCGAGACGGCAGCTTGCCCTAGAAGATCCTTCAGTGCGTCCGACCGCACACTGTACGGTTCCGGACCCTTGCTGCCGCTCTCCTTAGAAGCCAGATACTGGGGATCCCTGGTAGCCAAAGGGTTATCCTCTGGCATTGGTGGATCCGGAGATATCCTCCGCGACGACACTTCAGGGTTCCCTGCCCCCGGAGGCGGGGTGTCAGGGGGAGGCGTTTCGCTCTCCATCATCTCCGGAAGGAGATCCCTCGAAGACGAACTCTGTCGAGAAGGGCTACAATTCGGACTACAATTTATAAGCATCGGTTATTGTCTTCGGAAGTAAGGTAGGATATTTTCACTATTAAGTACTTTTTGATTACTTACAGCTCGGTAGAGGGCTGATCCCCGTGCGGACATTGTGCGGTGAGAATACCCTCCGAGGCAGGACCCTCTGGCGAAGATTTATTCTCCCATTTGGAAACCTTGGTTTCCGGATCTTCAGAGGTAGACCTCTTCCTTCCCCGGAGAGAGAGAATGTCAGATTCTTCCCTCGGGTTATCCTCCCTCGAGGAGGCACTCATTCCCCCGGTTGGAATGAATAGCGAGTGAGGCCTGCTTTCGCCCTCTTAATCCCCCCTTCATCTTCCTTTGAGGGCACTAGATTAGTCACCGGCTCAAGCATCTTGTCCAGTACCGGATTGTCCAAACCCTCAAGAAGGGGGGTTGAATACCTGATCATCTTCGCCTTTGTTATCCAGTCCTGGTCAAAGAGCGACTCTTTAAAATGATGCCATGATAAATAAAAGGATGGCGGGTTCGGTCATGGGATTACTTACTTGGGTAGCAGGGAGGTTGCAGCTCAAACCCACATCCTCGGAGGTGTCCAGACACTTTACTTTGGGTCCGAAGAACGATTTATACATCTCTTCGAGCGTCATGCCGAGGAAATGCTGAATAGCTCGCGGTCCTTCCAGGTTGAATTCCCACATACGGAGGGGCCGGCGTTTGCAAGACTAGACTCGATGAACTAGCATAACTTGCATTACCATAACCAGACTGAAATCTCTCTCAAAGAGATCTCGGATACAGCTCTGCAGTATTGGCACGTCCTTTGCTGGACCCCAGCTCAGCCCCCTGCTGATCCATGATGTCAGTTGCGGTGGGGGCGCCAAGCGAAAGGTGGGGGCGGCTACCCACTTGGCACTTCGGGGAGTTGTGATGTAAAACCACTCCCACTGCCACAATCTGGACACCTCTGGGAAGGAACCCTCTGGCCACGGAGCATCAGCAAGTTTGTTTATTAAAGCACCTCCGCACTCTGCGGGCCGCCCCTCGATCATCCTCGGCTTCACATCGAAGGTCTTGAGACAAAGGCCGAAGTGAGGGGTAATGCGGAGGAAGGCCTCACATACGACAATACATGACGAGATGTGAAGAAGGGAGTCCGGGGCCAGATCATGGAAATCTAGCCCATAATAGAACATAAGACCCCTGACAAAGGGATCCAGAGCGAGGCCTAGTCCTCGGAGGAAGTGGGAGATGAACACGACACTCGCGGTGGGTTCGGAAGTAGGGACGACCTGCCCTCGGGCAGGCAGCCTATGCAAAATTCCGGCGGTCAGATATCTGGCCTCTCTCAACTTCTTGATGTCCTCCTCTGTTACAAAGGAGGGCATCCACCAACCTTGAAGGTTGGATCCGGACATAGTTGATGGTCCGAAGTGCCTGACTTGAGCTTTGGGTGTTAGAACTCGAGGCGGGGAAATGATTCGATTGAGCACGAGAGGGAAAAAGAAAAGGCCTTGTCCTCTTTATAAAGAGGGTGAATATCAAGCGTCCTCCTCGTGGCCGTTTTGGACTTACCTAAGATCTAGGCGTCATACCAACAGGCATGGTTGGGTTACCCACGTCTGTATTGATGAGAATCCCGTGATAAGGGGAACACGATCTCTGCTTTGACAAGACGTGTCAAGAAAACCACCTCACGATATGTGCGGTGCTGGTTGAGAAAAACGGTTCGAATAATGACCGGGCGTGGCGTGATGTCATGCTGTCAAAATGTGTCAGCAGATTAGATTTATGGAAATATTATTCTCTCTACAGTGGTATGTGGAACTTATTTTTCAGGGCCGGACACTATTCTTGTGTTCAAACTCTTCCATGGAGTATTCGGAGGAGGAACCCGCCTTGCAATGCTGAAGACAATACTGCGCGCCGGACTCATCGTCATTGAAGCCTGGTTAAGTGGCTACTGAGGGAGTCCTGGATTAGGCGGTCTCTAGACAGCCGGACTATATCCTCTGGCCGGACTGTTGGACTATGAAGATACAAGATTGAAGACTTCTTCTCGTGTTCGGATGGGACTCTACTTGGCATGGAAGGCAAGCTAGGCAATACGGATATGTATATCTCCTCCCTTGTAACCAACCTTGTGTAACCCTAGCCCCCTCCAGTGTCTATATAAACCGGAGGGTTTTAGTCCATAGGACAACATACAATCATACCATAGGCTAGCTTCTAGGGTTTAGCCTCTACGATCTCGTGGTAGATCAACTCTTGTAATACTCATATCATCAAGAACAATCAAGTAGGACATAGGGTATTACCTCCATCAAGAGGGCCCGAACCTGGGTAAACATCGTGTCCCCTACCTCCTGTTACCATCCGCCTTAGACGCACAATTCGGGACCCCCTACCCGAGATCCGCTGGTTTTGACACCGACAGTGTGCATAATTCAAATTTTAAATACAAGCACATGCTCCAGTGCACCAAAGCTGGTTGAAAAATCACATGTGTGGCCTCGGGTAAATTTCTAGGTCCCATGCCAGAAATGGGAATGAAATTCAAACATCTTGGTGTCATGGCTCGGCTGGAAACATTGAGAAACTTGGTTTTTTAATTCCTGTAAATCCGAAACACGCATGAAAATCATGAAACTTGGCTTGGTGTCATGACATGGCACCAACATGTTGTGGTAATTTTGCTGTACGATTTGCGAAGGCGCACACATTAAAAATCAACAAAGTCATTTTGTAACAAGTGTTGTCATGTTACAATCGGAAACACAAGTATTATTGAAACCATGGGCGTTCTATTTACCATTTACATGCCGCCACGCGTCTCCATTTTTATTAGCTAGGAGGCGTCGTGCAGGGTAGCTATTTGAGTACGGGAGGCATGCGATCAGACCCCTGCGCGTGCTTATCGGGAGGAGAGCCCTTTGACCTCCATCTGCCGTCCACCTCTCTCCCAAGGTCTCCATTAATGGCGCCCGAGCCTCTGTTTAATGGCGTGGCAATGTCTCACTCGACTGAGATTTAAGAGATAAAAAAGAAAATATGAAAAGAAAATTTTGCATGATCTTGATGTAAGATCCGACAGACCTATATAGCATCTACTACGACTTATAGCAAGACTGATGAATATATATAAGGACGACGAGAGTGGATAATAATTGTCTTACATAATTAGGAAGATAATCAAAAAAGCCACATGCGGCTATGCCCGAAATACACAAGGGCAAAAGAAGAAGGAAGAAGCATACAACGATCTGGCTCGCATATATCTACTTTCTTTATGCAGTGCAGGTCGCGGAGACTAGTTCTTGCGGCGGGCGATGATCTCTTTCATCGGTTTCATCTCCTTAATACGCTGCTTGGCAGCATCCATGGATTCCTCCACCAGCTTGTTGCGCTCGATGCGGAGCATGAGATTCTCGTCCATAAGTTTCTTGATGATGACGCCCGTCTCTGCAACAAGGCAGCGGTCTCCTCCTCCTGCTTCGCCCTTCTGGCGATCTTTGCCCTTAGTAGGTTGCGCTCACCCCGGAGCTTTGCATTGCCCTCCCTTAGTTGACGGATGACGCCGGTAGCCTCGTCCTGCAACCTCGCCCAGCCGGAGATCTGATCCATCTGGCTATGGACCATCGCATGGATGCGCCTGTAAGAGTCCTCACCTGCCCGTGAGAAATTTTCCCAGGCCGGGGCAGCGCGGTGGGACCTCCGTCCTGCTTTGGCAGTGCGGCGAGACATCTCTGTTGCTTCCGCGGCATGGCCAGACCAGTCTACTACATCGACGGCGCGGCGGGACCTCTGTGCTGCTACTGCTGTGTGGCTGGACATGTCGGCTGCTTTCGCAGCGAGGCGGGACATCTCTCGTACTTCCTCTTCCATGCTCACCACTCCCTTGTGGAAATCTCTCGACCTAGAACTCACGCTGGCCATGGCTTGATTGACTTGATTGTTTTTTGTGGATGAGGAGTTGAGGTGGAATATTGATGTAGGGCACAACCCTAATCGGCCGATCTTTCATGAAAGGAGCGGATCCCGCGACGAACACGAAGAACACGAGGAGGGAAATGAGGGAAAACACAAGGGAAACACAAGGGAAACACAAGAGGAATACTCAAACTAAAAAGAACAAGTCACACATGTGCTAGATCCTCGAGTACAAAGGGGAAGATACACAATCCAAAGTCAACTACGGACGATACATGGTAACCGGTCTTCTCCGTGAGGAGGTCTTGAGTTCTTCCCTAAAGAGGGGTCTTGAATCCTCTTGGGTGATCTTCTCCGGTGGAGGCTCGAATCTCCAAGGAGAAGGTAACCAAGTGGATGAGCAAAGCTCTCACACAAAATATGAGCTAATCCTTTGCTAACCCTAGCTAGAAGGAATAAGAGGTCTATATATAGTCTTGGTGCAAAAGAGGGGACGAAGGTGTACATGGGCTGCGGCCCAACATGAAACAGCACACAGGCGTCAGACATCCAGGGTCACCGGTCGTCCGGAGGCTCGCGAGGGTCAGGACGTATGGTGCATGTCGGACGTCTGTAGATTCGGCTCGGGTGGTCTTCTGTCGGACGTCCGTGCATCGGTCGTCCGTGGGGCATCGGATGTCCGCCTGTTTTGGCTCAGGTGTGGAAGTGTCGGTCGTCCGGAGGGGGCCGGACGTCTGGAGCCTGGAGGTCATCGAACGTCCGGAGTTCATCGGTCGTCCAGAGCCTGGAGACTTTGAGCAGTTCTTCTACTTCGTCTCCGTCGTCACGTCCATCTTCCTCTTCTTGTTCTCCTCACTCCTTAGCTTCTCCCTGATACCTGAGTATGCACAATGTGTCCATATGAGGTAGTATCCATGTCTCATGTGCATCGAAGTGGAAATCTGAGAGGAGTGATGTCACCTTGGTTTCGAGAGCTCTTGCACGTGCTCGTGTCATGGGTCCGCTAGGCACTTGGTGAGGCGATGGTAGGTCCATGGGGATGACCTTGGGATGCTCCGCATCATCTCCCCTCCCTTGGGGAAGATCCATCCTCGGATCAAATTCTTCATCACCATGGTAGGGAGAGAGAACTTTGATGTTGAAGATGTCGCTCACGGAGTACTTGTCGCGTGTAATGTCGATCTTGTAGGCGTTGTCGTTTTAGCGTGCAAGCACCTTGAAGGGTCCATCTTCTCATGGTTGAAGCTTGGACTTGCGTTCTGGTGGAAAACGGTCCTTGCAAAGGCGTAGCCACACGAGATCACCAATGTTGAAGACCATACGTTGCTTGTTGAAGTTGAGCTTGGTTGCAAGGCGTTGAACTTGGCACACGATGGTGTTTCTTGTATCTTCATGCACCTTCTTGAGATGTGTCACATGTGCACTTGCGTCCAAATTGATGCGCTCTTGGAGTGGTAGAGGGAGAATTTCCAAAGGGGACAAAGGGTTGAATCCGTAGACGACCTCGAAGGGGGACTTGCCGGTTGTTGAGTGTCGTGCTCGGTGGTAGGTGAACTCGGTGATAGGTAGGCACTCCTCCCACTCCTTTATGTTCTTCTTGATGAGTACTCGAAGTAGAGCAGAGAGTGTGCGGTTGGTAACTTCCCGTCGGTTTGTGGATGATACGCCGTGGAGAAAAGTACCTTGATTCCGATCTTGGCGCATAGGGTCTTCCAAAAGGAGCTAAGGAACTTTACGTCACGGTCCGAGATGATCGTCTTTGGCAGTCCATGTAGACGCAATATTTCCCTACAAAAGAGAGTAGCAGCATGTGAAGCATCGTCTATCTTGTTGCAAGGAATGAAATGTGCCATTTTTGAGAAACGGTCCACAATGACAAATATCGAATCCTTCCCATTTCGAGTCCTAGGCAAACCTAGTACAAAGTCCATGCTAATGTCTTCCCATGGTTGATGTGGAATTGGTAGAGGCATATAAAGGCCGTGGGATTGAGCTTTGGACTTAGCTTTGCGACATGTAGAGCATCGGTTGGTGAAGCAGTTGATGTCATGAAACATCTGGGCCAAAAGTAGTTCTTCGAGAGCGTGGCGAACGTCTTGTCTCGTCCAAAATGTCCTACTAAGCCTCCTCCATGAGATTCCTGTAAAAGTAACAAACAAAGAGAAGACTCAGGGATGCAAAGCTTGTTAGCTCTCATAAGATATCCATCTTTGATGTAATAGCGTTCCCAAGAGGTATGCGTCAAACACTTGGCATAAGGAGTAGCAAAGGTAGGATCGTGCTCATACAAGTCTTTGATATGCTCAAAACCAATGACATCCAATTCAAGTTGAGTGACAAGCATGCAAATGCGGGAAAGGGCATCCACCACAATGTTTTCCTTACCCTTAATGTACTTGATGACATAAGGAAAAGACTCAATAAATTCACCCTGCTTAGCATGACGTTTGTTTAACTTGGTTTGGCCCTTAAGATACTTGAGCGTTTCATGATCGGTATGAATGATAAACTCACAAGGGCGAAGATAGTGTTCCCATTCATGCAAAACACGGACTAAAGCATATAGATCTTTGTCATAGATGGTGTAATTGAGTTGTGCGCCGGAGAGTTTCTCACTAAAGTAAGCTATGGGGCTCTTATCTTATGTTAACACACCTCCCAGGACGTTACCACTAGCATCGCAATGAATCTCAAAAGGTTTGATGAAGTTGGGTAAAGCAAGCACCAGAGCATGAGTAAGCAAATTCGTAAGCTCATTGAAAGCGGTATCTTGGGATGGTCCCCAAACAAAAGGCGCGTTCTTCTTGATCAAAGCATGCAAAGTCGAAGCAATGGTGCGAAAATCTTTCACCAAGCGACGATAGAAACCTGCAAGGCAAGAAAGCTACGCACTTATTGCAAATTGGTTGGTTGTGGCCAAGTCTTAGTAGCATTGATCTTGGACTCATCAATATGAACACCATTAGAGGAAACAACAAAACCTAAGAAAACGAGCTTGTCAATGCCAAAAAGGCATTTCTCCATATTAGCATAGAGATGTTCTTTTCGAAGAGTTTGCAAAATGGTTCGGACATGGGTGACATGCTCTTTGAGAGACTTGCTAAAAATGAGGATATCATCGAAGTAGACCACAACAAACACACCAATGTAGGGGCGAAAAACATGATTCATAAGACGCATAAAAGTACCCGGTGCTTCCGATAGACCCATAGGCATGACTAACCACTCATACAAGCCAAACTTGGTTTTGAAAGCGGTTTTCCATTCATCACCCTCTTGTATGGGGATTTGATAGTAACCACTCTTAAGGTCAATTTTGGAAAAGATAGTGGCACCACTAAGTTCATCAAGCATATCATCTAGGTGTGGAATGGGATACCTATAACGAGTGGTGATAGCATTGATAGGTCTACAATCGGAGCACATGCGAAAGCTACAGTCTCGTTTTGGCACAAGAATGACCGGGACGGTACAAGGGCTCAAACTTTCACGCACATGTCCATGGTATATGAGATTCTTTACTTGCCTTTGTATTTCTTTGGTTTCTTCGGGGTTGACACGGTAGGGAGCTTTGTTCGGAAGCAGTGCTCCGGGGATGAGGTCGATGCGGTGCTCAATGCCTCGTAGTGGAGGTAGTCCCAGAGGTAGCTCATCGGGGAAAACGTCATGAAATTCCTGCAAAAGAGAAGACAACACTAGAGGAAGAGTGTGAGAAGTGTTAGTTTGTGGTGCATTGTCCTTGGACACAAGGACGTAGTGTAGGACACTAGATGGGTTCTCACACACTCCTCTTATCTCACTCTTGGTGGCAAATAGGACTAAGTTCTTCTTTTCTCTCATTGTGGAGGTGTTACATTTGGGCTTGTGGCGCTCACTCTCTTTCTGGCGGCTCGCTCTCTCACTATGATCTCCATGATGGGTGGCTTGCTTATCGGCAACAACTTGGCTTGGAGACATGGGATGAAGTATGTACTCCTTGCCCTTCATCTTGAAGATGTAGTGGTTCGTTCGGCCATTGTGGATGACTCCTCTGTCCAATTGACATGGGCGTCCAAGGAGAAGGTGGCAAACGGTCATTGGAACGACGTCGCACTGCAAGGTGTCTTCGTAGGCACCAATTTTGAAGGAGACTTGTACTCGGTGCTCAACTTGGATAGTGCCGGAGTCGTTAAGCCATTGCACTTTGTATGGATGTGGGTGCTTCGTCTTGGGCTATTGGAGCTTGGAGCACAGTTCTTCACTTGCGAGGTTATGACAACTCCCTCCATCGATGATGACTTTGACGGATCGTCCATTGATGCCGGCCTTGGTGTGGAATATGTGGCATCTTTGGTCTTCTTCTTGGTCATGTTGGAGAGTCAAGACCTTGGAGACAACAAGAGCTGGACTTGAATCTTCATCGCAAAAGACTTGTTCCTCTTCATTGTTCACTTGCCGGTGCATCGTGACTTGCTCAAGAGCGTCCATTTCTCCTTCACTCATCGAGCCGTAGGTGCCGTCGTCGTTGAGGATCATGGTCCGCTTGTTGGTGCACTCATAGGACTTGTGGCCTCGGCCTCCACATGTGAAGCATTTGAAGTAACTTGTCTTAACGGTCTGGTCGGTGGGTGTTGAGGATGATGAAGCTCTCAGCTTGAAGTTGCTCGTAGTAGGAGGATGACTTGGGGATGAAGAAGCTTTATTGGAACTTGACTTGTCGACATTGCTTGTAGAAGGCTTGGTAGACGGTGTTGGAGCCATTGAAGCTTGGTTGTTGGAGAAGTTGTATGACCTAGAAGAGAACTTAGCGTACTTGAAGTCATCTTGCACTTGGCGTTCCGCTTTGGTAGCTTGATGAACTAGCTCGATGAGGTTCGAGTATGGTTGGAAGTCGGCGATCTTCTTGATAGGATGGTTGAGTCCATTCAAGAAACGTGCCATAGTTTTCTCATCATCTTCCGTGATATTGTCTCTTATCATGGCAATGTCCATCTCCTTGTAGTACTCTTCAATGCTCTTGGTTCCTTGCTTGAGTATTTGGAGTTTCTTGAAGAGGTCGCGGTTGTAGTAGGTAGGCACAAAGCACGCTCTCATGACATCCTTCATTTGCGCCCAAGTAGTGATGGGTGGTTCACCTCTTGCCTCTCGGCGCTCGATAAATGTGGACATACTCTTGGAACTCAAGGGATGCCATCGCGATCTTCTTCTCTTCGTCGTAGTTGTGCAAACGGAAGATTTTGTTGACCTTCAATTTCCATGAAAGGTACTCTTCGGGATCGTTGCTTCCATTGAACATGGGCATGGTGAACTTGAGCTTTCCGTAGTGTTGCTCTTCATTGTGTTGGGGTCGGGGATGATGACGCCCATGTTGTTGAGGATTGTCAAGCTCGTGTCGCTCTTGGTGAGGAGTGTTGTCAACCTCATGTTGCTCTTGGTGTGGAGGATTTCCATTGTCGTCATGCTCTTGATGAACGTCGTGTTCTTGGCGAGCTTGTGGAGGAGCTTGTCGAGCTCGAGTAGGAGCTTGAGGAACTTGACGATGCATGCGAGCTTGAAATCTCTGTTCTTGAATTTCGTCACGAAGTGCTTCTTCTTGTTCTCGAGTTGTCGGCCTCGGTTGGCTACGGCTCTACTTGAATCTTGGAGGGCTTGTTGCACCGCAAGTGCTTGAGCTTCACGGAGTTGTTTTTCTTGGCGTTGTGCCTCGGCATCTTGTGCAACTTGGTGTAGACGCGCGCGCTCTTCCTCTTCATGTTGGCATTGTTGTTGCCGTTCTCGTGCTAGTGCAAAAGCCTCTTGAGTTTGACGTTGTCGGCGCTCTTGAGAGTCGGTGTCGCATAGAGTATTGAGGCTTGCTTGACGATCGTTGCACGTGGCACGACATAGAGTGTTTGATGTCTGTGTACTTGAGCCGGAGAGGGTGAAGTCGAAGTGTCGGCTTGAGCGAGTCCTTCTTGATGAAGACGAAGTGGGAGAAGAGCGGTTGAGCAACAAAGCGCGAATCTCGTCAATCCTTGCATCATTTTCTTGCTTGTGATCGTCGAGATTATGGTCGAAGTAGTCCCTTCTACGTTGCTCGGAGAGTCGCAAGTCAGCGGCGAGGTTGTCGATGTGTTCACTCGTAGCTTGTTGCTCTTGATGCAAAGCATGTTGTGCACCAAAGAGGTGGCTCTTGGTGACATAGGAGTTCATGTCGTCGTCGTGCTCAATGAAGAGTGGGTTGGTATAAGTACTTGGCCTATGCATCATTCCAAGATACACAATGTGAGTGGTAGAAATAGAAGAACGAATAGCAAATATACCTTGACCGAAGTTGAAAGTGGATCGATGATCACTGCAATGTAGGACAAGGAAATAGCACAATTGGTACTAGCTCTTGTCGGTTTCTCACACCTACACAAGTAAAAAATTATGGTGGAACTTGGTTAGGATAGTGGCACAAAATTTGATGCAATAGTAAGTGAGCTTCAATAATGTTGGAAAAGATTCGCAAGATGCAATGTAACAAGTAGACCAAGCATATAAGGTACACAAAAACACACACGCAAAAAGATAGATGGGGTTGTGCAACCAAGGGTGAGCCAAAATGTGGAATCCACAAAAATTCTTTTGTTGCACAACACTAGAGAGACGCTAGCACGAATGCACAATAGGCGGATACAGAGAACTTGTGCATAACCTACTTAGCAAAAATGCAAGGACTTCTATCCCAAGTATGCTCTATGCAAGTTGTTTCTATGCGATGATCCAACATGATCGAGTATGACAATCTTAATGTTGTATGATGTTATGGTTGTTGCTTAAAAGGTTTTTGATTATCTTTCCATTTTTCTTAAAAGCTTGTTTGGATCTTTGATGTTTGAACTCTTTTCTCATGCAATTCTTGACGAACCAAGACAGAAATTGTGTACGCGACGACAACTTTGTGACACAAGAGATGATACCAATATATGTAACAATGATGTATGTATGCTATGGGAAGTATGATCACTAATGTGCACAAGTCTCGTTGCCGGCAATACTCAATGCCTAGTCTCGATGGGTAAGCAACGCAAAGGAGTAAGGCTATGATGGCTATCAATGTAAAGGCAAGAATGATGTATCACGATACAAAGACGAGGTTACCGTTCTTGCTTATGGTACGGTGTCAAAATGGCGGAACGAATAGCAAGATGTAGTCGAGGTGGTCGTTGTTGATGACGCATCTGTGGCGAAGATGAGCGGCGGTGATGTTGATGTCGAACCGTACCTAGATAGCCGAAACATAAAAGGATACGGAACCGCAACTCAAATTCTCAAAGCTCGAAGTGGCAATACATGTCGGAGTGCGAAACGGTTAAGCAAAGGTGGTGGTATGAGGAAGTGGTGATGTTGTATAGGTGGTAGGGGTGCGTATGCGGAAATGTGGGGCGGTGGTGGTGCAAAACTGAACAAAATTCAGTTTCGTCAGGGTTCATCGGACGTCCGGGATGGGCCGGTCATCCGGTCGTCGGACGTCCGGTAGGGGTCGGACATCCGGTGCCTGCGAGAAATTTGGGCACGGGATGAACATCTAGGTTTCATGGTGGGGAGGTGGAAATTCGTCGAATCCGAAGGATTTTGTGGATGGAAAGTGTGGAGACAAGGGGAAAAAGCTAGATCCACTCAAAACAAAGCAAATCCACGGATGCAAACCAACAAAATCTCAACACACTAACAAATCACAAAAAATTGGGGCTCTGTTTGTGGGGAATTTTCGAATTAGGACAAAAAAGAATGAAAACTAGGATAGAAACACAAGGGGAGGCTCCAAAATCATGATCAACGTGGCTCATGATACCAAGATGATGTATGGCAGAACCCTAATCAGCCGATCTTTCATGAAAGGAGCGAATCCCGCGACGAATACAAAGAACACGAGGAGGGAAACAAGGGAAACACAAGAGGAACACTCAAACTAACAAGAACAAGTCACACATGTGCTAGATCCTCGAGTACAAAGGGGAAGATACATGATCCAAAGTCAACAACGGACGATACACGGTAGCCGGTCTTCTCCGTGAGGAGGTCTTGAGTTCTTCCCTAAAGAGGGGTCTTGAATCCGCTTGGGGGATCTTCTTCGGTGGAGGGTCGAATCTCCGAGGAGAAGGTAACCAAGTGGATCAGCAAAGCTCTCACACAAAATATGAGCTAATCCTTTGCTAACCCTAGCTAGAAGGAATAAGAGGTCTATATATAGTCATGGTGCAAAAGAGGGGACGAAGGTGTACATGGGCTGCGGCCCAACATGAAAAAGCGCACAGGCGTCTGATGTCCGGGGGTCACCGGTCGTCCGAAGGCTCGCGAGGGTCCGGACGTCCGGTGCCTATTGGACGTCCGTAGATTCGGCTCGGGTGGTCTTCTGTTGGATGTCCGGTCGGGGTCGGACGTCCAGGTGTCGGTCGTCCGTGGGGTGTCGGATGTCCACCTATTTTGGCTCGAGTGTGGAAGTGTCGTTCGTCCGGAGGGGGCCAGACGTCCGGAGCGTGGAGGTCGTCGGACGTCCGGGGTTCGTCGGTCATCCGGAGCATGAAGACTTTGAGCAGTTCTTCTACTTCGTCTCCGTCTTCACGTCCATCTTGCTCTTCTTCTTCTCCTCGCTCCTTAGCTTCTCCCTGATACCTGAATATGCACAATGTGTCCATATGAGGTAGTAGCCATGTCTGATGTGCATCGAAGTGCAAATCTGAGAGGAGTGATGTGACCTCGGTTTCGAGAGCTCTTGCACGTGCTCGTGTCATGGGTCCGCTAGGCACTTGGTGTCGCGATGGTAGGTCCATGGGGATGACCTTGGGATGCTCCGCATCAAATGTGCAGTCATCTTAGCATAGTAGTATTTATAACTGAATACTACTAATATGCTCCTAAGTGGGAAACCATTTAGGTTGTCATCGGTGTGAACAGGTTTGCAATTAAATATAGCGTGGTAGTAGTAGTAATTTGGAATGTGACGAGACACGCTCAAAATTTATTGACGGTTCTAGTTTTGAAGTGCAGCACTATTCCCGGATGGCGTAATGTCGGCATGTTTTCTCGGCCGTGGTGTAGCATATGCCATTGTACTAGTTCTCTTTCTACTGCTATGTACATGCGAAAACTGGCACCGTCGGATACATATCTTACGCTTCGCGTTCGACAGGAATAGCCTCGCGGTGAGCTATAGACTAATCTTTTTTTCAGACGCATTACACCTATCTGTCGGGACTTCTCGCATGCACCATCACTGCTCCCTAGGTCGAAGCCACCCACATACACTTGTACTCTGAGAAGAGGTGCACGCACGCACTCGTCCTCTCTCACACATGCATCTGTAGCTACGAATTGAAGTGTTCTCAACCATCTGATTGGCTCTATCATAGGTTTCACGTTGCTCCTTTGGCCTTGAGATAGAGAAGATTAAAACGCGGAGGCCAAGATGGAGGCATGAGGTTTTGGTTAATGTGCGGGCCGCACATGGCACCAACACGACACGATCTTCGTCTGCCTGGTGCGCATGCAGTCGGGTGAGTTTTCCAAGTATAGACATAACCAGGCCCTCGTTCGTATCCGCGCATCGACTTTGGCTGGTCATAGTGGAGAGTGATATAGACTAGTTACTAGTCTATGTTACTAGTACCTTCATAGTGGGTAGTGTCATATAGTATATGCATAATTTGGCGACGAGTGCTCTCCACCTTTTTTCTTTAATTTCAGCTTGTTAGTTTTGCTCCATGGTGCAATCCATCGATACTACTACTGTACAAATGTATACATTTTTTAAAAGGCTAGAGGGCGGGGCAGTCTAGCTTGGTCCCTTTCACGAGAGGTGAGGGCCTTTTTGATTTGACAGCTCATTACTGCTAGAAGGCGGGGCCTTGTGAGTTGACTGCTCATATAAATGTACCGACGACCTAAGGAGGAGCAAAGAACTGTGCGGTATACTCAAGTTTTCCACTTGAGTAGTACGACGATGGAGGAGCATGAAACACGACAGCCCAGTGCCATATGGCGATAAAAATGATCTAATTTGCTAGTCATCTCATTGTTAGCATTGTTCTATTCATGCCTCGCAGAGAACGTGCCACGTGCGGCGAAACACCAGAAGCAGAAGAAGAAACACAGGAGCAAAAGAAGAAGGAAGATTATCACCCCAAATGATCTAATTCTCCGCGGAGTCGTGACTGCTTCTTCATCGCCTCCACGACCTCCATCTCCTTGCGCGTCTCCTCCGCCATCTTCTTCATTCTGTCCATGACGCGGGATTTCTCGACGCGAGCTTTCATCATTTGTTCAACGGCCGCATTACATACCTTGACAGCAGGTGGGTGCTCGATGAGGAGCTTCACCAACTCCTCCTTCTGTACCATGACGAGGGCCTGTAGCATCTTCATCAAGGAACTACTACTCTCATGCAGCTTCTTCCAGCCGACGTTATTCTTCTTCAGCAGGTCGAGGTCGTGGCAGAGCTTCGCCTTGTCCTCCTGAAGTTGAAGGATTTCACCGGTCACCTTCTTCTCCGAGGCAATGCTCTTCTTTAGAAGCATCACCAAGCCGGCGGTCAACTCCCCCTGCTTATTGAGCTCAGCGGGCATGTCATCGAGGCTCTCCTTCAGCAGCTCCACCAAGCCGTGGATGAACTCTTTCTGCTTATTGAGGTGCTTATTGAGCTGATTGGGCATGCCGTTGAGGGATAACGACTCTAGCGCCGCCAACTTGGCATGTTCGCCACCGCGGCTAGGGCGCTCCTGGGAGCCATCACCAGCCCGTGAGAGATCTTTCGAGGTCTCTGCGTGGCGACGAGCCCTCTTTTTTTTCGCATCCTTGGTTGCCTGTCAGGACCCCGATCCTAAGTCACACCGATCTAGCATGTAACACATCATATCACTTTGCGGCCTCACGCACGGTATTCCCACGGGTGCCACCTTACCTGGCCCGGGACCGTTTGCGCCTTTTGGCTCACGTATATGATAGTGTCGCTAGCATCCATATGACAAAGAACCCGGGCTGACATGGCTAGTCGTGAACCCAAAGTGGCACTAACTTACAGGGACAGGCATCCATGACCCAGCATCGAACGTGTCGGTCATCAGCGAGTGAATCAAGGCTGTAGCACTGGGCTAGCAGGACTCCGGTGAACCGTGCTGTAGCGGGCTAGCAGGACTCCGGTATTCATCGCGTGACATTTCCCCGAAGGGACAGACACAGGAACGAAGAAGGACACATGCCGGCCAGCCTAAGTGTTCCGGAGTAGTAGCAAGCTACCATGGCTCAGTGGAAACACTAGGAGACATTTCCTGGTAAGAGAGGCTACTAAGGATAAACAACTAGATAGTCAGATCCCACACATACCAAGCATTGCAATAACATACACACAATATGCTCGATATGTGCAAATACAACATGGTATCACAAAATGACTCTACAACTCAAGTATTTTATTAGGCTCCGAGGAGCGAGATATTACAAACATGGGTCTCATGACTCAACAATCAGAGCATACAAGTCAAAGCACAGGCGGAAGCTTAACATGTCTGAGTACAGACAACTATAAATGAAAAAGGCTGAGAAGCCTGACTATCTACCAGATCCTACCGAGGGCACAAGATCGTAGCTGAGGTAACAATCTAAACATCGAAGTCCACGTGGAACTACTAGTGAGACTGAAGTCTCTCTGCAAAAACATAAATTAAGCAACGTGAGTACAAATGTACCCAGCAAGACTTACATCAGATCTATCTACATATGCATCATTATCAACAAAGGGGGTGGTGGAGTTTAACTGCAGCAAGCCAGCTTTGACTCGGTGGCTAACCTGAACTACGACTGCAAGTAACTCTTTTGAGGTGGCGCACACGAGTCCACATATTCACCATATCAATACACCACTATGGATCCGCTCCCGTCTCCCTACGAGAACGCCATCCATAGCACTCACGCTTATCTTGCGTATTTTAGAGTATCCACTTTCACTTGTCTATGAACTATGCAAGGGGTCCAGGTTTCCATATCCGAGGAATCCGGCTATTCGAATAGATAATGATAACCCTGCAGGGGTGTACTTCTTCACACACGCTTTCGCCACTTATCGCCCTGTACACGTCATGTACCTCGGCAACCTTCAAGCGGAAGCCGGGCGAGGGAGTTGGCCACGACCTGACTAACCGAACAAGTCTCTAGTCCAGGTTTATCGCCTATTCGGGTTCCATCCGCAAGGAGATCCGGCCGGGGTGTCGCTCACGGCCCCAAACGATGTGAGCAGGGTTCCCAAGCCCACCATCCGGGTGCCACTTGGTACACCGTGCCACTGTGCCTAGTCTGTCCCAAGCCCACCTGTACCGGGTGCCACTTGGTAGACTACTAACACTACCTACAAACACCAGAAACTAGTTGCAACTCCTGGACAGAGATCATGTTGATTAATAAGTCGAGAGGGGTCGAGGTACCGGAACCCAATGTGTGGTAGTAGCTGGTCATGGATCACAAACACAGAACTCAGTTCCTGAAGACGGCTGCAATGAGACAACCCACCATGTACTCCTACATGGCCTCTCACCGCTACCTTTACCAAATCGTGTTCACACACTTAGCTCACACACAGTAGGACATGTTCACACGCCTCTGATTCATCCCCGATGAATCAGACCTGACTCAACTCTAAGAAGTAGAAGGCATGACAAACAAACATGAATGAGTAGGCACAACAGGGCTCAAACAACTCCTACTCATGTTAGTGGGTTTCATCTATTTACTGTGGCAATGACAGGTCATGCAAAGGATAAAGGGGTTCAGCTACCACAACAAGTAACAGATGAATCGTTGTTGTCCTAATGCAGTAAAAGAGAGCAGGAGCGAGAGAGTGGTATTTTATCGGAATGAACAAGGGGTTTTTGCTTGCCTGGCACTTCTGAAGATAATATAGCTCTTCGTCGGTGTCATCGATCACATCGCCGGTACACGTCTATCGAGAGGGGACAATTACCGGCAAACAAGGAAAAACATAATCAATGCAATGCGACAATATGATGCATGCTATGACATGGCAATATAAATGTGTTTTGGGCTAATGCACTTAGCTATGATTTAAATGAAGTTGGTTTGAATACATGATTCAAATTCCAACTCCATATATGATTATTTAAATGCCCTTTATTTGTTTTGTCCAAAACAGAGGACAACCATTGTTCAAACATGCATGAAAATGGTACAGATGGATTCCTTGAATTTTTCTGATAATTTTTCATATATAAATTATTTAATTTGGAGTTACGGTTGATTTTATATGATTTTTCGAAGTTTTGGATATTTTCTGAAATAAATAAATCATTTCTGATTTATTTAAAAACTCCAGAAAACATTTAATGCGTCAGTATGACATCACCCTAACGTCATTAGGTCAACAGGGCGGGTCCAAATCAAACCTGACGTGTGGGGGCCACACGTCGGTGTCACAGGGCTGCTTAGCTCACTGACAGGTGGAACCAGGTCAATAGCCACGTCAGCTTGGTCAAAACTGACGTGTGGGCCCACGGTGGTTAGGTTAAGACTTAACAGAAAATGATGAGGATTAAATAAGGGCGTGGGGCCCATACGTCAGTGGCTCTAGGGAGGGTTAGCTGGCCGTGATTAGTGCTAATCACGCGGCCACGTCGGCTAGTGATGCCGGCGACCATGGCGACGGCGGGACCTCGCCGGAGTTGCTCGGGATGGCGCTACAGCCCGCGGCTGGTCGCGCTGAGGGCACCAAGAGGGAGCCCGTGCTCCCGCGCATCTAGTGGCGCACGCAGCTGGGCACAGGGAGGCCGGGGTTCGCCGGAAACGGGCTTCTGGCGGCAGCTGGAGTTCGGGCGTCGGGCATTTCGACGCTGCTGCTCACAAACGAGGGAGCTGAGGTGCTGGAGGGGCTCTACGGGTCGCGGCAAGCACAACGGGTGCACGCCCGTGACCAAATGGTCACCGGGGTTTCGCCGGCGACGAGCCCGTGCGGCGGAGTGTCTCGGCTCCGGTAGAGGGGGCGGCTAGAGCTCGAAATCGGACATGGGGTTAGGGGGAAACGAAGCAGGGGCTCACGGGGATCATGCAGGGAGGGTCAGCGAGCTCGGGGAAGTACGAACGGCGGCGAATCGACGGCGACCATCGGCGGCGGTCGAGGACGAAGACGATGGCGTGGAGGCGATGCAGGGCTTCCCGAGGGGCTTGGCTCGGTGGGGAGGAAGAGGGGATCAAGGCGGAGCTCCCTGGGGCGTCGGTGAGGCGTGGGGGTGGCGGTGGCCGCGAGGGAGCTCGTCGGTGGCGGCGGCTCCGTTCGGTCCGGGCGGGAGAGAGGGAGCAGAGGAGGGAGGGTCGAGGGGGAGAGAGTGAGCGAAACGGTCAGCGGGATCGGGACGGCCTGCGGGAGTCGTCCACGCGTCCAGGGGCTCGTCGGCAAGCAGGAGGTGGCCGCGCGGCCGTGCGCGTGCGAGCACGCAGCTGCTTCGGGGCGAGGGGAGGAAGACGACGGAGGGCTGCAGTGGTGGGCTGGGCCGGCTTCTGCAGCAGGCCGCACAGGTAGGCGCCAGGTAAGTACTCTCTCTCTATCTCTGTTTCCTCTTTTCTATTTTCTGCAATTTGTTTTTGATTTGATTTAAAATATCAAATCATTTAATAAAATCCTAGAAACAATTATGGGTGCTTTCTGAATTATTTCAGTGACCCTTAACAATTTCCAACATTTATTTGAACATTTAAATTATTTATAGTATTTAAATGCCCAAAGTCAAATGCAATATGGTTTACTCAAAAATCCAAAAATGTCTTGGAAAAATATCCATCATCTCTGGAAATGGTTTTCACCCTTTTCCATTAATCATGAACATTTTTGCAAACCAATTTGGGTTCTTTGAAAAATATTTTGAAGTTGAACCTATTTGCATTGCTTTGGTGCTAGGGCTTGGTCCTCCCCATTTCAAATTTCATGAACTTCAAACATGATGCATGAATGCCTTGATGCAACTAATGACAGACAAATTCTAGGGTTGTGACAACTCACCCCCACTAAACAAGAATCTCGACCTGAGATTCAAGCGTAGGGTAGGATGAAGGGGGAACGCAAATTAACATAATCTTCACGATCCAGGTTGCACATCACAAGAGTGTTGATTTGATCCTCATCTTTGTCTCGACGTCTTGCTTTGAGAACTCCAGCCAACATGACAACGAGAAGAAAGGAAAACTCTAGAACAATCGATCTTCGAGAAGACCGAACAACTCAGGATCAACTCATGGGATGAGACATAGCAGCATCTCTCGAGCTGAGACACGAGATACACATCAAGAGGGGTGGAAAGAAACGGATGACGAAGGTTCACTAGGTGGACAATAATTCCACGCTTAAGAAGGTGGTGATCGGTTGTCAACGTAGCGAGGAGTTGAGTTGCCATGATACCACAACAATGCACCTTAGGGAAGGTGACTCGTAGAAATATCCCCTTAAGTGGCAAAAAGAATTACCTTTGATTTAAAGATCATTGAAACTCTTTATACCATCTTAAGGCAAATCATAATCGATCATTTAGAGGGGTTCGGTAGAAAGGCATACCCGGACTTGGATGATGTGGATTACCTTGTTGAAGACAACATAATGGATGAATTTGCTTATCGCCGGAAATGGAAGAGACCCATGGTAGAATGGCACATTAGCGGTGCAAGCTGGGAACAAAATGCAATGCTGGGAATGATTCTGGAAACTGGGGAAGAACCCACAATAGAGAGTGAATTCACTGTTTGAAAAGGTCATAGCATTGCCGAGGAAACTGAGAGCAATCCAATTAGTACCGATGATAACACCTAGCGCTTGGGCGTGCTCTCAAGAACTTGAGCATTTCCATAATTATCAAGGTTTTACCAATATCCGTGTCAAGGATTCTGGCAACACAACTTACTACCATGATGAATGATGAAGGATGATGCAGATGCAAAGGAAGATAACACTTTCTCAGATTTCACCTTAGCGAGGCCAAGGAAACAAAATCTGGATGATCGACCGAGAGACATTTAGCACTCCGCTTCTAATGTTCTCCTTGATGTGCTAGTGTAACCCATTCATAGATATGGTTTGATATCTAGAACATCAACTAAAAGGTCGGACTTTGGGAACACAAAAATCATAAGGCACAACTAGGGAGTAAATCCTACGAAGTCCTTATGGGAAGGTGGCCAACTTCTTCAATCAAGATACTGCAATAATATGTCTTTCGGCTGGGTGGTGCTGGCCACGACATCCACTTTACCAGTTATCGAGGGACCAATATTATAGTTCTTGGGGAAATGTTCCAACCATCAAGTCTGCCTGAAATTCAGATCTGGTTGGTGTCAGGATATTCCAGACTCATCGAGTCTAGGAAGAAAAACGAAAGTTTGCAACACAAATCGACGAGATGACGTTGCGAAATTCTCGGGGAATGAACTACGATAGTAAGCTCCAAAACATGAGCTGGTTCTGCTACAAACATGTGAACACGATGTCCTAGACAAGCATGACCACGTGGTAGCCTTACAATAAAACACTACCGAGTTCTGGTTGGGAACCATCACCGTGGATAACGAAGTCCTTGCATAAGTCATATGATTAGCTCTTATGAAGGAACTTCTTCTCCTTGAACAAATCAATCAGTGGCTTGGTGTGCTCGGGACACATATGGAATGAAGGTTGCAAGTCTCCAGACCACAGAATACTTCGCACGTGTGCATGACTGATTTGGGATGATTCCAGAGGAAACAAAAACAATCTTTCTCAAATTCATGGCGGCAACTTTCACCAAATGCACGTGTATAAGAGGAAGTCACTCCTTTCATCAAACAAGTACTTCATGAGCTAGCATGAAGAAAATGCTTCCAAAAGTTTCCAACACTAGCTTAATGTTCAGCAGAATTATGGAGAAGACAAAATGATGTTGATGGGCTCAACAACAGATCATCGAGATTTCCATGAAGATGGAATTCCACGACTAGGTGAACATGGTGATAGCATTGGTCAGACCAAAGATGTAATGGTGTATGCTCGAGGAGTCAACCACGAGTAAAACAACATTATGAACATCGTTGGTTCTGATTTGATTTGAGAATAGCCCA
Source organism: Triticum aestivum (assembly GCF_018294505.1). Classification (NCBI taxonomy): domain Eukaryota; kingdom Viridiplantae; phylum Streptophyta; class Magnoliopsida; order Poales; family Poaceae; genus Triticum; species Triticum aestivum. The sequence goes on along the minus strand of NC_057797.1, from coordinate 372,594,129 downwards.
CACTCAAATCAAAGGATTGATAAGACAATAGGTCCAGCAACTGATCACAGGGACCAATCGATGAAGATATCATCTTTCTTCAACACACACTACACAAGAATATCCCTTTGGAACGAACTAAGTCCGGCAAGCTTTTATCTTCCAACTCTCCAAGTTGTTGTCTAGCTTAACCAACTAGCTCAGGGATATCTAACACCGATCTTGGAGAGAGAGTGGTTTACAAGAAACCAACTTGATCACGAGCTCAACATAGCGGTCAGGTAACAACCTGGTGATACCTCCGAGAAGATCTTCGAGAAATCACGAACCACCGATATGTTACTAAGCTCGAGAACAATCTCGCTTTTGAGGGCAAGACGATATGATCAAATGAGTGAGGACTTGACAAAATCCTAACTCATCGATTGCAAAATGCACCAGGAGTAAGGACTAGGTAGCACGATCAATCTTAGAATGATGACTCAATAATCAGCACGCTAAGAATGAGGTTGTTGTCCATTTAACTACCAAGCAACGGAGTTGCTAGCAGTATTGATTTCACACACCACGATTCACTTGTCGGCATTCCGGTTACAATAACACAGGAACCGAGGAATGAACAATGATGGCAAGAAGTATCACTGTACCAAGAGTTCATAGGATGGTGTGCCATTCCTATAACAATCCCTATATAAAGATGGTAATACTCCAAGGTAGAGCAGAGCAAAAGCTGGATTAGCAATTTGATCTGTGGAGCACAACTTCTTTGACCCAATCTTGGATATGGAAGAGGTACTGGAGTTTGTTTCTCCTAATCATTCCGGAATAGAATGGCTTGACAGACCACAAGAGTAATAGGCATCGATGAACGCATGCACACATAATCTTGACTATCAATTGATAGACGAGGGTCATAATGCAACTAAAGAGAACAACTCAAAGGAACATATAAATTTTCTGAGTTGTGGATGCATAGATTAGTTTGTCGAACCAGGTTCAACATAATTCTTCTGGATAACCCATGTAGAAAGGTTGAGCTGGCAGGGTCACAATATAGCATGGAGAACTCATCGAGAGCACTCTTGTTGTCATCTTTTGGTTCAGAAGAACTCCTGCCAAGAATGGTTCATGGTAATTGGAAGAAAGATGTACCACGAACCTCGAGGACTAACGCAAAGGTTACTAATATCCTAAAGGAACTAGCAAACACTATCAACATGAAGTAAGTAGAGTGAATCTCAGGTTCAAAACCCAGGAGTAGAATACCTACTACTAAGTAGCATCACGGAATGCTTTCGAGAATAAAGGCCAGAATCTTCACACTGGGAACACAAAACATGGCTAAACTACTAGATAATCCCCTGAGACACCTAGGGTCATAGTAATAACTCCAACATAAAGGTCGAGGCAGTAGAGTACCTCAACTCAACAATTTGTGTGATTAACCTGGCCTAAAAAGACATTGAAACCAGAGGAAAAGGATTTGCAAATGCATCAGACTATTTAGAAACCTGGGATGACTCGAACAGCATAACGGCTGTAATTGCTCAGAAAAGATTTGAGACATTCACAAAAATGGTGGCATAACCACTCAGAAGCACAATATCAAAGTTTCGAGATCAACAATTAACATACGGAAGTAATAGGAACTGAAACGAGGCTTAAGTCCAACAATCTATGAGTCTATGGATTAGTAACACGTGATCCTAATAGAAAGAAGAGATAGCCTAGTTCTTAATCCCCGTAGGAAAGATAAGATGATGACTCAGATCAGAAGGCATAAGGTATGAGGAGTAAAAGAGCCTTACGTTCCATCCCACAATCAATTCCCTTATATAACTAAAGAATTTCTAGACTCAACTTCGACAAGTTTGGCTTGGTAATCCTACAAGTAGTCAAGCTCTGATAACAACGCTGTCAGGACCCCGATCCTAAGTCACACCGATCTAGCATGTAACACATCATATCACTTTGCGGCCTCACGCACGGTATTCCCATGGGTGCCACCTTACATGGCCCGGGACCGTTTGCGCCTTTTGGCTCACGTATATGATAGTGTCGCTAGCATCCATATGACAAAGAACCCGGGCTGACATGGCTAGTCGTGAACCCAAAGTGGCACTAACTTACAGGGACAGGCATCCATGACCCAGCATCGAACGTGTCGGTCATCAGCGAGTGAATCCAGGCTGTAGCACTGGGCTAGCAGGACTCCGGTGAACCGGGCTGTAGCGGGCTAGCAGGACTCCGGTATTCATCGCGTGACATTTCCCCGAAGGGACAGACACAGGAACGAAGAAGGACACATGCCGTCCAGCCTAAGTGTTCCGGAGCAGTAGCAAGCTACCATGGCTCAGTGGAAACACTAGGAGACATTTCCCGGTAAGAGAGGCTACTAAGGATAAACAACTAGATAGTCAGATCCCACACATACCAAGCATTGCAATAACATACACACAATATGCTCGATATGTGCAAATACAACATGGTATCACAAAATGACTCTACAACTCAAGTATTTTATTAGGCTCCGAGGAGCGAGATATTACAAACATGGGTCTCATGACTCAACAATCAGAGCATACAAGTCAAAGCACAAGCGGAAGCTTAACATGTCTGAGTACAGACAACTATAAATGAAAAAGGCTGAGAAGCCTGACTATCTACCAGATCCTGCCGAGGGCACAAGATCGTAGCTGAGGTAACAATCTAAACGTCGAAGTCCACGTGGAACTACTAGTGAGACTGAAGTCTCTCTGCAAAAACATAAATTAAGCAACGTGAGTACAAATGTACCCAGCAAGACTTACATCAGATCTATCTACATATGCATCATTATCAACAAAGGGGGTGGTGGAGTTTAACTGCAGCAAGCCAGCTTTGACTCGGTGGCTAACCTGAACTACGACTGCAAGTAACTCTTTTGAGGTGGCGCACACGAGTCCACATATTCACCATATCAATACACCACTATGGATCCGCTCCCGTCTCCCTACGAGAACGCCATCCATAGCACTCACGCTTATCTTGCGTATTTTAGAGTATCCACTTTCACTTGTCTATGAACTATGCAAGGGGTCCAGGTTTCCATATCCGAGGAATCCGGCTATTCGAATAGATAATGATAACCCTGCAGGGGTGTACTTCTTCACACACGCTTTCGCCACTTATCGCCCTGTACACGTCATGTACCTCGGCAACCTTCAAGCGGAAGCCGGGCGAGGGAGTTGGCCACGACCTGACTAACCGAACAAGTCTCTAGTCCAGGTTTATCGCCTATTCGGGTTCCATCCGCAAGGAGATCCGGCCGGGGTGTCGCTCACGGCCCCAAACGATGTGAGCAGGGTTCCCAAGCCCACCATCCGGGTGCCACTTGGTACACCGTGCCACTGTGCCTAGTCTGTCCCAAGCCCACCTGTACCGGGTGCCACTTGGTAGACTACTAACACTACCTACAAACACCAGAAACTAGTTGCAACTCCTGGACAGAGATCATGTTGATTAATAAGTCGAGAGGGGTCGAGGTACCGGAACCCAATGTGTGGTAGTAGCTGGTCATGGATCACAAACACAGAACTCAGTTCCTGAAGACGGCTGCAATGAGACAACCCACCATGTACTCCTACATGGCCTCTCACCGCTACCTTTACCAAATCGTGTTCACACACTTAGCTCACACACAGTAGGACATGTTCACACGCCTCTGATTCATCCCCGATGAATCAGACCTGACTCAACTCTAAGAAGTAGAAGGCATGACAAACAAACATGAATGAGTAGGCACAACAGGGCTCAAACAACTCCTACTCATGTTAGTGGGTTTCATCTATTTACTGTGGCAATGACAGGTCATGCAAAGGATAAAGGGGTTCAGCTACCGCAACAAGTAACAGATGAATCGTTGTTGTCCTAATGCAGTAAAAGAGAGCAGGAGCGAGAGAGTGGTATTTTATCGGAATGAACAAGGGGTTTTTGCTTGCCTGGCACTTCTGAAGATAATATAGCTCTTCGTCGGTGTCATCGATCACATCGCCGGTACACGTCTATCGAGAGGGGACAATTACCGGCAAACAAGGAAAAACATAATCAATGCAATGCGACAATATGATGCATGCTATGACATGGCAATATAAATGTGTTTTGGGCTAATGCACTTAGCTATGATTTAAATGAAGTTGGTTTGAATACATGATTCAAATTCCAACTCCATATATGATTATTTAAATGCCCTTTATTTGTTTTGTCCAAAACAGAGGACAACCATTGTTCAAACATGCATGAAAATGGTACAGATGGATTCCTTGAATTTTCTGATAATTTTTCATATATAAATTATTTAATTTGGAGTTACGGTTGATTTTATATGATTTTTCGAAGTTTTGGATATTTTCTGAAATAAATAAATCATTTCTGATTTATTTAAAAACTCCAGAAAACATTTACTGCGTCAGTATGACATCACCATGACGTTATCAGGTCAACAGGGCGGGTCCAAGTCAAACCTGACGTGTGGGGGCCACACGTCGGTGTCACAGGGCTGCTTAGCTCACTGACAGGTGGAACCAGGTCAACAGCCACGTCAGCTTGGTCAAAACTAACGTGTGGGCCCACGGTGGTTAGGTTAAGACTTAACAGAAAATGATGAGGATTAAATAAGGGCGTGGGGCCCATACGTCAGTGGCTCTAGGGAGGGTTAGCTGGCCGTGATTAGTGCTAATCACGCGGCCACGTCGGCTAGTGACGCCGGCGACCATGGCGACGGCGGGACCTCGCCGGAGTTGCTCGGGATGGCGCTACAGCCCGCGACTGGTCGCGCTGAGGGCACCAAGAGGGAGCCCGTGCTCCCGCGCATCTAGTGGCGCACGCAGCTGGGCACAGGGAGGCCGGGGTTCGCGGGAAACGGGCTTCTGGCGGCAGCTGGAGTTCGGGCGTCGGGCATTTCGACGCTGCTGCTCACAAACGAGGGAGCTGAGGTGCTGGAGGGGCTCTACGGGTCGCGGCAAGCACAACGGGTGCACGCCCGTGACCAAATGGTCACCGGGGTTTCGCCGGCAACGAGCCCGTGCGGCGGAGTGTCTCGGCTCCGGTAGAGGGGGCGGCTAGAGCTCGAAATCGGACATGGGGTTAGGGGGAAACGAAGCAGGGGCTCACGGGGATCATGTAGGGAGGGTCAGCGAGCTCGGGGAAGTACGAATGGCGGCGAATCAACGGCGACCATCGGCGGCGGTCGAGCACGAAGACGATGGCGTGGAGGCGATGCAGGGCTTCCCGAGGGGCTTGGCTCGGTGGGGAGGAAGAGGGGATCGAGGCGGAGCTTCATGGGGCGTCGGTGAGGCGTGGGGGTGGCGGTGGCCGCGAGGGAGCTCGTCGGTGGCGGCGGCTCTGTTCGGTCCGGGCGGGAGAGAGGGAGCAGAGGAGGGAGGGTCGAGGGGGAGAGGGTGAGCGAAACGGTCAGCGGGATCGGGACGGCCTGCGGGAGTCGTCCACGCGTCCAGGGGCTCGTCGGCAAGCAGGAGCTGGCCGCGCGGCCATGCGCGTGCGAGCACGCAGCTGCTTCGGGGCGAGGGGAGGAAGACGACGGAGGGCTGCAGTGGTGGGCTGGGCCGGCTTCTGCAGCAGGCCGCACAGGTAGGCGCCAGGTAAGTACTCTCTCTCTCTCTCTCTGTTTCCTCTTTTCTATTTTCTGCAATTTGTTTTTGATTTGATTTAAAATATCAAATCATTTAATAAAATCCTAGAAACAATTATGGGTGCTTTCTGAATTATTTTAGTGACCCTTAACAATTTCCAACATTTATTTGAACATTTAAATTATTTATAGTATTTAAATGCCCAAAGTCAAATACAATATGGTTTACTCAAAAATCCAAAAATGTCTTGGAAAAATATCCATCATCTCTGGAAATGGTTTTCACCCTTTTCCATTAATCATGAACATTTTTGCAAACCAATTTGGGTTCTTTGAAAAATATTTTGAAGTTGAACCTATTTGCATTGCTTTGGTGCTAGGGCTTGGTCCTCCCCATTTCAAATTTCATGAACTTCAAACATGATGCATGAATGCCTTGATGCAACTAATGACAGACAAATTCTAGGGCTGTGACATTGCCGCTCCCTTGTTATGAGTAGTTCTCGACCTAGAGCTCTGCGCAACGGACATGGCAAGGACAGACGAAGAAGAAGCACATATGAGGAAGAAAGGTAGAGTAATTTTCGGTTAGGAAGTTCCCCTTTAATAACCTAAGTACTAGCACTAGTACTAATACCTGCATAGTGGGAACACGTTCAGGTTTGGTACGTACTAGTAGGTGTGAGCAGGCTTGCACTTAATTGTAGCACTAGTACTTCCGAATGTGATGCGAAGAAGGTAAAGATAAATTGATGGGTTTTGGTTTCGAGGCCCGAAATGGCTCCCAATGAGTTTGGTGGAACATAAATTTCAAGTAGACTACACTGCTCAGATGCGTAAATATTATGTTACTGTCAAAAATTGGCACAAAATACGAAGGGGACCAATGGAAGTACTACTAGCAACCCATGACTTAACTACTCGCATGCGCGCAGTGGAGTAGTAATGTCTTTTTTCCGCCCTCACGTCCACTCAATTTGCATGCGCTGTATTAATTGACCATCAATGAAGTGAAGGACTTTACACGCGTCAAATTATCACATGGGTTGGATCTTGGTACAAAATTGCGTCCGCCCGTGTACCCGCATGTGTGTGCGAGGGAATGAGTGCGTGCATGGCGTGCGGGAACATCTTTGCTTCGTGCATGTACTGCCAGTGTGGCTCAGGGAGGACGAGTACAGTCTTCTGGAACCAGCAGCACGTCACTATGATCAATCCACACAAGGATGTCGCGACAACGCCTCCACATGTGCCACATGGCTTCATGAACTGTAAGAGAGACACTGTGTAGCTTGCCATTGTGTTTTGCACATACTCGAAGTACTAGTAAGGTACACATGCATTGCATGCGTCAGATTTTGCAACCAAATTATGAATAAATACCACACTATAGCATGTAAGCTCTGAGTCATATATGCCTCATGTAGACCTTCGTTTAATTCTTATAGTTCATCTCATTCAAAATCAATTAGTTTTTATAAAAAACCTAGGGACTCTTTGATTCGTAGGATTTCCAAAACACGGGAATAGGAAGAACATGGGATTAGAGTCAAATGTCGTCATGAATCCTACAGGATTTACGAGTGTTTGATTGTGCATAGAAAAACGCAGAATTCTCTCAAAGAGGTTTGAGTGGATGGAATGTTTCCTATGAAATCTAGTGCAAATGAATCATATGGAAAAATTCCTATGGTTTACAATCCTACGAATCAAACAACCAAGATAGGAAAAATTCCTAAGGATTAGAATCCTCCAAAATTCCTTTGAGAATCCTTTGAACCAAAGAAGCCCTTAATCTATTTTATGATTCATGGAATTGTGTGTTGTAAAGCATAAAGTAAGAACAAATAATGGCAATTCAACTAGAAAAAAAGATTGGGCAGTTATGATATGGAAGATTCTAGAACAAAGGAGAACCACTGTTGTTTTGATATTTGTGCATTATGCTTAAGTTCAACCATGGAGTCTGCTAGATTGTACATGTGGAAAAATCCGATGGGGGCTAGAAGATGGTGCGATCGGCCGAGTGGAGGGAGACTATGAAGGAGTGCACAACTGCAAGATCGATATTTAGAGAGAGGGGTGAGAACGTGCGCTGTTGCGTGCAGTGGCGGAGCCATGAAAAATTTCCTATGAGCTAGAGGGCCAAGCATTGCTAATCCTTTACGAGGAGGGCCAATTCATCAACTTAAACCATTTTTACCAGCAATTGTCTAATGATCACATGCATATTAGCCTCGATATATAGTGATGTTAGGGGGGTAGGGCCCTTGCTGCCCCTGTTTTCGCCATTGTGCGCGCGTCTGAGAGATGAAGCGGAAGGCATGGATGATGAGAGGGGGGTGTTGGCTATATAATTAATGTGGGTGTATTAGCTATATATGTAATCCTATATAGAGAGGTATAGATTGATCGATGTGGATGTGGGAAAGAGGGTGAAACCTCACTAGATATATAGATTGTCGGGGGTTGGGTGCGACATATGCCAATGGATGGCTTATCATGGTGGGAGCGAGTAGAACGTCGCCGGTGCCCGGAAGCAGGATGAGGCGTAGACACGAACGCCTGCGTACTTTACCCAAGTTCGGGGCTCTCCTAGGAGATAACACCCCTAGTCCTGCTCTGCGGGGTTTCCGCATGATCACTAAGGCAAAGTGAGTACAAGGGTGCTCCTTGAGCTGTACGCTGGAGGTAGGAGAAAGCAGGGCTAGCTCTCCCCTCCCTCTATGATCTGGTCTAGTACTAAGGGGTGGAACCCTTTGCATGGGTGCCCTGGGGGTTTATATAGGCCTACCCCTAGGGGTACAATGGTAAACTGACTGGGCGCAGGGCCCAGTCGTCAGTCTCTTCGCCTGCCGGCCTTTCTGCCGACTGGTGGGGCCTGCCGACTGGCGGGCCCCGCCGACTAGTCCGGTACGGAGCCGACAGGCCATACCCGCCGCTTGCGGGTCTTGCCGGCTGCTGATTACTGTAGCCGTGCTTCTAATGACACGGGCTTGGTCATGGGGTCGTGGCTACAGCCCACCGCCTGATGGGTGATCCCTGTAGCCACTCCATATCTTGTCTGGTTAATGGCGCAGGGGACCCGTGGGAGGGGCAGGCCGACTCCCAGGGGCTGGCTCCCTACGGGTCTGACGGGTGGCGCTCTTGCCATCTTCTGGACTCTCGCTGGCCGGTGGGGCCCGTCATCCGTGGACCGTACTGACAGGCCATCATGGGTGCAGGACTCCGCCCACTATTGCTGATCACATGGATGGCATGGCAACAGTGCCGTGCCAAACAGAGATCTCCATTGGTACAGCGCATTGTGTCCTAGCCATCCCCCGGAAAAGGGGAGGGAGTGGGCGTTACTGTTGCCACTCCCCGTCCCATCCCCCTGATGAGGGCATGGGCTTCGTTGGTGCCGTGGGCCGACTCCCCTTGGCCGGCTTCTCTGGAAGCCGCCAGGCGGGAGTCGGCCGGTCTTGACCTCGCCTCTAGGACTCAGCCGCATGCGGGTAGTCGACTGTTCCTTCAGCCAGCCTCAAGAAGGCGGCTCTTCATCTGGAGTCTTGAGGGGCGCAGTCAGCCCCGATGTCTTGAAAGGTTATGGGCCTCTGGTTAGCCTACCCGTGGCCCATTACTCCGACAATAGTCCCCGAACCTGATGAGGCATTGCGGATGATCAACCAAAGAGCCTCAGCAGTTTCTTTCTCCGAGTGCTTGAGGTGAAAACCTCATTCGACTTCTACCGGGCCGACTGGTAGGAGTCGGACTCGCCCAATTTGACTTGTCCAAAACTTTCGAATGCCCCAGTGGAATCCCAGTGGCGTACCTGCTAAGCTTCCAGGCCGCCGCTCGTTTCGGGCCCGTCACGTGGCAACAAGCAGCCAGGCCAGTCTGCCCACCCTCATGCGCGACGGGACATGCCTACAGGCGGGCCCCGCCACTACCATGCCTTGGCGCACGAGCGGATCCGCTGTGGCCGGGTTGGTCGGTTGAGGTTCCCGTGGAGTTACTGTGCGCTGTAACTTTGCACGATAAACATGGGGGTGTGGGCTAGTGGGCGTGGTAGATCCCACAACCGCCCCCTCGGCTTCGCAGCCCAGGAGTCTATAAGTAGGGGGAGGAGGGGGAGCGGCAGAGCACGCGTGCCCCGCCTCCTCATACTTCTTCGTCTTTTCCCTCTCGCCATTGCGCCTCAAGCTACGTCGAGCACAGCGGTGGTCCACTCACAATGAGCTCTTCCTCCGCCGCCACGCCCCCTACGGCGCACTCCGGCACCTGGGACGGTTCGGAGGTCCACGGCGATCACGTCGATTTCCTCCGCAAGACGCGTCGGCTTCCCGGCGAGGACCTTGTGCGGGCCCGTCTCGCACGGAGGGGGGAAATCTTGCCGGCTCCGCAGCAGGACGAGCGGGTCGTCTTCCGCTCACACTGCCTATGCGGCCTTTGCCTACCGGCGAGCAGCTTCTTCCGCTCTATTCTTGAATTCTACGGTTTCCAGCCGCACCACCTCACCCCCAACATGGTGGTGCTGCTGTCCGCCTTTGTCGCCTTATGCGAAGGCTTCCTCGGCGTTCTCCCCACCATCGAGCTCTGGGGGGAGTTCTTCTACTCCAAGCTCGGCACCCAAGCCGCGGGCATACCGGCTCAGTGCGGCATGTTCATCGCCGTGTGGAGGTCGGGGGCCGACAACCCGTTTCCCTCCATCAAGCTGATAAAGTCGGTGAAGATGTGGCAGCGGTCGTACTTCTACGTTAAGAACGTCTCCGCAGAGGGCGACTGGGTTAATATACCGGCCTACATAGCCGGCCCGCCGGCTGGGAGGCAGCCCAACTGGTCGTATCGGGCCAGGACGCTGACGCCCGCAGGAGCCTGCGCCATCGCGTGACTCCAAGTGCTGACGTAGTCGGAGGGCCTGACCGGGCCAGATTTGCTGGCCGCCTTCGGGGCGCGCCGAGTGCTCCCACTCCAAGGTCGCCCCCACATGATTTGCCAGATGAGCGGGCATCGGGATCCGAGTCGGATGTGCACCAAGGAAATGCCTCACGAGGAGGTAGCCTATATGCTGAATTATCTTGCGAACTGCGACCTCAAAGAAGAGTGGCAGTTCGGCAAGGAGCCGTATTCACGTGCCGCTCCTCCACCTCTGGTGAGTCATTTCTTTTTCTCTTTTTCTTTGACTCTCCTAACTTCTTCGTTGCCGAGTCCGTCTTGTCCGATCTGACCAGTCGGCTTTGGTCAGAACCCCCTCCTCCAGCCAGCAGCCGGCACCATGGGGCCGAACCGCGAATTCCTCCCCGACCGGGCGGAGAGCGAAGTTGACGACCCTGACTTGGGGGCGGCGGCCCTGGAGTACGACACCGAGGGAGGAGATGGCGCAGTGGGTGGCCCGAGACTTGGGTCCAGTCTCGAGGACTGGCCTTACGATGACGAGAAGGTCGCCCCGCGCCACCAGCCAGGAGCCGGCCAGCCGGGCGCGAGCTCGTCTGCCACGCTGGACGCCCAAGGTGGCGCTAAGAATCATAGGGCCGGGCCGAGCCTGTTCGGCAGCTGGCCGAAGAAGGCCAAGGGCTCGGCCACGGCGACCAAGCGGGACGAAGAGGCTGCAAAGGACAACCGCTTCCGCAAGGAGGTGAAGACGCCGCAGCTGGTTTCTGCGTAAATGCTACATTTCTTTGCGTCTTCGCTTTTTCTTCGTTGACTCCGTCTGAAATTCCTTTTCACATTCTTGACTTTAGGGCCCCGCTCTCTCTTGAGAAGTCGGCCTCCGGCTCCGTCATGAAGTCGGCGGAGACCTCCTCCACCACCCGGCGGATTGATCCGGCCGCCGACCTCCGGGAGGCGACGGAGCGGAACGCGTGGGAGGCACGCGAGGAGCGGGAAGCCGCTCGCCTGAAGAAGGCAGAAGCTGACAAGGCGGAGGTCGCCGCCCTGAAGAAGCTGGCGGAAGTCGAGGCCGCCGACGCGGAGAAGAAGCATGTTGAAGAAGCCGCACACCGCCAGTCGGTGGTGTTCGTCGTCCCTCTGGACTCTGCGCCGCCACCATCGGAGTTCACGGCGCAGACTGGGGAAGTCAGCGACAAGAACCCGATCATGGAGAGGGACGGTGACGACATCGCCACGCCGGACGTAATCGTGCTGCCACCGCCGCCGTCCGGGAGCGCGCCAGGAGGGCAGCCGGCGGACCCGCTGGTGCCTCCAATTGAAAACATGGTGGTGACGGGCCTGGTGATGAATCTATGTACCTAGGGTAGGGGCATGGATCTGTCCAACATACCCTCCCCAAGGACATCTCTACGAAGAACTAGAAGTAGTCGAAGAAAAACCATCATCCACTCGACCATGAAGATGTGTTCACTCGACCACCTTGAAGACACTCGACCATGCCAACAACCACTCGACCACCAGAAGATGTGAAGCCTTTCACTCTGCAACGGTCGGGGTTTAAGTCCTAGCTTTATGGATATTTATAGCACTTTACTTCGGACGTTACCAGATACGCTCCTCCTTTATGAACATTGAATCCTGTGTAACGGAGGGGAGCTGGGGTCCTGGCGCACTCTATATAAGCCACCCCCCTCCTCTAGGACAGCGGTTCGCACCTTCTGTAATTCACACGCATATATCCATTCGACCGCCTCTGGGCTCCGAGACGTAGGGCTGTTACTTCCTCCGAGAAGGGCCTGAACTCGTAAAACTCGCGTGTACAACTCCTCCATAGCTAGGATCTTGCCTCTACATTCCTACCCCCCTATTCTACTGTCAGTCTTAGAACCACGACAGTTGGCGCCCACCTTGGGGCAGGTGTCTTAGCAACTTGTTGGAGAAGTTGCAATTTTTCCGATCCCCTTCATCATGGTTTCAGGCGGAGGTTTGGCTGAGGGCCGCGAGATCCGTCTCGGCGCACTCGTGTTTGTCGCCGATGACTCCGCTTGGCTTCAGGAGGCTCCACTCGACGTCGACGCATTCCCCGCCCATGGGGCGTCGCACTTTCGCGTGTGCGTCCGCGGCATCCTGCTGCGGTAGCCGTCGACCCAGTATCAGTCGGCTTCAGCAACTTTCACCCTCCCTGTGGCCCGCCGAAGCAAACGTTCCGGTCGATCGAGGCTTCAGCGATGGGTGAGGCATGCGGCAGCTCGCCAGTCTGCCACCCCTCAAGTCACGGCAATCGAGCCCGACGAAGCTCTCTATGACCTGTTTGATCTGTCGACTAGCTCCGTAGAGATGGAATCCGAGTGCGACAGCAGTGACCCAGCGGCAAAAGTTTTGATGGTCAATGGACCACGTAGTCCTCCTGGCTTCACCCGTGAAGACGGAGGCGACGGTAACAGCGATCTGTCACGCGTTCATGAAGAGTACTGCCCCAAACCCCTCTCTTCACAGCAGAGGGAGGAACTTCGCCGCCGGAACATGGATGCACTACATACTCCTGTAGTTGGAGAAACCCCTGAGGCCCAGGCCTTGGGGCAGGCGTGCTTGGCCAACTTGGTTGAGCATACTCGACTGGAGAACCTCCAGCGCGCACTCGACAATCGCGCTCGGCAGCGTGCTCCCGAATCCAGTCGACGCCAACTTTTTCCACCTTCGACTCAGGTATACCGAACCCCGATCCAGAATCTAGCAGCCGCTGCCCGGATAGCAGAGTCGATCCAACCTTCCCAGTCAGAAGCTGGCCGAGGTCTAGTGCAGATTCAAGCCTTGCTCCGAGTGGCGGGAGAACAGAATACGGTCGTATCTCAGTCGCAGAATAGGATCCATAGCAGATCTGTGGTTGTAGACATAGTTTAGTCGGCTCATAGCCTAAGATCGCCCCCGAGGCGTGAGGGACGGGGGGATTGACGAGATCAGTACAGAAACCATGAGCAGTATGATCACCGAGTCGATCGTGATGATCGTCGTCGAGTGCCCACGCCTCCCCCAAGGAGTGGGTCATACATGCCTCGGCAACATGAAGACAGACGCCCTCACAGTGTTGGGCGAGGAATTCCAGTCGACCCCAGGGAGTCAGGCTTTGATGCGAGATCTATTCTCATTCAGGGCTTGGTCGACAGAAATAGAGCTCATCGAGAGGGCCATGACAGGGATCTCCAAACCAGCAACAGGGTGCATGTCTCAGGTCTAGAGTGCTTCAGCAGAGCTATCAGAGTTGTGGTGATTCCCCCCAACTTCAGGTTGGTGACTGGAGTCAGTAAGTTCACTAGTGAGTCCAACCTGACACTTGGCTTGAAGACTACCGAGTGGCTATCTAGATTGGTGGCAGCAATGATGAAGTGGCCATGAAACACCTTCCTCTGATGTTGGAGGGATCGGTTAGAGCATGGCTAAATCAGTTGGAGCCTGGCATTATTTATACTTGGGAAGATCTCACCCGAGTGTTTGTCAGAACATTTGAGGGCACTTGCAAACGGCCGGCAGGTTTGACGGAATTACAGTGTTGTGTTCAGACACCGAATGAAACTTTAAGGGATTATATCCAAAGATGGATCACCTTACACCACACGGTGGAGGATGTGTCTGATCATCAGGCAATTTGTGCCTTTAAGGAAGGTGTCAGGTATCGGGAGTTGAATCTGAAATTCGGTCGGACAGGAAATATGACTCTGACTCGAATGATGGAGATTGCCACCAAGTATGCCAATGGTGAAGAAGAAGAACGCCTCCGGAGTGGCAAGCACAAAGTAGTCACCCACGAAGCCGGAGGAGGAAATTCCGGTCAGAAACAGAAGCGCAAGGTCGAGCTAGCTGCTCCTGGTGAAGCCTTGGCTGTGGTTCAAGGAAAGTTCAAGGGGAAGCCCAAAGGGCCGTGGAACCCCAAGAAAGTAAAAGATCAAGATGGAAATGACGTGTTGGATCTGCCGTGCCACATCCACACCAAAAAAGATGAAGAGGGTAATTTCATTTACCCGAAGCACACCACTTGGCAGTGTCGGCTCCTAATCTAGCAATTCCGAGAGAAACAACCCAAGGAAAAGGAGAAGGAAGCAAACAAGGCTGAGGATGAGGAAGGGGATGATGATGGTTATCCCCACGTGAATTCCACTCTGATGATTTTTGCTGACGTTAAGAGCAAAAGTCGATTGAAATTCATCAACAGAGAAGTGAACATGGTCGCTCCGGTGACACCCACTTATTTGAAGTGGTCACAGACTGCCATTACATTCGACCAGTCTGATCATCCTGCGCACATAGCCACCCCTGGGAGGCAAGCACTGGTGGTCGACCCGCTGGCGAAGGCACTCGACTGACAAAAGTCCTGATGGACGGTGGCAGTGGCCTGAACATACTATATGCAGAGACATTGAAGGGAATGGGCATTCCGATGTCCAGACTCAGCGAGATCAATATGAGTTTCCATGGGGTCATTCCAGGCAAGAAGGCTGCATCACTCGGCCAGATTGCTCTCGACGTGGTTTTCGGCGATTCCAAGAATTACCGCAAAGAAAGGTTGACATTTGAAGTTGTGGATTTCCAGAGTGCCTATCATGCCATTCTGGGCAGGCCACCTTATGCACGCTTTATGGCTCGACCATGTTACGTGTACCTCAAATTAAAGATGCCTGGTCCTAAAGGGGTGATCACTATCTCTGGTAATCGGAAGAAGGCAGAAGAGTGCTTCCAGAAGGGTTCAAAGAATGCCGATGCTCAGATGGCCGTGGTAGAATTACAAGAATACCAGAAAAATGCAGATCCAAGTGATTTGTTCCGAGCCAAGAAGCCAGCCACAGATTCAGCATTCCAGACGTCTGGTGAAATGAAGTCGATTCACATTCACCCGACAGACCCCAATGCTGCTCCGACTCACATTTCAACCACACTCGACTCCAAATAGGAAGAAGCGATCATCCAGTTCCTCCGTGAGAACTGGGACATCTTTGCATGGAAGCCTTCTGACATGATGGGTGTTCCCAGGGGACTGGTTGAGCATCGTTTGCGAATCGACCCAAAAGTGAAACCAGTCAAAGAACATCTTCGATGGTCCGCCGTACAGAAGAGAAAGGCAATCGGTGAAGAGGTGGCTCAACTTTTGGCAGCTGAGTTTATCCGAGAGGTTTACTACTCCGAGTGGTTAGCCAACGTTGTCATGGTCCCAAAGAAGGACGACTCACTTCGCATGTGCATTGACTTCAAGCATATCAATTGGGCATGCCCAAAAGATCACTTTCCTTTCCCTCCCATCGACCAGATAGTCGACTCGACTGCGGGGTGCGAGCATTTGTCCTTTTTGGATGCCTACTCTAGGTACCACCAGATCCGTCTGTACGGACCCGACGAGATAAAGACAGCTTTCATCACCCCGTTTGGGTGCTTCTGTTATGTCACAATGCCATTCGGTTTGAAGAACGCTGGAGCCACATTCATGCGGATGATTCAGAAGTGTCTGCTCACTCAGATCAGTCGGAATGTAGAAGCATACATGGATGACATTGTGGTAAAGTCACATAAAGGTTCCGACCTGCTGACTGACCTTGCTGAAACCTTTGCCAGCCTCAGAAGGTATGATATCAAGCTCAGTCCATCAAGGTGCACATTTGGAGTTCCAGGCGGAAAATTACTCGGTTTCCTAGTTTCTGAACGAGGGATCGATGCTAACCCAGAGAAAGTGGGTTCTATACTCTGAATGAAACGCCCTGTGCGTGTGCATGATGTCCAGAAGCTTACTGGTTGCTTGGCGACCCTAAGTCGATTCATTTCTCGCCTGGGTGAAAAGGCGCTGCCTCTTTACCGACTGATGAAGAAATCAGATAAGTTCGAGTGGACCCCAGAAGCTGATGCAGCATTTGCAGAGCTAAAAGCCCTGCTTTCCACCCAGTCGGTGCTTGCTGCTCCAATCAGCAAAGAGCCTTTACTGCTTTATATAGCAGCCACTGGACAAGTCGTCAGTACAGTACTTACGGTCGAGTGGGAAGAAGAAGGATAAGCTTATAAAGTTCAGCGCCCAGTTTATTATATTTCTGAAGTCCTGACTCCGTCAAAGCAGAGATATCCGCACTACTAGAAGCTCGTCTATGGGATTTACATGACCACGAAGAAGGTTGCACACTATTTCTCTGATCACTCTGTTACAGTCGTCAGCGACGCTCCATTGTCAGAGATTCTGCACAACAGAGATGCAACTGGTCGAGTGGCAAAATGGGCGATTGAACTCCTTCCCTTAGATATCAAGTTTGAGGCAAAGAAAGCTATCAAGTCCCAAGCAATAGCAGATTTCGTCGCCGAGTGGATCGAATAGCAACTGCCGACTCAAGTTCACTCGGAGCACTGGACCATGTTCTTTGACGGATCCAAAATGCTGAATGGTTCTGGTGTTGGGGTAGTACTAGTATCCCCCCGAGGAGACAGAGTCAGATATGTCATCTAGATTCACTTTGATTCCTCCAACAATGCAGCAGAATATGAAGCACTCCTGTATGGGTTGTGCATGGCCATCTCACTCCGCGTCCGTCACCTCATGGTCTATGGTGACTCAGATTTGGTAGTCAATCAAGTGATGAAGGAGTGGGACATCAGAAGCCCAGCCATGACTGGTTACTGCAACGCGGTGAGGAAGCTGGAAAAGAAGTTTGAGGGGTTAGAGCTCCATCACATACCCCGACTGAAAAATCAAGCAGCCGATGACTTGGAAAAGAAGGTTGAATGATCCTCAATGACATCCACTCGGGGACCTGTGGTCACCATGCGTCCTCTCGGGCCATCATGTCTAAAGCATACCGAGCTGGATTCTATTGGCCACAAGCAAATGAAATGGCGAAAGATATAGTCGACAGATGTGAAGGCTGCCAGTTTTACTCCGACATGTCTCACAAGCCAGCGTCAGCCCTCAAGACCATCCCCCTCATCTGGCCCTTTGCTGTTTGGGGACTGGATACGGTTGGACCACTGAGAACTGGCAGGAGCAGTGAGGGAGTCCTGGATTAGGGGGTGTTCGGGTAGCCGGACTATACCTTCAGCCGGACTCCAGGACTATGAAGATACAAGATTGAAGACTTCGTCCCGTGTCCGGATGGGATTTTCCTTGGCGTGGAAGGCAAGCTTGGCGATGCGGATATTCAAGATCTCCTACCATTGTAACCGACTCTGTGTAACCCTAACCCTATCCGGTGTCTATATAAACCGGAGGGTCCTAGTCCGTAGAACAACTTCATCATACAACAATCATACCATAGGCTAGCTTCTAGGGTTTAGCCTCCTTGATCTCGTGGTAGATCTACTCTTGTACTACCCATATCATCAATATTAATCAAGCAGGAGTAGGGTTTTACCTCCATCGAGAGGGCCTGAACCTGGGTAAAAACATCGTGTCCTTTGTCTCCTGTTACCATCCGCCTAGACGCACAGTTCGGGACCCCCTACCCGAGATCCGCCGGTTTTGACACCGACATTGGCACTTTCATTGAGAGTTCCTCTGTGTCGTCACTTTTGGGCTCTACGGCTCCTTTGATCACCAACGACGATGCAGTCCAGGGTGAGACTTTTCTCCCCGGACAAATCTTCACTTTCGGCAGCTTTGCACTGCGGGCCAATTCGCTTGGCCACCTGGAGCAGATCGAAAGCTACGCCCCTAGCCATCAGGTCAGGTTTGGAAGCTTAAACTACACGACAGACACCCGCGGGGATTCGATCTTCGACGGATTCAAGCCACAGCTAAGCGCGCCGCACTGTGTCGAAGGGCATGATCTAGCTCTACCGCCAAACAGTGCCCTGGAGGCCGCACAAGCACCGGTTCCGACCCTTTACCCGGAGCCTATTGCGCCAATCGAGGATGAGCGGTTGGACGTCACCTCGGGGGCTACGATCTCAAAGGCGATCGAGCCGAACGTCAGCCCCGCGTTCCGCACGGCCCGTGACTCCAAGGAGCCGGATTCCTCTCCGAACTCCGAACCCCCCCCCCCCCGCGCCCCTGCCGATCGAATCCAATTGGACGCTGATAATGGAGTTCACCGCCGCGGACTGTTGGAAATATGCCCTAGAGGCAATAATAAATAAGTTATTATTATATTTCCTTGTTCATGATAATAATTTATTATCCATGCTATAATTTTATTGATAGGAAACTCAGATACATGTGTGGATACATAGACAACACCATGTCCCTAGTAAGCCTCTAGTTGACTAGCTCGTTGATCAATAGATGGTTACGGTTTCCTGACCATGGACATTGGATGTCATTGATAACGGGATCACATCATTAGGAGAATGATGTGATGGACAAGACCCAATCCTAAGCCTAGCACAAAGATCGTGTAGTTCGTATGCTAAAGCTTTTCTAATGTCAAGTATCTTCTCCTTAGACCATGAGATTGTGCAACTCCCGGATACCATAGGAATGCTTTGGGTGTATCAAACGTCACAACGTAACTGGGTGGCTATAAAGGTGCATTACAGGTATCTCCGAAAGTGTCTGTTGGGTTGGCACGAATCGAGACTGGGATTTGTCACTCCGTGTAAACGGAGAGGTATCTCTGGGCCCACTCGGTAGGACATCATCATAATGTGCACAATGTGACCAAGGGGTTGATCACGGGATGATGTGTTACGGAACGAGTAAAGAGACTTGCCGGTAACGAGATTGAACAAGGTATCGGTATACCGACGATCGAATCTCGGGCAAGTACAATACCGCTAGACAAAGGGAATTGTATACGGGATCGATTGAGTCCTTGACATCGTGGTTCATCCGATGAGATCATCGTGGAACATGTGGGAGCCAACATGGGTATCCAGATCCCGCTGTTGGTTATTGACCGGAGAACGTCTCGGTCATGTCTACATGTCTCCCGAACCCGTAGGGTCTACACACTTAAGGTTCGATGACGCTAGGGTTATAAAGGAAGTTTGTATGTGGTTACCGAATGTTGTTCGGAGTCCCGGATGAGATCCCGGACGTCACGAGGAGTTCCGGAATGGTCCGGAGGTAAAGATTTATATATGGAAAGTTGTTGTTCGGGTTCCGGAAAAAGTTCGGGTTTTTTCGGTATTGTACCGGGAAGCTTCCAGAAGGTTCCGGAGGATTCCGGAGGGGTCCGGAGGTCCGGAAATTGTTCCACCACGTCCAATACAGTAGCATGGGCTGTAGGGGGCGCCCTAGCCTTAATGGGCCAGGGGCACCAGCCCCCCAAGGCCCATGCGCATGGGAAGGGGAAAACCCTAAAGGGGGAGGCCTCCACTTGACTTGGGAGGCACTCCTCCCCCCTTGGCCGCCCCCCTAGATGGGATCTAGGGCTGGCCGCACCCCTTGGGGTGGGAAACCCTAAAGGGGGCGCAGCCCCCTTCCCCCTATATATACTTGAGGTTTTGGGGCTGCCAGAGACATGAGTTCTCTCCCTCTATTGGTGCAGCCCTGCCTCTCCTCCTCCTCCTCTCCCGTGGTGCTTGGCGAAGCCCTGCTGGATTGCCATGCTCCTCCACCACCACCACGCCGTTGTGCTGCTACTGGATGAAGTCTTCCTCAACCTCTCCATCTCTCCTTGCTGTATCAAGGCATGGGAGACGTCACCGGGCTGTACGTGTGTTGAACGCGGAGGTGCCGTCCGTTCGGCACTAGGATCTCCGGTGATTTGAATCACGACGAGTACGACTCCTTCAACCCCGTTCTCTTGAACGCTTCCGCTTAGCGATCTACAAGGGTATGTAGATGCACTCTCCTTCCCCTCGTTGCTGGTTTCTCCATAGATAGATCTTGGTGACACGTAGGAAAATTTTGAATTTCTGCTACGTTCCCCAACAGTTGCATCATGAGCTAGGTCTATTGCGTAGATTCTTTGCACGAGTAGAACACAAAGTAGTTGTGGGCGTTGATGTTGTTCAATATGCTTACCGTTACTAGTCCAATCTTGTTTCGACGGTATTGTGGGATGAAGCGGCCCGGACCGACCTTACACGTATTCTTACGTGAGACAGGTTCCACCGACTGACATGCACTTGGTGCATAAGGTGGCTAGCGGGTGCCAGTCTCTCCCACTTTAGTCGGAACGGATTCGATGAAAAGGGTCCTTATGAAGGGTAAATAGCAATTGGCATATCACGTTGTGGTTTTGCGTAGGTAAGAAACGTTCTTGCTAGAAACCCATAGCAGCCACGTAAAACATGCAAACAACAATTAGAGGACGTCTAACTTGTTTTTGCAGGGTATGCTATGTGATGTGATATGGCCAAGAAGAATGTGATGAATGATATGTGATGTATGAGATTGATCATGTTCTTGTAATAGGAATCACGACTTGCATGTCGATGAGTATGACAACCGGCAGGAGCCATAGGAGTTGTCTTTATTTATTGTATGACCTGCGTGTCATTGAACAACGCCATGTAATTACTTTACTTTATTGCTAACCGGTAGCCATAGTAGTAGAAGTAATAAGTTGGCGAGACAACTTCATGGAGACACGATGATGGAGATCATGATGATGGAGATCATGGTGTCATGCCGGTGACGACGATGATCATGGAGCCCCGAAGATGGAGATCAAAAGGAGCAAAATGATATTGGCCATATCATGTCACTATTTGATTGCATGTGATGTTTATCATGTTTATGCATCTTGTTTACTTAGAACGACGGTAGTAAATAAGATGATCCCTTACAACAATTTCAAGAAGTGTTCTCCCCTAACTGTGCACCGTTGCTAAAGTTCGTCGCTTCTAAGCACCACGTGATGATCGGGTGTGATGGATTCTTACGTTCACATACAACGGGTGTAAGACAGATTTACACACGCGAAACACTTAGGGTTAACTTGACGAGCCTAGCATGTACAGACATGGCCTCGGAACACAGAGACCGAAAGGTCGAGCATGAGTCGTATGGTAGATACGATCAACATGAAGATGTTCACCGATGATGACTAGTCCGTCTCACGTGATGATCGGACACGGCCTAGTTGACTCGGATCATGTAATCACTTAGATGACTAGAGGGATGTCTATCTGAGTGGGAGTTCATAAGATGAACTTAATTATCCTGAACATAGTCAAAAGATCTTTGCAAATTATGTCGTAAGCTCGCGCTTTAGTTCCACTTTTTAGATATGTTCCTAGAGAAAATATAGTTGAAAGTTGATAGTAGCGATTATGCGGACAGTAGAAAGCTTATGTCCTTAATGCACCGCTCAGGGTGCTGAACCCCAAACGTCGTTTGTCGATGTTGCGAACATCGGACATACACGTTTTGATAACTACGTGATAGTTCATTTAAATGGTTTAAGTAGAGGCACCAAAGACGTTTTTCGAAACGTCGCGGAACATATGAGATGTTTCAAGGGCTGAAATTGGGATTTCAGGCTCGTGCCCACGTCAAGAGGTATGAGACCTCCGACGATTTTCTTAGCCTGCAAACTAAGGGAGAAAACCTCAATCGTTGAGCTTGTGCTCAGATGGTCTGAGTACAACAATCACTTTAATCGAGTGGGAGTTGATCTTCCAGATGAGATGGTGATGTTTCTCCAAAGTCATTGCCACCAAGCTGCTAGAGCTTCGTGATGAACTATAACATATCAAGGATAGAGATGATGATCCTTGAGGTATTTGCGTTGTTTGACATCGTGAAAGTAGAAATCAAGAAGGAGCATCAATTGTTGATGATTGGTGAAACCACTAGTTTCAAGAAGGGCAAGGGCAAGAAGGGACACTTCATGAAACGGCAAATCAGTTGCTGCTCCAGTGAAGAAACCCAAGGTTGAACCTTAACCCGAGACTGAGTGCTTCTATAATAAGGGGAACAACCACTGGAGCAGAATTACCCTAGATACTTGGTAGATAAGAAGGCTGGCAAGGTCGATAGAAGTATATTGGATATACATTATGTTAATGTGTACTTTACTAGTACTCCTAGTAGCACCAGGGTATTAGATACCGGTTCGGTTGCTAAGTGTTAGTAACTCGAAATAAAAGCTACGGAGTAAACGGAGACTAGCTAAAGGTGAGCTGACGATATGTGTTGGAAGTTTTTCCAAGCTTGATGTGATCAAGCATCGCACGCTCCCTCTACCAACGAGATTGGTGTTAAACCTAAATAATTGTTATTTGGTGTTTGCGTTGAGCATAGACATGATTGGATTATGTCTATTGCAATACGGTTATTCATTTAAGGAGAATAATAGTTACTCTATTTATGTGAATAATACCTTCAGTGGTCTTGCACCTAAAAATGGTTTATTGAATCTCGATCGTAGTGATACACATTTTCATGCCAAAAGATAGTAATGATAGTACCACTTACTGGTGGCACTGCCATGTAAGTCATATTGGTTTAAAACGCATGAAGAAGCTCCATGTTGATGGATCTTTGGACTCACTCATTTTTGAAAAGTTTGAGACATGCGAACCATGTCTATTGGTGTATACGCATGAAGAAACTCCATGCAGATGGATCGTTTGGACTCACTTGATTTTGAATCACTTGAGATATGCAAATCATACCACATGGGCAAGATGACTGAAAAGCCACGGTTTCAGTAAGATGGAACAAGATAGCAACTTGTTGGAAGTAACACATTTTGATGTGTGCAGTCCAATGAGTGCTGAGGCATGCAGTGAATATCGTTATGTTCTTACTTCACAGATGATTCGAGTAGATGTTGGGAATATTTACTTGATGAAACACAAGTCTGAATTATTGAATGGTTCAAGTAATTTCAGAGTGAAGTAGAAGATCATCGTGACAAGAGGATAAAATGTCTATGATATGATCATAGAGATGAATATCTGAGTTACGAGTTTTGGCACACAATTAAGACATTGTGGAAATTGTTTCGCAATTAATACCGCCTGGAACTCCATAGTGTGATAGTGTGTCCGAACATCATAGTTGAACCCTATTGGATATGGTGCGTACCATGATGTCTCTTATCAAATTACCACTATTGTTCATGGGTTAGGCATTAGAGACAACCACATTCACTTTAAATAGGGCACCACGTAATTCCGTTGAGATGACACCGTATGAATTATGGTTTAGAGAAACCTAAGTTGTCGTTTCTTAAAGGTTTGGGGCTGCGACGCTTATGTGAAAAAGTTTCAGGCTGATAAGCTCGAACCCAAAGCGGATAAATGCATCTTCATAGGACACCCAAAACAGTTGGGTATACCTCCTGTCTCAGATCCGAAAGCAATAAGGGATTGTTTCTAGAATCGGGTCCTTTCTCGAGGAAAAGTTTCTCTCGAAAGAATTGAGTGGGAGGATGGTGGAGACTTGATATGGTTATTGAACCATCACTTCAACCAGTGTGTATCAGGGCACAGGAAGTTGTTCCTGTGGCACCTACACCAATTGAAGTGGAAGCTTATGATAGTGATCATGAAGCTTCGGATCAAGTCACTACCGAACCTCGTAGGACGACAAGGACGCGTACTGCTTCGGAGTGGTACGGTGATCCTGTCTTAAAGGTCATGTTGCTAGACAACAATGAACCTACGAGCTATGGAGAAGCGATGGTGGGCCCAAATTCCGACAAATAGTTAGGAGCCATGAAATCCGAGATAGGATCCATGTATCAGAACAAAGCATGGACTTTGGTGGACTTGCCCAATGATCGGCAAGCCATTGAGATAAATGGATCTTTAAGAAGAAGACGGACGTGGACGGTAATGTCACCGTCTATGAAGCTCGACTTGTGGCGAAGAGTTTTTCACTAGTTCAAGGAGTTGACTACGATGAGATTTTCTCATCCGTAGCGATGCTTAAGTCCGTCGGATTCATGTTAGCATTAGCTGCATTTATGAAATCTGGCAGATGGATGTCAAAACGAGTTTCCTTACCAGTTTTCGTAAGGAAAGGTTGTATGAAATACAATCAGAAAGGTTTTGTCGATCCTAAGGATGCTAAAAGGTATGCTAGCTCTAGCGATCCTTCCATGGACTGGAGTAAGCATCTCGGAGTTGGAATGTGCACTTTGATAAGATGATCAAAGATTTTGGGTTTATACAAAGTTTATGAGAAACTTGTATTTCCAAAGAAGTGAGTGGGAGCACTATAGAATTTCTGATGAGTATATGTTGTTGACATATTATGGATCAGAAATGACGTAGAATTTCTGGAAAGCATATAGGGTTATTTGAAAGTGTTTTTCAATGGAAAGCCTGGATTAAGCTACTTGAACATTGAGCATCAAGATCTATAAGGATAGATCAAAACGCTTAATGGTACTTTTCAAATGAGCACATACCTTGACATGATCTTGAAGGTGTTCAAGATGGATCAGTCAAAGAAGGAGTTCTTGCCTGAGTTGTAAGGTATGAAGTTAAGACTTAAAGCTCGACCACGGCAGAATAGAGAGAAAGGACGAAGGTCGTCCCCTATGCTTAAGACATAGGCTCTACAGTATGCCATGCTGAGTACCGCACCTGAAGTGTGCCTTGCCATGAGTCAGTCAAGGGGTACAAGAGTGATCCAAGAATGGATCACAGGACAGCGGTCAAAGTTATCCTTAGTAACTAGTGGACTAAGGAATTTTCTCGATTATGGAGGTGGTAAAAGAGTTCGTCGTAAAGGGTTACGTCGATGCAAGCTTGACACCTATCCGGATAGCTCTGAGTAGAGATACCGGATACGTATAATGGAGCAACAATTTAGAATAGCTCCAAGTAGAACAGTTATTTGGAATAGCTCCAAATAGAGCGTGGTAGCTGCATCTAGGAGATGACATAGAGATTTGTAAAGCACACACGGATCTGAAAGGTTCAGACCCGTTGACTATAACCTCTCTCACAAGCATAACATGATCAAACCCAGAACTCTTGGGTGTTAGTCACATGGGGATGTGACCTTGAGTGTTAATCACATATCGATGTGAACTGGATTATTGACTCTAGTGCAAGTGGGAGACTGTTGGAAATATGCCCTAGAGGCAATAATAAATAAGTTATTATTATATTTCCTTGTTCATGATAATCGTTTATTATCCATGCTATAATTGTATTGATAGGAAACTCAGATACATGTGTGGATACATAGACAACACCATGTCCCTAGTAAGCCTCTAGTTGACTAGCTCGTTGATCAATAGATGGTTACGGTTTCCTGACCATGGACATTGGATGTCATTGATAACGGGATCACATCATTAGGAGAATGATGTGATGGACAAGACCCAATCCTAAGCCTAGCACAAAGATCGTGTAGTTCGTATGCTAAAGCTTTTCTAATGTCAAGTATCTTTTCCTTAGACCATGAGATTGTGCAACTCCCGGATACCGTAGGAATGCTTTGGGTGTATCAAACGTCACAACGTAACTGGGTGGCTATAAAGGTGCATTACAGGTATCTCCGAAAGTGTCTGTTGGGTTGGCACGAATCGAGACTGGGATTTGTCACTCCGTGTAAACGGAGAGGTATCTCTGGGCCCACTCGGTAGGACATCATCATAATGTGCACAATGTGACCAAGGGGTTGATCACGGGATGATGTGTTACGGAACGAGTAAAGAGACTTGCCGGTAACGAGATTGAACAAGGTATCGGTATACCGACGATCGAATCTCGGGCAAGTACAATACCGCTAGACAAAGGGAATTGTATACGGGATCGATTGAGTCCTTGACATCGTGGTTCATCCGATGAGATCATCGTGGAACATGTGGGAGCCAACATGGGTATCCAGATCCCGCTGTTGGTTATTGACCGGAGAACGTCTCGGTCATGTCTACATGTCTCCCGAACCCGTAGGGTCTACACACTTAAGGTTCGATGACGCTAGGGTTATAAAGGAAGTTTGTATGTGGTTACCGAATGTTGTTCGGAGTCCCGGATGAGATCCCGGACGTCACGAGGAGTTCCGGAATGGTCCGGAGGTAAAGATTTATATATGGAAAGTTGTTGTTCGGGTTCCGGAAAAAGTTCGGGTTTTTTCGGTATTGTACCGGGAAGCTTCCAGAAGGTTCCGGAGGATTCCGGAGGGGTCCGGAGGTCCGGAAATTGTTCCACCACGTCCAATACAGTAGCATGGGCTGTAGGGGGGCGCCCTAGCCTTAATGGGCCAGGGGCACCAGCCCCCCCAAGGCCCATGCGCATGGGAAGGGGAAAACCCTAAAGGGGGAGGCCTCCACTTGACTTGGGAGGCACTCCTCCCCCTTGGCCGCCCCCCTAGATGGGATCTAGGGCTGGCCGCACCCCTTGGGGTGGGAAACCCTAAAGGGGGCGCAGCCCCCTTCCCCCCTATATATACTTGAGGTTTTGGGGCTGCCAGAGACATGAGTTCTCTCCCTCTATTGGTGCAGCCCTGCCTCTCCTCCTCCTCCTCTCCCGTGGTGCTTGGCGAAGCCCTGCTGGATTGCCACGCTCCTCCACCACCACCACGCCATTGTGCTGCTGCTGGATGAAGTCTTCCTCAACCTCTCCCTCTCTCCTTGCTCGATCAAGGCATGGGAGACGTCACCGGGCTGTACGTGTGTTGAACGCGGAGGTGCCGTCCGTTCGGCACTAGGATCTCCGGTGATTTGAATCACGACGAGTACGACTCCTTCAACCCCGTTCTCTTGAACGCTTCCGCTTAGCGATCTACAAGGGTATGTAGATGCACTCTCCTTCCCCTCGTTGCTGGTTTCTCCATAGATAGATCTTGGTGACACGTAGGAAAATTTTGAATTTCTGCTACGTTCCCCAACACGGACATCTTTCAGCACTCGCCTTTTGGCGACATCCTGAATTCTCTAAAGTCTCTCTCTTTATCAGGAGAGCCCTGGCCGAACTACGGTCAGTGAGGATGGGATACGGACGATGAAGAAATTCAAAGCCCACCCACCACCCACTTGGTAGCCACTGTCGACAATTTAAACGATGTGCTCAACTTCGACTCTGCAGACATCGACAGCATGGACGACGATGCAGGAGATACAGATGAGCCAATGCCCATAGGGCATTGGACAGCCACCCCATCTCACGATGTGTACATGGTGGATACCCCTAAAGGAAACGACAACGAGGAAAAAGGGGATGGAACGGGGGACCAATCCCTCGAAAAGCAATCAAAGCGTCGGCGTAAACGCCGACCCAAGCCCCGCCTCGATAAAGACCCAGCCATAGAGCAGGATGAGCCGGTAGACGACGAGCAGGCCTTAGAGAAACCGTCCGAACAGGGCAACACGGATAGAGAAACTGAACATCCCTCCCCCGGCGAAAACGGCACTCTGGACGACCTTACGCCGGATAAACCCATGAAGCAGAAGAATCTCCACAAGAGGCTCGTTGCAACAGCACGCAGCCTGAAAAAGCAGAAGCGGAAGCTAAAAACGGCAGAAGATACACTCGGGATCCGATGGAGTAAAGTAATCAATACCGCAGATAAATACGGCGACAGTCGCCGCACTAAAAGCTATCCGAAGAGAAAGCTACTGCCCGAATTCAACGAAGAGGCCCTAGAGCCCTCGCATTCAAAAAATAAGAAAGCCACACGGTCGGATAGACGACCCCATGGCCAGCATAAAGCGGCAAGCGGCGCCGCACTTAAATCGGCATGCAACCCACTTAAGGATTCGCATCAGGGCCCAGTCAGGTCCATTTACGGGCCAAGAAAGCAAGCTCTCGTAAGCAATGCAATAAAGCCATCATCAGAATCCGGCACACCCAAATACAGGGGCGCCGCACACCCCCTATGTTTCACCGATGAGGTCCTGGACTATGAATTTCCAGAGGGATCCAAACCCGTAAACATAGAGGCATATGATGGAACAACAGACCCTGGAGTTTGGATCGAGGATTATATCCTCCACATACATATGGCTAGAGGAGATGACCTCCACGCCATAAAATACTTACCCCTTAAGCTTAAAGGGCCAGCCCGGCATTGGCTTAAAAGCCTTCCTGAAAACACAATAGGGAGTTGGGAAGAACTCGAGGACGCTTTCCGAGCAAATTTTCAAGGGACCTATGTCCGCCCTCCGGATGCAGGCGATCTTAGTCACATAACTCAACAGCCCGGAGAATCAGCTCGGCAATTCTGGAATAGATTCCTCACTAAAAAGAATCAGATAGTCGACTGTCCGAACGCCAAAGCCTTAGTAGCTTTCAGGCATAACGTTCGAGACGAATGGCTTGCCAGACACCTCGGCCAAGAAAAGCCAAGAACAATGGCCGCACTAACAAGCCTCATGACCCGCTATTGTGCAGGAGAGGACAGCTGGTTGGCAAGATGCAGCCCCAGCGACCCAAGTACATCCGAAACTAGGGATGGAAATGGAAAACCGCGATGCAACAAGGATCGTCGCCGGACTAAGGAAAAAAGTCCGAAGAGCACGGCAGTCAACGCCGGATTCAAAAGCTCACGACAGAATCAGACAAAGCCACCCCTCCAGGACAACAGGGATGATCCATCCAACGTAAACAAAATCCTGGACAGGATATGTCAAATACACAGTACTCCCGGTAATCCTGCTAACCATACCCACAGAGATTGTTGGGTTTTCAAACAATCCGGCAGACTCAACGCCGAACACAAGGGGCTCGACACACCAAGCGAAGACGAGGATGAACCCCAAAAGCAGAGCACCAGGAAACAAAAGAACTTCCCACAAGAAGTAAAAGTAGTAAACTTACTTCACATAACAAAACGTGCGGCGCCCATAAAGGCACGCACCACAGGACCTATCCCAAAGGGGTCCCGCCATTGGTTGTCAAAACCAATCATCTTCGATCAGCTGGATTATTCTAGAAGTATCAGGAACGCAGGCCGGACTGCCTTGGTACTTGATCCAATAATTGGCGGACTCCAGTTTTCAAATGTCCTTATGGACGGCGGCAGTGGACTAAACCTGATATATCAGGACACAATCCGCCACACGGGGATAGACCCAGCAAGAATCCGCCGCAGCAAAACCGCCTTTCAAGGGGTCACGCCTGGTCCGGACACCCATTGCATGGGTTTTCTCCGGCTCGAAGTTATATTTGGCTCTACCGATAGCTTCCGCCGTGAAAAGCTGACCTTCCACATCGTCCCATTCTCCAGTCGCTATCAAGCACTACTGGGATTCGAAGCTTTCGCCCGCTTTAACGCAATACCGCATTATGCATATCTAACGCTTAAGATGCCCAGTCCACGAGGCATCATCTCTTTGAAGGGGAAGCATTGATGTGCCCCTCCCCTAAGCGGAGGACTATGCGGCCGCTTTGACAGCCCCACAGTAAAATTACTTCACCGGCAAAAATTTCGGAATAGGTCATTAAAGACCACGAACGCGGATAGA
Source organism: Triticum aestivum (assembly GCF_018294505.1). Classification (NCBI taxonomy): domain Eukaryota; kingdom Viridiplantae; phylum Streptophyta; class Magnoliopsida; order Poales; family Poaceae; genus Triticum; species Triticum aestivum. The sequence goes on along the minus strand of NC_057797.1, from coordinate 372,564,366 downwards.
CGAGTTCGGTACAAAATCATCATTGATGCAGGCTTAGTGGCCATATACCCCCGCACTAGGGGCTCCGTACATATACAATAAGAGACAATAAAGCTCAGTTCTATATATTTTACTTTATACTTTGCTTATTTTAAACTTTTGTTCGGCACGACCCATTTTTAGCTCAGTTCCTCTCTTTCGCAGATGAACATCGTGCGGCGCCCGTCCAGGATACGGCACAACGGAGACACAGGCGCAGACGTGCAGTAGGGACCCGTCCTAAGGATTCTTTTTAGGTTAAGACCCTGCGTAAACCTCTTTTACTGTCTCTTGTTGCTACATATCCCCTGGTTTTCTCTGATATAACCAAGGAGGAGGCTGGCGTCTTGGCATGTGGCCACGTCAGAATTTTTGCGCGTACCTGGACACTAGGGGATTTTTAATAAAGAGTGTTGTTTTGCCCGCACTCATAAAGACCGAACACCTTAGAGAGTGTTCGGCGTCGCGGGTTTTGGCATTATATGCATCAGCTCCGAATCATGTCTTTAGTCAAATGTTGGGTTGCCCGGCTCCTGAGTTCGGCTACCTTACGTTCCGCTCTATCGGCTAAGGTAGCACCAGGAGAACTACTGCGATTGTGCCCCGGTTAGGCCGGGCGAGCGCCTCAGTAGAGAAAGCCGAAAATTGACTGTCATGATGTAGCGTGAGACTGGTCAGCCACCCGATGACCTATCGGAATCTATAGGATTCCTTCGTTTTAACGAAGGGCCGTTTCTCGGCCAGGCACATACGCGCCCCGAACTCCGGTGAGCGCAGTCGCCACCAACGGGCTACCTAAATAGTCCCACTGTCAAGCTCCTATGGCTAAGTGAAAGTGTTAAAGCATTATAGTCCGGTTGCCTGGCCCGCTGCGCTATCACCTCCTTTGTAGGACCAAGACGTTGGGTTAAGTGTGAAAATGCATCTTCTGCGAGCACCCCCGCACTATGTGCGTGGGGGCTGAAGCCAACGACTGCCATCTTTCAGATTATATATATATATCTTAAAACGGCCGCACAGGAGGTGTTCCCAATACTTGAAGGCACAAGTATAAAAGGCCACTACAATTTATCAAAATATTGCTTTATAATTACATATGCTATCATAACATAGCATCCTTCGAGCACTGCGTCTCTATTACACGAGCGCCTTCAAGGACTTCCTGAAAATAGTGCTCGGAGGGTAATCGGCTTTTGTCCGAATCTCAGGACGCAACAATGGTGGTCTCCATCTCTGCCCAGTATGTCTTGACACGGGCAAGAGCCATCCGTGTGCCCTCTATGCATGCTGACCTCTTCATCGCATTGATACGCGGCACCGCGTCAAGGAATTGCTGCACCAAGCTGAAATAACTCTTCGGCTCTGATCTCCCAGGCCACAGATGACCCATGACGTACTTCATGGCGAGTCCGGACAATCTATTCAGTTCGGCCCATTGAGCCAGGCAATCGTCCACTGCCAGTGGACGCTCTGGATTGTGGAACTGTGACCAGAAAAGCTTTTCCACTTCGCGATCTTTTAGATCTCGAAAGTGTTCGGTCGCATCAGCAGCACTTGCTGCCAAATCCAGATAGGTGTCCTCCACACTCCACATCTGGTCCAACGGAGCAAACTTCGGATCGCAAAACTTCCTCCGCAGCATAAAGGGCTTTCCAGCTGCAATCTGTTTGGCCTGACGCAGCTCCTCCTTCGCAGCTCTCATCGCAGAGCGAGCATCCTTGGCATCGGCAACGGCCTTCTCTAAGTCCATCTGTCTCGCCCGGTCTTCTTTCTCAAGAATTTTGCAACGGTCTGCAGCGCTCTTTAACTTCTCGGCCATCTCGGCCATCTCTTCTTTGCTTCGGCAGTGAGCAGCCTGTTCGGCTCTCAGTTCTTCAAGGGCCTTCTCGGCAGCCGCATCGCTTTTTCTGGCTTGCTCCTTAGCTCGGGCAAGTTCTACCCTAAGATTCTCCATGGCGGCCGTAACATCTGCGTCAAGCACACACATTGTAAGACACTGGCATGAAGCTCCTCTTACCTGATGCCGCCCGAGGAATTACATACCTTGAGCCTCATCAAGCCGCTTGTTGACAAGCACGATGTCGGCATCTGCCACGTCCAGTTGCCGCTTTAGTTCGGCCAAATCATCAGTTCGGCTTGATTCCGGACACCTCGCCACCTACATTCAAAGGCGACATCTTAGACCTGGGATTATGATCCTCTGCGTGCCGTCATTTCTTGACAACATGTAGAGTCTCAGGGGCTACTATCTACACAGGGCGCATCTTACTGATGCGCAACTGACAAAAGTGTACATTATCTAACGTACCTCAAAACCCGTCAGTAAACTTTTGACGGCCTCATGCAATCCACTTTCTGTGGATGAAATCCTTTCAATCACCGTGCCCATCAATGCACGGTGCTCCTCTGAGATAGAAGCTCGCCCCAGTAGAATCTTTAGCTCCTCCAGCCGAGCACCAGATGGTGCCGGACTTGTCCTATGGCCCCTTTCGAAGGCCGGACGCGGAGAACCTTGGGGGGCCACATAGCTATCTTCCGCCCCTGCCGGATTCAGAGAAACCCTCCGCGACGACACCTCAGGGTCGCCCGCCTCGCTAGGCGGTACGGCAGGGGGAGGCGTCCCGCTCTCCATCATCTCCGCAAGAAGATCCCCCGAAGACAAGCTCTGCTGAGAAGGGCTGAGGTCCGAGCTACAAGGTAAAATTTCGGTTAATCTTCTTAGATATAAATCAAGGATTTCTCTCATCCCTCAAAATGAAAACCTCTCTCTACTTACGGCTCGCTGGAGGGCTGAGCCCTTTGAGGGCGTAGTTCGGCCGAGGAACTCCCCAGCATCGGACCCTCTGATGAGGATTTTCTCCCCCGCTTCGAGGCCATGGTCTCCGGGTCGTCAGAGGTGGCCCTCTTCTTCCCCTTAGGAGAGGAATTGTCGGTTCCTCCCTTTGGAGCAGCCTCCTTCGAGGAGGCCATAGTTCCCTTGTCCTTCCACTTACTTCCCTCCAAAGGCATTATCTTCAACATCCTGACAAGCACGATATCCAGCCTGGTTTCGGGAAGGGGAGCCGGACACCTGATCAGCTTTGCCTTCACTATCCACTCCTGTTTAAAAGGACAGCTCTTTTAGGGGCAAGTTTATGACGATTATATGGATAGTAGGTCCGGGCACAAGGTTACTTACTTGGGTATCCGGGCGATTGCAGCTTAGGCCTGCGTCCTCGGTCAAATCCGGACACATCATTTGTGATCCGAAGAACAGTTTATACATCTCCACGGGCGTTGCGCCCATGAAATTCTGGAGAGCGCGCGGTCCCTCTGGATTAAACTCCCACAGGCGAAGGGAGTGACGTCTGCCGGGCAGTATCCGGCGAATCAACATGACCTGCGTCACCTTGACCAGGTTGACGTCTCCTTCTAAGAGATCCCTAATGCGGCCCTGCAACAAGGGCACGTCTTTGGGTAACCCCAATCTAACCCTTTGCTGACCCATGACGTTAGCCGTGGTGGGGGACCCGAGCGAAAGGCAGGAAGCGCCACCCACTTGGTGCCCCTGGGAGCGGTGATATAGAACCACTCTCGTTGCCACAAGCCAAGCTCCTCGTGAAAAGAGCCCTCGGGCCATGGAGCATCAGCATTCTTGCTTACAAGAGCGCCTCCGCACTCTGCGTGTCGTCCCTCGATCATCTTCGGCTCCACTTTAAAAGTCTTGAGCCATAATCCGAAGTGAGGGGTAACACAGAGGAATGCCTCACACACGATGATGAATGAGGAAATATGGAGGATGGACTCCGGAGCTAAGTCATGGAATTCCAGCCCGTAATAAAACAACAGCCCCCTCATGAAGGAATCCATTGGGAAGCCTAACCCCCGAAGGAAGTGAGACATGAACACCACGCTCTCACCGGGCTGGGGACTGGGAATGGCCTGCCCTTGAGCAGGCAACCTATGCGAAATTTCACCGGTTAGGAACTTAGCCTCTCTCAACTTTAGCACGTCCTCCTCTGTGGCGTCCATCGGCCTTGAAGGTCAGAGTCGGACATTGTCGAAGGTCCGAAGCGCCTGGAATCTGGAGCCTAGGGTGTTGGAACTCGAGGCAACGGGCGAACTCATTTGAGATTGGAAAAGGGAGTAAGGCCTTGGTCTCTTTATAAGAGGTTGAATACCAAGAGCCCCTCCCTTAACCATTTGGGACTCGCCTTTAATCGAGGAAACGTGCTAACGGGCACGATTGGGTTACCCACGTTCGTATTGATGAGAATCCCGTAAAAGGGGGAACACGATCTCGGCTTTGACAAGACGTGCCAAGGAAACCGCCTCGCAAAACGTGCTGAGGTGGAAAAGTAAAAATGATTCAAGTAAAGGACTTGGCCATAGTGTGATGTGACGTTGCGGAATATGTCAGCAGATTAGATTTGTGTTAATATTATTCTCTCTATGGGAATATGTGGAAACTTATTTTGCAGAGCCGGACACTATCCTTGTTTAAAATCTTCTTGAAGGACTTGGAGGAGGAACCCACCTTGCAATGCCGAAGACAATCTGCGCGCCGGACTCGTCGTCATTGAAGCCTGGTTCAGGGGCTACTAAGGGAGTCCTGGATTAGGGGGTGTTCGGGTAGCCGGACTATACCTTCAGCCGGACTCCAGGACTATGAAGATACAAGATTGAAGACTTCGTCCCGTGTCCGGATGGGACTTTCCATGGCGTGGAAGGCAAGCTTGGCGATGCGGATATTCAAGATATCCTACCATTGTAACCGACTCTGTGTAACCCTAACCCTATCCGGTGTCTATATAAACCGGAGGGTTCTAGTCCGTAGGACAACTTCATCATACAACAATCCTACCATAGGCTAGCTTCTAGGGTTTAGCCTCCTTGATCTCGTGGTAGATCTACTCTTGTACTACCCATATCATCAATATTAATCAAGCAGGAGTAGGGTTTTACCTCCATCGAGAGGGCCCGAACCTGGGTAAAAACATCGTGTCCCTTGTCTCTTGTTACCATCCGCCTAGACGCACAGTTCGGGACCCCCTACCCGAGATCCGCCGGTTTTGACACCGACAAACGGCTTCACTCATGTGCTCGTTGCAGTCGACAAGTTTACCAAATGGATCGAAGCTAAACCTATCAAGAACCTTGAGGCCAGCACCGCTGTCAGTTTTATTAGAGAATTGACATTCAGATATGGAGTTCCACACAGCATCATCACGGACAATGGGTCGAACTTCGATTTTGATGAGTTTAGAGCTTTCTGTGCTTCTCAAGGCACACGAGTCGACTATGCTTCAGTCGCTTACCCGCAGTCGAACGGACAAGCACAAAGAGCCAATGGCCTAATTCTCAAAGGACAGAAACCCGACTGATGTGTGATCTCAAACACGCAGCAGGCGCTTGGGTTGATGAACTTTCGTCAGTTCTGTGGGGTTGAAGGAAAACTCCTAATCGGTTGACCGGACAAAGTCCTTTCTTCTTAGTCTATGGAGCCGAAGCTGTTCTGCCAAGTGACCTGCTCCACAACGCACCCCGAGTCGAGCTCTTCTCTGAAGAGGAAGCAGAGCAGGCCCGACAAGATTCAATCGATATCTTATAGGAGGAAAGAGAGATGGCCTTGATCCGGTCGACCATTCATCAGCAAGACTTGCGTCGATTACACGCCAGAAATGTGAGGGGTCGAGCCTTTCAAGAAGGAGACCTGGTTCTTTGAGTGGATCAATAGAAACCACACAAGCTCGCCCCGACTTGGTAAGGCCCCTTCTTTATAGTGTTGAGCATCAGAAAGACGAGCCACGGGCTTGGAACACGGAGCTGCTCCGCCCCTTTTATAGTTAAGCACTCATTCGAATAAAATGTAATAAGAAATACCTTTGTAATTTGTTCATCAAAGACAAGAGCTTTTCAGTCTTCTCGCATGATTGTTGTTGCTTTTATTTACCTCCAAAATCCCCCAGTGGGTGGGCATAGCCGCGGATCCGTTTCTCCTAAGTTCAAAAGAAAATCCTACTGAGTGGTGAGCAATCCTCCCACTCGGGGGCTTAGCTGCAATCCAGTACTCGCCTAAGTTTTCTCACTCGGAGACTTAGCTGCAGTCCGGTACTCGCCTAAGTTTGAAAAAATCCCACCGAGTGGAGAGCAATCCTCCAACTCGGGGGCTTAGCTGTAGTCCAGTACTCGCCTAAGTTCTCTCACTTGGAAACTTAGCTGCAGTCCGGTACTCGCCTAAGTTTGAAAAAATCCCACCGAGTGGAGAGCAATCCTCCCACTCGGGGGCTTAGCTGCAGTCTAGTACTCGCCTAAGTTCTCTCACTTGGAAACTTAGCTGCAGTCCGATACTCGCCTAAGTTTGAAAAAATCCCACCGAGTGGAGAGCAATCCTCCCACTCGGGGGCTTAGCTACAGTCCAGTACTCGCCTAAGTTCTCTCACTTGGAGACTTAGCTGTAGTCCGGTACTCGCCTACATTTGAAAAAATCCCATCGAGTGGAGAACAATCCTCCCACTCGGGGGCTTAGCTGCAGTGTAGTACTCGCCTAAGTTTAAAAAATCCTACCGAGTGGAGTGCAACCCTCCCACTCGGGGGCTTAGCTGCAGTCTAGTACTCGCCTAAGTTTGTAAAATCCTACCGAGTGGGGAGCGACCCTCCCACTCGGAGGTTCGGAGCTACGCCACAAGTACAATGTGCGCTCCATCCCTATCCGCAAGGACGACGAGGTGCAGGTCGACTGCAACCTTCTCCTTTGGAGCTACGCCACAAGTACGATGTGCGCTCCATCCCTATCCACAAGGACGACGAGGTGTAGGTCGACTGCAAACTTCTCCTTCGGAGCTACGCCACAAGTACAACGTGTGCTCCATCCCTATCCGCAAGGATGACGAGGTGCAGGTCGACTGCAACCTTCTCCTTCGGAGCTACGCCACAAATACAACGTGCGCTCCATCCCTATTCACAAGGACGACGAGGTGCAGGGTGACTGCAACCTTCTCCTTTGGAACTACGGCACAAGTACAACATGCGCTCCATCCCTATCCGCAAGGACGACGAGGTACAGGTCAACTGCAACCTTCCCCTTAGGAGGTACGACACAAGTACAACATGTGCTCCATCCCTATCCGTAAGGACGACGAGGTGCAGGTCGACTGCAACCTTCTCCTTCGGAGCTCCGTCACAAGTACAACGTGCGCTCTATCCCTATCCGCAAGGACGACGAGGTGTAGGTCGACTGGAGCCACCACTTCAAAGTTGCATCTCCAGCGCAAAGACTATTCCGAGCAGTGAACAAAGCCCATTCGAAGGCAAAACACAAGTGTATTCAGAGATAAACCAAATTCGGATAAATCCTAAAGTTCCAAGCAGCAAACCAAAAGTATTCGAGCATCAAGCCCAAAGGAGTTTAACGGTTACAGCATCCACTCGGCATTCTGAGACAAATTTAAAGCAGATTCAAGTCTCATATGTTTGTTCACTCGGCAGGAGGAGGGCTAGCAGGCTTGACGAATTCGTCCAGGTCGATCCCATCCGCGATCCTAGTAGCAGCAGCGATGAAAGGTTCCATGAAGGACTGGAAGTCATGCTTTTTGGTGTTAGCGACCTTGATCGTAGCCAGCTTGTCTTCACGAGCCTCCTTGTAGTGGACTCACACCAAGGATAGCGCCACGTCAGCACCACACGGGGCAGAGGACTTCTTCCATTCTTGCATTCGGTCAGGGATCTGGTTTAGTCGAGCCATCTGGGATTCTAGGTCATTTTGAAGCGTCGCCCTTGGCCAAAGCGATGAGTCGATTCGGGAGACTACCTCCTTCAGGCGCATGAGGTAGCTTGTGGCGCTGGCAATACGGGACTCCAGTCGGAGCACGTTCATTGCAGTTTCGTTGCAAACTAGAGAAGCGATAGGGTCCAGACCCGTCTCGACCTTTCCAGTTTCCTCGTCAAAGTCTCGGCAGAATTCTGTAGCCAAAAATTAGTGAGTCAACCGAGAAGGATCCGTTCGCAAGCATCAACACAGTCGGTTTAAAAGAAATACCTACCAGCGCGAGATAGAGCTTCTTGGCAAGAGTCATCAGATAAGCTTCTGTGTCATTCCTCTTGCGGATCGCGGACTCCAGCTTTTCATTCAGGGCAACCTTGTCCTTCTGCAGACTAGTCACTTCTTGGTTAGGTTCATTGAGGCAAGATTTCAGCCTGTTCACCTCCCCTTCCAGCGTCCCGACTGAAGCCAGCTTCTGGTCCGCGAGAGCAGTTTTATCTTGGGCTGCTTTTTGCGCGGCGGCGAGGTCCGAGTCCTTCTTCTCCAAAGCCAACTTCATTTTCTCTGGAAAAGAAGCAATCGAATGAAACAAGAGATCGAAGAAATATATTGAAAGATAGTCGACAGGCAGTTACCTTCCATACCAGCAGCTTAGTCTTGAGCTTTCTTCAGGTTCTGCTGGGCCAATTCCAAGTCGAGGTTGAGTTGCCTCTACTTCTCCTCAAGTTCAGCAAACTTGCAAATAAGAGTACAAGACTTTTGCAGCAGGCAAAAGACGGGTCAGTCGACAAGATCAAAGGTTGTTTACTTCCGAGTGAATAAAACCTAAGGAAGTCACTTGAGACCCCAGCCGACTGCACATAGTCGACTTTAGTCTCAGGGACTACACCCAGTGGGTGCACTTGGCGTGCCCCCGCTGATTAAAGACCAACTCGACCGGTCCGCCCGGATCAAGTCAAAAAAAGTTGTTCAAACCCCAGTCGACTGCCTGCAGTCGACTGCAATCTCGGGGACTACACCGAGTGGGTACACTTAGTGTGCCCCCACCGGTTCAGATCCTACTCGCCCAGACCGAGTGGAAGAACGCAACTACCAAAGACAATAAAACACCTAGTGGGTGCATGTTTCGACGCAAACAACAGGAGATTGTGTAGACGAAAATTTTTCGGGTAGCATATCCTGATAGAACAAGAGCAGTCGAAAAGTATACTTACCTGGACATTGGCCCGGAGAGCAGCGCTGGCGTCGTATGCAGCCTGGCTATTCTCATGCACCGTCTTCATCCGCTCCATCATCAGGTCAGCCTGTCGGATGGCTTCCGCAGCCGCTTCCGACTGGTTGTCCGGGACGGGGTAGCTGGTGAAGAAGAGAGCTGATGACCCAGGTGTGGCAGCTTGGAGCTCCGTGGCGTGGAGTTGGATGACTAAGGGAATCATTGGTGCAGTCGACGGCGTGGGGTGCTCACTCGACAAGGGTGCAGCGAAGGTTACAGAGGCCCTGCCTGCGTCTTCAGGTTGATAGACGGGTGGCGTTGTTGTTGGCCCTTTCCGAGACATCTTGCCGGCTGCTACCTTCTTGCTCTTCCTGGGCATAAGAGCCACATCTTCATCGTCATCTCGAAGATCGATGACGTTGGGTGGAGCTGCAGGACAGATCATTCGACCCCAAGTGAACCGCTAGAATGCAATCGACCAAGGAATCAAGAACAAGATCATAAGAGTTTCTACCTGGGTTAGAGGTAACCGCGTCTTCCATCTCCTCGTCTCGATACTGGAGGGAAGAAGTTCCCGATGTAGGAGCTCTGCAAGTGTCCGTACTCAGTCGGTTATGTTCTGTTGCTCGAGTCGACGAAAAGAACAAGTCAGATGATTATCCGGAGATGGTAGGGACGGTCACTTTGATCCTGGGCAAAGCCTTGGGCAGTTTGGAGGAGGTGGCCTTCGGTGTTTTTGGAGCTGGAGGCGGCACAACCTTGGGCTGCTTTGGGGCCTTCTCAATCAGCGCTGGAGAAGACATCCGGGGGTGCTTCGAAGACTGCCCAGTCAGCGCGGTCGACATGTCTAGGGTGCTTGACGGGTCGTGTGCGTGCTTGGATCTCCTCTCTCTGCGAGGAGGCGAGTCGACTTCTTCGTCATCACTCAAGTCGTTGCTCTCCTCGTCCTCCTCTGCATCCGATTGCCACTCGCCGCTACCGCCCCCTCTCGCTCCCTCCTCGATGTCTTGCTCCTGCACTCCGTTGGGCATCGAGTACATGTCAATGAGAGCCTGAAAGAACAATGAGCAAAAGGAGTACAGTCAACCGTCAACAAGGTGTCACATAGTGAATCGGAAAGATACTTGATAAAACAGAATCATACCTGCTCCGGCTGACGTGAGTGGTCGAACGGAATCACCCTCCTAGACACCCGAGGGTTGTCTTTGCTGCTGGTGATTCCCATCAGCCACTTCTCCAAGATGTCCTCGCTGACGTCCTCCGGGTGGATCCGAGTGGAGTCCTCGAGCCCAGAGTACATCCACATTGGATGATCACGTGCCTGAAGTGGTTGGATGCGTCGACCGAGAAAGACCTCCAGCAGGTCCATCCCAGTCACCCCTTCACGGACGAGTTGGACGACCCGCTCGACCAGCACCTTGACCAGCGCCTTCTCTTCTGGGACCACCTTCAGGGAGGAAGGCTTCTCCACTCGAGCCAAAGAAAAGGGAGGAAGTCTAGTCGACTGACCCGGGGTCGGATGGTCCTTACAGTAAAACCATGTCGACTGCCAACCCCGGACCAAGTCGGGAAGGATCATTGCTGGGAAGGTTCTCTTGTTCCTCATCTGGATCCCTAGGCCCCCGCACATCTGGATCACGTGTGTCCTCTCATCACTCAGATTGGCCTATTTGACCGACTGGGAGCGGCAGGTGAGGATGTGTTTGAAAAGGCCCCAGTGCGGTCGACAGCCCAAGAAATTATCACACATTGACACAAAAGCGGCCAGATAGACTATGGTGTTTGGAGTGAAATGGTGGAGCTGAGCCCCAAAGAAGTTCAAAAATCCCCGGAAGAAAGGATGGGGAGGCAGTGAGAATCCGCGATTGTCGGTGTTCTGGGAACGGGGGTCCCCAGACTTGCCTGCCTGCGGCCTGCGGCGTGGCTAAAGTGGGGGCCCAGCGCGGCCCATGTTCATCAGCCCAAGCTCAAGACCCTCGTGAGGGCCAAGCCTCGCGGGGCGGATGACAGGAAGCTTCCTCTAGAGCGGCCTCATCAGGCAGGCTCGCGAGGAGGCGAAGAGATCAATGCAAGGGTACCTCGCGAGGATCCCATGACGCAAGCCATGACGATCAAGGCCAAGCGGGCGCCAGGCGGGCACCAGCCTGCGCAGGGTCCTTGTTTCCCCTTTAATGCAAAGGGGGAAAGCATAGGCCAAGGTATCAGGAAAAAATTACCATTCCGGTGCAACGAGACCAAGACCAGCCGGACGGCCAGACGAAGGTCACCGTGGAGCCCAAGACGGCGTCATCACCAGTGCTTTTGGCAGCCGAAGACCACCTTTGGTCAGGATAACTTGTACTGGATGTTCCCCTTCAAAATGGCCAATTATTGGTGCCCTTCCCGCTCAATTATTCGGGGAGAGGCCCAGGGCCTCTATAAATAGAGCTAGCCTCCACAAAAGAGAGGAGAGAAAAAAGAGGGGAAGAGGAAGAGGAGAGAAAACCCAGTAGAGACTAAGTAGAACACACTGCACCAGCTCAAGAACACCCCTCGCGAGGCTGTTCTTCCCTTGTATTGTCCATCATCAGCCCTAGAGGCAATCCACCACACCACACACTGGAGTAGGGTATTACACCACAACGGTGGCCTGAACCAGTATAATCCTCGTGTCCCTTGTGTTGTTCATCATTTTCATCTTAGTTCGCACGAGAGGATCGGACGTAGATCGGTAGGGGAGAGATCTCCGTGCGCACCCCAGTATTCGAACCTCAAGGGTCTGCGGGAACCCGAAATCCGACATTTGGTGCGCCAGGTAGGGGTGCGCCGGAGTCCTTCTTCCTCCGCGTCGCGTTCCGCCGCTTCGCCACCCAGATGTCAAGCAACCCGGCTGCCAACGCTGACCGCTGGGCGGCGTGGCCCACCCACGCCGTGTCGCCCTCTCAGGGCGACCTCAACCTTGCGCCTCAGGCAACTCACTCTCCGCAGGGCGCTGCGGGACGCGGGCGACGTGGCCAGACGCCACCTGCCCTCACGCCACGGCAGGTGCGGGCCGCCGCAAGGGCCTTGAACCACGGCGCTACCCCGGCACCATACACCCGACGGGAGCAAGCGAACTCCAGGGCCGTGCTCACGGTGGCCCGAGAGCTACTACGGTGCCGCTTGCTGGAAGGCGGCCGCGACGTGTTGTTGGAGCGAGTGGCCAAGCTCCTGGACGCCGCCGCCTCAGGAGCGCCCCCTTTCTACATCCAGCTGCCGCCCCAGATCCAGGACAGGTTGCACGACGGCATTATGCGCGCCCACGCGATTTCAGGTGGGCCCCAGGGCCGGTCCAGCACCAACACCTCCGCCAGCACCGGGCGGCTGATCACGCTGGCCCTTCCCCAGGCCGGCAAAGGGATGCGCGCCGTGGCCTTTGGCCTCGGCGGACCACTGTGTCATCACGTACAAGGCGATGCCCCAAGCCAGACTACGTGGCATGCGGGGCGCTACAGCAAGGTCCACGAGGTGGTCGCCCCGGAGGCCTATGTACCCCGCATGGTGGATCAAGGGCGCGAGTTGGAAGAAGGTCACGACTCGTTCCTCGGGCCCGGCTGGGACGAGGAGGCGCCGGAAGCTGAGCTCTTTCAGGAACCATGAGAGAGCATCGACTATCGCGCTGACAGCAGCAACTATCGGGTACCACTCATCCCTCAGGAGCAAGCTTACACTAACCATGGGTCGCAGGAGGTACAGGTCGCCGCAGTGGATGGCTGCCCCAATGCTGCAGCCTCTTATCCCTCACGAGGAGGGTGCAGGGGGCTGCAGGAAAGGGCCGAGATCCAGGCTCTCCCTCACGGCGGTCGGGTCAAGGTGTTCTTAGGAGGTAGGCCCTCTGCCGGGGAGGTGCCCCATGGCCTGCCCCCGGCGGAGGACCCGTGGTTGTCGGGGGAACCACTGGCGATCGCTCTACCCCATTGGCGTCGTCCTTGGTTTTCGGTCACCGTCAATGGTGGCTGGGTGAGGCGCAAGGCAGGGCCCTTGTCTGGCTATATGAAGCAAGGCCGGTACCTGTGAAGAAGGCCCAGTGCCTGTGAAGCTCGCCGCCCCGTGACACTGTCATGTAATAATGAGTGGGGCTGTACATGCCCCGGAGTCTCAGGAGCGCCGACCTCAGGCCTTGGGGCTCCCGCCCAGCCCAGTGGCAGCACTTAGCTCTGCGCTGGTGAGAAGACGTCGAAGGCTAGACTAGGTGCCGGACGCGGCTTTTTTGCTTTTCTTCTGCCTTTTTGCTTTTTTGCTTCTTCCTTGTCGGCAAGTTTCTTTGGTTTGGATTTGACTTCGAAGCTTGATGGCATTCAGGGAGGGGGTGTTTAGTCTCGTTCAAGCAATCTCTCGCGTTCTGGTTTCGCATTTACACCCCAAGCTAGCGTCAGCTGCTCCCCCTCATGAGCCCCTCGTGAGCCGGGCCGGGCCAGGCACGCCTACAGCCGGGACCACTATCTCCGCACCCTCTCCGGAGGTCCTCATCACAGGATCAACAGGTTAATCGAGGGACGTCGGAGGCGTAGCATCCCCTCGCAGGCCTGCTCAGGGCATGCCAGGGCCGGAAGGTAAACGAATCAACCAAACCATCACCGGGCTAGCGACTAAACTCACGCATAACGTTGTGCTCACCAGAGTACGGATTACAAATCGTTACATGAGGGGCCTCCCCTCCCAAAATTTCTCCACTGCTTGTTCTTCTTCAGGACCAGGACTGGGTTGGCTAGCCATTCTAGAAAGAACACCTCCATGATGAAGCTGGCTGCCAGCAGCCGGGCTATCTGTTCTCCAACAACTCTTCTCTTCTCTTCTGACAAGCGGCGCAAGGGCTGCCTGATGGGCTTGGCATCGGACCGGACATGTAATTTGTGCTCGGCGAAATCCGTCGGGACTCTTGGCATGTCTTTGGGGGACCATGCGAACATGTCCCAATTCTCACGAAGGAAATCGACGAGCTCGCCTTCCTATTTGCTGTCGAAGTTTGCACCTACGACAGCGTACCTCTCCGGGTGGGGTCCAAGGGTATCTTCTTCGTTTCTTTGGCCGGCTTGAACGAGCCCTCAGCGTCCGACTCCTTGGGATCGGGCAACATCTCTGGCTGCTTGCTTGCCATCGCCACAACCCGGTTAAGGAGCCGTTTCTCAGCTGTGATCACGAGGGACTCAGCCAGCCAACTGCTCTCTGCTGCGCAGGCAGACAACTTCTTGTAGTCGCCAGTTATGGTCAGAATCCCCTTAGAACTCGGAATCTTCATCTTGAGGTAGGCAAAGTGGGGGACAACCATGAATTGGGCCAGGGAAGGCCGGCCAAGTAACGCGTGGTATGGGCTCTCAAGTTCCACCACCTCAAACCAAATTGACTCTCGGCGGAAATGATCTTTGTCTCCATAGAGGACGTCAATCAGAATATTGCTAATTGGTGAGCAGGAAAGGCCAGGAACTATGCCATGGAACACTGTCCGGCTGGATTGAAGCTGCCTCTGTCGGATTCCTAATTTCTCCATGGTATCCTTGTATAGGATGTTGATGCTGCTGCCACCATCTATCAGGACTCTGGAGAAGCGAGCAGCTTGCTTGTCCGTGGAAAAGGTGGCGTCCAAAACCAAGGCATAGGAGCCGGGTTTGGGTATTACCTCCGGGTAGTCAGCTCTGCTCTAGCTGATGGGCTTCTCAGACCAATGCATGAACTCTGGTGTCTCAGATGCTACTGCATTCACCTCTTGCTGCTGCAGCCGCCTGCTGCGTTGATCATCGGCCATGCTGGTCAACACGACATAGGTTGCATGCTCTTCTGGGTACTCGTCTTGTATCACACCGACTGGTCTGACCGCCGGCTGCTGGGGCCGAGGAGGAGGTGGCTGCCCAGCAGGTGGGGGAGGCAAAAAGCCGTCTCCCTTGGCGATCCTGGTGAGCCAGTGGCACTTCCGAGTGGTGTGGTTGGACGGCTTTACGCCACTATGGAATTTGCAGGGTCCATCCAAAGTCTGCTCATATGAGAAAGCTGACAGCCAGTTGGGCTTGACACCCTTCTAACGTTTGGGCGGAGGCTGCCCTTCCGGCTACTGGTCTTCGACAGTCGCCACCTGACGGCTGGTGGAAGTCGGCTGTGGGGCTTTGCGCTTGTGGTCGTTCTGCTGTTGACGCCGACTGGCGTCTCAAGCCGGGGTTCGGGGAGCCTGAGGAGCCACCTCGCCTATCGCACTAACTAGGATCTCCGTCTTCATGGAGGAGTCGGCCGTGGCATATTTGTCTGCTATGATCAGCAGCTCGTCGAGGGTCTCCGGCTCATCGCAGAGAAGCCTGTGCTTGAGGAGGGTGCCTTCTCGGCATCCTGCAGTGAAGTACTCAATGGCCTGCACCTCGTGCACGCCCTTGCAGGAGTTGCGGAGCTCGGCCCAGCGCGTGAGGTAGTCGCGAGTTGACTCGTTGGGGCCTTGCACGCACAAGGAGAGCTGGAGAGGTTTAGGTGGCCGCTTGTATGTGCTGGTGAAGTTGCGGACGAAGGCGTCGGTGCAGTCGACCCAATTGTTGATGCTGCGAGGCCTCAAGCTATTCAGCCATGTCCGGGTCATGCCCTAGAGCATGAGCGGAATGTACTTCACGACAACACGCTTGTTGCCATTAGCTATGCTGACGGTCGTGGAGTAGTCAACTAGCCAGTCTTCCGGCTTCACGGAGCCGGTATATTTGGGTGTGTCTCTTGGGAGCGTGAACCCTTTGGGGAAGGCCTCGTCTCGAATGCGGGGGCCGAAACACGGCAGACCCCGCTCATATTCTTCTTCAAGCGCCAGGTATCCGTGGAGACGGTCGATCCGGTGGCGGGCATCATTCTCTCCATCTCCCTCTCGACGGCCAAGGCGGTCGCCGAGCGTCGGGTGATCAACAGGCGGTGGGGAGACTCGCCTTTCCCTGCAAGGGGGAGGAGGCGGACAGTCATCCCATCGTTCCACTGCTCTTGGGCGGCCATCTTGGTTGCGCTCTATGGTGATGCGAGTCCGACTGCGGCTGGCAGCCGGCTCCTTGTCCTTTCTTCCACGGACGCCACCAGTCGGCGTCCGAGACGTCACGCCTTGGTCTCGGCCGGGAGGCATGTCATCATTCTGCCGGTGCGGCGCATCAGTGCGGCAGCCGGCCTTGTTCTGCTCCGCAGCCGCGTCAAGGAGTCTCTGGATGCGCTCCGTCATCAAGCGACGTTCTTCGCCCTCAAATTTGTCCAGCTCGTCTGCTGCCGCCTAGGCGGCTCGGATGTTCTCCGCAGCCGTGGCGTAAACGGGGCGATTTGGCCCGAACAGGTTGGCGATGGCCACGCCGCACTGCTGGACCGCGCGAAGGCGGCTAGGCCCAGCTGGAGCTGGCGTGCCGCCCACAGCGCGGTCCATCTCGCGCTGGTAGGCCTCTAATAGGCGTTTCATGCTGGCCAGCTTCTTGGCGCCTTCGACTAGCTAAAGGTGGCGTGCCTCCAGCGTCTCAGCGTTGGCATCTTCGGGGATGGGCGCTGGCAGATCTTGCAGCGCCACGTTGAGCGGGTCATAATCACCCCCGCTGGAGTGCTCGCCATGATCAATGACGACTACTTCCGTGACGGTGCTTTCGCCGCTCTCAGCGCAAGGGAGCGGCTTGTCGTAGACCACCACGTTGGTCGGGAACGTGTCAAGCGACGCGGTGTCGGAGTCGACCAACATCGGATCGGTGGAGCCTACGGAGTCCAAGTCCCCAGCTGGCTCGCTGGTGACGTGGAGTTGATCGAGGAGGCCCGCGAGGAGGCTCTCAGGGCTGCCTGTGCCCGCGTCAGATGCGGGCTCATCGGAGAGGCGGACCTCGCCGACAAGATCGGCGAGGCAACTGGCCGCGCATGCGATTTCAGCGCCATGCAGCGCGTCGGTGCAGATTCCGTCTCATGCCGGGCTGGCTGCGCTCGCCAGGGAGGAAAAGGGTTCCCGTCCAGAACAGGTCTCCGGATGACGGAGCACCTCACCCCACGGTGGGCGCCAAATGTCAGGGGTTGGGTGCGACATATGCCAATGGATGGATTATCATGGTGGGAGCAAGTAGAACGTCGCTGGTGCCCGGAAGCGGGATGAGGCGTAGACATGAACGCCGGCGTACTTTACCCAGGTTCGGGGCTCTCCTAGGAGATAACACCCCTAGTCCTGCTCTGCGGGGTCTCCTCATGATCACTAAGGCAAAGTGAGTATAAGGGCGCTCCTGGAGCTGTACGCTGGAGGTAGGAGAAGGCAGGGCTAGCTCTCCCCTCCCTCTATGATCTGGTCTAGTACTAAGGGGTGGAACCCTTTGCATGGGTGCCCTGGGGGTTTATATAGGCCTACCCCCAGGGGTACAATGGTAAACTAACTGGGCGCAGGGCCCAGCCGTCAGTCTCTTCGCCTGCCGGCCTTTCTGCCGACTGCTGGGGCCCGCCGACTGGTGGGCCCTGCCGACTGGTCTAGTACGGAGCCGACAGGCCGTACCCGCCGCTTGCGGGTCTTGCCGGCTGCTGATTAATGTAGTCGTTCTTCTAATGACGCAGGCTTGGTCATGGGGTCGTGGCTACAGCCCCGCCGCCTGGCGGGTGATCACTGTAGCCACTCCCTGTCTTGTCTGGTTAATGGCGCGGGGGACCCGTGGGAGGGGCAGGCCGACTCCGGGGGCCGGCTCCCTACGGGTCCGAAGGGTGGCGCTCTTGCCGTCTTCTGGACTCTTGCTGGCCGGTGGGGCCCGTCATCCATGGACCATACTGACAGGCCGTCATGGGTGCAGGACTCCGCCCAATATTGCTGATGTCAGGGATGGCATGGCAACAGTGCCGCACCAGACGGAGATCTCCGTTGGTACAGCACACTGTGGCTAGCCATCCCCTGGAAAAGGGGAGGGAGTGGCCTTTACTGTTGCCACTCCCCGTCCCATCTCCCTGATGAGGGCATGGGCTTCATTGGTGCCGTGGGCCGACTCCCCGTGGCCGGCTTCTCTGGAAGCCGCCAAGCGGGAGTCAGCCGGTCTTGACCTCGCCTCTAGGACTCGGCCGCATGCAGGTAGTAGACTGTTCCTTCAGCCGGCCTCCAGAAGGCGGCTCTTCGTCTGGAGTCTTGAGGGGCGCAGTCAGCCCCGATGTCTTGAAAGGTTATGGGCCTCGGGTTAGCCTACTCGTGGCCCATTACTCTGACATAGATTGATCGGTTTATGTGGAAAACTATGAAAGCCCTAGCTATAGACACACACACACATTGAGGAACATTGATCGTTGCGCATGCACGTGAGAGATAAAGAATGCCCGATATGATGGAGAGGGGTGTGTGTGTGTGTGTGCCTTCATGGGAGACCAACCTGAAGAAAAAGAATGCATGTGTGCGATGGATAATGCCGACTGGTAGTGTGTGTGCATGGATGCACGAGAGAAAGTTAGTGGTACAATTATAAAGAGAAGACCAATGTGTGCGTGTAAAAGACTAAGTGAGGTCATAATCAATGTAAAGTTGAATTCAAATATTTGAATAAGAGATCATGATGTTTGAAACCCATGCATGCATGAATGTAACGGAGATCTCCGCGGTGTGGTTTGGAAACGAGCATGTTGTAATGTATACACATTGAACAAGGTCAGACGGGTTTGAATTTGAGATACCGACGGCAGACATCATTTGGCCACATTGCATCCATGCATGGACACACTATTCGAATTGGAGATGATGGGTGGCTTTCGCATCACATATCTATAACTATACCCCTATATATATATAATATTTTATAGTTTTTATATAGTGTGTGGATAACTTTAACTTTGAGAGATGGTCGTTGGATGAGTCTAATCCGATGGTGCAGAGCTGGCAAATTTGAGCACTACTGGCCGTTGGATATCATCTAGATTCCACCAGATTTTGCCACATGTACAATCTAGAAGACTCTATGGTTGAACTTAAGCATAATGCACAAACCTCAAAACACAAGCACTTCTTCTTTGTTCTAGAATCTTCCGTGTCAGAATTGCCCAAATGTTTTTCTACATGATTTGTTTTCACTTTATGCCTTACAACGCACAATTCCATGAATCTTAAAATAGATTAGCTTTCTTATAAAAACTAGATGATTTTGAATGAAATGAACTATAAGAATTACACGAACATCTACATCATGCATATATGACTCAAAGCTTACATGCTATAATGTGGTATTTATTCATAATTTGGTTGCCAAATCTCATGCGTGCAATGCACATGTACCTTACTAGTCTAAATGGTGTCTCTGTGTGTTGTGCGTGGTAAACATATTGTACGTAGTATATCATACTAGTATAAATTGTCTTTTTTTCTGGTACACCTTAAGCTTGTTCTCCCGAAATTTCAAGCCGCGCCTTATTATGCCAAAATTTCAAGCTAGCGTCTCTGTCTATCGTGCTGCGAAACTCCCGCCTCTTCAATCGCGCCTTGTTACCCTGAAATATTTAAGATAAATCTTTGTCTCGTTGTGCTCCGACAACTCCCTCCATCTCAACCCGCGCCTTGCTATTCCAAAATTACAACGAGTGCGAAAACTCCCACCTCTTGTGAACTCCCAACACGTGAAATGCCCGTGATACCCTTGAACCGAAAGAACCGCCTCAAATCGCTGGGGGTACTTTCGTAACCTACCCCACATTTCGGACAAGCGCATCCCTAAGCCATGGTTCCCCACTCCCATCCCATCCGCCCACCCATTCGTACACCGGGTCCGGGAAAAACCCACGAAGCCCCACACCCTCCTCCGTCCGCCACCCAGCCGGAGCCTCTTCCCCGACGACGTCTGTCAGGACCCCGACTCGATGCCACATAGGTCTAGCATGTAACACCTCATATCACTTTGTGGCCTCACGCACGGTATTCCCACGGGTGTCGTCTTACCTTTGCCCGGGACCGTTTGCGCCTTTTGGCACACGTATATGATAGTGTCGCTAGCATCCATATGATAAGGAGTCCGGGCTGACATGGCTAGTCGTAAACCCAAAGTGGCACAGACTTACAGGGACAGGCATCCATGAACCAGCAAGGAACGTGTCGGTCATTAGCAAGTGGGTCCGGGCTGTAGCACTGGGCTAGCAGGACTCCGGTAAACCGGGCTGTAGCGGGCTAACAGGACTCCGGTACTCAATGCGTGACATTTCCCCGAAGGGACAGACACAGGAACGAAGAAGGACACATGCCGGCCAGCCTAAGTGTTCCAGAGCAGTAGCAAGCTACCATGGCTCGGTGGAAACACTAGGAGACATTTCCCGGTAAGAGAGGCTACTAAAGATAAACAACTAGATAGTCAGATCCCACACATACCAAGCATTTCAATCATACACACAATATGCTCGATATGTGCAAATACAACAAGGCATCACAACATGACTCTACGACACAAGTACTTTATTTAAGGCTCAGAGAGCCATACATAACATACACATAGGTACGGGTCACACGACCCAGCATTCAAGTCATACAGTCATACAAACCAGCAGCGGAAGTAACTTGTCTGAGTACAGACAACTAGTAAAATAAAAGAGGCTTGGGAAGCCTAGCTATACTACGTGGTCCTTCACAAGCTCAGGATCACCACCTGGGCCTTAGCCTACTCATTGATGTCAACGTCTACGAAGAACCCATCAGAAGGGGTTGCAGCGTCTTCTGTAAAATGTAAATTATAGCAACATGAGTACAAAGGTACTCAGCAAGACTTACATCAGATCCTACATACATGCATATTATCAAGAAGGGTTGGTGGAGTTATTGCAGCAAGCCAGCTTTGACTCTTGGCTAGGCTATCCTACGAGACTCCAACTTGAAATGGTTTTGCGCACACGAGTCCACTACTCACCACTTCAATACACTACCGAGGATCCACCTCCGTCTTCCTACGGAAGAGCCATCCTCGGCACTCACACTTATCTTGAGGCTTTTAGTAGTTTCCATTTACTTGTCTATGAACTGTATAGGCAACCAAGCAGTCCTTTACCGCGGACGCGGCTATTCGAATAGATCATGTTAACCCTGCAGGGGTGTACTTCTTCATACATGTTTCCACCACTTAGCGTCTGCACACGACATGTGCTCGGCAGACTTCAAGCGAAAGCCGACGTGGGTGTAGACCACGACCTACCTAAACACCTAAGTCTCCAATCCAGGTTTATCGCCTATCCAGGTTCCATCCGCAGGGAGTCCGGCCGAGGTTTCCCATACGGCCCCGAACGATGTGTACAGGGTTCCGTGACACCTAACGGGTGCCCGGTATTCCCGGCCACGTACCTACCGCATCACAGCCCACCCCTACGGTCAGCGCTGTCCACGGCCTCCAGTAGGCTACAAACACCAGAAACTACTTGCAACTCCTGGACAGAGAACTAGGGTGAATAAGAAGTCGAGCGGGGTCATATTTCAGGGCCCAATGCATGGTAGTAGCTGTATCTTAAATCACACATACAGATCTCAGTGCTTAAGGTCGGCTTCAATGAAACAACCCACCATGTACTCCTACATGGCCTCTCATCGATACCTTTACCAAATCGTGTTCACCACACCACTCTCATTACCGACATAATCATTTCACTCTAGCCCATCACCCAGATGAACCAGACCTGACACGACTCTAAGCATAGCAGGCATAGCAAGGTAGGAACAACACATACATATGGCTCAATCAACTCCTACACATGCTAGTGGGTTTCATCTAGTTACTGTGGCAATGACAGGTCATGCAGAGGAAGTGGGTTCAACTACCGTAGCACACAGCAGTT
Organism: Triticum aestivum; assembly: GCF_018294505.1. NCBI lineage: Eukaryota > Viridiplantae > Streptophyta > Magnoliopsida > Poales > Poaceae > Triticum > Triticum aestivum. Next base: position 372,542,650 of record NC_057797.1, on the reverse strand, counting down.
TGAAACGCGTTGTCTTAATGCAGTAAAAGAGAGCAGGAGCGAGATCATGGGATTGTATCGATATGATCAAATGGTTGGTTGCTTGCCTGATGGTTCGATGCACTGATACGGTTCTTCGTTAGGGTAATCACGGTACTCCTCGGAGGCAGAACCTGCCGCAAAGAACACCGATACACAACCATCACCAAACAATGTGCAACAATATGATGCATGCATGAAACATGGCAATATGAGTGTGTTGGGCTAATGCAACTAAGACCAGAAGGGTTTGAACCAATTTGAACTAAAGATTCAAATTTCAAACTCATACATGGCCCTTTAAAGTGTTTTACCTTGTTCTGCATTAAACATCAAGTTAACTTGTTTAATCATGCATGAAAATAGTACAGATGGATAGATTGGATTTTTCTGATCATTTTTCATATATAACTTGTCTGATTTGGAGTTACAGATTAAAAGTTATGAATTTTTGAAATTTAAACTATATTCTGGAATTTCCTATATTAGATTAAATCCAGAAAATCAATTACTGCGTCAGCCTGACGTCAGTGTGACATCAGCAGGTCAACGGGACACGGTCCGGGTCAAACCTGACAGTGGGTCCCGCGTGTCAGTGTGATTAGATTAGTTAAAGTTTAATTAAAACTAAACCTATTTAATTAACAGGGCTGGGCCCCACCTGTCATTGACTCAGGAGAGTCAACCAGGGCCCACCCGTGGTCAAACCCGGGTCGGCTGCACCGGCGTTTAGCCGCCGGCGAGCCCGACGCGGCGGCGGAAGTGGTTTTGGCCGTTCCGGCCACCAAATGGGTCGCGGAGGCCATCGGAGTGGAGCTGAGGACGAGCCGCAGCTCTTGGTGGAGTCCGTTGGGGTCGGGGTGGCCGGAGTTGGCGCCGGCGACGACTTTGGCGGCCACCGGAGTTCGGCCGAAGGCGAACTCGGGGCTAAAGTGTGCGGTGAAGTGCGGGGAGTGCACGGTTGGACCCAACGCAGCGTGGGGAGTGCGTTGGACACCGTGGAGTGGCCGGAGGATGGCCGGGAGCACGTCGGCGACGAGATCCGCGGCGGTGGGTGCGGGTGGTCTTCGTGCGGTGGCTACACGGCTCGGGAACGAGAGAGGGAGGGTAGGAGGGGTAGCTAGGCTCACAGCGCACCCGTAGAGGCCACCGGCGGGGTCGGGGACGAGGTGAGGCGGCGACGGCGTTGAAGGGGATCTCCGGCGACGGCGGACTCGGGCGAGGTCGGTGCGGTGGACTCGGGCCGCACGAGCACACGGGGCTCGGCTAGCTCGATGAAGTGGACGGCGGCGGAGCTCCTGGACACGACGAGAAGACGCACGGGCGGCGGGGAGCGCGGCTACGACGTAGGCACGGCGGCGGTGGCGTCGGCCATGGCTGGGGAGCGCGAGGGGGAGGAGCTGGAGGGGAGAGGGGGTGTCTGGGGGGTTCGGGGGAGAGAGGGGGAGTGATCCACGGCGTTAACCGGGCGAGTGGAGCGGCGAGGCGGCGAGCAGGTGCGTGGCACCCATGCGGTGCTCGCCGTCGAGCACCTGCCTGCCTGCCTGGCCGGCAAGCAGCTCGCTGGCGCGGCGCTGGGCTGGGCCGGCAGGTGGGCCGGGTGCTGGGCGCCAGGTAAGGTTTTGTTATTTTTTTTCTGTTTTCTGTTTTTTTAATACTTCTGCAACTTTGTTGAATTAATAAAAATACTTAGGCAACTCCTAAAATCACCAAAGTACTCCTGGTCCATAGTTGGATTATTTCCAACATGAAACATTTTAGTTTGGAGATATTTGAGCATTTGAATATTTTATATAATTTTAAATGCCCAAATTCAAATATCTATGATTTAATTCAAAGACCCTAAGATGACCTAGGAAAATGTGCATCACTTTTGGCAGAGGTTCTGAACCAAGACAAAAATGGTGGGCATTTTAGAAGGGCATTTCAGGTTCATTGAAAAAGTTTTTAGTAAACCCTAGTTGGTTTCAGAGGGGGCTGGGGGTTCTGTCATCCCCATTTCAGTTTTCTGATGAAAGAATAAACATGATGCAACACTCTAATGCATGTACTAGCTAGGGTGTGACAACTCACCCCCACTCAAAAGAATCTCGTCCCGAGATTTGGGTTCCTCCGGGAAGAAGGCGGGATACTCGAGTCGAAGACGATCCTCCCTTTCCCAAGTTGCTTCATCCTCAGAATGGTGCGACCATTGAACTTTGAGAAACTTGATATTATGACGTCGAGTGGTACGCTCGGCCTGATCGAGGATACGAATGGGGTACTCTCGATACGTGAGATTATCTTGGAGATCAAGCGTTTCGTGGTCCACTCCATGGATAGGATCCGAGAAGCAACGCCTGAGTTGAGAAACGTGGAAGACATCGTGGACTCTGGAGAGATGCGGAGGTAGTTCCAACTGGTAGGCAACTTCTCCTCGTTTAGCGAGAATGCGAAAAGGTCCAATGTAACGAGGAGCCAATTTGCCTTTGATACCGAAACGATGGGTTCCCTTCAGAGGAGTAACCCGAAGGTAAGCCTTCTCGTCAACCTCGAAAGTCATAGCCTTATGTTTTCGGTCATATTGACTCTTTTGACGAGATTGGGCTGTTTTCAACTTTTCACGAACGATGCGAACTTGCTCTTCTGCTTCCTGAATCATATCCGGGCCAAAGAATTGTCTTTCCCCGGTTTCTGACCAGTTAAGGGGTGTTCGACACCGTCGTCCATAGAGAACTTCAAAAGGGGCTTTACCCAAGCTAGATTGATAGCTGTTGTTATAAGCAAATTCGGCAAATGGAAGGCATTTCTCCCACTCCATTCCGAATGAGATAACAGAGGCTCGAAGCATGTCTTCTAGGATCTGGTTGACGCGTTCTACCTGACCACTCGATTGAGGGTGAAAAGCGGTGCTAAAGGAAAGGCGGGTTCCCATAGCATTTTGGAAACTTTCCCAAAATCGAGAGGTGAAAAGACTTCCTCGATCCGAGTTAATTTCCAAAGGAACACCATGGAGAGACACTATTCGGGAGATGTATAAGTCTGCCAACTGACTAGCGGTTATACTCTCACGAACAGGTAAGAAATGGGCCACTTTGGAAAGACGATCGACAACGACGAAGATAGCATTATTCCCTCTCTTGGTCCTGGGAAAACCGGTAATGAAATCCATACCAATTTTATCCCATTTCCATTCAGGAATAGCTAAGGGTTGAAGGGTGCCAGCAGGCCGTTGATGCTCTGCTTTTACACGACGGCAGACGTCGCAATTAGCAATATACTGAGCAATTTCTCTCTTCATCCTAGTCCACCAGAACCTCTGGCGTAGGTCCTGATACATCTTAGTACTACCGGGATGAATGGTGAGAGGAGATTCATGAGCCTCCTTGAGGATCAACTGCCGTAGATGCTGGTTCTTGGGAACCACTAAACGGTTCTCAAAGTACACAACACCATGATCATTTGTGGAGAAACAACTAGCACCTCCGCTAGCAATGTTCTCCTTGATTTTAGATATTCCCTTATCTCGCTTTTGGGCAGCGATAATTTGATCCGTAAGAGTAGGTTTCGCCACCAAGGTGGAGAGAAAACCTTGAGGAACAATGTGAAGGTTAAGCTTCCGAAATTCCTCATGGAGAAGCGGTTGACTTTGTTGTAACATCAGGTTGTTACAATAAGATTTACGACTTAGCGCATCAGCCATGACGTTGGCTTTCCCTGGGGTGTAAGTTATTCCTAAGTCGAAATCTGTGATCAACTCAACCCAACGTCTTTGCCTGAGATTCAAATCCGGTTGAGTGAAGATGTACTTCAGACTTTGGTGATCAGTGAATATTTCGCAACGATTACCGAGGAGGTAATGTCGCCAAGTTTTAAGTGCATAGACTACAGCTGCAAGCTCTAGATCATGAGTAGGATAATTCTCCTCATGTGGGTGCAATTGCCGTGAAGCATAAGCAATTACGTGTCGATCTTGCATGAGAATGCAACCTAGTCCTTGTCGCGAGGCGTCGCAGTAGATAACAAAGTCCTTAGAGAAGTCTGGCGGTACCAGTACGGGAGCAGAAGTCAGGCGTCTTTTCAGTTCCTGAAAGCTGTGCTCACATTGTGGAGTCCATTCGAACTTTTTATCTTTCTTGAGGAGTTCGGTTAGAGGTTTAGCAACTTTGGAGAAGTTCTCGACAAAGCGACGACAATAGCTCGCTAGGCCAAGGAAACTCCGAACTTGCTTGACCGATTCAGGTGGAGTCCAATTAAGGACGGCTTGAACTCGCTCAGGGTTAACAGCAATACCTTTACCAGATATTACATGACCCAGATAGGTCACTTCTGACAACCAAAATTCACATTTAGAGAATTTAGCATAAAGGCGATGCTCTCGAAGTTTCTTCAACACTAACCTTAGATGTTCGGCATGTTCTTCCTCGTTCTTGGAGTAGATGAGTATATCATCGAGGTAAACCACGACGAATTTATCCAAATACTCCATGAAGATTGAGTTCATCAACCGAGAGAAGGTGGCTGGAGCGTTGGTTAAACCGAAGGACATGACGGTGTACTCGTATTGGCCATAACGAGTAACAAAGGCCGTTTTAGGAATGTCCCCGTTCCTGATTTTGATTTGATGGTAGCCCAACCTCAAATCCATTTTGGAGAAGACTGAGGATCCAGCGAGCTGATCATACAGGTCGTTGATCCTGGGGAGCGGATATTTGTTCTTGATTGTGACCAAATTGACAGGTCGATAATCTACAACCATCCGGTCCGTACCATCCTTCTTCTTGACGAAGAGGACGGGGCAAGCCCACGGAGATGAACTAGGTCGGATGAAACCCTTTTTCAAGGACTCATCGAGTTGTTTCTTAAGCTCGGCTAGTTCTAGTGGTGCCATCTTATAAGGTCTTCTAGCAATCGGGACGGTTCCTGGAATAAGGTCTATTACGAACTCAACATCCCTGTCAGGTGGAACACCTGGCAATTCCTCTGGGAAGACATCCGGGAAGTCACGGACTACCGGAACGTCCTCAAGGTCTGGCAAAGGGCTGGCGTTAAGAGAAGATAACTGTCGCTTGGCTATTCGGGTCAAGACATTGACTATCTTCCCCGAGGGATGGGTGAGTTGAACAGTCCTAGAGAAGCAATCAATTTTGGCATGATGAGCTGACATCCAGTCCATACCCAAGATGATATTAATATCTGAAGATTTGAGAGCTATCAAAGATGCAAGGAAAACAAGTCTGTCGACTTGGATTTCATTTCCATAACTTACCCTAGAGGTTTGCCATCTAGAACCGGGAGTAGAAATTTCCATAGTGGATGGCATGTCACAGAATGCGGTGTTATGCAAACGAGCATAGTTCTCGGATATAAATGAATGAGATGCTCCTGTATCGAAAAGAACAGATGCCGGGTGGCAATTAACAAGGAGCGTACCGAGAACGACGTTGGGATCCTCTTGAGCTTCTTCGGCAGAGATACAGTTGACATGGCCACGTGTAGCGGTGGCCGGCTTGGCGTGGAACACTTTACCTGTCGACTTGCCACGGCCAACAGCTTTAGCAGGTTGGTTGGGGTTGGTCTGGGGACACTCGCGCATATAGTGGCCAGATTCCCCACACTTAAAGCAAGTCACGGAACTGGTGCGTGGAGGAGCATTGTTGGTTGGACCACCATAGGGCTTGGCTGGTGCAAACTGTTGAACGGGGCGAGGCGCCTGGAAGGATGGCCTCGGTGTGAACCTGGGTGGCAGGGCAGTGTTAGGCACCCACACGCGGCGCTTCTGAGGGCCAGCACCGGATGAGGAACCCACGTCACGGCCATGCTTGCGTGTTGCGTCATAATCAGTCTGACCAGTCTCAGCACTGATGGCCTTGTTAACAAGCTTCTGAAAAGATGTGCACTCATGCAGACGGAGGTCGCGGCGAAGCTCAGGACTAAGTCCCTTACGGAACCTTGCTTGCTTCTTGGCATCAGTAGAAACTTCCTCAGTTGCATATCGTGCGAGGTTACCGAACTCCCTGCTGTAAGCATCCACAGAGAGTCGGCCCTGAGTGAAACTGCAAAATTCCTCACGTTTACGGTCCATGAGACCCTCCGGAATGTGATGTTCACGGAAAGCCTCGCTGAATTCAGCCCAAGTAGTGACATGGCCCGCTGGGCGCATAGCTCCATAATTCTCCCACCATAGACTGGCGGGGCCTTCAAGATGATATGCAGCAAAGGTGACCTTGTCAGCCTCAGCTACTAGCGCAGAACGCAGTTTGTGAGAAATACTGCGAAGCCAGTCATCAGCGTCGAGAGGCTCGACGGAGTGGTGGAACGTGGGTGGATGTAACTTGATGAAATCACTGAGTGACACCAAGTTATTTCTCTGATGGTGTGCTGTGTTCTGTTCAATACGCTCCAACAAACGGTTGGTCTCCCGCTTGTTTCTCTCGGCTTCCAGCATAACCTCGGCTAGGGAAGGAGGATGAGGCAGATTTGCATTCCTGACTTCACTGCCTTCGGCCGGCTCTTGAGGAGCGGGGTTATTGCGCGTGTTGACCATCCTCCATAGCCTGGAAGCTCAACATGATCATCCGGGAACAGACGATCTCGCGGAGCTTGCGGACCATAGGGGCTAGGATGAGGTCTTGGACCAACAGACGGTGGCCTGCGGGGACCACGAGGTGGGGTGATGCCTCCTACATCACGCCAACCCATCACGTCTGGCAGAGCAGATCTCACAGGATAGAGATCGCGCATATCCGAATATCCAGCTTGCACCGCCGGTGCAAACCGAGTCAATGTGGCCCAATGGTCAGCACGGGTATTGAAAAGCTCTAGCCTCAAGGCCCGATTTTCACGGTCCTTATCCTCGAGCATCTCAGCAGTGGTGCGAGTCCGTGAATCCTCCTGAGTGGGGTCAGCATAGATAGCCTGGAGATACCCTTGTGCTCCCGGAAGTGATCCTGGCATATACCGGAAATCAGAGTCCCGAAATAGGCCAGACCTGACTCGCATGATGGTCATCATAGAGTAGGCGGCATCCTGCACGGCCATCTCAATAGTAACCCCTAGTCCATAGGAGCAGTGAAGGGGCTCGGTGGATCCAGGATAAGATGGAAATATCCTGACAGTGCAGAGATACTGGCTTTGATTAAAATCTTGAAATTGCTCTTCGACCGTGTACTCAGGATACCAACGGTATCCAGCCTCAGTCATTACCCTGACCAACATGGCGGTATGGCCGGGTACATCTAGGCATCGAGTCAGGCGAACCACTTGATTGAGGTCGCGAGTGGCCATCTGAAAGCACAACTATAATGCAAAGGCATTAGATTTTCTAGCAAAATTTCGGCAGCATAACAGCTGTAAATGCTCAAAAAAGGATTTTGAGACATTTGACAAAGGATTTCATACACACTCAACAACATCATATCAAGTTCTGAGTCCATCCTAGCAACATAATGTGGTAGTAGAACTGAACTAGGCTTGTATCCATCAAACCTATAAGGTACTACTGATTAGTAACACGTGAACCTGATAGAGAGAAAGATCCTAATTCCTTAACCCCCGGTGGAAGAATATACTGACTCAGATCAGAATGTCATAAGATAAAGGAGTAAAGAGAGCCTTACGTTCCAACCCACAAACAATTCCCCTACATATAACTAAAGAATTCCTAGACTCAACATCGACCAGTTTGGCTTAGAGAACCTACAGGCAGTCCGGCTCTGATACCAACGCTGTCAGGACCCCGACTCGATGCCACATAGGTCTAGCATGTAACACCTCATATCACTTTGCGGCCTCATGCACGGTATTCCCACGGGTGTCGTCTTACCTTTGCCCGGGACCGTTTGCGCCTTTTGGCACACGTATATGATAGTGTCGCTAGCATCCATATGATAAGGAGCCCGGGCTGACATGGCTAGTCGTAAACCCAAAGTGGCACAGACTTACAGGGACAGGCATCCATGACCCAGCAACGAACGTGTCGGTCATCAGCAAGTGGGTCCGGGCTGTAGCACTGGGCTAGCAGGACTCCGGTAAACCGGGCTGTAGCGGGCTAACAGGACTCCGGTACTCAATGCGTGACATTTCCCCGAAGGGACAGACACAGGAACGAAGAAGGACACATGCCGGCCAGCCTAAGTGTTCCGGAGCAGTAGCAAGCTACCATGGCTCGGTGGAAACACTAGGAGACATTTCCCGGTAAGAGAGGCTACTAAAGATAAACAACTAGATAGTCAGATCCCACACATACCAAGCATTTCAATCATACACACAATATGCTCGATATGTGCAAATACAACAAGGCATCACAACATGACTCTACGACACAAGTACTTTATTTAAGGCTCAGAGAGCCATACATAACATACACATAGGGTACGGGTCACACGACCCAGCATTCAAGTCATACAGTCATACAAACCAGCAGCGGAAGTAACTTGTCTGAGTACAGACAACTAGTAAAATAAAAGAGGCTTGGGAAGCCTAGCTATACTACGTGGTCCTTCACAAGCTCAGGATCACCACCTGGGCCTTAGCCTACTCATTGATGTCAACGTCTACGAAGAACCCATCAGAAGGGGTTGCAGCGTCTTCTGTAAAATGTAAATTATAGCAACATGAGTACAAAGGTACTCAGCAAGACTTACATCAGATCCTACATACATGCATATTATCAAGAAGGGTTGGTGGAGTTATTGCAGCAAGCCAGCTTTGACTCTTGGCTAGGCTATCCTACGAGACTCCAACTTGAAATGGTTTTGCGCACACGAGTCCACTACTCACCACTTCAATACACTACCGAGGATCCACCTCCGTCTTCCTACGGAAGAGCCATCCTCGGCACTCACACTTATCTTGAGGCTTTTAGTAGTTTCCATTTACTTGTCTATGAACTGTATAGGCAACCAAGCAGTCCTTTACCGCGGACGCGGCTATTCGAATAGATCATGTTAACCCTGCAGGGGTGTACTTCTTCATACATGTTTCCACCACTTAGCGTCTGCACACGACATGTGCTCGGCAGACTTCAAGCGAAAGCCGACGTGGGTGTAGACCACGACCTACCTAAACACCTAAGTCTCCAATCCAGGTTTATCGCCTATCCAGGTTCCATCCGCAGGGAGTCCGGCCGAGGTTTCCCATACGGCCCCGAACGATGTGTACAGGGTTCCGTGACACCTAACGGGTGCCCGGTATTCCCGGCCACGTACCTACCGCATCACAGCCCACCCCTACGGTCAGCGCTGTCCACGGCCTCCAGTAGGCTACAAACACCAGAAACTACTTGCAACTCCTGGACAGAGAACTAGGGTGAATAAGAAGTCGAGCGGGGTCATATTTCAGGGCCCAATGCATGGTAGTAGCTGTATCTTAAATCACACATACAGATCTCAGTGCTTAAGGTCGGCTTCAATGAAACAACCCACCATGTACTCCTACATGGCCTCTCATCGATACCTTTACCAAATCGTGTTCACCACACCACTCTCATTACCGACATAATCATTTCACTCTAGCCCATCACCCAGATGAACCAGACCTGACACGACTCTAAGCATAGCAGGCATAGCAAGGTAGGAACAACACATACATATGGCTCAATCAACTCCTACACATGCTAGTGGGTTTCATCTAGTTACTGTGGCAATGACAGGTCATGCAGAGGAAGTGGGTTCAACTACCGTAGCACACAGCAGTTTGAAACGCGTTGTCTTAATGCAGTAAAAGAGAGCAGGAGCGAGATCATGGGATTGTATCGATATGATCAAATGGTTGGTTGCTTGCCTGATGGTTCGATGCACTGATACGGTTCTTCGTTAGGGTAATCACGGTACTCCTCGGAGGCAGAACCTGCCGCAAAGAACACCGATACACAACCATCACCAAACAATGTGCAACAATATGATGCATGCATGAAACATGGCAATATGAGTGTGTTGGGCTAATGCAACTAAGACCAGAAGGGTTTGAACCAATTTGAACTAAAGATTCAAATTTCAAACTCATACATGGCCCTTTAAAGTGTTTTACCTTGTTCTGCATTAAACATCAAGTTAACTTGTTTAATCATGCATGAAAATAGTACAGATGGATAGATTGGATTTTTCTGATCATTTTTCATATATAACTTGTCTGATTTGGAGTTACAGATTAAAAGTTATGAATTTTTGAAATTTAAACTATATTCTGGAATTTCCTATATTAGATTAAATCCAGAAAATCAATTACTGCGTCAGCCTGACGTCAGTGTGACATCAGCAGGTCAACGGGACACGGTCCGGGTCAAACCTGACAGTGGGTCCCGCGTGTCAGTGTGATTAGATTAGTTAAAGTTTAATTAAAACTAAACCTATTTAATTAACAGGGCTGGGCCCCACCTGTCATTGACTCAGGAGAGTCAACCAGGGCCCACCCGTGGTCAAACCCGGGTCGGCTGCACCGGCGTTTAGCCGCCGGCGAGCCCGACGCGGCGGCGGAAGTGGTTTTGGCCGTTCCGGCCACCAAATGGGTCGCGGAGGCCATCGGAGTGGAGCTGAGGACGAGCCGCAGCTCTTGGTGGAGTCCGTTGGGGTCGGGGTGGCCGGAGTTGGCGCCGGCGACGACTTTGGCGGCCACCGGAGTTCGGCCGAAGGCGAACTCGGGGCTAAAGTGTGCGGTGAAGTGCGGGGAGTGCACGGTTGGACCCAACGCAGCGTGGGGAGTGCGTTGGACACCGTGGAGTGGCCGGAGGATGGCCGGGAGCACGTCGGCGACGAGATCCGCGGCGGTGGGTGCGGGTGGTCTTCGTGCGGTGGCTACACGGCTCGGGAACGAGAGAGGGAGGGTAGGAGGGGTAGCTAGGCTCACAGCGCACCCGTAGAGGCCACCGGCGGGGTCGGGGACGAGGTGAGGCGGCGACGGCGTTGAAGGGGATCTCCGGCGACGGCGGACTCGGGCGAGGTCGGTGCGGTGGACTCGGGCCGCACGAGCACACGGGGCTCGGCTAGCTCGATGAAGTGGACGGCGGCGGAGCTCCTGGACACGACGAGAAGACGCACGGGCGGCGGGGAGCGCGGCTACGACGTAGGCACGGCGGCGGTGGCATCGGCCATGGCTGGGGAGCGCGAGGGGGAGGAGCTGGAGGGGAGAGGGGGTGTCTGGGGGGTTCGGGGGAGAGAGGGGGAGTGATCCACGGCGTTAACCGGGCGAGTGGAGCGGCGAGGCGGCGAGCAGGTGCGTGGCACCCATGCGGTGCTCGCCGTCGAGCACCTGCCTGCCTGCCTGGCCGGCAAGCAGCTCGCTGGCGCGGCGCTGGGCTGGGCCGGCAGGTGGGCCGGGTGCTGGGCGCCAGGTAAGGTTTTTTTATTTTTGTTTCTGTTTTCTTTTTTTTAATACTTCTGCAACTTTGTTGAATTAATAAAAATACTTAGGCAACTCCTAAAATCACCAAACTACTCCTGGTCCATAGTTGGATTATTTCCAACATGAAACATTTTAGTTTGGAGATATTTGAGCATTTGAATATTTTACATAATTTTAAATGCCCAAATTCAAATATCTATGATTTAATTCAAAGACCCTAAGATGACCTAGGAAAATGTGCATCACTTTTGGCAGAGGTTCTGAACCAAGACAAAAATGGTGGGCATTTTAGAAGGGCATTTCAGGTTCATTGAAAAAGTTTTTAGTAAACCCTAGTTGGTTTCTGAGGGGGCTGGGGGTTCTGTCATCCCCATTTCAGTTTTCTGATGAAAGAATAAACATGATGCAACACTCTAATGCATGTACTAGCTAGGATGTGACAACGTCATCCACAACAACACCTCGATGTCCCCCATCCACCGTACTGGATGAGGATCCGTCGTCGATTTGGTCATCCCGTTGGCTCAGCCACCCCGTCCTCCACCTCCAAGGAGCTGCCCCGACGTTCCCGTCATCTTTCGCGCCACCTCCATTCCCACACCGACGTCTTCACCTGCACCACCGGAAGAGCATCATCATCACCGTTTCCTCGAATGAAGCTGCGGCCTAATCGGCGCCACCAAAGAGGTTGTACAATAATCATCGCATTTTCTTCTTGATTCTATCTCACAGTTCTGCCGGCACTCGGTCCTGAGCCGACATGGCGTGGCTCCATCCATGCGGTGTCGCCGGCCACTTCCTCCATGGCGTCGCTCCCTTGGCAGAGACATCCACATCAGTAGGAGCTCCTGCTGCTTTAGCTCTCGCTCGCGCTGCTACTCTGCTCTTGCTCTCGGTCCCCTGCCTTGTCTGCTCTTGCTCGCGCTTCTTCTCTCGCTCTTGTTCTTGATCTTGTCTTCTCTTGAATCGACTTTTGGGTCAGTCGATTTTCAGGGGGGGGGGGCTCGTCGGAGTTAAGGAAGAACCAACCGCACCAGGGAGGGGGGCTCGTCGGAGAGGTACCCCACTATCTATCTTAGGGTTCAGGCTGGGGGTGGTGGTCGCCAGCGGTGGTTGGACAGTGGCGTGGGGATTGCCGGAGAAAAAGCTCAGCACGGGGGGCTTAGAGGGATGGCCAGGGCTGCGGCGGACCGGCGGTGGGGAGTGTTTTCGGGGGGGCGAGGCGGCGCACCGCCGGCTGCGGCGGCTGTTTGGCCTGTGGTGGCTGGCGGCTCGGGGGGTGGAGGTTGAAGATGAACTGCGGGCCCTTGATTTCGTATCCAACGGCTGCAAAATAGACTGACCACAGATGAAAAAGTCAGTCGACTGACGTGTAGCCTCACCTCTAGTGCGTTCTGTTTCGACAGTAAAATTCAGTTTCGACAGCAAAATTCAGTTTCGACAGTCAAGTTCAGTTTCGACAGTGAAATTCAGTTTCGACAGTTAAGTTCAGAGATGAGCGGCTGATGTATTTTACACCTAGCACTTTGTGGTTATGTATTTTACGTCATCTATTGGAGATGCTATTAGAATTCCACTCAGGTTAACGTTGTCTCTCTTGTCCTGCTTTAGCCTCGGCATCGTACAACTCACCGGAGCTGCTCCAACAATGAAACCCTCCATCACAGCGGAGCAGTACCTCGGGCTCCATCTCTAGACGCCTAAGATCTTCTTCCCCTCCTCTGACAGCCAAGTCAGCCGGAGCATCCTCACTGGCCAACCCAATCACGCTGAGATCGACATGGCTTCACCAAAGAGGTTGTACACTTGTTGCATATATTTTTTACTCTACATGTTATATATATTGTCCACTGAGCACATGGAGTAATGGGAAATACGCTTATTTTATCCTACTATATGACAAGCAGTGAGGTACAAGGAAATTTAGCTATCTGTGATGGACTCTCTTGAATGCCATCATTATTTATCTCTACGCATTTGAGCTATGCATTTGTCGATGGCCTTGGGAGTTGAGCTAGTAGGGCAGTGACCTGGGTCCAAAGTAATAGAAGTAGCACAAAAACATTTTTAGTGTAGGCTTTTCCTTGCTCAAGCCTGCCTACTAGAATCGCCAGTGCTTGAAAGGAAAAGAGAATGAAAAACATAGGAATTGGAAAGTTTCGTATGGCACTACTTTTCTGAATTTGGTGCAAGGAATGGAGCAACGGAAAACTGTAGGATTTGTTCCTTTAGTGTCTTCTTGACAGAAAAACCGTAGGAATTTTAATTTCCACTTGTCCTCCTTTTCGAATTCCTATTCATTAAGCACAAGACTAAGAGATAGTAGCATAATAGTGTTATAACTGTACATTTTCTTGTGGTTTGACTTAATCTCACCATGCTTCTTTGAATCCTGTGATCTTCCAATTCTTGTTAACCAAACACCCAGATTGGCAGAAATCCTGTGTTTTTAAATTCTCTATTTTGCACGTGCATTCCTATCCTATTCCTATCTATTTCCTATCCCTGCATTGTTAGAATCCTCAAATGCAAACAAGCCCTTACACAATAACTTATGTTACAGATATGTGTCAAAGAAAACCTTGTGTGGTTTGTCCTGCTCCTGCGGTGTTATGTTCCACCCCAGCTCAGCTCCTCCAACGACGTAAGGGTTCACCACAGCAGGGATCCGCTCTCTAGACTATCTTTCACCACCTCAGATCTTCTTCCCCGTTGCCGGCAGCCATGACAACTACATTACCATCATCAACTGAGCAGATGACCTTGAGGACTACACGGGTCCGCAAGAGAGGTTGCACTCTTTCGTGTCTGCTTATGTTATGCATCACTTAATATGATGAAATGCTACTTTATCGTCGTGTTCACCTATTAGGCTCTGAGTCAGGTCCAAACTTATGCTGAAACTTGAGTTTTTAAATGGTTGTTGGGTACATATTGGGGCAGCAATCAGTACTATGTGTGTACTATCTGGTTAATCTCGAGTGTCTACTATGAGTTTCATGTTGGGTGCAAACAAACATTAAAGGAGCCATTATCTGTATTTTTTAACTAAAGTTATTATCTACCTTCTATCATTGGCTTTGGGTCTATCCACAGTTTGCTACCATCACTCTGGATTTGTGCATGCACTCCTTACATAATCTCACTATGTTTTATTCCTATGCATGTCGGTTATTGTACACAATGGAGCTGAACATGTAGAGCAAAAGAGACGAGCCTTGCATGGCAATAAAATTTCATGCAGACGTCGCTCCATGGTGGGTGTAAAGGCAGCCCCCCTCCACCCATTCGGATCGTAATCAAGAGGAAGATAACTATTCCGAGGGGGATTCAGAAGCAGAAGACCACTCCTATTTACCCCATGAGGTCTACGCTCTAACTTGGCATGCTGATGTTGGTAATATCATGCATATGGTGCCTTGCATTGCTTACTGTATACATCAAAGATGTCATCTGCCTAGTTTAGACATGCTTTGTGTCAATGCCATCTGTTTAGTTTCTTTATCGTATATGTGAATCATGCAATGCCATCTTGTTTAGCCAGGCATCATATATGTGAATTTTGCAATGCCACCCTGGTTAGCCAGTCATCTTATATGTGAATTATATCATGACATCATTTTTTATTACGTGTTAAATTTGTCAACAATTTTTGTACATTCAATTACTCTTCCTGTGCATCAGCCATTCAGCACGATCATGGAAAAATCTGGAGTGGAAACAAGATCTTCAGAGCAAACAATGGTATCTGATGAAGCGCATGTCTTGCTGGTTACAGATAGCTCCTCAGAGGAGGATTCAAAGACAGATGACCAGTCCTATCCCCCCCCCTCCCGAGGTGCATGCTCTCACTTGGTAGGGTTATGTTTCTCATATCGTGCATATGGTATCTTGCATTTCTATGTCATTTTGTTAGTTTAGACATGCTTTGTGTGAATGCCACCTGTTTAGTGTCTAATTACCATATATGTGAATAATGCAATGCCATCTTGTTGCAAGACATTATATATGTGAATTATGCAATTCTATCTTGTTGCAAGGCATTATATATGTGAATTATGCAATGCCATGCATTTTAGCCAAGCGTCATATATGTGAATTATATCATGTCGTCCTTTTTTTGTATTTCTCATTACTTTTGTCAACAATGTTTGTATATTCAACTGTTCCTCCTATGCATCAGCCATTTGAATTGGTATGGAGAAATCTGGAGTGAAAACAAGGTTTTCAGAGCAGACAATGCTACCTGCCGAAACAGATATCTTGCTGGCTACAGATAGCTCTTTAGAGGAGGATTCAGAGGTAGATGACCAGTCCTATTATCCCCCTGAGGTGCATGCTCAAACTTGGCAGGGTTATATTACTCATATCATGCATATGTTGTATTGCAATGCTTAGTTTTTACATCATATACACGATATTGAATGCCATCTCCTTAGTTGACACATCATATATGTGATTGCCCTCTGCTCACTTCCTTAGTATATAAATCATATATTTGAATTATATCATGCCATGATGTTTACATAGATAGCATGTATCTGAATTATGGCATGCCAACCCATTTTCTAAAGAAATAATATAGTTATATCATCTCATCCTGTTCACATAGTCATCATATTTTGAATTATGTCATTCTATCCATGGATTATATCATGCCATCATGTTTCCATCGATGGCATGTTTGTGATTTATGGCATGCCAACCACTTTAATAGACACATCGTATAGTTATATCATGTCATCCTGTTTACATAGTCATCATAATTTGAAGTATGTCATTCTATCATGTTTAGTTAGCCATCATACATGTGAAATTGTGTCATGCTATCCTGTTTAATTAGCCATCATATATGTGAAATTATGTCCTGCTATTCTGTATGGTTAGACAACATAAATGTGAATTATTTCATGCCCTATTTTCTTCCCTACTATCCATTGCACCTGTCTATCTTACAATGTATGTACATTAAATTACTTTTCTTGTTTATTAGCCATTTCAATTGGAGGGGGTGATGGCAGTATCTGTGGGAGTAAAAACACGGTCTTCAGAAAAGATCGTGCTACCTGTCGATGGAGATAGAACCACGGTTGTACTTGCCCAAGAACCAACCCCACCACACATAACCCAGACTCACGCAGATTGTACCCTACCCAGTTGGACAGAGAACCCGCTACACCCCTTCTAACCCCAACCCCAACAGATAGTAACCCAGTTCCCGTTGACACAACACCGTCTCCACCATAGAGCACCCAAACACGAGCAGTTAGTAAGGCAACTGTAGTGCCCAAAGCACGAGGACCACCACTCTGAACCCCAAGTCAATGCTTAAAGCAGAAGAAGAATTGTTCTCAGGTCAGGTTCCGTAGCTATGGTTCATACTACTTTGCTCTTGCATCACTGTGTTTACTCATACCAACTAATTTCAAATTTGAAGGGTGCAATTGAAACTCCAATGGCCCAACAGGTATGTTTAAACCTTTTTATTTAACGTGTTTGCTATTGTAACATGCTCTATGTTGATTTTAGTTTCAATTGAATAAACAATTATGTTCTCATGCCATGCACATTACAAGTGTTGTTATTGCGGTGTAGTTTCCCACGCATATATTCTGTCTATGCTGCTTTGTCTTAAATAAATATGATTCGAACTGTATCTATCTTGATTTGGCAACATAAACTAGAATGATATAGACCATACAGTGACCATACTACATAGATATATGTTTGTTTCATGTTGTTATCTTGTCCACCTTACTACTGAACTGGTTTACAAAAATGAGTTTCATATACTACATTGTAAACCTGTGATGTGTTTATTTGTTTCTCTTTTAGAACGCGGATAAAATATTGGAGAAGAGTACCCCATTATGCAATGGTAAAGGAAGTAATGCAGATAAGGTTGAAGATAGTGAGACATCCCTATTGGTGTCCAAGAAAGCTGATAAAAACTATATTGAAGACACTGAGACAACCCCAAAGTCCTGTCTTGATGTAGTGTTCGAGTTACTTGCTACTACTGTTGGCACCAGCTCTTTGAACTCGCTGCCTAAATTAGTTCGGCTTTGGAGTCTCAACTTCAAGTTGAAAGACATCGATCAGATGTTATGCGACAGGAAGCCGAAGGACTGAGGAAGTCCCTGCAGAATTCAGATGCATACTTTCTGGTGCAACAGCAAGTGCTGGAGGATTTAAGCGCCAAACAAGAGAAAGTTAATAAGCTTGCTAAGCATCTTGCCAGCATTATGGGTACCCAGGATATTGTTTCTTGAGATCTTCTGAAGTGGTTTCAGTTCTGGACTTGTTTTGCTGCGGCGTTTATATGCTGCTTTGTTCCCTATATTTGCACTAGTGGCGAACATTGATGCCTAGTGGATGTAATATGTGTAATAGTCGTGATAGCCTAGCATAAGTTGCTTGCTTATTTATTTCCTTATTGTCTTGTTTATTTATTTTCTTGTAGTCAGTGCAGTTCTTTTTCCGCGGTTTGCTAGTGGCCGCAATAACCTATTTTTTGAAACTAGGCCACAATAACCATGAGCTACATATTTACTGTAGTTAACATGGGCCTCCTACGGGCCATAAAACAATATGCCTTCTAAGGGCCGTAGAAACAATGGGCCTTCTGCGGCGTAGAAACAATGGGCCTTATATGGGCCATAGACACAATGGGCATTCTAGGGGCCATATCATCACTGGGCCTTCTACGGGCCATATGATCGATTGTCCAAACATGGTCCAATAACGGACCACTTTATGGACGCAAATGGGCTAGAGTTGAAATCATTCGTTCATGGGCCGACCATAACGGGTTGTCGTTAATCGGTCGTATTTGATGACGCTATGAAAATGGCCCAACGTATTAACGGGCCACAAACGGGCCGACTGTAACCATGTGCTGAATTTGGCCCACAAGCAGAAAATGACAGTAACGGGTCATAAGTAAACGAATGCTGGAAATGAGCCCAAGAATAAATGGGCCCTGAGAAGGACGAAAGATAACATGGGCTAGAAACGGCCCAATGGAATAATGGGCCGTTAATGGGTATAAAGTGATACACTATTCATTACAGGCCAGTTTTACCACGGGCCGTTAATGGGCCGAGAGTTACTAAGGGCCTCATATGGGCCGAAAGACGTCATGGGCCATACATGGGCCGGAAGTTTAAACGGGCTAGAATTATATTGGACGACCTAGATGATGATACTAGGCCTAATTTGGATAGGTCGTAAACGGGCCCTGGGTTAGTGGGCTGTAATTGGGCTATATGCGAACAGGCCGTTAACACGCTTGCCGTGGGCTGGCCCACCACCTTTTGACGAAGTCAAACGGGCCGGCCTTTTCATAGGAATGGGCCTCTGTTGGGCCATGCCACGTGTCGATGTATCATAGGCGCTTTGGGTCTGATGAGTGGATGACATATGTCCCAACTGTGAGCCGACACGTGTTTCCTCCAGCCAATGATGATTTTACACGTGGAAAATCCCCATTGGTCGGGGTTGTTAACGGGTTATCGGATCCAAAACCGGACCTGATAGCTTAAGGCGTTCCATTACGGTCGATGCCACGTGTCGGTCACCCTTGACGAAAGCACTTCTGTGATGCACGATTTATTGTCATGGAAGTGGACACTTCCGTGATGATAATTTTGGTAATGTCATGGAACACTTCTACGACAGCACAGGTATGACTATCTTGATTCTGTCGTAAATTTGTCATGGATATACATGCATGACAGAAAACGTGACCTACTGTGACAAACACATATCATCACGGAAGTGTATTTTTTTGTAGTGGATGCAGCCGGAAAGTCTTCAGCAGCTTTAGCTTCAAACTCACAAGCAGACACAGAAGGGATGGCTTCAGGGAACCCCCGGCGGTTCAAATCTGATGGACATGTGGCATGCATGCAACTCATTGAGAGTTTTTCCATGATCCCACACGCGCCTGGTTTGTCTGGTGGTCTTTCCGACTTCTATGGTATTCAGGCAAAAGAGATATAGCATTAAAAGTAGTTTTAAATGTGTGTCTCTGTATCTTCAGTTGACAAGGGCGCAGCGAATCTACTCGCGCCTATATATATGACAACACTATTCTGATCCTGGGATCAGAATAGTTATTCTAATCACGGCTTCCTTATATAGGTGCGAGTAGATTCTCCCGAACTCCTGAACCGGCCGCGATAAAAAAAATTCCAACCCAGCTCGATCCGCCACCTTCCCCGACCCTGATCCCCCACCTCCCGCATCTCTCGACCCAACCGGCGACGTGCTCCCCGCCCCGCCCCCAACCAGCGCCGCCACTGCCACTTGCCCCCTTACTGGCGATGCAGTCGCCACCCCAGGATCCCACCTCCGTTGCCCCGGCCACCAACCGTGCCGCCTCCACGTCCTTCCTCCCCCTGCTTCAACCGCCGCACTGGCCTCCCTTCCCCTTGCTTCAACGACGGTGGAGTCTCTTCCTCCCTGACGACGCGCGGCGACGGCTCTTCATCCCGGACTGGCGCGACGGCTGCCCCATCCCACCCGTGAGATCTACAGCAGATGCCCCCATCCACCCCGCGGGATCAGCCACCATCGGAGCCTTGTGCGCCCTCCTTCCCGCCCCGAGTTGCATCCCCCGCTCCGGCGCGTCGCTACCTTGGACAGCCCTGGCGATGAAGGGCTTCGCAATGTCACTGACCTCTACACGGGGACCTTTTTCGATGGGTACGTAGGATACCTGGACGATGGGATGCAGCAGGTCAATGCAGCCCCTCCACACCGTTCAGCTCCTACAGCCAGCTCGCTCAAAAGTCGACAACAACCTCCATTGAATTGTCGCCTGTGCTGCATCCTCTACTCTGCTTCCATCAACCTTGCTCCAAGCAGGGCTCCACCTCCCGCCGCCATCAATGGTGAGACTCCTTCCCTCATTGTCCTTAATCTGTTGCATCACTAATGAACAACCGACAAGAGGGTCACCGCATCTATCCTTGTCCCGGTTTGCTCAGGGATCCAGCACCTCGACCCCCAACTCCATCGTCTCAACTGATGAGAAGTTTAAAGACAGCGCCGCGTGCAGGAATTTCTCAGCACAGGCGATGGGAAGTTCAAAGACAAGGTCGCGTGCAAAAATTGCTCATCACAAGCGACGAGAGGTTCAAAGACAGAGTCAAGTGCAAGAATTGCTCCTTGTCGGTGACGCGTCCGGGGCAGACTACCCAGACGCCGCCAGCTGCTGCACCAACAGCCGAGTGCGCCGCCAACTGCTGCGCCAATAGATGCACCCCTACAATCTCTCAATCACCGATGTTCCAATGTGCTGGTGACGCTTTCTGTCATCCAGTTCGTTTTTTTAGTCGATAAGTGCTAGCCCGTTAGTCTGATGAATTCCTAAACGGTTGTAGTTTCTGAAATCTTGATGGTATTGATCAAGTTTGCAGTTTGTCGGGTGTAGATGGTATTCAGGTGCGCTCCATGTAGCTACTTGGAATTATTTGTCAGTGTATTCTCCGCATTTGCTATCTCGCTCCCTGCTAAAACTGATGCAGGTGATGAGTACAATTTGGTAACGCTAGAGTTGCTTTGGCATAGTGTTGAGTATATGCATGCAGTGCATACCCTAATGCGTTGACCAAAAATGTTGGATGGCCTTAAGGCCCATTTATTTAGCGTAAAAGAAATTAGTTGCAAAAATTTCAAGAAGTTCTACACAGCAAGTCTAGAGACGTATAGTGAAGTTCTACTAAAAAGTACGCCACATACTATGGCTATGCGTTGGTGAAGTTCTACTACGGCTGTACGCCAAGCTCAACTACATGTATATGCTAAAAGACATCATTAGACAAAACTGCAGGCCACAACCGTGCCCCTCCGCAGCACAGCCGTCGTTACGCCTGTACACAGCCAGCCACCGGGCAACTCGTCCAGCGCAAGTGTAGCACCACATCTTCTCACATCCTGGGCCCCATCATTGCCGTCTTCCAAACTCTGGGCCTTGGTCGTGGGAGGCAGCGAGAATTATGCGGTACAAATGTGTGGATATTCAGATAAGGAATTGAGAGAAAAGTTCAAATTTTAAGTGTATTTTCTTTGTTTCGAAAAAAGCTAGTGGTTCAAATTTAAATAACGGAGAAGTTCAATATTTATTACAAAACCAAGAAGGTTAAAATAAAAGAACAACGCATCTCAATATTTAGAAAAAACAGAGGTCAAAATTTTCAACAATCGATACAACAAAGTTTATAAAAATGGGATTTTTCGAGGTTGTTTATAAAATCAGACTTCAAATTTAAATAATTTGGTGCTTCGATGTATATTACATAACTTAGATTTTCCATATTACTAAAAGAATAGCCCAAAGAACTTTGAATTAAAAATAGAGCAGTTAAAAAACTTAAATACATTTTCCCTTTAAAAAACTCGAGGTTCAAAATTAAACAACGGAGAAGATTAATGTTTATTACAAAACCAAGAAGGTCAAATAAAAAAAGTGCCGTTCAACATGAAAACAACCGGAAGTTCTGCTACTACATAGTGTGTGTATCATATTACAATAACTATTTGTTGCTATTAGAAGTTCAACGTGAAAACATGAGGAAGTTCAACTACTACACTGAATGAATTTCTGATGAATAACTTTTAAAACCGTCGCGAGTATGAAAAAATGATCAGAAGTTCAAAATTTGGGAGCAATTTGATTTCAAAAAGCAAATAAAAAACTCAAATTATAAAACCGGAAAAAGTTGAACTACATGGTGTGTGTTTAATGTGAGAAAAATGAATAAAAAGGCAAGGTCCAAATTTTTTGTTGCTATAAGTTTAAGTCCTCGGTCGGAGAAAGTTTAAAAAATTAAGAGAGGTTTGTACAATA
Source organism: Triticum aestivum (assembly GCF_018294505.1). NCBI lineage: Eukaryota > Viridiplantae > Streptophyta > Magnoliopsida > Poales > Poaceae > Triticum > Triticum aestivum. The sequence continues at coordinate 372,520,458 of NC_057797.1, read as the reverse complement.
GCAATATCATTAAAAAAATGGAGTTCAAATTAAACACAAAATCTAAAATAAGAAGTTCAAATTAAAAAGACGAAGAAGTTCAATGCTTGTTACAAACCCCAAAAAAGGTAATTAAAAAAAGCATCTCCAACAATTTTATAAAAAGATTTTCTCTCTTAAAATAAACGTAGAAGTTCAAATTTTAAAACGGAGCGGCTCGATGTCTATCAGAAAGTAGGATTTTTTTTATTACTAAAATAAATAAAAACAGGAAGTCCAAATTAAAAAGATGGAGAAGTTCAATGATTATAGAAACACAGATTTTCCTCGTTATTAAAGAATAGAAACAAGAAGTTCAAAAATTAAATAACAAGAAGTTCAACTTTTAATAATAGAGCGCTTCAAAATTTCATTTAAAAGATTAATAAATAAAACCAAGAAGTCCATATTAAAAAGATGGAGAAGTTCGATGATTATAGAAAAATCAGATTTCCTCGTTATTGAAGAATGGAAACAAGAAGTTCAAAATTAAAATAATAAGAAGTTCAACTTTTAAAAAATATAGCGCTTCAAAATTTCATAAAAATGGATTAAGAAAATCAAATTAAAAATTCATTAAAAAAACTCATATATTTTCATGTAACCAAGAGAAGTTCAGATTCATAACTGCCAGAAGTTCACGTACTACATGGTGCACATTTTGTTTTAAAAATGAATAAAAAAGCAAAGGTTAAATTTGTTGTAATAAGTTCAAGTCCTCCGTCGGAGAAAGTTAAAAAATTATTGTGAGAGAGGTTTGTACAAAAGGAATATCATTTGTGTAACACTGTCGAATGGATAAGAAAATTACAAATGAAAATACGTCACAGAAGTTCAACGTGAAAACAACAGGAAGTTGAACTACTATGGTGAATTAATTTTAGATGAAAAACTTTTAAAATCGTCGCGAGTATGAAAAAATGACCAACACAGGAAAGTTGCGTGTTTACGGCAGCTTTCCACCGGTATATTATTTGCTCAATTTCGGTGAGTGTTCCGATGAGTGGACGGAGAGCTATGGGAAAAACACGTGAAAACGAGAGTGAAGTTCAACTAGACATGCCGAGAAGTTCAGGTTCTTCACGCGGTGCATTTTCGAAGAATCTGTTTCGAAATTACTTGAAAACAACTAGGAATCAGAGAAAACCATCAACATGAAAAAGTTTCGCATTTTTTGTAGCTTTTCAGCGGTATTATTATTTGCCCCATTCTGATAAAATTTGAAGAAATTACAGTGAAAATACGTTTTTAGCCATTTTCAAAATTGACTTAAAACCATAACGAATTGGGAGAAACAATATATACCAAAAAGTTTTGCATTTTCCCAAGCTTTCCACCGCCATATCATTTGCTGCATTCGGAAGTACGGTTAAAAATTAGCTCAAAAATATCATTTAACATGAAAAAGTAGCGCATTTTCTAAATTGCATTAGCCGTTTTCATAAATTAGTTTTAACATTTTCTAAATTACTCGGTGGAAGTCGGTGGAACTTGTACCATTTTCTAAATTACTTTTAAACTGTACAAAATTAGAAAAAACTTTTAACATGAAAAGTAGCGCATTTCCATAAGCTTTCCAATGCCATATCATTTGCCTCAATAGGATTAGCCGTTTAGAAATGGCATCAAAAATACAAACTTGGTTGTTCGGTTTGTGAAATTTTATGATTTGCCAAATTACTCTTTATCCATAGGGAATTAGAGAAAACATTCAACATGTGGAGCGAGCGGTTTTGCAGCAGCTTTCCAACGTCATATTATTTGCCTCATTCCGATAAACAGTTTCGAAATGCGATCGAAAATACGATTCACGTTTTTTGTATCAAGAAAAAATATTTTAAAAACTGCTCTTAAACAGCTTACATTTTGCCAAAATTTTGACTTGGGTCATGATACTAGTGTCCATAGCTTTCCAATGGTGTTTCGCAAGCCCCATTTGGGCAATGTTGGCCGAAGTTCAACCTAGCACTAGGGGAAGTTCAGGTCGAACAACTCAGGCAGTAAAACAGCAAAAACGCAATTTCATCACGACTTGAGAGAAAAATCCGCCAACAAGCGAGATACCTATTAGAAACCGGTATTTAGTTGCTAAAAACATTTCTAGATTACACTAACATCATATAAAACACGACTAATCAGAATAATTCGTGGGGGGAAGCCAAGGTTGCGAAGATAGCCCGAAGGTCGAGTTCGTATAGAGGGAAGTTCAGGCGCGTTACTCAGGCAGTTCAGGTTGTGATCAGAATATTATTCTGATCCCGTGATCAGAATATATATGTAATCAGAAAAGACCAAATCAACATTGCGCAGATAAACTTTGAGGACAAATCAATGTTGAAGACAATCCAAATATGAAGATAATGCAATCATGACGCCAAATGAAAATCTTGGAGAAAGTTTGATGGTGGCATAACCCACCGTATAGGAAGTATTAGACCCAGACTCGGCGCACAATTATCGTGGTGCTCCGAAGTCAAATTCCACATTAATGTATTCACACTTAGAGGGTAAGTCTTTTTGAATTGAAGATATACGTTACTTCATCTGTTGCACATCTAAGTCACCAACATGCATAAGCATTAGGATGTGTGTCCATTCACAGGACATTCGATGATTCTAAGATATTTAGCTCACACCGTAGCTTGCAAAACCTTTTCTCATCCAAGGGCTTTGTGAACATATCTGCATATTGCTCTTCAGTGTTGACGTGAATGATATCAATGTCTTCCTTCATGACATTATCTCTAAGAAAGTGATGACGGATCTGAATGTGCTTTGTCTTCGAGTGCTGAACTAGATTTTTGGTAATCTTGATGGCGCTTTCTTTGTCGTAGTAGAGTGGCACATGCTTCAGGTGGATGCCATAGTCCTTGAGAGTTTGCTTCATCCATAGAAGCTGAGCGCAGCAAGATCCAGTAGCAATGTATTCAGATTCAGTAGTGGAGAGTGATACGCAGTTCTGCTTCTTTGAAGACTAACAGACAAGGGATCGTCCAAGAAAGTCACATTTCCTGATGTGGACTTGCGATCGATGTTGGAGTAAATGACCACGGGTAGCCTCATCAGCCCCCCGTGGTATTTCAAGACATCGGGGCCGGTTGCACCACTCGCACCTCGCGGACGAAGGGCCAACCCTTCTGGCCGTCCGGCCGGAAGACCGGTTGCCAAAAGACGGCGTCCCCCAACAGACGGCCCCCCATGGGACCGACATCTAGCAGCCAGCCTCGTGCCACCTCAAAGTTTGCACCCATTCATGGCAATTAGACGGGGCGTGGCTACAATGCAACCTGCCACCCCCGAATCTAGGGCTGAGCGTGGCTACGTACAGTATGGGCATACAAAGCGGACACCCCCACCCGGCAGGGTACTGTTGCCACGCAGCCCGTGACATCACCTACGACATAGGGAGCTACGCTCCCGCGATGGGCAGTCGGTACGGCCTGTAGGCGACGGGCCCAACCAGTCCGTGAGCCACCAGAAGGCGGCGAACACCGGTGCGAGCGGGCACCGCCGGGGTTCCCGCTTCCCTTGTATGCCCATGTCGAGGGCCCTGAAGGAGCTGACGCTGATCACCACGGGTAGCGCCGCCATCGGCGCCGACGGGTCAAGAAGGTGTGGGTCGTCCCCCCTGGGGTCCACACCGAGGGCTCCTCCCGAGAGCTCGTGCTCCACGTCGCCATGCCTCCTCAGTCTTGGATTTTCCTTCCTTCCTTCTTCGCCTCCATCGTCCCGCAGGCGGAGCCCCTAGAGCTTTGGCTGCAGCACGCCGGCTGCAGCACCCTCGCGACCGAGGCAGAGGTCGCGGTCGTTGCCCCGGGCGAGGTCTTCATGACTCGAGGTTGGAGCGAAGTCGCCCGGGTCTGCAGGACAAGAGGCGCCTTCGCGGTCCACTTGGAGTACGACGGTGCTTCGGTGATGTTCTTCAAGGTCTTCGATGCGGACGGGCGCCGGCTGGAGTGCTGCCCCGGGAGAGGTGGCCGGGACCCTGCTGCGGCGAGGACTAGGCCCGCCGACCGCTCCCTTGGCGGCTCCTCAGGCGGTGGTGGCGTCAGAGGTTCCAGCGACTCCGGCGAACTCTTCGCGACTCCGGAGATGAGCGACGACAGCTATGAGCCCCCGAGCCGGCGCCGCTCCTGGAGCAAGGCGGGCTCGTCAGGCCGCCGCCAACTCTGATCTGGATGGGGCTGGCGCCGGTGCTTGACGGCCCACTATTGATGATGGCATCTTTTGCAGTGGCGCGTATAGTTAGCGTCCCTTTTAGGGTCTGTTCCCTGCGAGGAATCAAAGACGTGCCCTGTGGGGGCTTGTAAGGTGCCTGTGATCCTGCTTGTTAATATAATCCTTGTCGTAAAACTGTGCAAGTTGCTCATTCCGTCTTAGCTCAGTTCTCCCTTTCGAACCTCGCGAGGGCTTGGTGCTCTGCGCCGACAGGTCCCAGTCCCAAGGCGGCATCAGCCGTCGCTGGTATGCCAGGTCGCGATGCCGTGGTCAAGGCCAGGAGGTGAGAGACCCGGGGTCCGGTAAGAGCCCTGAGTCACGATGCTCAGGAGGTCCCCTTTGGCGCTCAAGCAGTCGTCGTTCGGTGAGAAAGGAGAGTGGCGTCACTAACACGGGATTGCATTAGGTGCGGGGATGGTGCCACGGTAGCTGGTGCTTCCGGATGGTGACTTATCTCGAGAATCAGGGACCGCTCCCTGGTGTGTCGCCGGGTCTGTGCACCGGCAGGCGCGAGGTTGCTCGGTGAGGTCCTCGCGTGTCCCTCCCCTCTCGCCTTTGCTCCCCTTTCCGCTCTACGTCCTCAGGTCCCGGCCCTCAAGCGAGTCTCAGCTGTCGCTGGTATGCCAGGTCGCGATGCCGTGGTCAAGGCCAGAGAGTGAGGGCTGGAGAGCCAGTAGGAGCCCTGAGTCACGATGCTCAGGCACCCCCCCTTTAATGTGCAAGCGGTTCGCACGAACGAGAGTGAAGGAGACGCCGCAAGGGCCTTGCCTGGCGCAGCTCCTTTAGGAGATCATGTAGACTCATCACAGAAAGAACAAGGGGTTGCCATGACAATTGACAGTCAGCCGTTGGTTGCTTCCGAGGGGCGATGAGGCACTGAAGGCTTGACGAGGTGGCGCCATGCGGGGCTGCCGCGGCCAGAGCTCAGCCATTCAGGTTTGTCGGTGTTGCAGGGACGGACCCATGCGCAAGCGTCGTGCCGTTTGAGAGCAGTTCCGTCAGTTGGCGTCAGTTGGGCTGGCAGCTTGGTCAAACACATTAGCCGCGCAGGAGTGGATTCATTCAAATAGATGCTGGGAAGGCGTACGTCACTGGGTCTGGCCTGAGCGACTTGGGGATCATGCAGTCCAAGGGGCACCCCCAACAAGGTAAGCTAACAACATGAAATAAACGGGATACATGCCGCAGGGACGGACCCACGCGGCCTCGGAATAATGCAGCCCTGGGGGGGCGCTCCCAGCTGGAAGTAAAACTTGAAAGATGTCACCTGATGATGTTGAGGATGAAGGAGTGTTGGTGTAGCAGACTCAGTGGGCTGCGGAAGCCGATCATCACGAGCCCCCAGGCCCAGGGGCCTCGGGAGGCTCCGGAGGCGCTGGTGGCTCCCTGCAGGCCATCTCCATCTCCGCCAGGGCTGCAGAACGCCTGGCCTCTCGTGCTTCCATGATGCCCCTCATGAGGCACTGGTACGTGACAGCCGCGTTCGGCAAGCCGTAAGCCATGCGAACGCAGCTGTGGGGTGGACCTCTGCAGCGGCCCACTCATGAGGGCCAGAGGCGCTCCAGAGAGGCGACTCGGTTGAGCCCTGGTATGTCGATGCAGACGCGCATCCCACCATCCTCGCCTGGATGGGGAGCCACTGCTGGTATACGGCGGCCGCCTTTCATGGCCCTTGACTCCTGTAGCTCCTGAATGGCCTTGCGGACGAACTCCTGAGGGTCTGGCTCTCCTTGCCTTACTCCTTCTTGAGGGAAACGTGATTCAAAGCACGCCTCCACGTGGTGCCCAAGCGCCTCCCTCGTGTCCCTAGCCAGGTCGGTGGCCCTCAAGGGAAGAGCCCTCGAGCCCTGCCTGAGGAGGGCGCTGGGCGCGCTTTCCTATGCGACGGCAGGAGGTTCCCGCTGGGTAGGCACGGGCCCAGAGGGTCCTGCCTCCTGAGGGACCGGGCCGGACAATGTCTTCTTCTTCTTGGGGGCGGTCTCGGGAAGCCTCCTGCTTCTGCGATCCGGGTCTTGCACGGACGCGGCCTGAAAGGCTCGTTCCAGGGAACACACCGCGTCCTTCTCTTCACAGGGCACCGTGATGACTCCGCCACTTCCTAGCATCTTGAGGACGTTGTAGCCATGGTGAGTTACGGCCATGAACTTGGCCAGCGCCGGGTACCCAAGGATAGCATTGTACGGCAGGCGTATGTGGGCGACGTCGAAGTCGATGTGCACGGTGCGGTAGTTGTCACGTGCCCCGAAGGTGACAAGGAGGCGGACCTGCCCAATCGGGACCGTGGAGCCGTCGGTGATTCTGGAGAAGGGCTTGGTTGGCTGAAGCTGGCTGTAGGGCACTTGCAGATTGTTGAATGTTTCCACGGACAGGACGTTGAGCCCTGCCCCGCCGTCGATGAAGGTCTTGGTGACCACCATGTTGCTGATGATTGGGGAACAAAGCATCGGGAGGACTCCGGCTGTAGCCGCACACTTGAGCTGATCTGCTGAGCTGAACGTGATGGCCCACACTGACCACCTGAGAGGGCGTGTGGCTTCAAGCCTGGGGAGGACTGCATTCACTTTGCGGGCGAACTGCTTGAAGATGCGTTGAGAGGCTGGGGCCTGAGCCCCGCCCAGGATACAGGCGATCGCGCGCGGCTCCTGGAAGCCCCCAGCCCCCTCGTCTTGGTGGCGGTCCTCGTTTCTCCTTGGCTGCGGCGGCAGAGGAGGGAGGCCTGCGTTGCCATGCGGGCGATCCTCGCGAGGCTGATCCCTCCAGTCTCCCTCGCGAGGCGGGTCTTGCCAGCGGTCCTCGCGAGGTTGATCGCGCCACTCTTGGCGCGGGCCACGGTCTTCCCAGCGTCCTGCGTTCCTTCCTCCTCGTCGACCGTAGCCCCGGTCACCGCGGTCGGGGCGACGGCCGATCCTTCCTTCCCGCACGGCTCGGAGCTCTTAACATTCGTTGGTGTTGTGGGTGTGGAGGTCGTGGTACACACAGTACCGGCTGCCCTTGGAAGGTTCGGGCTGATCTCTTCCCCGCTTGGTGTCTGGTTCTTCCGCGAGCACGACAGCCCCCTTGCGCTTCATGTCCTTGGCCTTGGGCTTCTTCTCTTCTGGGTCTACGGCAGGCAGCTCGAGGAGGGAGAGACACCCTTCCTCAGCCCTGGCGCACTTGGTCGCCAAGTTGAACAGCTCCAAAGAAGTGTACAGGTCTTCATGCATCGCCAGCTCCTCCTTCATTTTGACATCGCGCACGCCGTCGGAGAAGGCTAAGATGATGGCCTCCTCGGTCACCTTGGGAATCTTGAGGCGTGCGTTGTTGAAGCGCTGGATGTACTTCTGCAGGGTCTCCCCGGGTTGGTGCTTGATGCGGCGCATGTCGCTCACGGCGGGTGGCCGGTCGTGAGTACCTTGGAAGTTGGCGATGAAGCGGGTGCGCATCTCGTCCCAGGAGGAGATCGTGCCTGGAGCCAGGTTCAGGAGCCAGGTGCGGGCCCCGTCCTTGAGAGCCATGGGAAACCAGTTCGCCATGACCTTCTCGTCTCTGTTGGTAGCTTCAATGCCCAGCTCGTAGAGCTGGAGGAACTCCACAGGGTCAACCGTACCGTCGTAATGAGGAGGCAGGTCCGGCTTGAACTTGCCGGGCCACGCGATGCTGCGTAGCTCGGTGGTGAAGGCACGGCAGCCTGTTGTGGCCACGGGAGGCCTCGGGTGACAGAGAGCTTGGCCTTGCATGTCCCCACGCGCTGCAGCTAGGTCTTGTCGTGCAGGAGCAGGAGCATGGTCGTGACGTGCTGGGGCAGGGAGCGCCCGGGCAGCTTCTTGCGGGCGAGGGACTTCTTGGCAGCTCTGCTCTTGCCACGCTGGTACCTGACGGAGCGGGTTCTGCCCAGGGGCCACGCGCCTTGGAGCCATGGCGCCTTCTTGTGGAGGAGGCGGCCGGGGCGCCGCCGGAGCTTCGTCGCCCGCGCGGGGCGGGGTGCGGTGCAGCGGAGCGGACGGCACAGGAGAGCCCCCTACGGTGCGGACGAACTCGGTGACGCGTTCGAGCCATTCTTCATAGACGTAGTCGACGGGACGGTAGCGCAGGAGCTCATTTGCCGCGATGAGCGCAGCTCGAGCCTCCATGGGTGCGCGGAGCGCGCGGGACGAAGAACCAGCTAGGGTGAGCGAGGGAGTAGCGGTGCGGCCGTCTTGCCGCACGGACGGATGCTGAGACGATGCTTGCTGCTCGTCCCCCGCCGGGCCGATGGCGGTGTTGACGGCAGGTGACGGGGAACGGTGAGGACGCCCGCCGAAAGGAGCCGTCTGGGCGATGCGGGAAGCGAGAGCGGCCCGGCGCTCGGCGCGGGCCCAACGAGCGTCAGACATGGGCGCGATGGTCGGAGGAGAACGGGGCGGTGGAAGACGAATTCTGGCGCACCCCTACCTGGCGCGCCAAATGTCGGATTTCGGGTTCTGGCAGACCCTTGAGGTTCGAACACTGGGGTGCGCGCGGAGATTTCGCTTCCTACCTACCTGCACCCCTCCGCCTCGCTAAGATCTAAGCGATGGAAAGAACAACACAAATGACACAAGATTTATACTGGTTCGGGCCACCGTTGTGGTGTAATACCCTACTCCAGTGTGTGGTGTGGTGGATTGCCTCTTGGGATGATGATGATGAACAATACAAGGAAGAACAGCCCCGCGAGGGTCTGCTCTTGGCTGGGGCGATGAACTGCTGGGAGGAGCTCAGTCACCCTTCACTCTCTTTCTCTCTCTCTGCTAGCTTGATCTCTCTTGCTTGGGTACTACCAGATCTCTTCTTGTCGTCCCCCTACTCTGTGGGTGGCTAGTCCTATTTATAGAGGCCCTGGTCCTCTTCCCAAATATTGAGCGGGAAGGGAGCCAACAATGGCGGGCTAATTTGAAGGGGGACAGCTAGTACTAGCTATCCTGACAAAAGTAGTCTTCTCCTGCACAAAGCTCTGGTGGTGACGCCGTCTTGGGCTCCACAATGACCTCCGTCTTGTAGTCCTCCTGGTCTTGGCCTTGTTGCACCAAAATGGCAACCTTTTCCTGATGCCTTGGTACTCCGCGGCTGCGCTTGCTCCCTTTGCACCAAAGAGGAAAGGGGGACACTGCGCGGGCTGGCACCCGCCTGGCGCCTTTGGTCGTCATGGCTTGCGTCACGGGCACCTCATGAGGTACCTCGCGAGCCAGCCTGATGAGACCGTGCTTGAGGAAGCTCCGCGTTGTCCGCCCCGCGAGGCTTGGCCCCTCGCGAGGCTCTTGGGTCTGTGTTGGTGAAGATGGGCCATGCTGGGCCCCCCTTTGAGCTATGCCGCAGACCGCAGGCAGGCAAGTCTGGGGACCCCCGTTCCCAGAACGCCGACAGTGGTGATCGTCCGCCTCCCCCGTGCAGGGAGAGGCGTGCCTCCCCGCCGCCTATTGAGCACCCAACGCTTGGAGGCCAACTAAGTCCCCGTGAAGGAGTCGGAGAGAACGACGCCCACCACCAGAGTGACCGACTGGCTCGATCCCTGACATTACAAGAAGAAGATGCAATCGGTCCGGCCTGCTTCGGCCCCCGCATTCGCGACGAGCCCTTCCCTAAAGGGTCCTCGCTCCCTCGAGATACAGCCAAGTACAATGGATCCATGAAGCCGGAGGATTGGCTGGTGGACTACTCCACAGCTGTCAGCATAGCCAACGGCAACAAGCGCGTTGCCGTGAAGTACGTTCCGCTCATGCTCCAAGGCACGACCCGGACATGGCTAAACAGCCTCAAACCCTACAACACCAATAGCTAGTTGGACTTCGCTCATGTCTTCATCCGCAACTTCACCAGCACCTACAAGCGGCCACCCAAGCCTCACTAGCTCTCTCTATGTGTCCAAGGCCTGACCGAGTCCACTCGCGACTACTTGACGCGGTGGGTTGGACTATGCAACTCTTGCGAAGGGGTGCATGAAGTGCAAGCCATAGATTACTTCAATGTTGGGTGCCGGGACGCCACCTTACACAAGCACCGACTCCTCTGTTACGAGCCGACCACTGCTGATCGTAGTGGACTAGTACACCACTGCCGACTCCTCCATGAAGTCGGAGCTCTGGGTCGACGCGTCCAGAAAGGTGCTCCCTCCGGCTCCTCAGATGCCGGTCGGCACCAGCAGTCGAACGACAATAAGTGCAAGGCCCCGCAGCCGGCTTCCACCAGCCGACAAGTATCAACAGTTGAAGATCAGCAGCCGGAGGGGCAGCCTGGCCCAAAGCGTCAGAAGGGCGGCAAGCCTGCTTGGTTGCCCGCCTTCTCCTTCGAGCAAACCCTTGACACTCCCTACAAGTTCCACAGTGGCGCGAAGCCGTCCAACCACACCACCCAGAAGTGCCACTGGCTTACCTGCATTGCCAAGGGTGAAGGACTGCCGCCTCCGCCTGCCCGCCTGCCGGCTCCGCCTCCTCAGTAGCCGGCAGCCCGCCCAGACGGCACAATCCAAGATGAATTCCCCAAAGAGCATGGGGCCTACGTCGTCTTCACCAGTGTGGCGGACGGCAGGCACAGCCGGTGCCAGCAACACCGTGAGGTGAACGCTGTCGCCTCTGAAGTCCCAGAGTTCATGCACTGCTCCGAGAGGCCCATCAGCTGGAGCCGCGCTGACCACCCGGAAGTGATGCCTTCTCCAGGTTCCTATGCCATAGTGCTAGATGCAACTTTTTCAACAGAGAGGCAAGCCTGTCGTTTCTCCCAAATCCTGATAGACGACAGTAGCAACATCAACATCCTCTACCGCGACACCCTGGAGAAGCTGTGCAACAAGGAGAAGCAGCTGCAGCCCAGTCGGGTCATCTTTTACGGCATCGTACTTGGCCTTTCCTGCTCACCAATCAGCAAGATCAAAATAGACGTCCTTTTCAAAGACAAAGATCACTTTCGCCGCGAGTCGTTTTGGTTCGAGGTGGTCGACCTGGAAAGCCCCTACCATGCTCTCTTGGGCCGGCCAGCGCTCGCCAAGTTCAAGGCGGTGCCTCACTACGCCTACCTCAAAATGAAGATGTCGGGTCCCAAGGGCATCATCGTCATCACCGATGACTAACTGAAGTCGGTCGCATGCGCCAGTACCAGCAGCCGGCTGGCCGAGTCCCTCGTGATTGCTGCTGAGAAGCGGCCACTTGATTGGGTTGTGGCCTTGGCTAGCAAGCAGTCGGACCTGTCACCCGACCCCAAGGAGTTAGAAGCCCAGGGCTCCTTCCAGCCGGCCAAAGAGACCAAGAATATACCATTGGACTCCGAGCACCCAGAGAGGCACGATATCATGGGGACCAACCTTGATAGCAAATAGGGCGAGCTCATCGATTTCCTCCATGAGAATCGTGACATCTTTGCATGGTCACCCAAAGACATGCTGAGTGTTCCGACGGATTTCGCCAAGCACAAGCTACATTTCAGAACGGATGCCAAATCAGTCAAGCAACCCCTCCACCGCCTATCAGAAGAGAAGAGAAGAAATGTTGGTGAAGAGATTGCCCAACTTCTGGCAGCCGGCTTCATCATGGAAGTGTTCTACCCGGATTGGCTTGCCAACCTGGTCCTTGTATTGAAGAAGAACAGGTGGTGCATGTGCATTGATTACACTAGCCTCAACAAAGCATGCCCCAAAGATCCGTTTGCCCTGCCTCGGATAGACCAAGTGATTGACTCCACAGCAGGATGCGAGCTGTGGTCTTTTTTGTATGCCTACTTTGGTTACCACCAGATCAAGCTAAACCCAGCCTATTAGTTGAAGACCGCCTTCATCACACCATTCGGATCCTTCTGCTACCTGACCATGATATTCAGCTTGAGAAACAATGGTGCCACGTTTCAGCGTTATATGCAGAAGTGCTTCCTCAGGCAACTCGGCAGAAATGCCCACGTCTATGTAGACGATATTGTGGTGAAGACGGAGAAGCGCGGAACCCTCCTGGAAGATCTCAAGGAGACCTTTGATAATCTGCATCGTTTTCAAATCAAGCTTAGACCAGAGAAGTGTGTCTTCGTAGTCCCAGCCGGCCACCTCCTTGGTTTCCGTGTCTCTGAACGCAGCATCGAGTGCAACCCTGTGAAGATCAAGGCCATTGTGTGGATGGAGAGGCCCACCCGGCTGCGAGACGTCCAGAAGTTCACCGGGTGCTTGGCATCCCTTAGTCGCTTCATCAGTTGGCTGGGTGAGAAGGCTCTGCCCCTGTACCAGCTAATGAAGAAAACCACTTGTTTCAAGTGGAATGACAAGGCGGACGAGACATTCCTTCAGCTCAAGAAGATGCTGACCATGCCGCATGTCCTGGCGGCTCCGGCTGCTAAGGAGCCCATGATCATCTACATCGCCGCCACCAACCGGGTGGACAGTACCGTGATCATGGTCGAGCGCCCAGAAGACGGAAAGGCACAGCCGGTCCATAGACCTGTTTATTACCTGAGTGAGGTGTTGTCAGGCTCCAAGCAGAACTACCCCCACTACCAGAAGATGTGCTACGGCGTGTACTTCGCCGCCAAGAAGCTCAAGCAATACTTCTAGGAGCACTCCATCACGGTCGTTTGCACTGCCCCACTTGCCGAGATCATAGGCAACAAAGATGCATCAGGCCGGGTGGCAAAGTGGGCTATTGAGCTAGCTCCCCACACCATCCTCTACCAGCCCCGCACCGCCATCAAGTCCCAAGCGCTGACCGACTTCCTCGTCGACTGGGCCGAGACCCAGTACCTGCCATCAGCATTGGATTCCACACATTGGCAGATGCACTTTGATGGCTTGAAGATGCGCACCGGCTTGGGAGCCGGCATCGTCCTCACCTCTCCCAAAGGCGACAAGCTCAAGTACACTCTGCAGATTCACTTTGCCGCCTCCAACAACATGACCGAGTATGAGGCACTCGTCCATCGGCTCCGGCTGGCCAAGGAGATTGGCATCCGTCAAGTGCTATGCTACAGCGACTCGGACATGGTGGTCCAGCAGTCGTCGGGCAATTGGGATGCAAGGATGCAAACATGGCAAGCTACCGCTACCTCGTCTAGCAAATCAGTGGATACGTTGACGGGTGCGAGTTCCTTCACGTGACATGGGCTGACAACGAGCAAGCTGATGCCCTAGCACGGATTGGATCCACCTGGCAAGCAATACCAGCCGGCGTCTCCCTCCAGTGCCTACGCAAGCCGTCTATCGGGGCTTCCCCAGAATCAGAGTCCATCATCGTGCCGGCTGACCACGGAACAGTAGGATCCGGCTTGGACACTGCAGCAATCGGCTCAGGGACTTCGGCAGGCGACTCGAGGACTGCAGCAGTCGCACTCGGCCCGGGAACTTCAGAACCTAGCTCAGGAGCTATAGCAGTCGGCTCGGGGACTGCAACAACACAGCAAGCAGCGGCCGACTCCAACCCACCGCCTCCCAACCCAACCGCCCTAGTACCAGTTGCTGTGATGACAGTGGTAGAAGCACCATCATGGGCGCAGCCCATCCTCAACTTCCTGGTGAACAGAGAGCTAATAGCCGACGAGATCTGGGCCCGGCAGGTGCAACGCTGGGCAGCAGCATACACAATAGTGAACAGAGAGCTTGTCAAGTGCAGTGTGACTGACGTGTTCCAACGCTGCGTAGAGCCAGAGAAGGGCAAAGCAATCCTCAGAGATATTCATCAAGGCGAGTGCAACCACCACGTGGCCTCCAGTTCCCTTGTCGCCAAAGCTTTCCTCCATGGGTTCTTCTGGTCTACTACTTTGGATGACGCCAAGGATTTGGTCAAGAAGTGCAACGGATGCCAATGCTTCAGCTCCAAGCAACACCTATCGGCTTCTGCACTCAAGACCACCCCCCTCACTTGACCATTCGCCGTCTGCGGGCTGGACATGGTAGGTCCATTCAAGACAGCACGCGGCGGCTTGACCCATCTGTTGGTCGTCGTAGACAAATTCACCAAGTGGATTGAAGCAAAGCCAATCAAGAGGTTGAATGGTACAACAGTTGTGACTTTCATCGCGGACATTACAATCTGATACGGCGTACCACATAGTATCATCACCGACAATGGCACCAACTTTGCCAAAGGTGCCTTGGCACGTTTCTGCACGATGCAAAGCATCCGACTGGACTTAGCGTCCGTTGCCCATCCGCAGTCAAACGGCCAGGTGGAGCAAGCAAACGGCCTCATCCTATCCGGCATCAAACCCCAGATGGTTGAGCCGCTGGAGGGCTTGGCCGACTACTTGGTCGAAGAGCTGCGCGCCGTCCTCTGGAGTCTCCGGTCCATGCCAAACAAAGAAACTGGCTTCACTCCCTTCTTCCTAGTGTACGGGGCTGAGGCCATCATCCCAACTGACATCGAGTTTGACTCGCTTTGCGTCACCATGTACACGGAGGTGGAGGCACGAAAAGATGGTGTCGACCTGCTGGAAGAGGGCTGCGTGCTGGCACTCAGCCGGTCTGCCATCTACCAGCAGGGCTTTCGCTGCTACCACAGCCGGAAGGTCAGGCCACGATCCTTTCGAGAGGGGGACCTTGTACTCCAACTGATCCAGCGAACAGCCAGCCGGCACAAGCTCTCGGCCCCTGGGAGGGCCCTTTCATCATCAGTGAAGCCCTAGGCAACGAATCCTGCTATCTCATCAACGCGAAGAAGCCTAGGGCATGCAAGAGGGATGATTCCGAGAAAGAAACAGAGCGCCCATGGAAGGCAAATCTCCTTCGAAGATTTACAGTTAAAATGCAGTATGTACCATGGTACCTTTTGTATTATGCAAAGACAATGGGTTCCTCGAGGAGCACTTGGGGGATACCCTTTTTTATCTATATGATAAGATTATGCCTGTGTGTGTATTACTTCATTCCTCTGCCCGGCACCGGGTCTGACCAGTCAGCCCGGGGGCTTGCCGCCTTGTCCTATGTTGATGCTACCTGCAGTTGGACAAGTAGTGTGCCAACATCTAAGCCCTCTCTTGCCATAGGCCGCAGATCACGGAGCGATTGTCCGGCTGGCAAGAGCTAAATGCAGGAAATGGTGTCCACATGAAAACAACTAAGGAAAAAACGTCAGCATAGGCCAAGCCGGCTCCTCGCCTCATCGTCTGGCTGTTGAGCAGCCGGGCGGCCGACTTCTCGCTTGACTTGTTACGTTCTAGGCGGCTGAAGTACTTGTCTATCTTAAAAATGGTCAAGTCCCTGTCCCAGCAACAGACCGCAGAGAGGCTGTCCAGCTGGTAGAGAGGCAGCCAAAGGGAGGCGGCAAAGGAAAAGGCCAAAAAAAGAACAGAAAAGCAAGACAAAGTTATAACTCGGCAGAGCACAAACTAGTGCGAGAATAAATTAATTTACATAGCAAAAGGCTCACAGCCAGCATTCAACAGAGTTTGAACATACACCCCTAGTGGGTGGAATTGCGTGAATTTAACTTGTTCAAAAGGTTACAAGAACAGGAAAGCAGGAAATGTAAAGTGGCCGCCTAGGCCAAAGGAGCAGCAGGCTGGTCCAACGGGTCGGTGGAGGCAGAGGAGCCAGATGGTGGAGCTGCCGACTGATGGGTCTCGGACTGGTCGGCATCGACAGTAGTTGGCGCGTCATGACACGGCCCGCTGGTCGAGGCTTAGTCAGGCTGAGGCCGGCTGCTCGCTCCGTCATCCGGCGCGACGTCTTCACCGTCCTTGTCCTCTTCATCCTCACCCTCATCACTGGAGGCGATCTCCTCCGCTGAATCCTCTCCCACCTCCGGGTCCAGCCCGAACCAGTTGGGAGGTATCTCATCACCGTCGTCATTCAACTCCAAGATGAGGACGGAGGTATCGGCGTACTCGACAAGCGCCGCCGCGCGACGAGTGAGATCACGGCTCGCTGCCTCCAGCTTCATCCTGGCCTACTACCGGAAGGTCGCCAGACAGTCCAGGTTCAGCCACGGATACCAAGCCTCGATGAAATCCAAGGCCGTCCGAGCGCCTGCCCAGGCGCGGCACCCTTCCAAGGCTCGAGGAGCTCGATGGCCGCCTCCAGCCTGTCGGCAGTCCGGCTGGGTTGCAAGGGACTTGGGCACCCGGCCAGAGGGCCGCCAGCACTTCTGCTCCAATGCGCTGCGAGCGATGGAGTGTGCGGTGGGCCGGCTGCAGGCGAACCTTGATGGCCAGAAGCTGCTCTCCAAGAGTGCGAGGCGAGTTCGGTGGAATGTCAATGACCGCCCTCCTTCGTTGATTGTGTCGCCCCTCGATGGCCTGACAGACGGTGACGGAGTGGCCGGTAAAGAATTCTGCACAAGAAGAAACATCAAAAAATTAGAAGCCAAAAGCTGGCTCCTGCAGCAATCGGCGGCTGTTCAGAAGAAGAAGTAACTTACCATCGATCATGTCCTCGATCTCACCGTAGCCGTCGGACAGGAACATCTCCTTCTCGGCCTAGTTTGACCGCTGAGTGTCGAACTCAGCCCTGAGGTGAGTCTCGTTGTCCTTCAGCTGCTACACTTCCGCCTTGAGCCGCTCCACCTTGTCCGCCAGCTCCTTCACCAGGCGGCCGCACTCCTGAGCCGCCTGGCTGCGCTCCTGCACCTTGGTGTGGAGCACAGACTCAACCTCGCCCAGGCGCTTCCGCAGATCAGCGGCGGCCTCTGCCAAGACAGGGAAAAAAGAAAAACGTCAACACCAACCAAAGACAAGTAGATGCTGGGAGTTCCGGCCCGACTGCTCAGCAGTCGGCCCGAATCTTGGGGGCTACACCCAGCGGGTGCACTGACGCACCCCCGTGAGAAAGAAGACGGAATGCTTACTCTGGCTTTGGTTCAGGTCGGTGGTCCGCTTGGCCAGCTCCTAGACCTAGGAGTTGTAGGCAGCCACGCGAATGTTGTGGTAGTCCTGCAACGAAGGCAACAGAAGAAAAAACAAGTCAACACTAGGAACTCACCTTGAATTTCCGAGCCGCCTACTCAGCAGCCGGCCCGAAACTCGGGGCTACACCCAGTGGATGTGCTGGCGCGCCCCCACGGAAGATCACAAGAAATGAAAACAAGAAGTAAGAAGCATACCCAGACGGTCGTCCGCATTGCCAAGAACTCCTACGTATATTGTTGGAGAGTGGCGCCTTGGGCATTGAACCGGGCCAGGTGCACGGCCACGTTTAGAACACTTCAGCCATCCCCGGCCATCCAGTCTGGTAGGGCAGCACCGGTGGCCTCGGTATCGGGCCCCGACGAGCTTGCGGCCCTGATCTCTGTTGGCCTTGGCGCTGAGGCCTCCTTCTCCGAGCGCCGGCGCACCGGAGTATGGATCACGGGATTCGGACCCACCACCAACTCGCCGCTAGATGGTGGCACCAGCGGTGCTGTAGGCCGACTGCCCTGCGCATCGGTAGTCGGCACGCGCAGAGGCACCTCCACCTCCAAGATGACGGGGCCTGCCCCTCCCCTCTCCAGGGTCGGCTGGTCGTCATCAACTCCTTTAGTCGGCGCCTGGCCCTCCAGCGCCATCGGCTCCGCAGGTTGCAGACTAGTGAGTTTCGGAGCCCTGCTATAGGACGCCTCGTCCTCCTATGCCTTGGCGGCCGCGTCCGCCTCCGCTCATGCCGCCTCTGCTCGCGTCGGCCTGCACCTTGGCCGCCGCGTCCGCCTCCGCTCACGCCGCCTCGACCGCCTTTGCCTTCGCCTAGGCCGCGGCCTCCTGCTCCTCCCGCACCTCTCGCGCATTCTTCTCCATCGCCTCCCGAAGGGCGGCGAGCGGTTCCACGCGGCGGGTATCAGCAGAGTCGTTTGACGCCCCAGCCACCGAGCCAGATGGGGCCCGTGAGAGAGAAAGCGAGGCCCTGCTCAACAAGACGAGAAAAGCTGAGAAAAAGTTTGCAAAGAGAGAAGAAGCAAATACAAGGCCAAGATACTTATGCGGAGACCAGCAGGCGCGCCTTTGGGCCCGTCCGGAGAGCGGCTGCCTTCACGGCTTCCTGCCGTTTGGTGACCGCGGCTGTGGGCTTGGGCTTCTTGGGTTGACTGCCATACAACTCGGCATCGGCCCGATGATTCGGCGTGCCAGGTGCACCAGTCGATGCGGCCGAGCAACTGGCGCCTTTTCGGTCGACAACGGGAGTGTGGCGTGGCTCGTCGTCCTCCTGATCGTCATCCGGCCAGTCCCCGAGGCTGCCTCTAGCGGAGCCGCCTGCTCCCTCTCCGTCGCCTCCTACGGTGTTGTCCTCCTCCATGGCGGTCATTGTTGGTGTCAAAACCGGCAGATCTCGAGTAGGGGGTCCCGAGCTGTGCGTCTAGGATCGATGGTAACAGGAGACGGGGGACACGATGTTTACCCAGGTTCGGGCCCTCTCTATGGATGTAATACCCTATGTCCTACTTGATTGATATTGATGAATATGAGTGTTACAAGAGTTGATCTACCACGAGATCGTGATGGCTAAACCCTAGAGGCCTAGCCTATATAACTATGGTAATGAGTATATCCTTTCCGGACTAACCCCTCTGGTTTATATAGACACCGAGGGGATCTAGGGTTTACATAGAGCCAGTTACATAAGAAGGAATCTTCATAGTCGGTCGCCAAGCTTGCCTTCCATGCCAAGGAGAGTCCAATCCGGACACAAGTATAGTCTTCGGCCTTCATGTCTTCACAACCCATGAGTCCGGCCCATGGATAACAGGCCGGACGCCCGAGGACCCCTTAGTCTAGGACTCCCTCAGTAGCCCCTGAACCTGGCTTCAATGACGAGGAGTCCGGCGTGTAGATTGTCTTCAGCATTGCAAGGCGGGTTTCCTTCTATCCGAACTTCAAGATAGTCTTCGGATGCGATAATAGTATCCGGACCTGTCACACACACCATACACAACCGCAGAGAGAATATATTTTTACACGAGTCTAATCCGCTGATAGCACTTATAATATGACATCACGTCTGTCCGGTCATAATTCCGAACCGCTTTCATGTTTCGACGCCCCACGTCCCGAGACGCGGTTGCCACTGGCACGTCTTGTCAAAGCAGAGATCGTGTCCCCTTATCGCGGGAATCTCATCAATGCGGGCATGGCTAACCCAACCGTGCCATTTATACAGCCCTTTGGAATAGGCGAATCTTAAGACGAGTGAGGAGGCGTTTAATATTCGTTGCCTTTATAAGGGGATAAGGGTTCCCTCTTCCTCCCGCATGCCCTCTCTCTATCTCTACCTTTCTAATCTCGAGCTCCAGTGCCCAAGTTCTCATCTCCTTTCCACTCAGGCAACCATGTCCAGATCCGGAGGTCAGGGCAAGTGGATGGTCTCCTCCGTGAAGGAGGAGAATATTACAGAGCTTCGGGCGGCTGGATACTTGGCAAAGGAGATCACTCACCGCCTGTTGACCGAGGGAGAAATCGTCCCCACGCCGAAACCCACCGAGAGGGTAGTGTTCCTCCCCCATTTCTTCCGCGAGCTAGGGTTTCTACTCCACCCTATCGTCCATGGGCTGGTGTATTATTACGGGATAGATTTCCATGATATGTCCCCAAATTCCTTCCTCAACATCTCGTCGTTTATCGTCGTGTGTGAGGCTTTCCTCCGCATCCAACCCCACTTCGGTTTGTGGCTCAAAGTCTTTAACATGAAGCCGAAGGTGGTGGATGGCCAGCACACGCAGTGCGAAGGAGCCATGGTGAGGAAGCTGTCCAACGTCTCCTGGCCCAAAGGTACCTTTGTGGACACGGTAAAGGAGTGGCAGAAGCAGTGCTTCTACATCACAGAACCTCGCAGCACGACCTGGGCCGCGGCTGCCGAATTGCGCTGCGGCGCTCCCATGCGACTCACCTCCTGGGTCGAGAAGACTCCGAACTGGGGTTCACCTGACAAGCTGATAGCTCTACAGACGCACGTTCAAAGCATGG
Organism: Triticum aestivum; assembly: GCF_018294505.1. Lineage (NCBI taxonomy): Eukaryota > Viridiplantae > Streptophyta > Magnoliopsida > Poales > Poaceae > Triticum > Triticum aestivum. The sequence continues at coordinate 372,500,397 of NC_057797.1, read as the reverse complement.
TAACCAAGAAAGTCAAGCTCGTTGATGTGATCCAGGTGATGCTAGTTTGCCGGATCTTTCCATGCCAGTGCCGAAGCCATCCTTTGTGGGAATTCAACCCGAAGAAGCATCAGACCCTGGTGAGGCTCTTCGAGACTACTCACGAAGGCGCATGGAAGTTGCTCTTTAAGTGCAACAAGAAACCACCGGCCACGGATTTAGATAGTGGTCACGATTGTAAACACCTCACCAGCGAGGTATGTCTTTTTTGATGGATTCTCCACTTGTTTGTTTCAAGGATGATGCTTGAGCTTTTATTGTTGCTTCTTTAGGACTGGATGGAGAGGGCGAAGCGGATCCACTGTCCAGCTCTGTTGCCTGAAGAACCGGTCATCCCGCGTCTAGCGAAGATGCTGGTGCCGGCGCCTTATAAGGGGTCGGAGAAGATGGCCAAGAAGAAGGCCAAGGGGGCCAAGAGTGGCCCCCGTCGCAAGGGCACTTCGGACATGACGTCCGAAGACGACCAAGTTCATTCCTCTGTCCCTGAGGACAATGGTGAGGAAGACGAGGAGGAGGAGGAAAGCAACCCTCCCCATGAGGAGAGGAAGAAGAAGAGGGCGGCTTCGGCGCATCCGAAGGCGGAAACGCCCAAGAAGGGGAAGATCGTCCCCACGGTCAACACAGCGTGGGATGCTGATAGCAGTCCAGAGAGACGCCCCGCACTAAGCCCCTGGCCGCATCGTAAGTGACATGGCTCGCTCATGCGCGCATCCGTCCCTTTCTATTCATTATCTTGACATAGTTAATTGTGCTATTGCAGTCCGGCCCGCGACCTTATCTAGTGATCCTCATCTGGAGGTTCGCTGGCTCCGTCGGAGATGACGAGCATGTCCCCACCGCCTACTTATTCCCCCGGGGCCAGGGACGACACCAAAGTGTTATCTCGGAGGACCACTCCAAACCAGGGAGGAGCCCAGGACATTGTCCGGGAAGCGGCACAAGGCGAGACCTCCACTGCCGGACACATGGGGGAGCCAATCCCCATGGAGACTAGCGAAGAGGGCCGTATCCAGTTCGACCTTCAGCCGAATACGATTCTGGAGACCCATATGGCTCTGGAGTCGGGCGAGCAGCCCCCTTTGAAGGAGGGAGGTGCGCCACTTCCACTGGTGGCCCCTATCCATCTAGGGGTGCCGGATAACCTGATGGAGGCGCTTTGAGGCGCCTCCGTCATGGACGAGCACTATGTCCTTATGGGTGCGGTGATCGAGAAGATTCAGTCTACAACAGCCTGTTGACAGGTTTCGAGGTAAGAAAGAGAAGAACCCCATGTAGCCAGTAGCCCCTGAGACACTGTCCGGTGTTCGGCAAGAAGAACCGGACAGAGGATCAATCTTTTATTATAGGAGACTAACGTAATATGGATGGATAAGCAGGCGTCGCTGTTGGCCGCAACCTCACATGTTGCCGAAGTCTCTAAGCTGAGGTAGAGGTTGGAGCGTACCGAGAATGAGCTCGGCGAGGTTAGGGTTCGGCTCCAGGAGAAGCAAGGTGAGTGATGACTTGCTATGTGATCAGAAGAAGTAGGCGCTGTATATTGACCACAGTGTCATAATATGTGCAGGAGCCGCGACCGAGGTCGAGGCCCTGAAGAAGGCCCTGGGCGAGGCCGAGGAGAAGGCTGTCCAGCAGCAAGCCGCCCCTAAGAAGGCCAAGGCCCGAGTCAAAGAAGTCCAGCAGGAACTCCAGGATGCGGTGAAAAAATGTGAGGCCTTGGAGCATGATGCGTCTGTTCAAGGGGCTGAACTCGCCAAGGCTCGTCAGAGCACGGAGACCGCACGGAATGAGGCCCATGCCGCCCTCCTGGAGATCTAGGAGGCCAAGAAGATCACGGCGAGTAAGGCTTTTATGATGCAAAGCAAGTATGCGGAGAAGTATTACCTTTTACTAACCCGGGTTCGGAGTTCCCCAGTTGCTTTTGCAGATTTACCACATAGTGTATCAGACGCCGCGGAGTTCTATCGAGCCGAAGGAGGAGCTTCTACAGAGAATCTATTCTGGTCGCAGTATGAGGCACCAAAGCATCCCGTGTCCTTCACCGATCAGCTGAAACAGCTGGCGGACCTGCATAGGGTGGCCGGACTAGCCATGAAGGATTTGATAATCCGGCTATGGCCAGCCGAAGCTATGCCAAGAAACTACTTCGGACTCGTGAGGCGGATGGTGAACGCATGTCCTCGGCTGGACGTTGTGAAGCGCTCGGCCTGCATTGAAGGTGCACGCATGGCCTTCGGCCATTGCAAGATGTGGTGGGCGAAGATGGACGTCGTCGAGGTGACCAGAGGGCCACCGGAGGGCAAGGAGCACCGCACGCCCGAACAGTATTTTGCGGATGTCCTGGAGAGGTCTTGCCTTGCGGAAGCACAATGTTCGCAGGACGTTGTATTTGAATAAATGTATTCATGTTACCTTTGCCTTGTATCATAAAAAACAAAGCAAGTTTTGTGATGTAATTTTGTTATGCTTTAATTCTTTCCTCCTGTGCGGCCGTGTTTGTATGTAATCTGAGGGTTGGCCAGTCGTCGGCTTCTGCCCTCATGTATGTAGTACGGAGGTGTTCGGGATGGAATCTAAACAATCTTGATCCAAGTATATGGTCCTTGAAGGAGTTGTTTAGCGCAACGAACAAGGCAATCAGACTATACGGCTTAAACGCCCTCACTTAGCCATAGGAGTTTTATAATAAAGCATGGGCGCAGCCCCTGGTTCAAGCCAGGGTGCTATCAGCATGTGATCGGGAAGTGCCGATCTTTCACATAATGCGGAAAAAATCTCCAACGATTTGTAACCCTCGAACAGCTGACCGGCTCTCGTCGTATGATGACAGTCAGTTTTTGGCTTTCTCTACTGAGGTGCTCATCTGGTCAAGGCTAGGGCACAATTGCAGTAGTTCTCCCTTTACTACCCTAGCCGATTTAGCAGAACATAGGGTAGCAAGCACAGGAGTCGGGCAACCCAACTATTGACCAAAGACATGATTCGGAGCCAATGCATATAATGCTAAATTCGGGGTGCTGAACCTATCTTTAAGGATTGTTCGGACTTTGTTGCATATCGTGGGGCGATGGGGAGCCCCTAGCAAATATTAAACGTACCAAAGTGTATGGTTGCTAGAAAATAAGTAATTTAAAGGAAAACAGAAGGAGAACAAAGATAGGATCTGGGGCCCTTGAACTTGGATCATGAACTGTTTCCATTATAGTTGGGTTAATGCGTCTAAGCACATTAGTACAAAATAATGCAATAAGCAACCGGGTGTTTGACATGCCGCGACCAAAGGCGAGCTGCGTGTGGGTCCTAAAAACGGATAGAGTAATCGTTTAGTTAGCCTCTAGGGCTTCCCATTTACACATGTGCTCCGTGTCAATCTGGTGTGTTTATCCTTTAATAGGACCATTAATCAGGCCGTCGAAGGAGGCACGCATAAGGGACTGAGTGAGAATGGGGAATCGGATGGGTGGGGGGACCATGTTTCGGTCTGGGACGTGCTTGTTTTTGGCTTTTTGAACAGAAGATGGGACGTGCTTGTTTGAAATTTTGGGAAAGTACAAACTTTGCCCCCCTCTTAAATTTCGGACCTACTGCGGGTCGGGGGTAGGATGGTAATCCCAGGTGTCCCAAATAGTGGGCGGGAGCGATTTCGGTCGTGCGCATGTGTGCTTAGGTGTCCATTGTGTATGAATGTTTTTCGGATGCGGTTGCATGGCGTCTAGATGAAGCTACAAACCTACCCTGGTTTAGACCTTTGGACGTCGGGCCGGTAGGTTTCACGGGTCAGTGTTATTAGAAAAGTAATTTCCTTGTACTACCAAACATTGGTCTCACACGGTTTCGGGGGAATAGAGGCTCTTTTGGTGCTTCGTTCTAAATTTTGAAACACAAGCATTCACGTTTAGAGTACTCTTGAACTATGAGGATTGACCTAAATAGACAATGTTATATTTGACCTTGTATGTTTGAAAACCTCATTAAATTATCCGCTTCTTTTTGAAATTTTGACACTTGAACATCCTATAACTACGATTATTTTGGAATGGAGGAGCTAAATCTGAATATATTTTGTACATGACTAAATATGCTATTATGTACAAAATCAGAGCAAAGATTGGTGCCCCCATAATTTAGGTATGGTTTACAAATGCCATGATATCAAATTCAAATAAATTGAATGGACTTCATGTTGAATCCGATTTTTTTAAACCACCTTAAGTTGAATTCAAATGTATGCTAGTTCATAGGTAGCTATTTATAATGTCCATTGTGTAACTTTCGTATGTATAATGTGCTTTACACACACAACATGAACTATACTCATGTTTATATTTGATTGCTAAATCTGGAGTTCAAAATACTAACTATGTGGATCAATTGTGTCGAATAATAACATAGACATGCTCAAATTCGATAGAATCTAGATATATGATGGATCAATGACCGCTCCTTACGCGAATTGCAAATATCATGATCCCATCCTAATATTTGGATACAATTTATATCTTTAATCAATGTGTAGAGCAGTCTTTTACGTGTAGTTTCACTCTCCATTGGTGGTCTCTCACACATGCTCACACACTCTCTCCCGAGTTGTCTTTCTCGCACACATGCTCTAGATATAACCCTCCCTCCCTCTTGTAACCATTTACAACTGTTTTCACTAACCTTTATCACAAGCACTCTTCCTCTCCCAAACATACACATGCACAATCCTCATCAACCCTTGATATATACATTGATGTACTGTGTGTGCCAGCATACCGATCCAGGGATGGCACAGATACACAGAGGCTTGACCGTCTGAGGTCGGGTCGCTACAGCGTATAATCCATGGACTCAACATTAGTCATAAAGAAATCACATACTTATTGCAAAAATCTATTAGTTATCGAAAAAAAAGTATTGCGCGCATGCTCCTAGGGGGATAGATTGGTAGGAAAAGACCATCGCTCGTCCCCGACCGCCACTCATAAGGAAGACAATCAATTAAATAAATCATGCTCCGACTTCTTCACATAACGGTTCACCATACGTGCATGCTACGGGAATCACAAACTTCAACACAAGTATTTCTCAAATTCACAACTACTCAACTAGCATGACTCTAATATCACCATCTCCACATCTCAAAACAATTATCAAGTATGAAACTTCTCATAGTATTCAACACACTCATAAGAATTTTTTTATTAATCTCGAATGCCTACCATAATTAAAGCAAATTACCAAGCTGTTTTGAAGCACTCTCAAAATAATCTAAGTGAAGCATGAGAGAACAATAGTTTCTATAAAACAAATCCACCACCGTGCCCTAAAAGATATAAGTGAAGCACTAGAGCAAAAACTATATAACTCAAAAGATATAAGTGAAGCACATAGAGTATTCTAAAAATTTCCAAATCATGTGTGTTTCTCTCAAAAGGCGTGTACAGCAAGTATGATTGTGGAAAACTAAAAATAAATACTCAAATAATACAAGACGCCCCAAGCAAAACACATATCATGTGGTAAATAAAAATATAGCTCCAAGTAAAGTTACCGATGGAACTAGACGAAAGAGGGGATGCCTTCCGGGGCATCCCCAAGCTTGGACTTTTAGGTGTCCTTAGATTATCTTGGGGTTCCATGGGCATCCCCAAGATTAGGATCTTTCCCTCCTTGTTCCATAACCCATCAAATCTTTCACCCAAAACTTGGAAACTTCACAACACAAAACTTAAAGTAGAAAATCTCGTGAGCTCCGTTAGCAAAAGAAAACAAAACACCACTTCAAGGTACTGTAATGAACTCATTCTTTATTTATATTGGTGTTAAACCTACTGTGTTCCAACTTCTCTATGGTTTATAAACTATTTTACTAGCCATAGATTCATCAAAATAAGCAAACAACACACGAAAAACAGAATCTGTCAAAAACAGAATAGTCTGTAGTAATCTGTAGCTAACGCAAGTTCTGGAACCCCAAAAATTCTAAAATAAATTTCTGGACGTGAGGAATTTATCTATTAATCATCTTAAAAAATAATTAACTAAATAACACTTTCCAAATAAAAAATGGCAGCAATTCTCGTGAGTGCTAAAGTTTCTGTTTTTTACAGCAAGATTAAATAGACTTTCCCCAAGTCTTCCCAGCGGTTCTACTTGGCACAAACACTAATTAAACACAAAAAACACAACCAAAACAGAGGCTAGATAAATTATTTATTACTAAACAGGAGCAAAAATCAAGAAATAAAAATAAAATTGGGTTGCCTCCCAACAAGCGCTATCGTTTAACGCCCCAACCTAGGCATAAAAGCAAGGATAGATCTAGGTATCTTTAGTTGGTAATTCTTCAATGAGACATCTATCACCCTTAAGAGTTTCTTTCCTTTTATCAATTATCAAGCTTCTAGGTACAAAATCGAAACAATCATTAGTAGCAAACGGTTCCTTAATAATAGCAAAAAGATTGGGATGAATACTTATAGATTTGAGATCCGCAGTTTCCTTGCTAGAGGATTCACCCTTATTTTTAGGGACATACATAAGATTGGTAATTTTAGTTGGAGTATTTGGAGTATTCTTTACGGAAGAAAAAGTGGTTCCCAAGTTGGTAATGATACCCTCAAGTTTATCGATTCTAGAGGAATCCTGATTTATTCTTTCATTAACAATGGGTTCCTTCTCCTTAATAAATTTCAAAGTGACTCCTACTTTAGATCCATATTGAGTAATTTGGTTGTGGATCTTTTTATCCAAATTTTCGATTAACTCTATGGTTGCAACTTTATTTTCAATAATTTCAAGTTTTTGCATTATATGCTCCAAAGTTAACATAGTTCCATTAACCAAAAGAGGGGGTGAGCCAAACAAATCTATCATATCATTATAGGAATCAAAAGTGTGGCTACCCAAGAAATTCCCTCCGGTAATGGTATCAAGGACATATCTATGCCAAGGAGTAGTGCCTACATAAAAAATGCGGAGAAGAATAGAAGTAGATTGCTTTCTAGTAGATCTATTTTGAGCATTGCAAATTCTACACCAAGCACCTTTTAGATTTTCTCCATCCCTTTGCTTAAAATTAAGAACTTCATTTTCGGGAGACAACGGAGAATATAGGGGACTAGCCATAACGACAAACAAGCAATACAAAACACAAACAAACAAGAGACGGGCAAAAAGAGGCAAATAGAGGAAGAGAAGGAGGAAGGAGAGAGAGGGCAAATAAAACGGCAAGGGTGAAGTGGGGGAGAGGAAAACGAGAGGCAAATGGCAAATAATGTAATGCGGGAGATAAGGGTTTGTGATGGGTACTTGGTATGTTGACTTTTGCATAGACTCCCTGGCAACGGCGCCAGAAATCCTTCTTGCTACCTCTTGAGCACTACGTTGGTTTTCCCTTGAAGAGGAAAGGGTGATGCAGCAAAGTAGCGTAAGTATTTCCCTCAGGTTTTGAGAACCAAGGTATCAATCCAGTAGGAGGCCAGGCACGAGTCCCTCACACCTACACAAACAAATAAAATCCTCGCAACCAACGCAATAACGGGGTTGTCAATCCCTTCATGCTCACTTGCGAAAGTGAGATCTGATAGATATGATAAGATAATATTTTTGGTATTTTTATGATAAAGATTCGAAGTAAAGAAAGCAAAATAAATGGAAAAGGAAATAGCTTGTTGACGGAAGATTAATATGATGGAAGATAGACCCGGGGGCCATAGGTTTCACTAGTGGCTTCTCTCGAGAGCATAAGTATTATGGTGGGTAAACAAATTACTATTGAGCAATTGACAGAACTGAGCATAGTTATGAGAATATCTAGATATGATCATGTATATAGGCATCACGTCTGAGACAAGTAGACAGACTCCTGTGTGCATCTACTACTATTACTCCACACATTGACTGCTATCCAACATGCATCTAGAGTATTAAGTTCAAAAGAACAGAGTAACGCTTTAAGCAAGATGACATGATGTAGAGGGATAAACTCATGCAATATGATATAAACCCCATCTTGTTATCCTCGATGGCAACAATACAATATGTGCCTTGCTGCCCCTATTGTCACTGGGAAAGGACACCGCAAGATTGAACCCAAAGCTAAGCACTTCTCCCATTGCAAGAAAGATCAATCTAGTAGGCCAAACCAAACTGATAATTCAAAGAGACTTGCAAAGATAACCAATCATACATAAAAGAATTTAGACAAGATTTAAATATTGTTCATAGCTAAACTTGATCATAAAGCCACAATTCATCGGTCTCAACAAACACACCGCAAAAGAAGATTACATCGAATAGATCTCCACAAGAGAGGGGGAGAACTTTGTGTTGAGATACAAAAAGAGAGAAGAAGCCATCTAGCTAAAAACTATGTACCCGAAGGACTGAAGTAAACTACTCACACTTCATCGGACAGGCTATGGTGTTGATGTAGAAGCCCTTCGTGATCGATGCCCCCTTAGGCGGAGCTCTAGAAAAGGCCCCAAGATGGGATCTCACAGATACAGAAAGTTTCAGCAGTGGAATTAGGGTTTTGGCTCCGTATCTGGTAGTTTGGGGGTACGTAGGTATATATAGGAGGAAGGAGTACGTCGGTGGAGCAACGTGGGCCCCACAATGGTGGAGGGCGCGCCTGGGGGGGTCGCCTTCCTGGTTGATGTCTTGACGTAGGGTCCAAGTCCCCTGGATCATGTTCGTTCCGAAAATCACGTTCCCGAAGGTTTCATTCCGTTTGGACTCCGTTTGATATTCTTTTTCTGCGAAACCCTAAAATAGGCAAAAAACAGCAATTCAAGGGTGGGCCTCCGGTTAATAGGTTAGTCCCAAAAATAATATAAAAGTGTATAATAAAGCCCAATAATGTCCAAAATAGGATATAATATAGCATGGAACAATCAAAACTTATAGATACGTTGGAGACGTATCACCTAGTGACAAGCATTAAGCATAGCAAAGTCATGGCAACATCAATCTCAGAACATAGTGGATAATAGGGATCAAACTCTAACAAAACTAACTCGATTACATGATAAATCTCATCCAACCCATCACCGTCCAGCAAGCCTATGATGGAATTACTCACGCACGGCGGTGAGCATCATGAAATTGGTGATGGAGGAAGGTTGATGATGACGATGGCGACAGATTCCCCTCTCCGGAGCCCCGACGGACTCCAGATCAGCCCTCCCGAGAGAGCTTAGGGCTTGGCGGCAGCTCCGTATCGTAAAACACGATGAATCCTTCTCTTTTATTTTTTTTCTCCCCTAACACGAATATATGGAGTTGGAGTTGAGGTCGGTGGAGCTCCAGGGGGCCCACGAGACAGGTGGCGCGCCCAGGGGGTAGGCGCACCCCCCACCCTCGTGGCTAGGGTGTGGGCCCCTTGGCTTTGATTCTTTGCCAGTATTTTTTTATTTCCAAAAATAATCTCCGTGGAGTTTCAGGTCATTCTAAGAACTTTTGTTTCTGCACATAAATAACACCATGGCAACTCTGCTGAAAACAGTGTCAGTCCGGGTTAGTTCCATTCAAATCATGCAAGTTAGAGTCCAAAACAAGGGCAAAAGTGTTTGGAAAAGTAGATACGACGGAGACGTATCAACGCCCCCAAGCTTAAACCTTTGCTTGTCCTCAAGCAATTCAGTTGACAAACTGAAAGTGATAAAGAAAAACTTTTACAAACTCTGTTTGCTCTTGTTGTTGTAAATATGTAAAGCTAGCATTCAGGTTTTCAGCAAAGATTATGAACTCACCATATTCACAATAACTCTTAGGTCTCATGTTTACTCATATCAATGGCATAATCAACTAGCAAGCAATAATAATAAATCTCGGATGACAACACTTTCTCAAAACAATCATAATATGATATAACAAGATGGTATCTCGCTAGCCCTTTCTGAGACCACAAAACATAAATGCAGAGCACCTTTAAAGTTCAAGGACTGACTAGACATTGTAATTCATGGTAAAAGAGATCCAGCCAAGTCATACTCAATGTAAACTAACAGTAATGAATGCAAATGAGAGTGGTGCTCTCCAACTGGTGCTTTTTAATAAGAGGATGATGACTCAACATAAAAGTAAATAGATAGGCCCTTCGCAGTGGGAAGCAGGGATTTGTAGAGGTGACAGAGCTCGGTTTTGAAATAGAGGTAAATAATATTTTGAGCGGTATACTTTCATTGTCAACATAACAACCAAGAGATGGCGATATCTTCCATGTTACACACATTATAGGTGGTTCCCAAACAGAATGGTAAAGTTTATACTCCCCTCCACCAACAAGCATCAATCCATGGCTTGCTCGAAACGAGTGCCTCCAACTAACAACAGTCCCGGGGGAGTTTTATTTGCAATTATTTTGATTTGAGTTGCATAGAGCATGGGACTGGGCATCCCGATGACCAGCCATTTTCTCGTGAGTGAGGAGCGGAGTCCACTCCTCTTGAGAATAACCCGCCTAACATGGAAGATACGGACAACCCTAGTTGATACATGAGCTATTTGAGCATACAAAACAGAATGTTTATTTGAAGGTTTAGAGTTTGGCACATACAATTACTTGGAATGGCAGGTAGATACCATATATAGGTAGGTATGGTAGACTCATATGTAATAACTTTGGGGTTTATGGAATTGGATGCACAAGCAGTATTCCCGTTTAGTACAGGTGAAGGCTAGCAAAAGACTGGGAAGCGACCAGCTAGAGAGCGACAATAGTCATGAACGTGCATTAAAATTAATCAACATCGAATGCAAGCATGAGTAGGATATAATGCACCATGAACATAAATATCATAGAGGCTATGTTGATTTTGTTTCAACTACATGCATGAACATGTGCCAAGTCAAGCCACTTGAATCGTTCAAAAGAGGATACCACCCTATCATACCACATCACAACCATTTTAATAGCATGTTGGCACGCAAGGTAAACCATTATAAGCTCCTAGATAATTAAGCATGGCATAAGCAACTATAATCTCTAATTGTCATTTCAAACATTTTATTCATAATAGGCTGAATCAGGAACGATGAACTAATCATATTTACAAAAACAAGAGAGGTCGAGTCCATACCAGCTTTTCTCATCTCAATAAGTTCATCTTATAATCATCATTATTGCCTTTCACTTACACAACCGAATGTCGTGAATAATAATAATAGTGCACGCGCATTGGACTAAGCTGGAATCTGCAAGCAGTTAATAAACAGGAGAAGACAAGGCAATATGGACTCTTTGGTCAGATCAACAATAATGCATATAAGAGCCACTTTAACAGTTTAATTAAGGTCTTGTCCTATCGACCCCCAAAGCACAAGAAAAGAAATAAAACTATTTACACGGGAAAGCTTCCAACAAGCAAAAGAAGAACGAGAACTCTTTTTGGGTTTTCTTTTTAATTACTACTCCAAGCGTGGAAAGTAAACTAATTAAAAGCTACAACTATTTTTTTTGTTTTTCTTAAGGTTTATTAAACACACATGAAGAAAGCATAAAAAAAGGAAAATAAACTAGCATGGATGACACAATGAAAACGTATGAGCAGCGACAACTAGCATGAGTGTGTGAACATAAATGTAATGTCGGTGAGAAATACGTACTCCCCCAAGCTTAGGCTTTTGGCCTAAGTTGGTCTATGGACACGGCTGGCCTGGCAGATATCCAAAGTAATAGTTGGGGTCGTACTGAGATGCAGCAGTCATTGCCTCGTGGGCTGCAGCTTGGAGGCGACCTATCTCATCCCTCCTCTTATACTCTTCCGCCTCCTCTCTGGTTATAAAATATCTCCCTTTTTCCTGAAAGTCAAAGAAAGTAGAAGCATGGAGAGCAACATGATAGGTGTGTTGTCTGTCAAAGATTAGTCGGTACTGGAGGAACTAATCGTTCCTATCAACAAAATGATGACAAACCATAGCCTCATAATCCAAATAAGCAGGGGGCAAGTCAATATCATCCTCACGTATGGTTATACCAAGAAAATTAGCTATACGGGTTGCATAAATTCCACCGAATAAATCTCCATTAAATATATTATGATGCAACCTACGTGCAACAATGGCTCACAAATTATAAGATTTATCTCCTAACACAGCACTCCTAAGAATACTAAGGTCAGGAACACACATATGACATGCTTCATCTTTACCATTTATGCACCTACCTATGAAGAGAGCAAAATAATGTATAGCAGGAAAATGAATGCTCCCTATGGTAGCTTGTGCTATATCTCTAGATTCCCCCACAGTTATACTAGCAAGAAAATCTCTAAATTCAGATTTGCGAGGTTCACTAGCACTACCCCATTTTGGAAGTTTGCAAGCAGTGGTAAAGTCCTCTAAGTCCATAGTATAATAATTTTCATAAGGATTAAATAGGACAATTTGAGAATTGCGTGAAGATGAAAATTCAAACCTCCGCAGAAAGGAACTAGTGAGATAGTGGTACTAGCATCATTTTTCTGCCTTGAAGCTCATGAGATCAGCGTTACGCAAATATGCGTTAAATTCTTCCTTAATTCCTGCTCGATCCATGAAGTCCTCTGAAGGTCATTCACAAGGCCGCACTGGGGCGTCCCTTGTTGGTTCATCATTAGCATCACGCATTGCAAGCCTGGGTCCTTGCTTCCTTGAAGTACCACCTTGGTACATTTTCCTAAAAATATTTCTTCTTCTGAAAAATTTCTGAAATATTTAGTAACCTCAAATAAAAGTAAACCAAACTCAACAAAATTGATAGCAACTACTCCTACAAGTGCCTAGAGCCTATATCATGCATTAGAACTACTTGGAACCATATAAATTTGGCATGCAAGCTTAAGAACATGGTCACCTAGGAAGCACAAATTTGCAATGAATAAAGCACTAGAACAAAAACTAATTGGACCAATGGAGGAGTCACATACCAAGGAACAATCCTCCAAAGCAATTTTGTGAGGGGTGCTTTGAGCAAGGAGATCGAAAATCGCAGCAAAATGAGCTAGAACTCATGCTTGAGCTAGATGGTGATTTTTTTGGGAGGAAGAAGTGTGTGGGTGCAGGAATAAGTGGAGGGGAGCCACCGTGGGCCCATGAGGCACGGGGGCGCTAGGGGGTGGGCGCGTCGTCGACCCTCGTGGCCAGGTGCTTGCTCCCCCTGCTATGCTCTCAGTGCTAGATATTCTCAAATATTCCAGAAAAAATCATATTTAAATTTCAGGGCATTTGGAGAACTTTTATTTTCGGGGTATTTTTATATTGCACGGATAATCAGAAAACAGACAGAAATTACTATTTTTGCTTTATTTAATATAAATAACGGAAAGTAAAAAGAGGGTACAGAGAGTTTTTCTTTCTAACTTCATCCATCTCATGCCCATCAAAAGGAATCCACTAACAAGGTTGATCAAGTCTTGGTAACAAACTCATTTCGAGTAACATGAAACTGGAGAAATTTCAAATGACACTATGTTACCTCAACGGGGATATGCACATCCCCAATAATAAGAATATCATATTTCTTCTTGACAGTAGGAAGAGGAAATTCAAAACCTCCAAAAATAATCGATGGAATTTTTCCAATAGAATTGATACTGTGGACTTGAGGTTGTTTCCTCGGAAAGTGTACCGTATGCTCATTACCATTAACATGAAAAGTGACATTTCCTTTGGTGCAATCAATAACAGCCCCTGCAGTATTCAAAAAAGGTCTTCCAATAATAATAGACATACTATCGTCCTCGGGAATATCAAGAATAACAAAGTCCGTTAAAATAGTAACGTTTGCAACCACAACATGCACATCCTCACAAATACTGAGAGGTATAGAAGTTGATTTATCAGCCATTTGCAAAGATATTTCAGTAGGTGTCAACTTATTCAAGTCAAGTCTACGATATAAAGAGAGAGGCATAACACTAACACCGGCTCCAAGATCACATAAAGCAGTTCTAGCATGGTTTCTTTTAATGGAGCATGGTATAGTTGGTACTCTGGGATCTCCTAGTTTCTTATGTATTCCACCTTTAAAAGTATAATTAGCAAGCATGGTGGAAATTTCAGCTTCTAGTATCTTTATTTTATTAGTAACAATTTCTTTCATGTACTTACCATAAGGATTCATTTTAAGCATATCAGTCAAACGCATACGCAAAAAGATAGGTCTAATCATTTCAACAAAGTGCTCAAAATCCTCATCATCCTTTTTCTTGAATGGTTTGGGAGGAAAAGGCATGGGTTTCTGAACCCATGGTTCTCTTTCTTTACCATGTTTCCTAGCAACAAAGTCTCTCTTATCATAATGTTGATTCTTTGATTGTGGGTTATCAAGATCAACAACAGGTTCAATCTCTACATCATTATCATTGCTAGATTGAGCATCAACATGAACATTATCATTAACATTATCACTAGTTTCATGTTCATTACCAGATTGTGTTTCAGCATCAGAAATAGAGATATCATTGGGATTCTCAGGTGTGTCAATAACAGGTTCACCAAAGTCCTGTCATTTTTCTTTTTCTTCCTTTTAGAAGGACTAGGTGCATCTATATTATTTCTCTGAGAATCTCGCTTAGTTCTCTTAGGGTGGCCTTCAGGATACAAAGGTTCCTGAGTCATTTTACCAGCTCTAGTAGCCACTCTAACAGCATAGTCATTACTCTTACTATTTAATTCATCGAGAAAATCATTTTGAGCTTTAAGTACTTGTTCTACTTGAGTGGTAACCATAGAAGCATGTTTACTAATGAATTTAAGTTCACCTTTAACTCTAGACATATAATCACCCAAGTGTTCAATCATATAAGCATTTTGTTTCAATTGTCTACCAAAATAAGCATTGAAGCCTTCTCGCTTAACCATAAAGTTATCAAACTCATCCAAACATTGGCTAGCAAACTTAGTAGGAGGGATTTCAGCTTTATCATATCTATAGAGAAAATTTACCTTTACTACCTGTGTCGGGTTATCAACACCATGTGTTTCTTCAATAGGTGGTAAATTAAGACCATGTATTTCCTCAATAGGAGGTAAATTCTTAACATCTTCAGCTTTAATACCCATTTCTTCCATAGATTTCTTTGCTCTTGCATATCTTCAGGACTGAGAAATAGAACACCTCTTTTCTTCGGAGTTGGTTTAGGAATAGGCTCAGGAGTTGTCTCAGGAAGTGTCCAATTATTTTCATTTGTCAACATATTATTCAATAGAATTTCAGCTCCATCCGGTGTTCTTTCCTTGAAAACAGAACTAGCACAACTATCCAGGTAATCTCTAGAAGCATCGGTTAGTCCATTATAAAAGGTATCAAGTATTTCATTTTTCTTAAGAGGGTGATCAGGCAAAGCATTAAGTAATTGGAGGAGCCTCCCCCAAGCTTGTGGGAGACTCTCTTCTTCAATTTGCACAAAATTATATATATCCCTTAAGGCAGCTTGTTTCTTATGAGCAGGGAAATATTTAGCAGAGAAGTAATAAATCATATCCTGGGGACTACGCACACAACCAGGATCGAGAGAACTAAACCATATCTTAGCATCACCCTTTAATGAGAACAGAAATATTTTAAGGATATAGAAGTAGCGAGTTCTCTCATCATTAGTGAATAGGGTGGCTATATCATTTAATTTAGTAAGATGTGCCACAACAGTTTCAGATTCATCGCCATAAAAAGGATTAGATTCAACCAAAGTAATTATATCAGGATCAATAGAGAATTCATAATCCTTATCAGTAACAAAGATAGGTGAACTAGCATAAGCAGGATCATATTTCATTCTAGCATTCAGAGTTTTTTGTTTAAGCTTAGCTAATAATTTCTTAAGATCACTTCTATCATTGCATGCAAGAAAGTCTCTTTTAGTTTCTTAATCCATAACATAGCCCTCAGGCACAACAGGAAATTCATATTTATTAGGAGAGCCTTCATCATCACTTTCATCAATATTATCAGTTTCAATAATTTCATTCTCTCTAGCCCTAGAAAGTTGTTCATCAATAAATTCACCAAGTGGCACAGTAGTATCAAGCATACAAGTAGTTTCATCATAAGTATCATGCATAGCAGAAGTAGCATCATCAATAACATGCCACATATCAGAATTAATAGCATAAGCAGGTTTAGGTGTCGCAAGCTTACTCAAAACAGAAGGTGAATCAAGTGTAGAGGTAGATGGCAGTTCCTTACCTCCCCTCATAGTTGAGGGATAAATTTTTGTTTTCGCGTCTTTCAAGTTCTTCATAGTGACCAGCTGATATAAATCCCAAGTGACTCAAAGAATAGAGCTATGCTCCCCGGCAACGGCGCCAGAAAATAGTCTTGATAACCCACAAGTATAGGGGATCGCAACAGTTTTCGAGGGTAGAGTATACAACCCAAATTTATTGATTCGACACAAGGGGAGCCAAAGAATATTCTCAAGTATTAGCAGCTGAGTTGTCAATTCAACCACACCTGGAAAGTTAATATCTGCAGCAAAGTTTTTAGTAGCCAAGTAATATGATAGTAGTGTTAACGGTATCAAAAGGTAACGGTAGCAAAAGTAATATTTTTGTTTTTTATAGTGATGATAAAAATAGCAACGAAAAAGTAAATAAGCGAAGAACAATATATGGAAAGCTCATATGCAATGGATCGGTGATAGAGAATTATGTTGGATGCGGTTCATCATGTAACAGTCATAACATAGGGTGACATAGAACTAGCTCTAATTCATCAATGTAATGTAGGCATGTATTTTGAATATAGTCATACGTGCTTATGGAAAAGAACTTGCATGACATCTTTTGTCCTACCCTCCCGTGGCAGCGGGGTCCTAGTGAAAACTAAGGGGTATTAAGGCCTCCTTTTAATAGAGTACCGGACCAAAGCATTAACACACAGTGAATACATGAACTCCTCAAACTACGGTCATCACCGGGAGTGGTCTCGATTATTGTCACTTTGGGGTTGCCCGATCATAACACATAGTAGGTGACTATAGACTTACAAGATAGGATCAAGAACTCTCATATATTCATGAAAAATAATAGGTTCATATCTGAAATCATGGCACTCGGGCCCTAGTGACAAGCATTAAGCATAGCAATGTCATAGCAACATCAATCTCAGAACATAGTGGATACTAGGGATCAAACCCTAACAAAACTTACTCGATTACATGATAAATCTCAGCCAACCCATCACCGTCCAGCAAGCCTACGATGGAATTACACACGCACGGCAGTGAGCATCATGAAATTGGTGATGGAGGAAGGTTGATGATGGCGATGGCGACGGATTCCCCTCTCCGGAGCCCCGAACAGACTCCAGATCAGCCCTCCCGAGAGAGTTTAGGGCTTGGCGGTGGCTCCATATTGTAAAACGCGATGAATCCTTCTCTTTTATTTTTTTTCTCCCCGAACACGAATATATGGAGTTGGAGTTGAGGTCGGTGGAGCTTCAGGGGGCCCACGAGCCAGGGGGTGCGCCCAGGGGGCCAGGCGCGCCCCCACCCTCGTGGCTAGGGTGTGGGCCCCTGGCCTTGATTCTTTGCCAGTATTTTTTATTATTTCCAAAAATAATCTCCGTGGAGTTTCAGGTCATTTCGAGAACTTTTGTTTCTGCACATAAATAACACCATGGCAATTCTGCTGAAAACAGCTTCAGTCCGGGTTAGTTCCATTCAAATCATGCAAGTTAGAGTCCAAAACAAGGGCAAAAGTGTTTGGAAAAGTAGATGCGATGGAGACGTATCAGCTTCCCGATAATTCGAAGGGTGAAAATCTTGTTGAGAAAATTGATAAAACTGGGTTTGAAGAGGTCAAAACTTTAACTAGTGATGTGCCCACTCTTATGGATTACAAAGACTTAAATTATGATAGTTGCTCTTTGATTGATTGTATTTCTTTGTTGCAATCCATGATAAATTCACCCCATGGTTATGAACAAAATAAAGCTTTTACTAAACATATTGTTGATGGTATGATGAAAGCTTTGGAAGAAAAGTTGGAATTGGAGATTTCAATTCCTAGAAAATTGCATGATGAATGGGAACCTACCATCACAGTCAATATTAAAAATTATGAGTGTTTTTCTTTATGTGACTTGGGTGCTAGTGTTTCTACAATTTTGAAATCTTTATGTGATATGCTCGGTCTGACCGATATTAAAGAGTGTTCTCTAAATATGCAGTTGGAGGATTCTACTATTAAAAAACCTATAGGAAGAATTAATGATGTTCTTATTCCTGCAAATACGAATTATGTGCCCATATATTTTATTGTTCTTGATATTGATTGCAATCCGTCTTGTCCAATTATTCTTGGTAGAACGTTTTTACGTACTATTGGTGTCATGATTGATGTGAAAGAAGGCAATATTGAATTTCAATTTCCACTAAGGAAGGGTATGGAACACTTCCCTAGAACTAGAACTAATCCACCATATGAATCAATCATGAGGGCATCATAATGATCGAGAAACAAAGATGACAATACTTAGATCCTTCTTATTATGCCTAGCTAGGGGCGTAAAACGATAGCGCTTGTTGGGAGGCGACCCAATAAATAATTTTTTATTTCTATTCTTGAGTGTTTGCAAAATTATGCTACTTCTATGATTGTGTTTTTTGTGTTTTAATTAGCGTTTCTGCCAAGCAAAGCCTTTGGGATCATGTTGGGTGATAGTTGATTTGATCTTACTGAAAAACATAAACTTCTGGACTCACGAAAATAATTCTCATTTTTAACAAAAGTGCGATAAAATACTGATTCTTTTTGCAGAAGATTTATATGTAAATTGCCACGTTATCCTAATTTTTCAGAATTTATGGAGTTACATAACTATTCAATATATCCATATTGCTACAGACTATTCTGTTTTTGACAAATTTTGTTTTCGTTGTCTTGTGTGCTTGTTTAGATGATTCTATGGTTTCCTTTGAAGAGTTTTTGCCATTGAAAAGTTAAAATGCAGTAGATATAATACAATAACAAAATATGAATGGGTTTGCAATAGTACTTAAAGTAGTGATTTGCTTTCTGATACTAATGGATCTCACGAAGGTTTTCATGAGTTTTGTGTGATTGAAGTTTTCAAGTTTTGCGTGATATTACGATGGATGAAGGAATAAGGAGTAAGAAGAGTCTAAGCTTGAGGATGCACGAGGCACCCCAAGATAATATTGAAGAAGTATCAAGCAACTAAGCCTGGGGATGCCCCCGAGTAGCATCCCCTCTTTCTTCTAACAACCATCGGTATTTTACTTGAAACTATATTTTTATTCGCCACATATTATGAGTTTTGCTTGGAGTGTCTTGTATGATATGAGTCTTTGCTTGTTTTTCCTTTTAATTTTTAATAAGCATCCTTGCTATACACACCTATTTTGGAGAGCCAAATTATGCTATGCTTGCTCCTATGCTTCACTTAAATTTTTAGAGCCTTGGAATTGCTCTAGTGCTTCACTTATATCTTTTTGAGCACGGTGTGCTTTGTTACCTTTGAAGAAATTCTCTCATGATTCACTTAGATTAATTTGAGAGAAAGAAATATGATACTCATGTTCTTGACTTATATTTGTTTGAGCTTATTAAAAGCAACACATGAAACTAGTTCCCAAGTGATAGATATCCAAGGAGAATATAATAAAAACTTTCATGAAGATCATTGGACAAAATAAACTTGATTCTTTGTAATAGTTTTGAGATATGATGATAGTGATATGTTAGTCAAGTTGATGAATAATTATGCTTTAGTAAGAATATTGGTGTTAAGATTTGTGATTCCCTATGCAAGCACGAAAGTCAATATTTATGCAATGAAATTACATCCTACCTGTGGTGCATTATTCGGTGTTAGTTATGCTTAATGCTCGCTTGTGAGATTTTTCGTTTCTTGGTTGGATGCTTCTCAATCTTTTGCTAGCCTTCATTTGCACTAAGTATGATCACTACTTGTGCATCCAAAATCCCTTAAACCAGTTTTTGCCACATGAGTCCACTATACCTACCTCTATGCGGTATTCTTTTGTCGTTCTAAGAAAATCTGTATGTGCCATCTCTCCTCATGAAACGGTAGGGGCTGGCTAATATATTTCCATGATAGATGTGTTATTCTCAAGATGATTGTTTATTCACTTGTCATGGGACGAGAGTACGGCAGAGGTATTAGGGATGCCTAGTCCCGTAATGAAAAATGAATTTATTTTATGTTGTCAAATAATAAATTCCTTGGAAAGTGTTGGTATGGACGGCACCCGTGGATTCTGTTAGCCATGTAATGTGAAAGTATGGTGGGAAAAGGAAAAAAACTTTATTTTCCATTTGGGAACCACCTATGATATATCTAGCATGGAAAGTATTGGGAACTACTCGATCGTTTTCGTTGACAGGAAAAGCATGCCACCCAAAATGTTTTATCTCTATCTTTTTCGCTTTGAGCTCTGGCACCTCAAGAAATCACTACTTCCCCCCGTGAAGGGCCTTTCTATTTACTTTATGAAATTTTTATTTTTACTTGAGTCTCCATCTTCTCTTATAAAGCACCTACTAAGGGGCACTATGGTCGTACTTGAGCATTGGGTGTAGCTAATATGCGAGTGTGTTCCACGAATGGATCAATGATTGAGCATAATGGGCTAGGGATAACTTGCTTTAGCATTGATATTTTGAAATACATGGTTGTTCGTTGATGTGCTTGAGTATTAAAGTCCTCATGTCAAAACTAGACTATTGCTTTGAACCATATAAAAGTCCAATTGTCCATGCTTATAGGAAAGAATATGTGATGAACATGTTAGGCAGCATTCCACATCAAAAATTCTGTTTTTATCATTTACCTACTCGAGGACGAGCAGGAATTAAGCTTGGGGATGCTGATACGTCTCCAACGTATCTATAATTTTTTATTGTTCCATGGTGTTCTATTATCTTCCTTGGATGTTTTACAATCATGTTACAATCATTTTATATCATTTTTTGGGACTAACCTATTGACATAGTGCCAAGTGCCAGTTGCTATTTTCTGCTTGTTTTTTACATCGCAAAAAATCAATATCAAATGGAGTCAAAATGCAGCGAAACTTTTTGTGGATTTTTTTGGACCAGAAGACACCAGATGGGCTAGAGAAGCACCTGGGGGTGCCCCGAGGGGGCCACAACTCACTAGGGCACGCTTGGGCCCCCAGGCGTGCCCATGTGGGTTGTCCCACCTTGGTGGCCTCCTGCGCCGCCTCTTCGCTCTATAAATACCTCATTGGTCTAGAAACCCTAGGGGATTCGACGAAAATCAATTCCATCCACCGTAAGTTCTAGAACCACCAGATCCAATCTAGAAAGCATCATGTAGGGGTTCATCATCCTCATTGGTGCCTCTTCGATGATGCGTGAGTAGTTCATTATAGACCTACGAGTCAGTAGTTAGTAGCTAGATGGCTTCCTCTCTCTCTCTTTTGATTCTCAATACAAGGGTCTCTTGGAGATCTATTTGATGTAACTCTTTTTGCGGTGTGTTTGTTGGGATCTGATGAACTTTGAGTTTATGATCAGATCTATGTTTTTATCCATGAAAGTTATATGAGTTCTTTGATCTCTTATATGCATGATTACTTATATCATACTATTTCTTCTTTGAATCTTTGATTTAGTTAGGCCAACTAGATCGATTTTTCTTTCCATGGTAAGAGGTGCTTTGTGATGGGTTCGATCTTATGGTGCTTGATCCTAGTGACAGAATGGGAAACGACACGTATGTATCATTGCCATTAAGGATAAAAAGATGGGGTCTATTTCTACATAAATAGATCTTGTCAACATCATGTCATCGTTCTTATTGAATTACTCGGTTTCTCCATGAACTTAATACACTAGATGCATGCTAGATAGCGGTTGATGTGTGGAGTAATAGTAGTAGATGCAGGCATGAGTCGGTCTACTAATCTTGGACGTGATGCCTATATAATGATCATTTCCTGGATATCTTCTTGATATTTGAAGTTCTATCAATTGCCCAACAAGAATTTGTTTACCCATCGTATGCTATTTTTCTCAAGAGAAGTCACTAGTGAAATCTACGGCTCAAGAGTCTCTTCTTTATTATATTTGCCTTTGTGATCTTTTTTTCTTTTTTTTCAGATCTATTAATCCAAAAATCCAAAATTACCTTGCTGAAATTTTTATTCATTTATTTCATCTCGCGTTCCCATGAGATCTATTTATCCAATCTACTACAATTTTACCTATCTTTTTACCCATGAGGGATTGACAACCCTTCTCTTACGTTGGGTTGCAAGTATTTGTTCTTTGTGTGCAGGAGCTGTTTACGTGGTGTTGCATGGTTCTCCTACTGGTTCGATAACCTTGTTCTCATCACTGAGGGAAATACCTACCATAGTTGTGGTGTATCATCCCTTCCTCTTTGGGGAAATACCGATGTAGATCAAGCCGCATCAATCTCTGGTATAATGGGAATATTAGGGAATTTATAGAGGTCGAATTAGGCCAGGAGGTACCACGAGGGGCCCACAATCCCGGTGGCCTCCCTGCCCCCCGGGGCACGCCTTTAAAGCTTGTCGCTCCCTCATGACTCCTCAGGTCTTCTCCCGAACCTTCATGGGTCCCTTCTGGTCCAGAAAAAATTAATCCAAAGTTTTTTCTCCATTTGGACTCTGTTTGGTATTGATTTTCTGAAAAGCCAAAAAGAAGCAAAAAATAGTAACTGGCATTGGGCAATAGGTTAATAGGTTAGTCCCAAAAAATGATATAAAATTGCATATGATTGCATATAAAACATCCATGATTGATACTATAATAGCGTGGAACAATCAAAACTTATAGATACGTTGGAGATGTATCAAGCATCCCCAATCTTAATTTCTGCTCGTCCTCGAGTATGTAAATGATAAAAATAAAAAAATTGATGTGGAATGCTACCTAACATGTCTACCATGTAATCTTTCTTTTATTGTATGAATACTTAGAATGAAATCATTCAAAGCAATAGTCTATAATTTGACATAAAGACATTTATACTCAGGCATACCAATAAGAAATCATGTCTTCAAAAATATGAATGCTAAAGAACTGTAGGATCGAAAGTAGGTCTAGAGGGGGGTGATTAGACTACTTGAACAAATAAAAATCTAACCTTTTCCCAATTTTAGTTGTTGGCAGATTTTAGCAACTTAGCATAAGTCAAGCAATCAACCTACACATGCAATTCTAAAAGTGTAGCAGCGAAAAGTAAAGCATGCCATATGAAGGTAAAGGGAAGGGTTTGGAGAGTGCAAACACAATGATGACATGGAGTTTTTTGGCGTGGTTCTGATAGGTGGTGCTATCGTACATCCACATTGATGGAGACTTCAACCCACGAAGGGTAACGGTTGCGCGAGTGCACGGAGGGCTCCACCCATGAAGTGTCCATGAAGATGCAACCTTGTCTATCCCACCATGGCCATTGCCCACGAAGGACTTGCCTCACTCGGGTAGATCTTCACGAAGTAGGCGGTCTCCTTGCCCTTACAAACTTCTTGGTTCAACTCTACAATCTTGTCGGAGGCTCCCAAACTACACCTAACCAATCTAGGAGACACCACTCTCCAAAAGGCAATATATGGTGTGTTGATGATGAAGTCCTTGCTCTTGTGCTTCAAATGATAGTCCCCCCAACACTCAACTCTCTCTCACACAGATTTGGATATGGTGGAAAGATGATTTGAGTGGCAAGCAACTTGGGGAAGGCTAGAAATCATGATTCTTGTGGTTGGATTGGAATGTCTTGATCTCAACACATGAGTAGGTGGTTCTCTCTTAGAAAATGTAGGTTGGAAGTGTAGGCACGTTCTGATGGCTCTCTCACAAGTGGAGAAGGGGGTGGAGGGGTATATATAGCCTCCATAGAAAATCCAACTGTTGCACAAATTTGACCCAACTCGGTCAGACCGAATAGAAGAACTCGGTGAGATCGGTTTAGTTCAAAATGTGAACATTAGGAATTTCGGTGGGACCGACTAGAACAACTTGGTGGGGCCGATTTGCTAGGTTTAGGAAAAACCTCATCTCGGTGAAGCCGATTGCTTGAACAGACCGATTTCAGCAAAGAGCAAACAAAGAGTTGGTCAAGCAAACTCGGTGGGACCGATTGCACATTTTGGTGAGACCGAAATAATTGTAACAGACAACAAAGAGTTTGAAGGCCATCTCGGTGAGGCTGAGATCCGTATCGGTGTGACCCAGGAGATAGGGTTTCTGGCAGTAGCTATGTCAAGTGAACTCGGTGGCGCCAGATAGATCAAATTGGTGGGGTGTAGCGCCCCGAGACCGATGTGCCAGGTGTCGTGCAGTTATTCATTGTTGTTGCTTTGTCATTGCTTGTGTGTCATGCATTGCATATCATGTCATCATGTGCATTTCATTTGCATACAGGTTCGTCTCATGCATCCGAGTATTTTTTCCCCGTTGTCCATTTTGCAATCCGGCGCTCCTATGTCACCCGGTGGTCTTTTCTACCTTTCTTTTGTGTGTGGGGATTAAACATTTCCGGATTGGACCGAGACTTGCCAAGCGGCCTTGGTTTACTACCGGTAGACCGCCTGTCAAGTTTCGTACCATTTGGACTTCGTTTGATACTCCAACTGTTAACCGAGGGACCGAAAAGGCCTCGTGTGTGTTGCAGCCCAACACCCTTCCAATTTGGCCCAAAACCCACCAAAACCCTCTCCATCATCTAGAGCGTTCGATCACGATCGCGTGGCCGAAAACCGCACCTCATTGGGACACTCCTAGCTCCCTCTACTTCTATATAAAGACCCCCTCCAAAGTCCGGATCTCCTTCTCCCCCGAAACCCTAAAATCATCCCTCTCCGCATCGGATCTCCGCCGCCGCCGGACATGTCCGCTGGCGTCGGACGTGTCCGCTGCACCTGCCGCCGACACGTTGCGCGCTGCCATTCGCCGCTGCCTCCGCGCCCACATCGCCGCGCCGGCCCGCCGAGCCCAGGCGGGGCCCCCGCGGCCCAAACCGGCGCCCCGCCACCCGCCTTTGCCCTCTCGCTCCGCCCCGCCGCCTGGTTCGTCACGCCGCCGCCCGCCGGCAAGCCGGGCCGACCGCCGCCCGGCCCGGTCGCCGCGCGCCTCCGATCCCGCTCGCCCGCTGCTCCCCGCCGCCTAGCGCCTCCCCGCCGGCGACCATCGCCGCCCGCGCCACCGCCCGCTTCCTCTCGCCACCTCGCTGCCTCCATCGCCGGTTGCCGCGTCCGCCATCGCCAACCACCGCATCCGCCATCTCCACCTCGCCATCGCCCGGATCCGGCCAACTCCGGCCAGATCCGTTAGCCCCCGTGCCATTTCCGGCATTCCCCGTCGCTCTCCGGTCACCCCGCCGTTGCTGCGCCCTCGCCGGAGTTCTCCAGCGCCGCCGCCGCCATGGATCGGGAGGAGCCCAATCCAGCCGGTCTTCGTTCGAGGCCGTTGACCTCACCCGCGAGCGCCCGCGTAGGCCGGCCCAATCGGCCTCGTCTGCGGTCCAGCTACGTCCCCGTCGGCCCACCTCCTCCGGCCCGGTGCATTTTTCGTGAGGTCTATAAATTCTACTAAGTCCCCGAGATTTCCATGTTTCTAATGCCCATGTTCATCATGCCATACCTCATCATCCGTGGCTCCATTTCATGCATGTAGCATATCAAAATGTTTGTCTCAGAGAGCACATCATTTCATCTCATTGTAACATTTTCATTTGAGTTCATCTTGATGCCCGAAATGCTATTGGAAGAGAGCTATTTGAGTTAATTGTCAGATCTGCTGCACCAAATAGCTATTTGTCATTTTTGCCATGATTATTGTGTGCATGATATGCCCCTGAGCTCTACATATGTTTTGTTATATGCTTTGTCATCTTTCCAGAGGTGCCATCCATGTATTTTTGTGATGTGTGTGGTGACTAGCACTAGCTTGCATAGTGGTGCATTCCTTAATGCTGATTTCAGGGACTTAGCAAATTCCACCAAGTACTTGATCTGTTCTTATCACTATGCCATATGTTCATGTTGTTTCCTAGTGATTTGTGCCTCTTTTGAGGATGATCAGTAAGGATGTTTTGTTAATATTGTAGTGCTCTATCCATCCATGCCTTTGTTTGCAATTATGGAGCACCCTAGCTTGAGTCAATCGAGCTCTACTTTTGTCATTTTGCAAATCTGGGCAGATTGTCTAGTTAGCGATTTTGTCGATGATGTTGTAGTTGATCCATGCATGCTATGTTATTGTTCTTGCCATGACTAGCTTGTATTTTGTGTATTCTTAATGGGTGTATGCTTAGTTTGTCATGCCTTGCTCTGTAGTGAGTGCATCGAGCTCGTAAACATGCCTACTTGATATCTGATTTTGCATGCTTCAGTTTTCACTAAGTCTGAGAACTGATTATGTTTTTGCCATGTTCACATGCTTGCAAATGTATTTTCTGATCCCTTTTGGCTCAAGGTCACTAAGGTACTTTTGTTAAGCTCTTTGAGTAGCTCCATGCCATGCTTTACTTTGCCATGTTATGTTCCTGTAGCTTATAGTTTTCATGCTCCAAAGTGTGCTACCTGATCTGAAATTCCAGACAAGTGTTAATTTCACTAAGTCTGAGATCTGTTTACCGTTTGCACTTTTGCCATGCTTGTTTGAACCTGATAATGAATGAATTGGCAGTAGCTCGGTGTTCCTATTTTGTTAAGCATCATGAATGGATTCCTGCCATGTTTGAGTGCTATAGCATGTTTGTCTGGTTGCATTTAGATGGTCACTTGCTGTTTATCGCAGAACATTGCCATATTTGTATTGCTTGCCATTTCCAAACCGTGACTCCGATTCCGATGTTCTTTATATCGTTTTCAAGCGAAATCATGTCAACTTTCCATTGGCACACTTCGATTTCCAAGTTGAGGCCAGGTTCAATCATTCCTTGTCAAATCATGCATATGCATCGCATACCGCATCTTGCATATTCATACCATGTTCATGTGTTGGTTGTTTACTATGTTGTTTGCTTCTTTCTGGTGTTGCTTCTTCGGGTTGGTTCCGATTACTTCGTGTTGTGAGGACCCGTTCGACTACCTCCGTTTGTCTTCTTCATGGACTCGTTCTTCTTCCTTGCGGGATTTCAGGCAAGATGATCATACCCTCGAAATCACTTCTATCTTTGCTTGCTTAGTTGCTCACTCTTTTGCTATGCCTATGCTGCGATACCTACCACTTGCTTATCATGCCTCCCATATTGTTGAACAAAGCCTCTAACCCACCTTTGTCCTAGAAAACCGTTGTTTAGCTATGTTACCGCTTTGCTCAGCCCCTCTTATAGCATTGTTAGTTGCAGGTGAAGATTGAAGTTTGTTCCTTGTTGGAACATGGAGTTCGTTCCTTGTTGGAACATTGGTTACTTGTTGGGATATCACAATATATCTTATTTAATTAATGCATCTATATACTTGATAAAGGGTGGAAGGCTCGGCCTTATGCCTAGTGTTTTGTTCCACTCTTGCCGCCCTAGTTTCCGTCATATCGGTGTTATGTTCCCGGATTTTGCGTTCCTCACGCGGTTGGGCTATTATGGGAACCCCTTGACAGTTTGCCTTGATTAAAACTCCTCCAGCAATGCCCAACCTTGGTTTTACCATTTGCCACCTAGCCTTTTCCTTCCCTTGGGTTCTGCAGACTCAAGGGTCATCATTATTTTAAGCCCCCGGGCCAGTGCTCCTCTTAGTGTTGGTCCACCTGTCAGCTGCCGGTGGCCACCAGGGGCAACTCTGGGCTGGCCTACCCATACCTAAGACAATCTGAGTGTGCCCTGAGAAAGAGATATGTGCAGCTCCTATCGGGATTTGTCGGCACATTCGGGCGGTGTTGCTGGATTTGTTTTAACCTGTCAAAGTTGTCTTGTAGAACCGGGATACCGAGCCTGATCGGAATGTCTCGGGAGAAGGTCTATTCCTTCGTTGACCGTGAGAGCTTGTCATGGGCTAAGTTGGGACACCCCTACAGGGATTGAACTTCCGAAAGCCGTGCCCGCGGTTATGGGCAGATGGGAATTTGTTAATGTTCGGTTGTAGAAAACCTGAAGTTGACCTTAATTAAAATACATCAACCGCGTGTGTAACCGTGATGGTCTCTTTTCGGCGGAGTCTGGGAAGTGAACACGGTGTTGGAGTTATGCTTGACGTAGGTTGTTCTACGATCACTTCTCGATCATAGTTTCTCGATTGTGCTTTGCCTTCTCTTCTCGCTCTCTTTGCGTATGTTAGCCACCATATATGCTAGTCACTTGCTGCAGCTTCACCTCATACCTTTTACCTTACCCATAAGCTTAAATAGTCTTGATCGCGAGGGTGCGAGATTGCTGAGTCCCCGTGGCTCACAGATACTTCCAAAACCAGCTTGTAGGTGCCGATGATGCCATTCCAGGTGACGCAACCAAGCTCAAGGAGGAGCTCGATGAAGATCTTGCCCTTTGTGTTGTTTCGTTCTAGTTGATCAGTAGTGGAGCCCAGTTGGGGTCGATCGGGGACCTTTGTCGCATTTGGGGTTCTTCTTTTATTTTGGTTCCGTAGTCGGACCCTATTTGTATCTGGTTGATGTAATGCTTTATTCATGAAATTGTGTGAAGTGGCGATTGTAAGCCAACTATGTATCTTTTCCCTTATTGTATTACATGGGTTGTTTGCGAAGATTACCTCACTTGCGACATTGCTTTCAATGCGGTTATGCCTCTAAGTCGTGCTTCGACACGTGGGAGATATAGCCGCATCGAGGGCGTTACATGGGGCCGAGTTTGACTTTGAGTTTTGGACATATCTGGAAATGAGAAAGTGGTTGACGGCTTTGGAGCAATATCACTAAGCACTTTGAGCAAGTAGACCATTAAGCAACACCTCATCCCATTTTAATAGTATTGGCTTTCCTATGGACTCAATGTGATCTTGGATCACTAAAATGTAAATGAGGAGTCTTGAGCTTTTGCTAATATGTGTCCTTAGCATTTTGAGGGGTCCACATCTCTAGTCCATGCCACGCCAATCATTGAAATTTCTGAAATATTTAACTTGAATGGATATTAGTTTAATGAGCTATATGTTGTTATGAATTACCAAAACCACTCGGGATTTATTAGTTGCACTTTTAAGAACGCTACCCCTACAGAATCATATAGCCTTGTCATGTTGTATTTTCGTAATACAAAATATAAGTCATGCACTACCCCGGTGTTAACCAAGCAATTGATTCATATTTTTTAACACGCTTCATCTTTTCAACACCCATGCCATACATGAGCGTAAGCCATGGGTATAGCACTATGGCGGAATAGAATGTGGTGGTAGAGATTAATATGGAGATGTCAAAAAAGGAAGATAGTCTCGTTTCGACGCGGCTAATCAATGGTCTATGAAGATGTCATCAATTGATATCAATGCGGGGAGTAGGGATTGCCATGCAACGGATGCAATAAGCGTATGAAAGCTCAAACTGAAAACTAAGTAGGTGTGCATCCAACTTGCTTGCTCTAGAAGACCTCGGGCATTTGAGGAAGCCCATCATCGGAATATACAAGCCAAGTTCTATAATGAAAAATACCCACTAGTATATGAAAGTGACAACATGGACACTCTCTATATGAAAACATGGTGCTGCTTTGAAGCACAGGTGTGGAAAAGGATAGTAATATTGCCCCTTCTCTCTTTTTCTCTTATTTTTTGCTGGGCTCTTTTTGGACTCTTTTTTATCCTTTTATTCGTTTATTTCTCACTCGGACAATGCTCTAATAATGATGATCATTGCACTTCTATTTACTTACCACCCAATATTACAACTCAATAAAACTAAAACATATGACTCTATATGAATGCCCTGTGGCAGTGTAACAGGATGTACAATGATGCTAGCGTAACATGTATGATAATGATGAACGGTGGCTAAGCCACAAATATTGTGCCAGCTATATGATCATGCAAAGCAATATGACAATGATGATGTGTGTCATAACAAGGAACAATGGAAGTTGCATGGCAATATATCTCGGAATAGCTATGAAAATGCCATTATAGGTAGGTATGGTGGATGTTTTGAGGAAGATATAAGGAGGCTTATGTTTGATAGAGCATATCATATCATGGGGTTTGGATGCACGGACGAAATTTGCACCTACTCTCAAGGTGAGAAAGGGAAATGCACGGTACCGAAGAGGCTAGCAAATTAAGGAAAGGTGAGCGTGCGTATAATCCATGGACTCACATTAGTCATAAAGAACTCACATACTTATTGTGAAAGTCTACAAACCCTCAAAGCAAGGTACTACTATGCATGCCCCTAGGAGGGAGGTTGGTAGGAGTTAATTAACCATCGCACACCCCTGACCTTCAGGCAAAGGAAGACACTCAATAATAATTCATGCTACAACTTCTTAGCATAGCAGAAGACAATATGTGCATGCTTCGGGAATCACAAACCTTAACACCTATATTCTTACTAAACCACAATTATTCACTACTACAACCCACATATCACCATCTCTATATCTCAAAACTATTGCAAGGAATCAAACTTATCATATCCAGTGATCTACAATGTAGTTTTATTATATCCCTCTTAAATACCTATCATATTGGGACTACTTTCATAACATGTGCATATTGCCATTACTATTTATTATACTCTCAAAAATATATAAGTGAAGCATGAGAGTACAACTATTTCTTTAAAATATAACCACCGACGTGCTCTAAAATATATAAGTGAAGCACTAGAGCAACTGCCGAGCTCAAAAGATATAAGTGAAGCACAAAGAGTATTCCAACAAATCACGAATAAATGTGTGTCCCTCTCAAAAGGTGTGTAAGGAAAAGATGATTGAGCAACGACTCATATAATACAGGACGCTCCAAGAAAAACTCATATCATGTGATGAATAAAAATATAGCTCCAAGTGATATACCAATGGTTTGTAGACGAAAGAGGGGATTCCTTCTGGGGCGGGATTCCTTCTGGGGCATCCCCAAGCTTAGACGCTTGGGTATCCTTGAATATTACCTTGGGGTGCCTTGGGCATCCCCAAGCTTAGGGTCTTACCGCTCCTTATTCCTTAGTCCATCGTGGTCTCACCCAAAACTTGAAAATTTTAGCACACAAAACTCAAGAGAAACCTCGTGAGATCCGTTAGTATAACAACCAAATCATAAACTTAAGGTACTATTGTAAACCTATTATTATTGTATTATTGTGTAATACCTACTGTATTCTAACTTCTCCATGACTTATACCCCCCGCCCCCCCCCCCCCGATACAATCCATAGATTCATCAAAACAAGCAATCTATGCAACGAAAACAAAATATGTCAAAAACATAACAGTCTGTAATGATATGATCAAACGCAATACTTCTGTAACTCCAAAAAATCTAAAAAATCAGGACAACATGGAGAACTTATGTATCAATCGCGTGTAAAAAATTCACCATTTTATCACGTTCCAGTGAATTTAAACAATTTTGCTACTAGGCGTAAACGTTTCTTTTTTATGGAATCTAGTCAATTAACAACCAAATCATCCCAAAGGCTTTACTTGGCACAAACACTAACTAAAACACAAAAACACAATTATAATAGTATCATAATTGTGTGCACACAAAAAACAGAAAAGAAAAAGGGAAAATAAAGATAATTATTAGGTTGCCTCCAAACAAGTGTTATTGTTTCACGCCCCGAATAGGGTAATGCACAGTTTCAAGTATTGTCATCTTAAGTTTTCATACCATAGGTGGCCTCATAATTGATTCATATGATGGCTTAATTATGTTTCTAGGGAAGTGTTCTATTCCTTTCTTTAATGGATATTTAAATCTTATATTACCTTCTCTCATATCAATAATAGCACCTATGGTTCGTAGGAAATGCCTACCAAGTATTATAGGACTAGACGGATTGCATTCAATATCAAGCACAATGAAATCAATGGGAACATAATTTCTATTAGCAGGAATAATCATTTACTCTACCCAATGTTTTCTTAATAGTTGAATTTTCTAAGTGTAAATTAAGGGATCATTCATCCAAATCCTGAAAGCCTAGCACACTACATAAAGATTTTGGTATAGTGGAAACGCTAGCACCCAAATTACATAGAGCATTACATTCATAATTTTTAATCTTTACATTAATAGTTGGTTCCCATTCATCATGCAACTACTTAGGTATTGAAACCTCCAACTCTAGTTTTCCTTCAAAAGCTTTCATCATAACTTCTAATATGTTTAGTAAAAGCTTTATTTTGTTCATAAGAATTGCGTGAATTTATCATGGATTGCAACAAGGAAATACACTCAATTAAAGAACAACTATCATAATTAAAGTCCTTCTAATTCAAAGTAGTGGGTACACCACTAGTTAAAAAATTTGACCTCTCCAAACCCACTTTTATCATTTTTATCTATACGATCATCACCCTCCGAACAATTGGTACGCCTTCTAACTAAAGTTGACTCGTATTGAGTACCTTTTTCATCAAGTTTTATGTTACTAAATAAAGACTCAAGGGGTGAGACACCGATCATTTTAATATCTTCATCATGATTTTGGTAAAATCGGGTGGAATAGCCTTTTCTAGGAATTCTTGCTTAGCTCTCAACCCAATGGTTCTTTATTTACTTTCATTACTGGAGACATAGATAGATTTAATGGACTCATTAATATCAAGCTTAGGTGGCAAAATTTTAGATTTGAGATTTTCCACATCATGAGCAATTCTATCCATGTTCCTTGCCATATCATCAACTTTATTCAATGTTTCCTCTACCATAGCATTAAAAATCTTTTGAGCATTAATGAATTATTTAATATTACTTTCAACATCAGTAGGTATCCTATTATTGTTATAAGAATTTCCATAGGAATTACCATAATTATTGGAGGAATTTCTGGGATACGACCTAGGATTAAAATTGCCTCTATAAGCATTGTTATTAAAATTATTTCTAGAGACAAAATTCACATCAACGAAATCATTGTTTTGCTCAATAAAAGTATATAATGGCACATCATTAGGATCAATATGTGAAGTCTTACTAACAACGATTTTCATAAGAGCATCCATTTTATCACTCAATGTAGTGATTTCTTTAATAGAATTTACCTTCTTACCAGTTGGAGCTCTTTTAGTGTGCCATTGAGAGTAAGTTGGGATAATATTATCAAGGCATTTGGTAGCTTCTCCTAATGTGATTTCCATAAAGGTTCCAACTACAGTAGAGTCTAGAATATTTTTAGAAACAAAGTTCAGTCCCGCATAATTTTTCTATATAATCATCCATAAACTTAAACCATGAGTGGGACAATTTGTTTTCATTAACTTCATTCCCTCCCAAGATTGTGCAACATGTTGATGCTCAAGTTGCTTAAAATTCATAATTTGATTTCTTAGAGAAATATTTTTTGTGGGAGGAAAATACTTGGCAATAAAAGCATCCTTGCACTTATCCCAAGAATCAATACTATTTCGAGGTAAGGATGAAAACCAAGTGTTAGCATGGTCTAGTAGTGAGAACTCAAATAATTTCAATTTCACAATATCACTATCCACATCTTTCTTCTATTGCATATCGCATAATTCAACGATAGTATTTAGATGGCATGCAACATCTTCATTAGGACTACCAGAAAATTGTTCTTTCATAACAAGATTTAGCAAAGTGGCATTAAATCGATGAGCAATTGGAGTACCAATAAAATCATTAATATTAGCACTTGAAAAATCACACAACTTAGTGCTTTCTTAAGACATAATGACAAAGCAAGCAAATGAGCAAATAAAAATATTTTTGTGTTTTTGTAAAAAACATAGAATTGGGGGAGCTGAAAATGAGAGGCAAAGGAAAATAAAAATAAGAGCAAGTAGATGATAGTTTGTGCGAAGGTCCTTGATAGGTTTTGGTGATGTCTACTACACAACCTTCTTCTTGTAGAAGTTGTTGGGCCTCCACGTGCAGAGGTTTGTAGGACAGTAGCAAATTTCCCTCAAGTGGATGACCTAAGGTTTATCAATCCATGGGAGGCATAGGATGAAGATGGTCTCTCTCAAGCAACCCTGCAACCAAATAACAAAGAGTCTCTTGTGTCCCCAACACACACAATGGTAAATTGTATAGGTGCACTAGTTCGGCGAAGAGATGGTGATACAAGTGCAATAATGATGGTAGATATAGGTTTTTGTAATCAGAAAATATAAAAACAGCAAGGTAACTAATGATAAAAGTGAGCACAAATGGTATTGCAATGTGTTGAAACAAGGCCTAGGGTTCATACTTTCACTAGTGCAATTTCTCTCAACAATAATAACATAATTGGATCATATAACTATGTAGCAACCAGACCTTAAATAGTCTGATCTATGTGCATCAGTGTCATCCCTAGATCAGTAATGCTGACACGCACAGTACTTGAGGATTTATAACAGAGTAGCAATCACACACTTATTACATCGAATGTCTCAAAAGATAACTTATTACAATAAATATGGCTTAAGGCCATCTAATACAATAACAACGGAAGGCTTGGAAGATAAAGTGAGTCCATCAACTCCAAGGGCATCACTGAGTGAAAGACCACGACCTAAGGCACCTTACTCGTCGTCTGAAAAGTCTGCAACATAATACGTTGCAGCCCGAAAACGGGCCAGCACATGGAATATGCTGGCAATGTAACACAAGAGAGTAATGAACAATGTAATGCTATCACTACATGCATATATGGCTGGTGGAGGTTGTATGGTTAATAGGTTTTGCGAAAAGCCAAATTTTCCCTACTGCAAAGGAATATATTTTATTTAACTACAAAGTTGGTTGAAAACATTGAGAATGGTAAACCCCATCTCAATCCCAATTAAAAGTAATTAATAACCCAATCAAAATATATTTAAGAGTGATGAGAGCCACATGATAATCCAAGAACTAGATACTCAAGATGTCCATAACTAGGGACACAGCTAACCATGATTAGTTTGTACACTCTTCAGAGGTTTGTGCACTTTTCCCCACAAGACTCGATCTCCTCCGTTGGATTTCTTGCACTACAAGATGTTTGAGAAACGGATGACCGAGACACAGTCTTTCCGAAGAGGTCACCTTAACTGATAGATAGGTCAGTACACCTACAATCCTATGATCCCTTTGAGCCTGGGTGGCAGTCCATAGGAGAATCACACGATACCCCGGGATTTCCAAAAATACAGGCAATCACTGGGTTCTCCAGGTTCCTCAATCCACCCAGATGTGTATTGTATTTGCCACCTTAAGTTAACCATTAAATTAACAACTCACATCTATCATGGATACACTCAAACCCAAACCACGTCTACGAGCATAACATGGCAATATAAGCATAACGTAGAAGTAACTCCCAGGGTTTGATAATAAACCAGGTGAATAGGTACTACCTCATCGACTTCCCAACCCACAATTTATTCAGATCCTAACCATACAATTGTTGGAGGGTTGATCTAATGCAATAAAAATTGGGTAGCAAAGAGGTATGATCAAAGTGTTACTTGCCTTGTTGATGATCCGTGAAACCTAGAGACTCGTAGTAGCACGCTTCACACTACGGGTACTCTATCGCAATAAAACAAGCATACAATAAGAAATCGAGCAAGGGTCACGGGTAAAACTCGAATAAGAAGAAATAACCAGAAATTTCAACTTAAGAACTCCGGTTTGCAAAAAGAATCAAATCAAACGAAGCAACGAAAATCAAACTGCAAAAGAAACAAGCTACGTTTACTAATCTAGACTAAAGTCAAAGTTTGCAGTAGCAAAAAATTGTTTAAGTTGGTTAAACAGAAAGAGGGCTTCGAGACGAAACTCTAGGCGCTTGACTCGCCTGATTCCGATAAACGAGCGAAAAGATAAACTAAAACGAAAATCAGATCAGAAATCGCGATCGAAAATAATCACTATAAATCTGAGAAAAACAAAAATTGACGAACAGGCTAACGAACGAACGTTCGCTGTCTACGACTAAACGGGCGAAAACCGTTCGTTAAAACGAACGTATGGACGAACGTCCGCTAAATTATTAAACCGAAAAAACCGAACTGAAACGAGAAAACGGATCTAGGGTTTTCGAAAAAAAATGACCAGTTTTTCTCGCGAAAACCGAGGCGGCGGTGGCTAACTTCGGCGGGTCCGGCGAGATGGTGGTGTCGGCGGTGCGGCTCCGGCGCGGTGGCCCAACGGCGGGTGGCGGCGCTGGCGGCAAGCGGTGGCTAGGGTTGCGGGGCGGCGGGCTGTTGGGCTCGGGGCTTGGCCGGTGCGGCTTATAAAGCCCTCCCGGGCGGAGTCCCGCTCGGGTACGTCCCGGAGTCGGTTGACTTTTTTTTAAATAATTCTGACGTGCAGAAAAAGAAAGAAAATAAATACTAAACGGACTCCAAAAATTCCGAAATAAATTTTCCCCGTCCTCTAAAAGTATGTCGGACAAGATGAACATTTATTTGGGCCTAAAGTGCAATTTTGAAAAACGCGTATTTTTTCCTAATTCAAATAAAATAGCAATAAAACTCCGAATAAAAATCTTATTTGATTTTAATATTAAAGCTCCAATATTTCTTTATTTTGAGGAAGTCATTTTATCCTCTCCCTTTTATTTTTATAAAAGAAATATTTGAAGAGAAAATAGTTAAAATCAAATGATCCTCTTTTCAAAATTTGAGAAAAACTCAAATATGAAAATAATGAAATCCCCAAGTCTCTCCGTAGGTCCTTGAGTTGTGTGGAATTTCTAGGATCAAGCCAAAATGCAATAAAATATGATATGCAATGATGATCTAATGTATAACATTCCAAATTGAAAATTTGGGATGTTACAAACCTACCCCCTTAAGATGAATCTCACCCTCGAGATTCGGGTTGGCTAGAAAATAGATGAGGGTGATCTTTCCGTAGGTCTTCCTCTCATTCCCAGGTGGCTTCATCTTCGGTATGGTCACTCCACTGAACCTTGCAAAACTTGATAACTTTGCTGCGCATGACTCGGCTGGCAAAATCAAGAATCTTGACTGGCTTCTCCTCGTAGGTCAAATCGCTATCTAACTGTATTTCTTCCACTGGCACTGTATCTCTCACAGGGATATCAATCATCTCTGTGTGGCACTTCTTCAACTGTGAAACGTGGAACACATCATGAACTCCTGACAATCCTTTGAGCAATTCTAGTTTGTAAGCAACTTCTCCCATACGTTCCAAAACCTTGTATGGTCCCACAAAATGTGGTGCTAACTTCCCTTTAACTCCAAATCGCTTCACTCCTCGAAGTGGTGATACACGAAGATACACTATGTCTCTGACTTAGTAAATTGTCTCCTTGTGTTTAGAATCCGCATAACTCTTTTGCCGGAACTGGGCTACCTTGAGTCTATCGCGAATCAGCTTAACCTTCTCTTCAGACTCTTTAATCAAATCGGGTCCAAACAATTGTCGGTCTCCAATTTCATCCCACAACAATGGTGTCTTGCACCTCCTTCCGTACAATGCTTCGAAAGGGGCCATCTTCAAGCTGGTTTGGTAACTGTTGTTGTAAGAGAACTCTGCGCAAGGCAAATTGTCCCAACTAGATCCATAATCTAGTGCACAAGCTCTCAACATGTCCTCCAGAATCTGATTGACTCTCTTAGTGTGTCCATCCATCTGCGGGTGAAAAGTTGTACTGAACTCTAGCTTGGTTCCCAAAGTTTCATGCAACTGATTCCAAAACTTTGAGGTAAACTGGGTTTCTCTATCTGATACAATTGTCCTCGGAACTCCATGCAAACACATGATCCTGGTCATGTATATCTTTGCCAACTTAGCACTGGTGTAAGTGGTCTTCACTGGGATGAAATGAGCTACTTTCGTCAAACGATCGACTACAACCCATATCGAGTCATAGCCTAAAAGAGTCCTGGGTAATCCCGTGATAAAATCCATGCCTAGCTTATCCCACTTCCATTTGGGTATCGGCAATGGCTGTAGCAATCCTGCTGGCTTCTAATGTTCTGCCTTCACTCTCTGACATATATCACAAACTGCTACATACTCCGCAATATCCTTGTTCATTTTGGTCCACCAGAAACTATCCTTCAAATTCAGATACATCTTGGTATTTCCTGGGTGAATCGAATATGGCGAATCATGGGCCTCCTGTGAAATTAGCTTCCTGATCTCTTGATCATTTGGCACATATACGCGGTCCTTAAACCATAAGGTATCGTGCTCATCCTCGCTAAATCCCTAGGCTTTTCCTTTGCTCATCCTTTCCTTTATCTTGGCAATCCCCTTGTCCGTCCTCTAAGCTTCTCTGATCTTATCCATCAAAGTATATTGAATCTCCAAAGCTGCTACATAGCCTCTCGAAACTATTTCCAAACATAGCTCACGAAGGTCTTCTGCTAACTCCTTAGGTAACTCTCCGGTCATGAGTGTGTTGACATGACTCTTGCGGCTCAACGCATCGGCTACTACGTTAGCTTTTCCGGGATGAT
The DNA here is from genome assembly GCF_018294505.1 of Triticum aestivum. Taxonomy (NCBI): domain Eukaryota; kingdom Viridiplantae; phylum Streptophyta; class Magnoliopsida; order Poales; family Poaceae; genus Triticum; species Triticum aestivum. Next base: position 372,461,877 of record NC_057797.1, on the reverse strand, counting down.
AATGCAACTTCATACCATAATCCTTAATGAGTTCCAACTATCTCCTCTGTCTGAGATTTAACTCCTTCTGTGTGAAGATATACTTCAAACTCTTGTGATCCGTGTATACTACACAATGGTTTCCGATGAGAAAATGTCTCCAAGTTTTCAACACATGTACTATGGCTGCTAACTCCAAATCATGCATGGCATAATTTAACTCATGGGGTTTAAGATGTCGTGAGGCATATGAAACAACTCTTCGTTCCTGCATAAGCACTGCTCTAAGTCCTCCACAAGAAGCGTTGCAATCCACTTCATAATCTTTGCGTTCATCTGGCAGAATCAACACTGGTGAGGTAACCAAATGTTTCTTCAACTCCTGAAAACTAGCCTCACATTCCTCAGTCCATTTGAACTTGGTGTCCTTCTTCAACAACTCAGTCATAGGCTTTGCAATCTTGGATAAATTCTCAATGAACCTCCGGTAGTATCCTGCGAGTCCAAGAAAACTCCGGATATCTCCAACTGACGTGGGTGCCTCCCAATTTGTCATAGTGACAACTTTGGTGGGGTCTACTTCTATTCCTTCTCCGGATATAACATGTCCAAGGAATCCAACTTCCTTCAACCAGAACTCGCACTTGCTGAACTTGGCGTATAGCTAATGTTCTCTGAGCTTCCCAAGTACCAAACGCAAATGCTCTTTATGCTCCTCTTCATTCTTCGAGTAAACCAGAATATCATCTATGAACACCATAATGAACTTATCCAAAAACTCCATAAACACCGTGTTCATCATGTTCATAAAATAGGCAGGTACATTAGTCAGGCCAAATGACATAACCGTATACTCATATAGTCCATACCTTGTGGTAAAAGCTGTCTTAGGTAAATCCTGCTCTCGAATCTTCAGTTGGTGGTACCCTGATTGCAGTTCGATCTTGGAAAACACCTTATCTCCTTGCAGCTGATCAAACAAACCATTAATCATAGGCAGTGGGTACTTGTTCTTGATCGTCACCTCATTCAATCCTCGATAATCAACAACCATCCTTAACGATCCATCCTTCTTCTCCACTAGAAGTACTGGCGATCCCCAAGGTGACGAACTTGGGCGAATATATCCTTTATCTAATAACTCCTTAATCTGCTTCTTAATTTCCTCTAAATCATGTGCGGGCATCCTGTACGGTCTCTTAGATATTGGCCCTGTGCCTGGCAAAAGCTCAATCAAGAACTCGATGTCTCTATCCGGTGGCATGCCTGGCAACTCTTCAGGAAATACATCCGGGAAATCCTTCACCACTGGTACTTACTCCTGTACAACTCCTAATAAGGAATTTACTTGAGTCCTAATCGGCACATGCCGGGATACATACTTGATCCTTCTTCCTTCTGGGGTGGTGAGCAAAATTGACTTATTGGCGCAATCGATGTTTCCTCCGTACATCGATAGGAAATCCATGCCCAGAATCACATCCAAACCTTGCGACTCCAAAATTATCAAGTTCGAAGGGAAAACATGACTACCTATGGTTAATGGCAACTGAAAACATCCACGGCTTGCCATATACTCGGCTTCGGGTGAGGTTACTAGCTTGGGTGTCTTAAGAACTCTAGTGGGCAACTTATACTTATCCACAAATCCCCTTGATATGTATGAATGCGATGCACCGGTATCAAAAAGAACGACTACAGTAAATGACAACCAAAAACTTACCTATTACTGCATCTAGCTGGGCTTCAATCTCCTCCACGTTAACGTGGTTCACTTGTCCCCTATTAAAAGGGTTAGGCTTCTTCCCAAAGCTTCCATTTCCGTTTCCATTCTTAGCTTCAGGACATTCATTGGCGTAATGTGTAGTCTTCTGGCACTTGTAGCAAGTAACGTGGCTTAGATCTTTCTTGGAGGGCGTTGTTGGGTTGGAACGATTCTGTCTGTTGCTTCCTCCATTACCATTCACGTTCTTGGAGCCACTATGGTTGTGCGAACTCCCTCTAGGGTGATTGTGACCTCCATGGTTATGCTGAAGGGGTCCTCCTGAGTTCGGGGTAAAATGGGGTCGCTGCTGAGCTCCAAAATTATACTTCCCCTGTCCATACTTCCTCTTGCGGTTATCAATCTGCTGCTGCTTCCCTTCAATCATGAGAGCTCTATCTACCAACTCCTGGTAGTTATTGAAATTTGCCACCATCAACTGCATGCTCAGCTGATCATTCAGTCCTTCTAGGAACTTCTCCTGCTTAGCTGCATCTGTAGCGACATCATTTGGGGCATAACGTGCTAACTTACTAAAGTCATCAACATACTGGCCAACTGTGCGTCCTCCTTGGCGTAAGTTGTGAAACTCACGCTTCTTCATGGCCATAGCTCATGTTGATACATGGGCAGTGCGAAAGGCCTGCTAGAACTGGTCCCATGTAACAGTGGCTATAGGATAGGTGACAGTGAAATTCTCCTACCATGAGGCTGCTGGTCCATCCAATTGGTGTGCGGCAAAACGCACCTTCTCAGCATCTGTGCATCCTGCAATGGTTAACTCCCTTCCAATCCTATAGAGCCAATCATCTGCTACTATCGGCTTGGTGCTACTGGAAAACACCGGCGGCTGTAACCTCTAAAAACGGGCTAAGTTGTCAACTGGGGGTGGTGGTGGTGGGTTGTTGTTGTTGTTGTTGTTTCCTTGGTTCTGAACTAACAACTGCATCAGGGTATTCTGCTGTTGGATCAATTGAGTGAGCTCCGGTGGAAAGGTAAATCTGGGGTCACGTCTCGGAGGCATCTGAGGGTTTAGAGGGAAGAGAATAGAATAGAATGAGGTCTAGTGAGAAAACACTACCCATATGCACATGAGACAAACACAATCATATCACTCAATCAATCAAGCAAGGGCATACAATCGAGCTAGAACTATCGTTACAAAAGTGCTCGGACTATACTATATACATGGTGGAATACTACTACTTTTTTGGTGGTCAACTAGAAATATTGATCGGTCGAAGACTCCATGATATCTGGTCCAGCTTCATCGACATAGTCATCATTGCTATCGTTGGGGTCCGAGTCAGTGTCATCAATGATGATGTAGTCTTCAGAACGAATCTCCTTGGGTTCAACGTCTTCTCCTCCTAGCGCGGGGTCTCCCATGAATACTCCTAGCTTCCTTGTCAGGTCGTCATTCTTCTCCACTAGTACGACGATTTCCTCCTCATAATCTTCATGAGTAGCCTTGAGTTCTTCTTCAAGCTCCATGATCCTTGTCATTGCCTTCTTCAGATCTATCATACCTGTGCACATCTAATTCTCCTGGTGGTGAATATGCTGGTTTAACTCCTGGATGAAAGCTGCAATGGATCTATCCTTCCTGGTGCTGATCCTCTCCCATTTCTCATCTCGGCGCCCACAAATCTGGTAGATAGTATCCTTAAGATCCTTACGGTAACTTCTCCAATGCGTCCCATCGTGATGTGGGCTGCCATACTCTTTCCTAGACTCCAGGATGATGCATCAAAGGAAAACTCTATGGGCTTAGTGACTGGTGTGAATGTCCTTCCTGGAACTTGAACTTGAATCATCCAGCGCTCCTCTTCTGGTAGAGTGGCGTTGTAGGTCCCGGTGAAGCTTGGTATTCCAACGTTCAAGTACTTAGTGACTTCCTTCAAGTGTCGCCAAAAGGTGCTTCTTCATATGGTTGTGCAAACTTGTTCCTGCGTCCGCCATCCTAAAGAGTAGCAAATGGAGAGGAGTCAGAAATTAGGAGAGAGTAGTGATCTAGGTCTTTAGCTTAGTGGTCGTGTCCTACAGACAACGTGTGCTCTGATACCATCTTGTAGCAACCAGACCTCAAACAGTCTGATCTCTGTGCATCAGTGTCATCCCTGGATCGATAATGCTGACACGCACAATACTTGAGGATTTATACCAGATTAGCAATCACACACTTATTACATCGAATGTCTCAAAAGAGAACTTATTACAATAAATATGGCTTAAGGCCATCTAATACGATAACAGCGGAAGGATTGGAAGATAAAGTGAGTCCATCAACTCCAACGGAATCACTAAGTGAAAGACCACGACCTAAGGCACCTTACTCGTCGTTTGAAAAGTCTGCAACATAATACGTTGCAGCCCGAAAATGGGTCAGCACATGGAATATGCTGGCAACGTAACACAAGAGAGTAATGAACAATGTAAAGCTATCACTACATGCATATATGGCTGGTGGAGGCTGTATGGTTAATAGGTTTTGTGAAAAGCCAATTTTTCCCTACTGCAAAGGAATATATTTTATTTAACTACAAAGTTGGTTGAAAACATTGAGAATGGTAAACCCCATCTCAATCCCAACTAAAAGTAATTAATAACCCAATCAAATTATATTTAAGAGTGATGAGAGCCACATGATAATCCAAGAACTAGATACTCAAGATGTCCATAACTGGGGACACAGCTAACCATGATTACTTTGTACACTCTTCAGAGGTTTGTGCACTTTTCCGCACAAGACTCGATCTCCTCCGTTGGATTTCTTGCACTACAAGATGTTTGAGAAACGGATGACCGAGACACAGTCTTTCCGAAGAGGTCACCTTAACCGATAGATAGGTCAGTACACCTACAATCCCCTACATCTGCTAGCCCATCATGGCAAGGTTTCCCACAAGTTACTCAACTATGCCAGAGTCCATAATGGCATGTGGCTGCACATGGAAGGTCCCAGCATGAAAATCTTATGATCCCTTTGAGCCTGGGTGGCAGTCCATAGGAGAATCACACGATACCCCGGGATTTCCAAAAATACAGGCAATCACTGGGTTCTCCAGGTTCCTCAATCCACCTAGATGTGTATTGTATTTGCCACCTTAAGTTAACCATTAAATTAACAACTCACATCTATCATGGATACACTCAAACCCAAACCACGTCTACGAGCATAGCATGGCAATATAAGCATAACGTAGAAGTAACTCCCAGGGTTTGATATTAAAACAGGTGAATAGGTACTACCTCATCTACTTCCCAACCCACAATTTATTCAGATCCTAACCATGCAATTGTTGGAGGTTTGATCTAATGCAATAAAAATTGGGTAGTAAAGAGGTATGATCAAAGTGTTACTTGCCTTGTTGATGATCCATGAAACCTAGAGACTCGTAGTAGCACGCTTCACACTCCGGGTACTCTATCGTAATCAAACAAGCATACAATAAGCAATCGAGCAAGGGGCATGGGTAAAACTCGAATAAGAAGAACTAACCAGAAAGTTCAACTTAAGAACTCCGGTTTGCAAAAAGAATCAAATCAAACGAAGCAACAAAAATCAAACTGCAAAGGGAACAAGCTTCGTTTACTAATCTAGACTAAAGTCAAAGTTTGCAGTAGAAAAAACTTGTTTAAGTTGGTTAAACAGAAAGAGGGCTTCGAGACAAAACTCTAGGCGCTTGAATCGCCTGATTCCGATAAACGAGCAAAAAGATAAACTAAAACGAAAATCGTATCAGAAATCACAATCGAAAATAATCACGATAAATCGGAGAAAAAGAAAAACTGACGAACAAGCTAACAAACGAACATTCGCTGTCTACGACTAAACGGGCGAAAACCGTTTGTTAAAACGAACATATGGACGAACGTCCGCTAAATTATTAAACCGAAAAAACCGAACCAAAACGAAAAAACAGATCTAGGGTTTTCTAAAAAACGATCAGTTTTTCTCGCGAAAACCGAGGCAGCGGTGGCTAACTCCAGCGGGTCCGGCGAGACGGCGGCAAGGGCGGTGCGGCGAGCGGGGTGGCGACGGGTGGCGGTGCTGGCGGTGGCTAGCGGCGGCGGCTAGGGTTGCGGGGCGGCGGGCTGTTGGGCTCGGGGCTCGGCCAGCGTGGCTTATAAAGCCCCCCCCCCCCGGGCGGAGTCCCGCTCGGGTATGGCTCGGAGTCGGTTGACTTTTTTTAAATAATGCCGACGTGCAGAAAAAGAAAGAAAACAAATACTAAATGGACTCCAAAAATCCCGAAATAAAATTTCCCCGTCCACTAAAAATATGACGGACAAGGTGAACATTTATTTGGGCCTAAAATGAAATTTTGAAAAATGCGTATTTTTTCCAAATTCAAATCAAATAGAAATAAAACTCTCAATAAAAATCTAATTTGATTTTAATATTAAGTCTCCAATATTTCTTTATTTTGAGGAATTCATTTTATCCTCTCTCTTTTATTTTTATAAAATAAATATTCGAAGAGAAAATAATTAAAATCAAACGATCCTCTTATCAAAATTTGAGAAAAACTCAAATATGAAAATAACGAAATCCCCAACTCTCTCAGTAGGTCCTTGAGTTGCGTAGAATTTCTATGATCAAGCGAAAATGCAATAAAATATGATATGCAATGATGATCTAATGTATAACATTCCAAATTGAAAATTTGGGATGTTAGAAACTATCCCTCAACATGCAACAAAGAGTCACTCCAAAGTCACTAATAGCGGAGAACAAATGTCGGTGTACTAGATTAGGGGTACCCTAGTACCCTGAACTTGTGCACGGGCAGTTGCAGCACCCCGCGGCAAAGGCTTGCCGGGTGATCGCCAAGATCCCCCAAGGTTCCCTTGGAGCCATCCAAGAACAAAGTATTTAAGCTAAGGAGACAAGACCCCGGCAAGGGGAGCTTGCCGGGAAGGCCAACCAAGGCGCTCCAATGAATTTGCCGCGATGCGCCACGCGCTCCGGCAAGGCAACAAGGCCCCGGCAAGAGGAGCTTGCCGGGAAGACAAACCAAGGTACCTCGAAGCCCGGTGAGCGACAAGCTTCCGGACTCGACAAGATAACAACAGCGGCAAGGCGCTTGCTGCGGCAGGCGGCCACTCTGCGTCCGCGCTCCAGCGCATCCACCAACGTGTCGCTCTGGGGGCCTCTCCGGACGTGCGTGGCGGGAGGCTATGAAGCCAGCGGTGCGCAGTGGCGTGCGAAGCTGACAAGATCGCCATCGTGGCGAACGGTGGCGCCCCTAACGGTCCTTTTCTGCACTGTTCGGGCGACTCAGGCGGGCATTTAATGCCCTTGTCCCCTGCCGTCAGAGTTAGGTAGGGTGCATTGTACAAGCAACTGTATCAACTACCTCGCTTTTTACGTTTTTACCCTCCTCTGCGTTGCCACCTGTCGGTGACCCCTTTAGTGTATAAAAGGAGGCCCATGCGCAACGTAAAGGGGGATCGGCTCATAGGTTCGGGGCCTCAGACAGTTTGCTTCGATCCAGCCGTAGCCCAGAGAACATCACACTCTCACTTTGGAGAGCAAGAACACCAGATAATACAACCAGACAAGCAGCAGTAGGAGTGTTATCTCTCCGGAGAGCTCCGAAGCTAGGTAAATTGCTCGTGTGCCTCGCCTCGATCTGCTCTTCGTGCGATCTCCGCCCCCTGCCAAACCGAAAGGGGCCCGGTCCGCCGGCCCCATAGGTGTTCGAGGATCAGTTTCCCCGACATCTTTGGCGCGCCAAGAAAGTCCCCAAGATCAACACCACAGATGCTGAGGGGCAGTCTGCTCCGGCAAGCCTTATGGTTTTTTCCGTTGAAGCAGACACTCCCGACAAGTTTTGCTCCGGCAAGCTTGCCGGGGAACATCAAGCTCCGGCAGGGCCGCAAGTCCTTGCCGTAGAAGCAGATGTTCTCGCAGCAGCAAATGTGCCTTTAGTCCTTGTTGTCGAGCCACAAGCTCCAGCATGGGCACAGCAGATTGTCCATTTCCTTCAGACAGGAGACCTTCCCGAAGAGCAAGAAGAAGCGGAAAGAGTAGCCCGGCAGTCAAGTATGTACCAGTTTGTCGATAGCATACTGTACAGAAAAAGACTCAACGGTGTGAAATTGAAGTGTATTCGCCGGGAAGATGGACAAAAGATGTTGGCAGAGATACATGGAGGCATATGTGGCCACCACATAGGCGCAAGAGCACTTGCCGGCAAAGCTTTCCGGCAAGGTTTCTTTTGGCTGACAGCCCTCCAGGATGCAACTGCACAAGTAACCAAATGTGAAGCGTGCCAGTTCCACTCCAAACAGATACACCAGCCAGCTCAAGCTCTCCAGACGATCCCTTTATCCTGGCCATTTTCGGTCTGGGGGCTCGATATCCTCGGCCCCTTCCCCCGAGCTGTCGGGGGCTTTGAGTACTTGTACGTTGCAATCGACAAGTTCACAAAGTGGCCGGAAGTGCAGCCAGTGAGGAAGGTGACAACACAGTCAGCAGTCAAGTTCTTCAGGTCGATTGTTTGCCGTTTCAGGATTCCCAACAGGATCATCACCGACAACGGCACACAATTCACGAGCCGCACCTTCATGCAGTACGTCCAAGACCTTGGCGCCAAGGTCTGCTTCGCTTCTGTTGCTCATCCGAGAAGCAACGGTCAAGCAGAGAGGGCAAATGCTGAAGTGTTGCGCGGGCTCAAGACCAGAACTTTTGACAGGCTGCACAGGTGCGGAAGGAACTGGATCGAGGAGTTGCCGGTGGTTCTTTGGTCGATCAGAACGACGCCAAATCGAGCCACTGGCCAGACACCTTTCGCTCTAGTCTATGGAGCAGAGGCAGTTCTCCCCACGGAACTCGTATACGGATCACCTCGAGTGCTCGCTTATGATGAGCTTGAGCAAGAACAGCTGCGGCAAGACGACGCGCTGCTCCTTGAGGAAGATCGTCTTCAGGCTGCTGTACGAGCTGCTCGATACCAGCAAGCCTTGCGCCGCTATCATAGCCGCAAAGTTAAAGCCAGAAGCTTCGAGGAAGGCGACCTTGTTCTTCGGCGCGTTCAATCCGCTAAGAATTCCAACAAGTTGACGCCGAAGTGGGAAGGCCCTTATCGGGTGAGACAAGTCACAAGGCCTGGCGCTGTCCGCCTTGAGACCGAAGATGGCATTCCAGTGAGCAATTCCTGGAACATAGAACATCTTCGTAAGTTTTTCCCATAAGGCGTGGTTGCCCCACCTTTTGTACAAGTCTTACCGCTGTTGCATGTAATCCTTTGTACAAAGCCGGGCGTAGATCCCGTGCATAATTAAAACCCCATGTGCTCTGCACAGCTAGTCCATTTCATGCGTTAGTTCTTTTCTTGCATGTGATTATCTGACACTTTGTACAACACTTACATCCGGTAAGCAGTAACGAACCGAAGTGCTCCATATTATTATTTTCTCTTCTTTCTTTTTCTTTTAAAGGAAAAGAAGGTTCTCTCGCACACAAGTTTGCCGGGGGGAAGGAGAAGATTGTGGTGTGGGCCAGGCGTCGTTCAAGCAAAGACTTGCCTTACCGGGAAGCAAATAACAGAAAAGCTAAGTTGCCAAAGTTTGAGCAATCACTTTTTTAAATTTTTGAGTTATCTTCCTCGAACGACCCTGCTTTGTATGGAAAACCTGTGCGCGGAGGAACCAACTCGTGGCTAGTTGCGCCCTTACTTTGTTTCGAGTCCGCTCAACAGCTTAAGTGTGCAGCATCTAGTCACGACAAGGTTTCTTGTCGGAAGCAGCGCTGCCAGCAGGCTGCTGAAGTTCCGCACTCAGCGCTCGCGGCTCGGGCGCCTGCGCCGACAAGTTCCCTAGAAGCGTAGGGTGAAAACATACAAAGGGAGGAATCTAGTAGAGGAAATAGCATTGCAATTGATAGACAGAAATAAAGTTATATTACAAAGATAACTTGTCGCAGCTCTAATAGACTGTTTTCATGACATGACTAGCAGCGACAAGGGAAAAGAAGAAATGGGCGGCCTAATCTACGTGCCCGCCCTCGACTCGCTTGATCTCGCTCACCTTGTCCACAATGGGTGCGACAAGGGCCTTGAGTGCATCCAGATCGGTGTCAGGCGGCAAGGATCGGAGGACGTTGGTGAAGCTGAGGCCTGGATTGCGGAAGGCTACCTTCATCAGCACCTTCTGGAGAACCCCGGCGCAGATTTTGCGTGACTCATCGGCCAGATGCTTTGGGATCCTCTCCCGGAGTCGCTGGAGGGCCGTCGCCACGCCCTTGAAGAATAAACTGAGCTTGGCGCTGGGTTGAAGGCTCTCGTCGGAAGGATACCCAAAGTCCTCCATCCCCAGCTGCGTCAGTTCCTCGTTGATGACGGCGGCAGTGTTCACCAGACCCTCGGTCCAGTGCTCCACTGTGTCTCTGAAGGAGTTCTGGGTGACTGCAATGCTCTCCAGCAGCGCCGCGTCAGCCTTGACCTTCTCCGCCAAGGTCTTCTCTTGCTCCTTGGCGGCCTCCGGTGTCTGCGTCAGCGTGGCCAGCTTCAGCTCCAAGTCTGCTTTGGAATCCTTGACGGCGCTGAGCTCCTTGCCCCTCTCAGCGAGAAGGCCTTGCAGTTCACCATGGGCGGCAGCATCCTTCTCGCGCTCATGCTTGAGAGCGGCAATCTCCTCGCCGCTCTTCCCAATATCGGCCTCCAGCCGCGCCACCTTCTCCTCTAGCTCCTTATTGGCGGCCTCTGCAGTTGCCGCGGCATCCTTTGCCTCCTTGAGCGCCCCGCCAAGTGCTCGCTCATGCTCGGCGAGCTCTTCCTCGTAGCTGTCGAGGTGGGCCTTCCGCTGCACTAGCTCGCCTTCCCGCGCGGACTGCTTCTCGGCAGCAAGCCTTTGTTCTTCCTCAGCCTCGGCCTTCTCGAGAAGAAAGGCCGTGCGCTCCTCGTCTACTCGCTCCCGTTCCTGCGCCAGGGACCGGAGAGCTTCTTGATTTTGTCCCCGGAGCTCCTCCGCACGCTTCTCCATGTCAACTCCCGCCTTCACGACAAGCGCTTCCCGGGAAGCCAGCTTGGCTTGCCGGGTGCGGTAGAGTGACAACAGCTTTCGCAGCAGCTGCTCTTCCTCAGGCTCGCCGCTGCTGCTGCCGGGTGCGTCAACCAATGACAACCCAGCAGAGGCGAGCACCTCCCCGTCAAAAGTCTCCCCCTCGACTGGAGCCCTGGAGCTCGACGCCCAGGGTAGCTTGATGAAGATGTTGTCACCAGCCTGCAAGTAGGCGCCGGGCTGGGGCTCCTCGGAGCCCGGCTCCGCGGAAGCGGCAGAGGGTTCGGCGGTCGGTGCAGCGCCCGGCGCTCCTGCGGCCTCAGGGTCGTCAGTGCTATCGCCCGATCCCTCGCCGGCTTCCACAGCAGCAGCCCCGGCGGCCTCCTCGCCGGCGGTCTCATCAGCACCGGCACCTTCCTCGCCGGTGCCCTCTGTCTCCATTGGCTCAGCCGAAGATGGGTCTGAAGAACGAAGAAGGGAGGGAAATCAATCAGAAATTCAAGGAAAGAAAAATAGAAGAAGTGGAACCCAAGGGAAAATTTTTGGGCAAGTGCATTACCTGCGCCAAGATCTTCAGTTGCGGCCTCGGTCGCCGCAGGATCAGCAGTGCTGTCCCTTACCGGAGAGTCCCCCCTTGCCGGAGAGCGCTCCCTTGCCGGGGACTCCTCCCTTGGCGGCGCAGTCGAAGCAGGTGGCACTTCGGGACCGGCCTCCGGGCGCTCCTGATGAGGCTGCTCTGCTCCTGCACAAGTCAACAAGCAAGATATCAACAAAGGAAAAAGCACTCAAGCGCGCCCGACAGCAGAAGGCTAAACTATGAACTTACGCTGGGGGCTGCGCTGGGGGCTGCTCCGAGGGGTGATTGCCGGGTCCGTCAAGGTGGTCTCGGACCCACCTCCTGCCGACGCGATGGGGTCATCCTCGATGACGATCACCGCGGCCTTGGCCCTCTTCGCCGCTCTCTGGGCCAGTGTTCTGAAAAGAAAAGAGTCCAGATTGGAGCAAGTCAGATACAAGATATAAACAGCAAGATTGAAGGATTATAAGGGCACCAAAGAAACTCACTCTTCTTCCTCCTCATCGGAGCTGAGCACGGAAAGATCGAAGTCCAGCCCTCCTCCGGTGCGGCGAGGTGGAGGAGTAGGATCCCTTGCCCGCTTGGCGGGGGCAGTGGCGGTGGCCCGGGAAGATCCCGCTCCAGTTGCCGCTGTTGCGTGAGGCGCTCCCGCGGCAACATTGCTTGCCGCGGTAGAGCGCGTCGCGCGGCTCGGTGGCTGTGGAGCCGGCTGCCGCCCTGTTGCGTCCCCGGCCCTGCGAAGGCGCCTCCTTGGCGGGGCCGGGGGCTTCGCCTGCGGCAGGCTCTCTGAAGGCTCAGCCTCCTCCTCGCCGGCCTCGCTCGACTCGGCTTCAGAACCGGCAGGCTCCTCCTCGCCCATGAACTCCGCGCGTTCGGCAAGGTTTGCCGCCTCTGCAGCCTCCGCCTCCTCCACGGTGAACCCAAACACACCCGCAGCAGCTGCGGCCGCAGCCTCTTCCGCCCTGGTAGCGATGAGCTGCAGCTCCTCGTCGGTGGTGTCACGAGTGAGGCTCTTCTGCTCGTCGGCGCGGACTGGCACTTCCTCCAAGGTGTCGAAGAACGTTTGCACAACGTCATCCGCAGGCTCTTGCCAAGTTGGGACGATGCCGTGTGAATCGCACAACGGCATCATGGCGCGGATCCGGTCAAGCGAAGAGTTATTGCACAAAGGAACTACGCCCCTCGGCAGTGTGAATGGGTGCTGGGGGTCGCGTTTGAATAATTCCAAGAGCATTGCGTCCAACTCCAAGACAGTGAAGTTGTAGTTGAGGCCCGGCCGCAGCCTCATGATGTCCGCTGAATTCTTGAATTCCCAGGCGGGCCTCCTCCTCTCCTGCAGGGGGGCAATGCGGCGGCGGAGGAAATCTGCCCCGACAGCACCTACGGTGAGCCCGGCAAGCCTGAGGCGAAGAATCCTAGTGATGGCGATCTTCAGCCTCTCGTCTTCCGGGGCCATGTTGCTCCAGTCATTGCCGCGCACTATTGGAGTTTGGCGCACGGCGGTGAAGGGCTGCGGATCCTCCTCGACGATCCAACACCACTCCGCTCTCCACTCCTCCCACTTGCTGCGAAGCTCACCCTCCAAGTACGCCTCTTTCTTGCCGACTCTCGAGACCCAGGCAATCCCTCCGGCAAGCGGCTCTCCTCTCTCTACCCGAGGTATGAAGAAGTGGCGGAAAAGGGCTACACTAGGGTGGACTCCGACAAAGTTTTCGCACAAGTGTGCGAAAACTGCCATGGTCAAGACAGCATTGGGGGTGAAGTCAAGGAGGCGGAAGCCATACGTGTTCATAATGTCACAAAAGAACTCCGAGAAGGGCGGGCAGAGCCCGCAATAGAAGAATAGCGGGAAGAACGGGTACCCATTTGGAGCCGGCCTCGAAGCGGTAGCCGGGAGTACCCTCGTGCGCGGATGCGCACGCGTCTCCGTCGCCCAAAAGAGGTAGAAGTACTCCCTCAGCTCCTGCACTCCGAGCTGGGGGGTGAAGATCGCCCGCTCCTTCCGCAGCGCCGCGAGCCGCTGCGCCTCGGCCGACTTCACGCCCTTTCCCTTGTCGGCTTTCGGGGCCATGGCGGAGGTGGTGGAGAAGGTCGACGGCGTGGTGATGCTGGTGGCAATGGGGGGGCGGAACGCTGCACACTCGGCTTCGAGAAGAAGGGGGGAGCGACGAAGTTTGTGAAGAAGGAGTAGCAACAAGCAGCGAGGGGGAACGAACTGCCCCTGTTTCCTCTGCTTATAAAGAGGGACGGGGCGGACGTTTCGGCCTTCCACTTAAACAACCACCCACGATCTCTCCCACGATGCCGCATTCAACGTGTGCCGTTATGGGAAAGTGCGGTGGATACGGAACAAGATTTGGCGTGGCCCAGCCCGCGTGTGCCCGTGCCCTGACTTGGGCCTGGCCCAACAGCGCTCGGCACCGTGTCTGGCCCAGGCCCGGGGGCTCCTGTCGGTGTACTAGATTAGGGGTACCCTAGTACCCCGAACTTGTGCACGGGCAGTTGCAGCACCCCGCGGCAAAGGCTTGCCGGGTGATCGCCAAGATCCCCCAAGGTTCCCTTGGAGCCATCCAAGAACAAAGTATTTAAGCTAAGGAGACAAGACCCCGGCAAGGGGAGCTTGCCGGGAAGGCCAACCAAGGCGCTCCAATGAATTTGCCGCGACGCGCCACGCGCTCCGGCAAGGCAACAAGGCCCCGGCAAGAGGAGCTTGCCGGGAAGACAAACCAAGGTACCTCGAAGCCCGGTGAGCGACAAGCTTCCGGACCCGACAAGATAACAACATTGGCAAGGCGCTTGCCGCGGCAGGCGGCCACTCTGCGTCCACGGTCCGCGCTCCAGCGCATCCACCAACGTGTCGCTCTGGGGGCCTCTCCGGACGTGCGTGGCGGGAGGCTGTGCAGCCAGCGGTGCGCAGTGGCGTGCGAAGCTGACAAGATCGCCATCGTGGCGAACAGTGGCGCCCCTAATGGTCCTTTTCTGCACTGTTCGGGCGACTCAGGCGGGCATTTAATGCCCTTGTCCCCTGCTGTCAGAGTTAGGTAGGGTGCACTGTACAAGCAACTGTATCAACTACCTCGCTTTTTACATTTTTACCCTCCTCTGCGTTGCCACCTGTCGGTGACCCCTTTAGTGTATAAAAGGAGGCCCATGCGCAACGTAAAGGGGGTTCGGCTCATAGGTTCGGGGCCTCGGATAGTTTGCTTCGATCCAGCCGTAGCCCAGAGAACATCACACTCTCGCTTTGGAGAGCAAGAACACCAGATAATACAACCAGACAAGCAGCAGTAGAAGTGTTATCTCTCCGGAGAGCTCCGAAGCTGGGTAAACTGCTCGTGTGCCTCGCCTCGATCTGCTCTTCGTGCGATCTCCGCCCCCTGCCGAACCGAAAGGGGCCCGGTCCGCCGGCCCCAGAGGTGTTCGAGGATCAGTTTCCCTGACAACAAATGAAGAGATTATGGTAGGGTATGAAACAACCACCAAGTTATCCTTTCTGATCGATCTATTCAAGAGTCCGTTGTAAAATAACATGAAGCTATTCTTTCCATTCGATCTATCATAGAGTTCGTACTAAAATAACACCTTAAGATACAAATCATCCAAAACCCTAATGCCACCTAGATACTCCAATGTCACCTCAAGTATCCGTGGGTATGCTTATACGATATGCATCACACAATCTCAGATTCATCTATTCAACCAACACAAAGAACTTCAAAGAGTGCCGCAAAGTTTCTACCGGAGAGTCAAGACGAAAACGTGTGCCAACCCCTATGCATAAGTTCACGAGGTCATGGAACTCGCAAGTTGATCACCAAAACATACATCAAGTGGATCACGTGATATCCCATTGTCACCACAGATAAGCACATGCAAGACATACATCAAGTGTTCTCAAATCCTTAAAGACTCAATCCGATAAGATAACTTCAAAGGGAAAATTGAATTCATCACAAGAGAGTAGAGGGGGAGAAACATCATAAGATCCAACTATAATAGAAAATTCGCGATACATCAAGATCGTGCCACCTTAAGAACACGAGAGAGAGAGAGATCAAACACATAGCTACTGGTACATACCCTCAGCCCCGACGGTGGACTACTCCCTTCTCGTCATGCAGAGCGCCGGGATGATGAAGATGGCTACCGGAGAGGGATTCCCCCCTCCGGCAGGGTGCCAGAACGGGTCTAGATTGGTTTTCGGTGGCTATGGAGGCTTCTGGCGGCGGAACTCCCGATCTATTCTGCTCCCCGATGTTTTTAGGGTATATGGACATATATAGGAGAAAGAAGTCAGTCAGGGGAGCCATGAGGGGCCCATGAGGGTGGGGGGCGCGCCCAGGGGGCAGGCGCGCCTCCCTGCGTTGTGGCCACCTTGAAGCTTCCCTGACGTATACTCCAAGTCTCCTGGATTGCTTCCGTTCCAAAAATAACTCTCCCGAAGGTTTCATTCCGTTTGGACTCCGTTTGATATTCCTTTTCTTTGAAACACTGAAATAGGAAAGAAAACGACAATTTGGGCTGGGCCTCCGGTTAATAGTTTAGTCCCAAAAATAATATAAAAGTGTATACTAAAGCCCATAAACATCCAAAACAGATAATGTAATAGCATGGAACAATCAAAAATTATAGATACGTTGTTGACGTATCAATGTCTCCCTGGCAACGGCACCATAAATTCTTCCTGCTACTTGTGGGCTGCATTGGGATTTCGTCAAAGAGGAAGGATGAAGCAGTACAATAGAGATAAGTATTTCCCTCAGTTAAGAACCAAGGTTATCAATCTAGTAGGAGAACCACAGAACCTTGTTAGCAGTACCTACACACACAAAAGCAAACGCTTGCACCCAACACATACAAGGGGGTTGTTAATCCCTCGGTGGTTATTTGCAAGGATCAAAATTCGCAATAGTAGGAAAATAGATATATTGAAAAGTAAATAAAGAGAAGTTCAGCAAGGTATTTTTGTGTTTTTATATATAATGAAAGTACACCCGCGGGCCATAGTTTTCACTAGAGGCTTCTCTCACGAGGACATAACATACGGTGGGTGAACAAATTACTGTTGCACAATTGATAGAAAAGCGCATAGTTATGATGATATTCAAGGAAATGATCATGTGTATAGGTATCGCATCCGAGACAAGTAGACCAAATCCTACCTGCATCTACCTATTAATCCACTCATCGACCGCTGTCCAACATGCATGTAGAGTATTAAGTATAAAACAGAGTAACGCCTTAAACAAGATGGCATGATGTAGACAAAGTAAACTAGGCGTAGCCCCTGGCTATGGAGATGCCCATCAATAGATATCAATGTGAGTGAGTATGGATTACCATGCAACGGATGCACTAGAGCTATAAGTGTATGAAAGCCCAAAAATAAACTAAGTGGGTGTGCATCCAACTTGCTTGCTCACGAAGACCTAGGGCAATTTGAGGAAGCCCGTCATTGGAATATACAAGCGAAGTTCTATAATGAAAGATTCCCACTAGTATGTGAAAGTGACAACATAGGAGACTCTCTATCATGAAGATCATGGTGCTACTTTGAAGCACAAGTGTGGTAAAAGGATAGTAGCATTGCCCCTTCTCTCCTTTTCTCTCATTTTTTTGTTTTTTTGGGACTTCTCCTTTTTTGGCCTCTTTTTTAATTCTTTTTATTTTTCGTCCGGAGTCTCGTCTAGACTTGTGGGGGAATCATAGTCTCCATCATCCTTTCCTCGCTGGGACAATGCTCTAATAATGATGATCATCACACTTTTATTTACTTACAACTCAAGAATTACAACTCGATACATAGAACAAAATATGACTCTATATGAATGCCTCCGGCAGTGTACCGGGATGTGCAATGAATCAAGAGTGACATGTATGAAAGAATGATGATCGGTGGCTTTGCCACAAATACGATGTCAACTACATGCTCATGCAAAGCAATATGACAATGATGAAGCGTGTCATAATAAACAGAACGGTGGAAAGTTGGATCACAATATATCTCGGAATGGCTATGGAAATGCCATAACAGGTAGGTATGGTGGTTGTTTTGAGGAAGGTATATGGAGGGTTTATGGTACCGGCGAAAGTTGCGCGGTACTAGAGAGGCTAGCAATGGTGGAAGGGTGAGAGTGCGTATAATCCATGGACTCAACGTTAGTCATAAAGAACTCACATACTTATTGCAAAAATCTATTAGTTATCGAAACAAAGTACTACGCGCATGTTCCTAGGGGGGATAGATTGGTAGGAAAATACCATCGCTCGTCCCCGACCGCCACTCATAAGGAAGACAATCAATAAATAAATCATGCTCCGACTTCATCACATAACGGTTCACCATACGTGCATGCTACGGGAATCACAAACTTTAACACAAGTATCTCTCAAATTCACAACTACTCAACTAGCATGACTCTAATATCACCATCTTTATATCTCAAAAGAATTATCAAGTATCAAACTTCTCATAGTATTCAAAACACTCTATATGAATGTTTTTATTATACCCATCTTGGATGCCTATCATATTAGGACAAATTTCATAACCAAAGAAAATTACCATGCTGTTTAGGACTCTCAAAATAATATAAGTGAAGCATGAGAGATCAATAATTTATATAAAATAAAACCACCGCCGTGTTCTAAAACGATATAAGTGAAACACTAGAGCAAATGACAAATTACTCCAAAAGATATAAGTGAAGCTCAATGAGTAGTCGAATAATTATGCAACTATGTGAAGACTCTCTAACATTTAAGAATTTCATATCTTGGTATTTTATTCAAACAGCAAACAAAACAAAATAAAATAAAATGATGCTCCAAGCAAAACACATATTATGTGGTGAATAAAAATATAGCTCCAAGTAAAGTTACCGATGAACGAAGACGAAAGAGGAGATGCCTTCCGGGGCATCTCCAAGCTTAGGCTCTTGGTTTTCCTTGAATATTACCTTGGGGTGCCTTGTGCATACCCAAGCTTAGGCTCTTGCCACTCCTTATTCCTTAGTCCATCGAATCTTTAGCCAAAACTTGAAAACTTCACAACACAAAACTGAACAGAAAACTCGTAAGCTCCATTAGTATAAGAAAATAAATCACCACTTAGGTACCATAATGAACTCATTATTTATTTATATTGGTGTTAAACCTACTGTATTCCAACTTCTCTATGGTTTATAAACTCTTTTACTAGCCATAGATTCATCAAAATGAGCAAACAACACATGAAAAACTGAATCTGTCAAAAACAGAACAATCTGTAGTAATCTGTAACTAACGCAAACTTCTGGAACCCCAAAAATTCTAAAATAAATTTCTGGAAGTGAGGGAATTTATCTATTAATCATTTTCAAAAATAATTAACTAAATAGCACTCTCCAATAAAAAATGGTGGCAATTCTCGTGAGCGCTAAAGTTTCTGTTTTTTACAGCAAGATCAACAAGACTTTCCCCAAGTCTTCCCAACGGTTCTACTTGGCACAAACACTAATTAAAACATAAAAAATCAATCATAACAGAGGCTATATACATTATTTATTTCTAAATAGGAGCAAAAATCAAGGAACAAAAATAAAGTTGGGTTGCCTCCCAACAAGCGTTATCGTTTAACGCCCCTAGCTAGGCACGATGATTTCAATGATGCTCACATAAAAGATAAGAATTGTAACATAAAGAGAGCATCATGAAAAATATGACTAGCACATTTAAGTCTAACACACTTCCTATGCATAGGGATTTTGTGAGCAAACAACTTATGGGAACAAAACTTGCATAGGAAGGTAAAACAAGCATAACCTCTGGATTTTAAGCACATAGAGAGGAAACTTGATATTATTGCAATTCCTACAAGCATATGTTACTCCCTCATAATAGTTTTAAGTAGCATAATAAATGAATTCAACAATATAACCATCGCATAAAACATTCTTTTCATGATCTACAAGCATAGAAAATTTACTACTCTCCACATAAGCAAAATTCTTCTTATTCAGAATAGTGGGAGTATCATGAAAAACTCGAATACTATAAATTGTTTCCACATTGAAAGAATAATGTTCAGAAAAAGGGTAACCATAATCATGACAAGTTTTAATATTATAATCACTACTTTTTATAGCATAAGTGTCATCACAATAATCATCATAAGTAGCAACTTTGTTCTCATCATAATCGATTGAAACCTCTTCCAAGATAGTGGAATCATTACTAAATAAAGTCATGACCTCTCCAAATCCACTTTCATAATTATCACAATAAGATTCAACATCCTCCAAAATAGTGGGATCATTACTTCCTAAAGTTGACACTCTCCCAAACCCACTTTCATCAATATAATCATCATAAGTAGGAGGCATGCTATCATCATAATAAATTTGCATATCAAAACTTGGGAGACTACAAATATCATCTCCATTAAACATAGCATCCCCAAGCTTGGGACTAACATTAATTGCAGCAAATACATTCTCAAACATGTCATTCTCATCAAACATAGCATCCCCAAGCTTGGGCCTTTTCATATCATAAGCATAATCACTCTCATCACTAATAGTATGGATAGCACCAATAGTATAACAATTATCATCATCACAATGAGTAATAGGAGCAACATCATTTGGGAGGGATACATTTTTACCTTTTCTTCTCCGTCTTTTCTTTTTCTTCTTCACATCATGTGTGGGTTTAATCCTCTTTTCGGAGCTCCTTATTGATGAGATTGGTAGAATAGAAGGCTCCTCCTCGTTACCTGATTCATCATAAGAAATAATAGGAGGATATTGGGAAGCCTCTTCCCTTTCATTAGTATTCTCTTCATCCTCTATTTGTTTTTCTTTTCTTTATGTAATTGGCAATATAAGTATTTTCAATGAAATTCACCGCACAATACATAAGAATTTCTTCTAGATCAATATCGAGGAATTTCTCAAGGTTATATTCTAGAATATGCTTAGCTATATGTTTCATTTCTTCATAACCCAAGAGCAAATTAAGTTCTTTACGATGTGGAAGGGAAATCAAATCATAACAATTTTTGGACACGATACGATCATGAAACAATTTGCATTTGAGATTTAAATGACCATGTTCATTGCAGAGTTCACAAGTATGGTGAAGAAATTTTAAATTTTCAGTACAAACATCTAGCCTTTCTTGCAACCATTTAGTTTCCAAATACGTATGCCTCTTGCAAAATCTGCCTTCCCTATGTGGTGTGTACTTGCTAACTCTATGCACTCCACAAAAATTGACATGCTTATAAGATTTTTCAATATGACTAGTGCAATCATCATTAGTACTATGGATAATCAAGGAGTTCATACTAACAACATTGCAGTCATGCTCATCATTCAAAGATTTGGTGCCAAACATTTTATAGACTTCTTCTTCTAGCATCTGAGCACAATTATCGGAATCCTTATTTTCATGAAAGATATTAAAAAGATGAAGAATATGAGGTACCCTTAATTCCATTTTTTTGTAGTTTTCTTTTATAAACTAAACTAGTGATAAAACAAGAAACTAAAAGATTCGATTGCAAGATCTAAAGATATACCTTCAAGCCCTAACCTCCCCGGCAACGGCGCCAGAAAAGAGCTTGATGTCTACTACACAACCTTCTTCTTGTAGACATTGTTGGGCCTCCAAGTGCAGAGGTTTGTAGGATAGTAGCAAATTTCCCTCAAGTGAATGACCTAAGGTTTATCAATCTGTGGGAGGCGTAGGATGAAGATGGTCTCTCTCAAGCAACGCTGCAACCAAATAACAAAGAGTCTCTTGTGTCCCCAACACACCCCATACAATGGTAAATTGTATAGGTGCACTAGTTCGGCGAAGATATGGTGATACAAGTGCAATAATGATGGTAGATATAGGTTTTTGTAATATGAAAATATAAAACAGCAAGGTAACTAATCATAAAAGTGAGCACAAACGGTATTGCAATGTGTTGAAACAAGGCCTAGGGTTCATACTTTCACTAGTGCAAGTTCTCTCAACAATAGTAGCATAATTGGATCATATAACTACCCCTCAACATGCAACAAAGAGTCACTCCAAAGTCACTAATAGCGGAGAACAAACAAAGAGATTATGGTAGGGTACGAAACCACCTCAAAGTTATCCTTTCTGATCGATCTATTCAAGAGTCCGTAGTAAAATAACATGAACCTATTCTTTCCGTTCGATCTGTCATAGAGTTCATACTAGAATAACACCTTAAGGTACAAATAAACCAAAACCCTAATGTCACCTCAAGTATCCATGGGTATGATTATACGATATGCATCACACAATCTCAGATTCATCTATTCAACCAACACAAAGAACTTCAAAGAGTGCCCCAAAGTTTCTACCGGAGAGTCAAGACGAAAACGTGTTCCAACCCCTATGCATAAGTTCATGAGGTCATAGAACTCGCAAGTTGATGACCAAAACATACATCAAGTGGATCACGTGATATCCCATTGTCACCACAGATAAGCACATGCAAGACATACATCAAGTGTTCTCAAATCCTTAAAGACTCAATCCAATAAGATAACTTCAAAGGGAAAACTCAATTCATCACAAGAGAGTAGAGGGGGAGAAACATCATAAGACCCAACTATAATAGAAAAGCTCACGATACATCAAGATCGTGCCACCTCAAGAACACGAGAGAGAGAGAGAGAGAGAGAGAGAGATCAAACACATAGCTACTGGTACATACCCTCAGCACCGAGGGTGGACTACTCCCTCCTCGTCATGGAGAGCGCCGGGATGATGAAGATGGCCACCGGAGAGGGATTCCCCCCTCTGGCAGGGTGCCGGAACGGGTCTAGATTGGTTTTCGGTGGCTACAGAGGCTTCTGGCGGCGGAACTCTCAATTTATTCTGCTCCCCGATGTTTTTAGGGTATATGGACATCTATATGCGAAAGAAGTCGATCAGGGGAGCCACGAAGGGCCCACGAGGGTGGGGGCATGCCCAGGGGGGCAGGTGCGCCTCCCTGTCTCGTGACCACCTCGAAGCTTCCCTGGCGTATACTCCAAGTCCCCTGGATTGCTTCCGTTCCAAAAATAACTCTCCCGAAGGTTTCATTCCGTTTGGACTCCGTTCGATATTCCTTTTCTTCGAAACACTGAAATAGGCAAGAAAACAACAATTTGGGTTGGGCCTCCGATTAATTGGTTAGTCCCAAAAATAATATAAAAGTGTATATAAAAGCCCATAAACATCCAAAACAGATAATATAATAGCATGGAACAATTAAAAATTATAGATACGTTGGAGACGTATCAATGTCTCCCCGGCAACGGCGCCATAAATTCTTCCTGCTACTTGTGGGCTGCATTGGGATATCATCGAAGAGGAGAGGATGAAGCAATACAATAGATATAAGTATTTCCCTCAGTTAAGAACCAAGGTTATCAATCCAGTAGGAGAACCATAGAACCTTGTTAGCAGTACCTACACACACAAAAGCACACGCTTGCACCCAACACATACAAGGGGGTTGTTAATCCCTTGGTGGTTATTTGCAAGGATCAAAATTCGCAATAGTAGGCAAATAGATATATTGGGAAATAAAATAAAGAAAAGTTCAGCAAGGTATTTTTGTGCTTTTGTATATAATGAAAGTACACCCGCGGGCCATAGTTTTCACTAGAGGCTTCTCTCACGAGGACATAACATACGGTGGGTGAACAAATTACTATTGCACAATTGATAGAAAAGCGCATAGTTATGATGATATTCAAGGCAATGATCATGTATATAGGCATCGCGTCTAAGACAAGTAGACCGAATCCTACCTGCATCTACCTATTAATCCACTCATCGACCGCAGTCCAGCATGCATGTAGAGTATTAAGTATAAAACAGAGTAACGCCTTAAGCAAGATGACATGATGTAGAAAAAGTAAACCCAAGCAATATGAGTAAACCCCATCTTCTTATCCTTAATGCAAACAATAAAAATATGTGTCATGTACATTTCTGTCACTAGGATTGAGCACCGCAAGAGTGAACCCATCACCAAGCACCTCTCCCATTGCAAGATAAATCAATCTAGTAGGCCAAACCAAATGGATAGATCGAAGAGAAAAAATACTATAATAATCATGCATAAAATAATACAAAAAAGATTCAATAAATATTCATGAATAATTTGATCATAAACTCACAATTCATCAGATCCCAACAAACATACCGCAAAATAGGATTAGATCGGATAGAACTGCAAGAACATTTAGGAGAACATTGTATTGAAGATCAAAGAGAGAGGAGAAGCCATCTAGCTACTAGCTATGTACTCTTAGTTTTGTGGTGAATTACTCATGCATCATCGAAAGGCAGCAAGGATGATGTAGAAGCCCTTCGTGATCGATTCGCCCTTAGTATAGTGTCGGATAAGGCATCTAGATGGGATTGCGGAATAACAAAAACCTGTGGCGGCAGAGAAAGTGTTTCGAGTGGCTCTCTTGTATAATGAGAATATTTGGGAATTTATAGAGGTGGAATTAGGTCAGGAGGTGCCACCGGGGGCCCACAAGCCTAGGGGGCTCCCCCCTGGGGCGCGCCCCTGAGCTTGTCGCTCCCTCGTGACTCCTCGGGTCTTCTCCCAAACTTTCGTTGGTCCCTTTTGGTCCAAAAGAAGTTAATGCAAAGTTTCTTGTCTATTTGCACCCTATTTGATATTGATTTCCTGAAAAGCCAACAAAGCAAAAACAACAACAACTAGCATCGGGCACTAGGGTAATAGGTTAGTCCCAAAAAATGATATAAAATTGGATATAAAAACATCCAGGATTAATACTATAATAGCAGGGAACTATAAAAAATAATAGTTACATTGGAGACGTATCAGACATCAGTCCTGGAACAACCATAGCCGAGCTTTTCTGGGTGTCCCGCTTCTTCTTTTGTTTATTCTTGCCTTGAGCACTGTCATTACTCCCCTCATTTCCACCTTGAGCGCCTACCTGTTCTCCAGGTTGACCTTGCACTTCTCCTAGCCCCATAGGATGCCCCTACACAGCTGAGAGATGACCAAACCATGATTGCCCCCCACTGCTTCTGAGGGAAGGGCCCAGGGAATTAACCTGGGTATGTCCAAGGCGGAGGGGGCCTCAGAAGCTATGTAGCGACCCGACCCGAATGGATCAAGTCTCTGTGCTTAAGTGTCATCCCTGGATCGGTATGCTAACACACACAGTACTCGAGGATTTATAACAGAGGTAAATCACATGTAAAAGTAACGTAAATACTATTACCTCAATCCAAATAGCGGAAGTAACACGGTTGTGGATTCCCATCAACACCAACGGCAAAGTTGAGTGTAGAAATCGTAACCCTAACGTATCACTTACTCGTCGTAAGAAATCCTGCAACATGAGACGTTGCAGCCACAGAGGGTCAGTACATTGAATGTACTGGCAAATTCACACCAGAGGATAATGATGAATAAAGGCTATCACTACATGCATATATGGCTGGTGGAAAAGCTCTATGGTTATAAGGTTTTTGCGAAAAGCCAATTTTTCCCTACTGCAAAGGAATAAATTTTATTTTTAACTATCATGGTAGTTGTTAAACATTGAGAATGGTTGACAGCATTCTCAATCCCAATTAAGTAACATCATTAAACCCAACAATATTCATTTAAAGTAACATGATGAGATCAACAGGATAATCCAAGAACTAGATACTCAAGATGTCCATAACCGGGGACACGGCTAATCATGATTAGTTTATACACTCTGCAGAGGTTTGCGCACTTTTCCCCACAAGACTCGATCGCCTCCGTTTGGTTTCTCGCACTACATGGTGTTTGAGAAGACTAATGACCGAGACATAGTCTTTCAGAAGTGCTAGCACCTTACGATCGGGTAGACCGTACCACCTACATCCCCTACATCTGCTAGTCTACCACTGTAAGAGTCCACACGACTTAGTCAACTATGCTAGAGCCCATAATAGCTTGTGGCTGCACACGGAAGTTTCTAGTATGAATAGTCTCATGATCCCTTTGAGCCTGGGTGGCAGTCCAAAAGAAAACAGGCAAGTCCTGGATTACCCAGGTGCCTAGACAGGAAAATCCTGGAATAACCAGGTGCCTCAATCCACCTAGATGTGTGTTTAAGTTGTCACCTTAAGTAAACCATTAAATTAACAACCTCACATCTATCATGGATACTCTCAAAACCCAATCCACGTCTACGAGCATAGCATGGCACTATAAGCATAACGTAATAGTAACTCCCAAGGGTTGAATGCAGGGCAATAGGTTCCTACCTCATCAACTACTTCCCAACCCACAATTTAATTAGATCCTAATCATGCAATGTTGGAGGTTTGATCTAATGCAATAAAAACTGGGTATGAAAATGGTATGATCAAAGTGTGAACTTGCCTGCAATGTTGATGAAGATGATTCGCACTCAAAAATCTTGATAGCTCTACTCGTCACACTCCGGTCAATCTATCGTAATCAGGCAATAGTAACCACACATAAGCAATCACTCAAAAGACCAGAAAGATCAAAGAAGTCGATTCGGAAAACATCAAACCAAGCAAATAGCTCTTGCAACATATAACAATTTCTAACAGTACCAAAATTATGTGAATTTGGCCTTATCGAAAAGTTTAGGTCAAGAGCTTTAATTTGCAAAAAGAATCAACTCAAATGGAGTTACGGATAAAAAGATATGATCAAAAGAAGTTTGAATATGAATCTGAACAAAATTCGAAATTGAAAATTTCAAAAAATTGATCTGACAGGTTCACTGGATAGGTGAAAACAAGGCGAAGCTATAGGCGCTGGTTTCATCTAATTTGGATAAACGAGTGAAAAGTTATGGCTATTTGAAAAATCAGGGTCAAGTTGTTTTACGAAAAAAATAGCTACGGTTAAGGTCTAACGTATAAATACGTAGACTAATTGATAATCTAATTATTCTATCGTATTAGTCTAAAAATAATAAACTACGGAAGTATATGAAGAAAAAAAAAGATATCTTTATAAGGCAGAGAAAAGATGACTTTGGAGAGAGGAGACAACTTCCAGAAGTCGCGCCGGAGAGGAGAAAAATATTTTTCTTAAATGGATCTAGTCAAACCAAAATATTGATTTTAACCCGAATCGGATGATTTTTGGAGGCTCTATAGGTCTATATTTATTGGTGGAAAAGAGGCTTAGGGGTCAAAGGCTAGGCAATGTGAGACTAAACGTAGACGAAAATATACGAAACAGGGAAGAAAAGAGGCGGATGGGCCTAAAGGCCGAAGCACGCTGCGGTGCAGTTTTTTTTTACAAAATTCGGCCTAAGAAAAAAAAATTAAAAAAGAAAAAGCTGGCTGGGCCTAAACTATTTAAGAGAAAAAAACAATGGGGCGCCAGAAGCTACTATACTGCGCATGTAGGCGATAAATAAATATGGGCCGCATGTATAGTTTTTTTATAGAAATAGAAGGAAAACCGAATAACAAAAATAAAATAAAAATTCTATATAGGCATATAATATATCAAAATGTTGAGAAAAAGATTTTCTACGACATGAACATTTTTATAATGCCAAATAAAATCCACACAAATTTAGATAATTCAAAGAGGGCTACTGGTCTAATAAAATCCAATAAAAATCATTTTAAAAATATCAAAATGATTTAAAATTTATTTCTCTCCAATTTTCTATTGTAGGGAATCATGTTACCCTATTCCATATATTTTATTTTTGGAGAAAAATAATTTGAATAAAACTCAAATAACTCCAAATTGAAAATAAATTCAAAAGAACTTTGAATTTAATTCTTTGAAACTCCCAACTCATATTTCATATAATTTGTAGAAGTCATTTTATCTTCTCTCATGAAAATAATTGAGCTGCATGAAGTTTATGAATTGAAATATTTCCAAATGAAATTCAATTATTTTCAAATCCCCTTTCATTTAATTTAAATGGAAGAAGTCATATCATCTTCGCTCAAGGGTTTTGTATTTGAAAAGAATTTGAATTCATGGAGATCAGAAAGCAAATATGAAAGTTTGGGAAAGTCCTTTTATTCCCTCTCATTTAACTTTCAAAAAGTCCGAATTCACTCACTTTCAGTCAATCAATCAAACAATCAGTCAGATGTATCTATTTAATATAACATTCCAAAATTTAGAATTTTGGGATGTTACAAGCTATAACCGAAGAACTACGGCCATGGTGGAGGGCCCATCGGCGGTTGCATATGCTGATGGGCATGGATCCAGTTTGTCGAGCTCTCTCCTCTCCCCTTTGTTCCTTCCTCTCCCTCTTCCTCTTCCACCATCATCCATTAGAGAAATCTTGGAGGTGGTGGGACGACTTTAAAGAAGGGAATTGGGGAATCGCTAATCCTAAGGGGATCCGGTGCAAATGTGATACGTCTCCGATGTATCTATAATTGTTATTGTTTCATTCTATAATCATACTACTTTTGCATATTTCCTGGCAACAATTTATATAATTTCTATTCAGACTGACCTATTAACCCAGTGCCAAAGTCCAGATCCCATTTGCTATTGTTTAGGGATTTTTAGATAAAAAATCATGAAGCTGGATTGCCCTGAAAATTTACATCGATTTTTATGAAATATATATGGATTTATAGCGCAAGAATCAATGCAAGACATGGTCCGTCAGCCTCACAAGCCACGATGGCGGGCCCTCCTAGGGTGCATGGCTTGCGAATAGACCGTGAAGCTTCTTGAGATCTCCTTCGAGCGCAAGGAAGCTAATTATGGGAAAATCATGTTAAAAATGCAGCCCGATCGGAGTTACGAAACTCCGGCTATTTAAGAAATGGTATTCGGCCGGAAAACAATACCGAAACAGAGAGGAAAGCCTGGAGAAAAATTGGGGTGAGATCCAATCTCAGAGGGGCTCCCACCCTCCGGGGGGCATGGAGGCAAAGGACTAGAGGGGAAACTCTTCTCCCATATAGGGGGCGGCCAAGAAAGAGCAAGAAGAAGGGTGGCCCCTCTCCCCCTCTCTTCTGATGAAGCCGGCGCCACCGAGGGAACCATCTTCACCGCAACCATCTCCATAAACACCATTGTCTTCATAAAATCCTCCATCACCTTCCCCCCTCTATAATCAGGAGTCCACTCTCTCATAATCTGTTGTAATCCCTACTTGAACATTGTGCTTTATGTTATGTATCGTTATCCAATGATGTGTTGCGCCACTATTATGTTTGACTAGTATGTTTTGTCCTATGGGTTAATTGGTACGGTATGGTTGATATGAGTTGTATGTTATTATTGTGCCCTCCTATGATGCCCGCCGTCTCGCATAAACATGTGGGTTCCCGTCGTAGGGTGTTGCAGTATGTGATTAATTTTCTTATGTTGGGTTGCAGGTGTGACAGAACCTAATCCCGAGTTCGTGAGTTGTTGCATACAGGAATAAAGGGGACTTTTAACTTAATGTTGTGGTTAGATTTTATCTTAATGAATCTTTAGTAGTTGCTAATGCTTGCTAGAGTTCCAATCACAAGAACATATGACCCAAGTACGGAAAGCAAGTTAGCTTTGGCGTCTCCCTCATAATTATGATGAGTATCACACATTTGATATTCAATTGCCTAGGGACAATTTCGCACATCGTACCACCACTTTTCCACACTCGCTATATTTAATTTATTGTTCTTTTATTAAAACAACACCTAACTCTTAATTATCTTACTAAGTTATCTTCTTATTCTTGCAAAGTAGTTTTATTTTGGTTCTAGGTAAAGCAAACATTAGTGCACATAGATTTGTGTTGGTGGTCGATAGAACTATAGAGAATATTAATTCTACCTTCAAATATTAGTTTGGTTCGACACTCTTATTTATCGAAAGGGCTACAACTGATCCCCTATACTTGTGGGTTGTCAAAGCATCGTATTTATCCCCTCTCTGAGCAGATTGCAAAAAGGCTCCGCTGACTCAACATGGCAGCTAGACGCCCCGTCAGACAGCATGGTAGTTGCCTTAGACTTAGCTTTAATCTTGGCACTTTTTATCCTCTGAAGAAACCTAAATCCCCCTGATTGTTCCAACACCAATAATGTATCCATAGATTTATGCTGCTTTTGCTGACGAACATAATCATCTCGTGGAACCAAGGTGAGGGCGAACTGCAAGGGCTTTTTTTCGAGTAGCTAGGAACAATGCGCAATCACTCGGGAGGCCACATCAAGAGATTTTCTTGTTTGCATCAAGCTGATGCTTTGAAGTTGCTATAATGCTTCCCAC
Organism: Triticum aestivum; assembly: GCF_018294505.1. Lineage (NCBI taxonomy): Eukaryota > Viridiplantae > Streptophyta > Magnoliopsida > Poales > Poaceae > Triticum > Triticum aestivum. Next base: position 372,432,294 of record NC_057797.1, on the reverse strand, counting down.
TTCACTCTCCTATTTAGGATCGGCCAGTCTCTCACTATCATTGCCCAAGCGACTATCAATTTTACCTACGAGAAGTGGCCTCATGCCATCATCGCCGTTTCTTACTCCGAGGCTACAGACAGAATCCTTGTAACTTGTTTTTGAACAGAATCATGAAGGAAATATGCCCTAGAGGCAATAATAAAGTTGTTATTTTATATTTCCTTATTCATGATAAAGAACTATTATTCATGCTAGAATTGTATTGATCGGAAACCTAAATACATGTGTGAAGACATAAACAAACACCGTGCCCCTAGTGAGCCTCTACTAGACTAGCTCGTTGATCAAAGATGGTTAACTTTTCCTAACCATGGACATAAGTTTTCATTTGATAAGGGACCACATCATTAGGAGAATGATGTGATGGACAAGACCCATCCCTTAGCTTAGCATATTGATCATTCAGTTTTATTGATATTGCTTTCTTCATGTCAAATACATATTCCTTCGACTATGAGATTATTCAACTCGCGGATGCCAGAGGAATGCCTTGCATGCTATCAAACATCACAACGTAACTGGGTGATTATAAAGAGGCTCTACAGGTATCTCCGAAGGTGTTTGTTAGGTTGGAATAGATCGAGATTAGAATTTTTCACTCCGAGTATCGGAGAGGTATCTCTAGGCCCTCTCGGTAATACACATCATAAGCTTGCAAGCAAATGACTAAGGAGTTAGTCACGAGGTGATTTATAATGGAACGAGTAAACAGACATGTCGGTAACGAGATTGAACTAGGTATGAAGATACCGACGATCGAATCTCGGGCAAGTAACATACCGATGGACAAAGGGAATTACGTATGTCGTCATAACGGTTCGACCGATAAAGATCTTCATAGAAAATGTAGGAGCCAATATGAGCATCTAGGTTCTGCTATTGGTTATTGACTGGAGAGGTGTCTCGGTCATGTCTACATAGTTCTCGAACCAGTAGGGTCCGCACGCTTAACGTTCGTTGACGATATAGTATTATATGAGTTATGTGATTTGGTGACCAAATGTTGTTTGGAGTACCGGATGATATCATATACATGAAGAGGAGTCTCGAAATGGTCAAGAGGTAAAGATTGATATATAGGACGATGGTATTCGGTCACCGGAAGTGTTCCGGAGGGTACCGGGTACTTATGGGGTCACTAGATAGGAGTTTCGGGCACCCCGGGGAAAGATATGGGCCTTATGGGCCAAGTGAGGGAATAGACCAACCCTGGTGCGCCCCTAAATAGGCCAACCCTATGAGGAGGACAACGAAAGAGGTGAGGGCAGGGAAAGTGTGGATTAGGATTCCTACTTCCTTCCCTCTCCCCCCCTATCGGTGTCAAAATCGGTCGATCTTGGGTAGGGGGTCCCGAACTGTGCGTCTGAGGTTCGAAGTTAACAGGAGGCAAGGGACACAATGTTTACCTAGGTTTGGGCCCTCTTGATGGAGGTAATACCCTACTTCCTGCTTGATTGACTTTGATGAGTATAGGGGTTACAAGAGTTTATCTACCTCGAGATCATAATGGCTAAACCGTAGATGTCTTGCTCGTATGATTATGATTGCCTCTACGGACTAAACCCTCCGGTTTATATAGACACTGGTGGGGCCTAGGATTGTAAAGAGTCGGTTACAGAGAAAGGAATCTTCACATCCGAACGCCAAGCTTTCCATCCATGCAAAGGAGAGTCCCATCCGAACACGGGGGAAGGCCTCCTACCTTGTATCTTCTTGGCTCATTAGTCCGGCCCATACCACATAGCTCGGACGCCCGGGGACCCCCTAATCCAGGAGTCCCTCAGTAGCCCTTGAACCAGGATTCAATGATGATGTGTCCGGCGCGCAGATTGTCTTCGACATTGCAAGGCGGGTTCCTCCTTCGAATAATCCAAAGTAGTTGGTCAAAAGAACTATGTTTGGCTCCGTATAACAGTCACAACCCTGAACCACAAGGGCAAAACAATTCAAAAAAATAAGCAGTGAGCACTGACATCTTTTTCGGCGATCCGTTATGTTCTAGCCTTATTATTATTATTATTATTATTATTTCAAACCGTTTTGTAGCCTCCCGCTTCGTATTTCGAGGTGCGGTCCTCATTGACACGTCTTGTCAAAACAGAGATCGTGTCCCCTTATTACGGGATTCTCATCAATACGGGTTTGGGTAATCCAACATTGCCGTTAGCACGACCCCTTGGGAATAGGCGAGTTTTAAGGCTCGTGGGGGGCGGTTGATATTCACTGCCTTTATAAGGAGATAAGGACCCATCTTTTTACCTCACGCCTTCTTCCTCCTCAGCCCATCCACCCTTGAGCTCCAGTGGCCGAGTTCAATTCTTTCCATCCGTAGCAAACAACCTAGCCATGTCCAGATCTGGCGCTTAGGGCAAGTGGATGGCCTCCTCTGTCATGAAGGGGAACATCAAGGAACTCCGGGAAGCGGGGTACTTGGCCGCGGAAATCGCCCACCGGCTTCCTGCCAAAAGCAGGTCGTCCCCACTCCGGAGTCCAATGAGCGGGTGGTATTTGTCCCCCACTTTCTCCAGGGACTAGGGTTTCCTCTCCAACCTTTTGTCCGCGGGCTCGTGTTCTATTACAGGCTAGACTTTCACCATCTAGCCGCAAATTCCTTGCTCCACATCCCGGCGTTCATCGTCGTGTGTGAGGCGTTCCTCCACATCCCCCCCCACTTCGGATTATGGATCAAGGTGTTAAATGTGAAGCCGAAAGTGGTAGATGGTCACTTCGCGGAGTGCGGTGGCACCATGGTGAGCAAGCTCGACAACGTCACCTCACCCCAGGGGGCCTTCGTGGAGACCGTGAAGGGATGGCAAAAGGAGCGGTTCTATGTCACAGAACCTCGCGAGGGCACATGGGCCGCCACTCCTAAGTTCAAATCTGGGCCTCCAATGCGGCTCACATCGTGTGTTAAAAAGGGCCTAGACTAGGCATCACCCGACAAAGTGATGACGCTGTAGAAGCACATCAAGGACTTGATAGAGAAGAACACCAGCCTCGCCGATGTGATCCAGGTGATGCTTTTTCGCCGAACTCTCCATATGTGGGAGTTCAATTCGGCCGTCCCTCGGACCCTGCAACACTTCTTCGGCACGACGTAGGAAGAAATCTAGAAGTTGCTTTTCAAGGCCCAAAAATCATGGCCGGGAACGACCGAAGACCTCGGCCTTGACCACGCTCACCCGGCCACTCCAGTAAGTTTTCAGATTTCGAATAACCTCTACTTGTAGATTCAAGGAGTATACTAAGCCTTCCTTTTCTCCTTCAGGACTGGACGAAGAAAGTGGAGCGGATCAAATGTCCAGCTCCGCTGCCCAAAGACCCAGCTATTCCTCTGCTAACGAAGATGCTGGTTCCGACGCCATACCAAGCGCCGGAGAAGAAGGCCAAGAAGAAGGGCAAGGAGGCCAGAAGTGTCCTCCGCCATAAAGGTACTTCGGACATCGTGTCCGAAGACACCGAGGTTCTCTCCTCCCATGAAGGAGATGAAGATGAGGAGGAAGAGGAGGAGAGCAATTCCCCCCTCAAGGGAGAGAATAAAAGGGCGGCGTCCGCAGACCTGGAAGCGAAGGTGTCCAAGAAGGGGAATATTTCCCTTTTGGATGATTCAGATTCGGACACCAAAGTCATCCCCGAGCAGCGCCTCAAGCCGAAGCCCCTGGCCGAATCATAAGTATTTAAAGATACTATACCTACATCTGGCCTTTTACAGATCGTAGGATAACATTTTATTTACGTATTTTCAGTCCAGCCTATGATCTACCCCAACAATCATTGTCTTCGGGAAATTCACTAGCGCCGGAGATGATGGAGAGCGAAACGCCTCCGCGAACCTATCCGCCACAAGCCGCGGATGACACCGAGGTGTTGTCCCAAAGGACTTCTTCAGGCCAGGGGGAGATGCGGAAGGCCACTAAAACAACGCCAGAGGGTAATGCCTCGGCTGCCGAAAACATGGGGGACACTACCCCCATGGAAACTGATGACGGGGGCCCGGAGCAGTCCGCCCCCCAGCCGAATACCACTCCGGAGACCCACGTGGCTCCGGAGTCGAGCGAGCCGCCCCCTTCAAGGGAAGGGGGACTGTTGACTCCACCAGTGACCTCTATCCATTCCGAGGTGCCGGATACGTTGAGGGAAGCACTTCAACGTGCTTCCGTTGTGGAAGACCACCGTACCCTGATGGGTACGGTGGTTGAAAAGGTTCAGTCCACTAAAAGTGGTCTGAACGAAGCTTACACTAGCCTATTAACAGGTTTTGAGGTAAGTGATGCATGTATATAGATAGTAGCCCCGGAGACTCTATTTGGGTCTTTGGAAAAAAAGAGCCGGATAGAGGATCAAATTGTCGCCGGAGATAACTCATTCATCTATTTTGATAAACAGGCTTCACTATTGGCGGCTTCGGCTAAGGATGCTGAAGTGTCTGAACTCCAGCGGAAACTGAAGCTGGCTGACGATGAGATCGACCGTATTAACAAGTGGTTCGATGAGGCCCAAGGTTTGCCTTTTTTTTTGAAAAGACCCTTTTACAAGCCTAAATCATAATGCCAACTCGGAGTTTAAGCTCATGCGCTGCTATGTAAATGATTGTAGGCAATGCGACCGAGGTCGAGGCCCTCAAGATTGCCCTTGCCGAAGCCAAGGAGGCGAGGGCGAGTAAAGAAGCCGCGGAGAAAGCGGCTGCGGATGTAGAGGCCGAAAAGGCCGTCTGCATTCAGTATGTGGCAAGGGTGACCGAAGTAGAGCAAGCGCTCCAGGAAGCCGCCAACAAGTGTGAGTCCTTGGAGGAGAGTAACAAGGCCCAAGCAGCCGAACTCACCAAGGCTCTTCAAGCTGCGAAGGAGGCGCGGTCCGAGTCCCGGGTTGCTCGCGAGGAGATCAAGCAAGCTGGACAGATGGCGGCTGGTAAGCATTTTCTTTTACAGAGTATATTCGGCGATCGAAGATATGATTTGCTAAATCGACCGTGGAGTGCTCTAGAAATTTTTGCGGATCTCCCGAGGAGTGCTACCGATGTTGTCGAGTATTTCCGGTCCCAAGAAGGGAACATGACAGAGAATCTCTTCTAGTCGCAGTACTTGGCGCCGGAGCGACCACCGCTGCTGAACAACCAGATGATGCAGCTGGCAGAGCTGCATCAGATGTCTGGTTTGGCCATGAAGGACATCATAGTCCGGTTATGGCCATCCGGACCTATTCTGATCAGCTACTTCGGCTTGGTAAAGCGGCTTGGCGACGCCTTGCCCCGAGTAGAAGCCGTGAAGCGCTCGCCGTGTATAGAAGGTGCGCGAATGGCCTTTGCCCGTATCAAGATGCACTGGGCAAAAATGAAGGCCGCCATCGTGGACGTCGAGGGTCTGCCCGAGGGCAAGGACCACCGTACGCCGGAGCATTACTTTGAGGACGTCTTGGAAGGTGCCCGCTTGATAGAGGGCCAGTGCTCAAAGGACATCATGTTTGAGTGAATGTGTCCGGGCTACCCAGACAATGTATCATAGACCAAGGCTGTGTAATATATTTTATGTATTTGTCTAAACTGCTTTCCTCCTATGTGGCCGTATACTATTGTTCTGAAAGTTTTCCAGTCATTGTCTTCATCCCCCACGTAGATACTACGGGGGTGTTCGGAATAATGTGTAATCACTCTTGACCCAACGTCTTGGTCCATGAAGGAGGTGATTTACATAGTGAACCATGAAATCAGGCTATGTGGCTTTAGCACTTTCACTTAGCCATAGGAGTTTGATGGTGGGACTAAGAACTAGCCCCTCGTGCGTATGCGGCTATCAAGCTTGGTTGCCTTTTAAACGCTCGACTGGAAAAAAGTCAGTCCTTCGTGTAATTCGGAAGAAATCGCTAGAGATTTAGTAAGTCACCGAATTACTGACCAGCTCTTGCCGCATCACGACAGTCAATTTTCGGCTTTCTCTACTGAGGTGTTTGACCGGGCCAGCGGGAAACACAATCGCAGTAGTTCTCCCTTTACTACCTTAGCCAAAAAAAACAAAACGTAAGGTAGCAAGCAGATACCTCCCCAACGTATCTATAATTTTTGATTGTTCCATGCTATTATATTATCAACCTTGGATGTTTTATATACATTTATATGCTATTTTATATTATTTTTTGGGACTAACCTATTAACCTAGAGCGCAGTGCCAATTTCGATTTTTTTCTTGTTTTAGAGTATCGCAGAAAAGGAAAACCAAACGGAGTCCAATTGACCTGAAACTTCACGAAACTTATTTTTGGACCAGAAGAAGCCCACGGAGCATCGGAGATGGACTAGAAGAGTCCCGGGCTGCCCACGAGGATGGGGGGCACGCCCACCCCCCTTTGGCGCGCCCCCTGCCTCGTGGACAGCCCAGAGATCCACCGATGTACTTCTTCCTCCTATATATACCCATATACCCTAAAAACTTCGAGGAGCACATGAGATCGGGAGTTCCGCCGCCAGAAGCCTCCGTAGGCACCGAAAACCAATCTAGACCCGTTTCGGCACCCTGTCGGAGGGGGAATCCCTCACCGGTGGCCATCTTCATCATGTCGGCGCTCTCCATGACGAGGAGGGAGTAGTCCACCCTCAGGGCTGAGGGTATGTACCAGTAGCTATGTGTTTTATCTCTCTCTCTCTCTCTCTCTCTCTCGTGTTCTTGAGGTGGTACGATCTTGATGTATCGCGAGCTTTGCTATTATAGTTGGATCTTATGATGTTTCTCCCCCTCTACTCTCTTGTAATGGATTGAGTTTTCCCTTTGAATTTACCTTATCGGATTGAGTCTTTAAGGATTTGAGAACACTTGATGTATGTCTTGCATGGGATACCCATGGGGACAATGGGGTATTCTATTGATCCACTTGATGTATGTTTTGGCGATTAACTTGCGGGTTCTGCCCATGAACCTATGCATAGGGTTGGCACACATTTTCGTCTTGACTCTCATGTAGAAACTTTGGGGCACTATATGAAGTACTTTGTGTTGGTTTGAATAGATGATTCTGAGATTGTGTGATGCATATCGTATAATCATACCCACGGATACTTGAGGTGATATTGGAGTATCTAGGTGACATTAGGGTTTTGGTTGATTTGTGTCTTAAGGTGTTATTCTAGTACAAACTCTATGATAGATTGAACGGAAAGAATAGCTTCATGTTATTTTACTATGGACTCTTGAATAGATCGATCAGAAAGGATAACTTTGAGGTGGTTTCGTACTCTACCATAATCTCTTCGTTTGTTCTCCGCTATTAGTGACTTTGGAGTGACTCTTTGTTGCATGTTGAGGGGTAGTTATGTGATCCAATTATGTTATTATTGTTGAGAGAACTTGCACTAGTGAAAGTATGAACCCTAGGCCTTGTTTCAACGCATTGCAATACCATTTGTGCTCACTTTTATCATTAGTACCTTGCTGTTTTTATATTTTCAGATTACGAAAACCTTTATCTACCATCCATATAACACCTATATCACCATCTCTTCGCCGAACTAGTGCACCTATACAATTTAGCATTGTATTGGGTGTGTTGGGGACACAAGAGACTCTTTGTTATTTGGTTGCAGGGTAGCTTGAGAGAGACCATCTTCATCCTACGCCTCCCACGGATTGATAAACCTTAGGTCATCCACTTGAGGGAAATTTGCTACTGTCCTACAAACCTCTGCACTTGGAGGCCCAACAACGTCTACAAGAAGAAGGTTGTGTAGTAGACATCAAGCTCTTTTCTGGCGCCATTGCCGGGGAGGTTAGCACTTGAAGGTATATCTTTAGATCTTGCAATCGAATCTTTTTGTTTCTTGTTTTAGCACTAGTTTAGTTTATAAAAGAAAACTACAAAAAATATGGAATTGAGTTTGCCTCATACGCTTCATCTTTTTAATATCTTTCTCGAGTATGATGGAAGGGAAAATTGTGCCAAAGTGTTAGAAGAAGAATGCATTAAAATGTTTGGCACTAAATATTTGAATGATGAGCATGATTGCAATGCTGTTAGTATGAAATCCTTGAATATCCATGATGCTAATGATATGCAAAGCCACAAGCTTGGGGAAGCTATGTTTGATGAAGATGATATTTTTTGTCCCCCACGTTTTGATGAGAAAATTTATTATGATGAAAGGATGCCTCCTATTTATGATGATTATATTGATGAAAGTGGATTTGGAGAGGTCATGACTTTATTTAGTGATGAATCCACTATTTCGGAAGAGGTTCCAATTGATTATGAGAACAAATTTGCTATCTATGATGATTTATTGTGATGACTTGTATGCTATAAAGAATAATGATATCCATGAAACTTGTCATCATGATTTTAACTTTCAATTGGATTATGCCTCACATGATAGTTATTTTGTTAAGCTTGCTCCCACTACTATTCATGAGAAGAAATTTGCTTGTGTGGAGAGTAATAAAATTTCTATGCTTGTAGATCATGAAAAGAATGCTTTATGTGCTGGTTATATTGTTGAATTCATTCATGATACTACCGAAAATTATTATGAGGGATGAATATATGCTTGTAGGAATTGCAATAATATTAAGTTTCCCTTCTATGTGTTGAAAATCTTGAAGCTATGCTTGTTTTGCCTTCCTATGCTAGTTGATTATTGTTCCCATAAGTTGTTTGCTCACAAAATCCCTATGCATAGGAAGTGGGTTAGACTTAAATGTGCTAGTCATATTCTTCATGATGCTCTCTTTATGTTTCAATTCTTATCCTTTATGTGAGCATCATTGAAATCATCATGCCTAGCTAGGGGCGTTAAACGATAGCGCTTGTTGGCAGGCAACCAAATTTTATTTTTGTTCCTGTTTAGTAATAAATAATTTATCTATACTCTGTTATGATTGAGTTTTTATGTTTTAATTAGTGTTTGTGCCAACTAGAACCATTGGGAAGACTTGGGGAAAGTCGTGTTGATCTTGCTGTAAAAAACAGAAACTTTAGCGCTCACGAGAATTGCTGCCATTTTTTATTGGAGAGTGATATTTAGTTAATTATTTTTTCAGATGATTAATAGATAAATTTGTCACGTCCAGAAATTTATTTCATAATTTTTGGAGTTCCAGAAGTTTGCTTTAGTTACAGATTACTACAGACTGTTATGTTTTTGACAGATTCTGTTTTTCGTGTGTTGTTTGCTTATTTTAATGAATCTATGGCTAGTAAAAGAGTTTATAAACCATATAGAATTTTTAATACAGTAGGTTTAACACCAATATAAATAAATAATGAGTTCATTACAGTACCTTGTAGTGGTGTTTTGTTTTTTTCCGCTAACGGAGCTTACGAGTTTTCTGTTAAGTTTTGTGTTGTGAAGTTTTCAAGTTTTGGGTGAAGATTCGATGGACTATGGAATAAGGAGTGGCAAGAGCCTAATCTTGGGGATTCCCAAGTCACCCCAACGTAATATCCAAGGAAACCAAAAATCCTAAGCTTGGGGATGCCCCGGAAGGCATCCCCTCTTTCGTCTACTTCCATCGGTAACTTTACTTGGAGCTATATTTTTATTCACCACATGATATGTGTTTTGCTTGAAGAATCAATTTATTTTGTTATAATTTGCTTTATTTTATTTAGAACAATGTTTTGCATCTTTTATTTCAATAATAGTGGCATTGATAGCCTTTACTATGCCTATTTTACAAGTCCACATGCTGCTGTTTGAAAACAGAAAGTTTACCGCTGTTGCAAAAATTCCCTAGAAAAGTCAGAATGTGATAAAATGTTGAAACCTTTTTCATAATAAGATCTGATAAATTTACTACAGTGGGAATTTTCTTTCATAATTGTTGGAGATAGGGTATTATGGATCTTGCTGCACTCTTTACAGACTGTCTTGTTTAGGCAGATTGCTGTTACGTTTGCATTGTTTGCATATGTTTGCTTTTTTAATGATTCTATTTGAGGATAGGACTATTAAATATGCAGAGGCATTTAGTATGAAATGTTGAATAATAATTTTAGTGATTTTCTACAGTAGAATATGATAAGGTTTTTGCATTGGTTTATACTAACTTATCTCACGAGTCCTTGTTGCGTTTTGTGTGGATGAAGCTTTCGAGATTTAGGGAGATCGTGATATGAGAGGAATTAAGGAGACACATAAGCTCAAGCATGGGGATTCCCAAGGCATCCCAAGATAATATTTCAAGAAGTCTCAAGCATCTAAGCTTTGGGATGCCCCGGTTGGCATCCCACGTTTCTTCTTCAACAACTATCGGTTAGTTTCGGTTGATCCTAAGTTTTTGCTTCTTCACATGATGGTTGCCATTCTTAGAATGTCATTTTACTTTGTTTTGATTGCTGTTTGAATAAAATATCAAGATCTGAAATTATTAAATGGGAGAGTCTTCACATAGTTGCATAATTATTTGACTACTCATTGATCTTCACTTATATCTTTCGGAGTAGTTTGTCATTTGCTCTAGTGCTTCACTTATATCTTTTTATAGCACGGTGGTGGTTTTATTTTATAGAAATAGGTGAACTCGAATGCGTCACTTATATTATTTTGAGAGTCCTAAACAGCATGTTAATTTGCTTTGGTTATTAATTTAGTCCTAATATGATGGGCATCCAAGAGGGATATAATAAAAACTTTCATATAAAGTGCATTGAATACTATGAGAAGTTTGATACTTGATGATTGTTTTGAGATATGAGGATGGCAATATTAGAGTCATGCTAATGAGTAGTTGTGAATTTGAGAGATACTTGTGTTAAAGTTTGTGATTCCCGTAGCATGCACGTATGGTGAACCATTATGTGATGAAGTCGTATCATGATTTATTTATTTATTGTCTTCCTTATGAGTGGCGGTCGGGGATGAGCGATGGTCTTTTCCTACCAATCTATCACCCTAGGAGCATGCGCGTAGTACTTTGTTTCAATAACTAATATATTTTTGCAATAAGTATGTGAGTTCTTTATGACTAATGTTGAGTCCATGGATTATACGCACTCTCACCCTTCCACCATTGCTAGCCTCTCTAGTACCGCACAACTTTTGCCGATACCATAGCGTAGTACTTTGTTTCAATAACTAATATATTTTTGCAATAAGTATGTGAGTTCTTTATGACTAATGTTGAGTCCATGGATTATACGCACTCTCACCCTTCCACCATTGCTAGCCTCTCTAGTACCGCACAACTTTCGCCGATATCATAAACCCACCATATACCTTTCTCAAAACAGTCACCATACCTACCTATTATGGCATTTCCATAGCCATTCTGAGTTATATTGCCGTGCAACTTTCCGCCATTCCGTTATTATGACACACTTCATCATTGTCATAGTGCCTTGCATGATCATGTAGTTGACATCATATTTGCGGCAAAGCCACCATGCATAATTTATCATACATGTCACTCTCGATTCATTACCCATCCCGGTACACCACCGGAGGCATTCATATAGAGTCATACTTCGTTCTAGTATCGAGTTGTAATCTTTGAGTTGTAAATAAATAGAAGTGTGATGATCATCATTAATAGAGCATTGTCCCAAAAAAGGCCAAAAAAGAGGAAAGGCCAAGAAAAGGGACAATGCTACTATCCTTTTTCCGCACTTGTGCTTCAAAGTAGCACCATGATCTTCATGATAGAGAGTCTCTTATGTTCATATACTAGTGGGAAATTTTCATTATAGAACTTGGCTTGTATATTATAATAATGGGCTTCCTCAAAATGCCCTAGGTCTTCGTGAGCAAGCGAGTTGGATGCTCTAGTGCATCCGTTGGATGGCAATCCCTACTCACTCACATTGATATCTATTGATGGGCATCTCCATAGCCCATTAATACACCTAGTTGGTGTGAGACTATCTTCTCCCTTTTTGTCTTCTCCACAATCACCATTCTATTACACCTAGTGCTATGTCCATGGCTCACGCTCATGTATTGTGTGAAGATTGAAAAAGTTTGAGAACATCAAAAGTATGAAACAATTGCTTGGCTTGTCATCGGGGTTGTGCATGATTTAAATATTTTGTGTGGTGAAGATAGAGCATAGCGAGACTATATGATTTTGTAGGGATAGCTTTCTTTGGCCATGTTATTTTGAGAAGACATGATTGCTTTGTTAGTATGCTTGAAGTATTATTGTTTTTATGGAAATATTAAACTTTTGTCTTGAATCTTATGGATCTGAACATTCATGCCACAATAAATAGAATTACTTAGAAAAATATGTTAGGTAGCATTCCACATCAAAAATTCTGTTTTTATCATTTACCTACTCGAGGACGAGCAGGAATTAAGCTTGGGGATGCTCATACGTCTCCAACGTATCTATAATTTTTGATTGTTCCAAGCTATTATATTATAAACCTTGGATGTTTTATATGCATTTATATGCTATTTTATATGATTTTTGGGACTAGCCTATTAACCTAGAGCCTAGTGCCAGTTTCTGTTTTTTCCTTGTTTTAGAGTATCACAGAAAAGGAAAATCAAATAGAGTTCAATTGACCTGAGACTTCACGTAAATTATTTTTGGACTAGAAGAAGCCCACGGAGTATCGGAGATGGACCAGAATAGTCCCGGGCTGCCCACGAGGGTGGGGGGCACGCCCACCCCCCTGGGCGCGCCCCCTGCCTCGTGGATAGCCCGGAGATGCACCAACGTACTTCTTCCTCCTATATATACCCATATACCCTAAAAACTTCGAGGAGCACAAGAGATCGGGAGTTCCGCAGCCAGAAGCCTCCGTAGCCACCGAAAACCAATCTAGACCCGTTCTGGCACACTGCCAGAGGGGGGAATCCCTCACTAGTGGCCATCTTCATCATCCCGATGCTCTCCATGACAAGGAGGGAGTAGTCCACCCTCGGGGCCGAGGGTATGTACCAGTAGCTATGTGTTTGATCTCTCTCTCTCTCTCGTGTTCTTGAGGTGGTACGATCTTGATGTATCGTGAGCTTTGCTATTATAGTTGGATCTTACGATGTTTCTCCCCCTCTACTCTCTTGTAATGGGATGAGTTTTCCCTTTGAAGTTACCTTATTGGATTGAGTCTTTAAGGATTTGAGAACACTTGATGTATGTCTTGCATGGGGTACCTGTGGTGACAATGGGGTATTCTATTGATCCACTTGATGTATGTTTTGGTGATCAACTTGTGGGTTCCTCCCATGAACCTATGCATAGGGGTTGGCACACGTTTTTGTATTGACTCTCTGGTAGAAACTTTGGGGCACTCTTTGAAGTACTTTGTGTTGGTTTGAATAGATGAATCTGAGATTGTGTGATGCATATCGTATAATCATACATATGGATACTTGAGGTGACATTGGAGTATCTAGGTTACATTAGGATTTTGGTTGATTTGTGTCTTAAGGTGTTAATCTAGTACAAACTCTATGATAGATTAAACGGAAAGAATAGCTTCATGTTATTTTACTACGGACTCTTGAATAGACCGATCAGAAAGGATAACTTTGAGGTGGTTTCGTACCCTACCATAATCTCTTCGTTTGTTCTCCGCTATTAGTGACATTGGAGTGACTCTTTGTTGCATGTTGAGGGATAGTTATGTTATCCAATTATGTTATTATTGTTGAGAGAACTTGCACTAGTGAAAGTATGAACCCTAGGCCTTGTTTCAACGCATTGCAATACCGTTTGTGCTCACTTTTATCATTAGTTACCTTGTTGTTTTATATTTTCAGATTACAAAAACCTTTATCTACCATCCATATACCAATTGTATCACCATCTCTTCGCCGAACTAATGCACCTATCCAATTTACCATTGTATTGGGTGTGTTGGGGACACAAGAGACTCTTTGTTATTTGGTTGCAGGGTTGCTTGAGAGAGACCATCTTCATCCTACGCCTCCCACAGATTGATAAACCTTAGGTCATCCATTTGAGGGAAATTTGCTACTGTCCTACAAACCTCTGCACTTGGAGGCCCAACAACGTCTACAAGAAGAAGGTTGTGTAGTAGACATCACAAGCACAGGAGCCGGGCAACCCAACTATTGACCAAAGACGTGATTCGGAGCCGATGAATATAATGCAGTATTCGGGATGCCGAATTATACCCTGAGAGTGTTCGGACTTTCTATTTTTGAAAAAATATATATGGCTTGAAATAGAGCCCCATGGCGATTTAAGTCGCACTAAGGTGTATATGCCAATTCAGACATAAAGTGGGAAAAAATATTAAGAACTAAGCCAATACCGAACAAGGTTGAGCGAAAGGGTTTCCATTATAGTCTGATTGGTATGTAAAAACGTATTTTTTTACAGAGGATGCCATAAGCATCAAGGCCTTTTTACATGCTGAGAACAAGGGAAAGCTGTATACATGTCCTAAATTTGAAAGGATGATCTTGAAGATCTGTTGGACATCCTGCCGCACATCTGCGTCTCTTTTCCCTGTAGTGTATGGTCCTTTGAGAGGATCAATGATCGAGTGTATATGAGGGGCCTGGGAAAGGACCCTAAGTACCATCGAAGAGTGGTGTGGTTGTAAAGAACCTGAAAAAAGAAAAAAAGGAAAAAAAGGAAGAATATGAGGGTTCGGATATGGTCGAACCGTATTGTGGACCTTATTTTTAGTAGGCCTCTGTCCTCGCCCATGTTATTTTTAGTGCATAGTTACGTACGCGCGGTACATATGCCTCTATCAAGTTGGGTTTTTGACGGAGGCTAGATTGCTAATCTAGCTCTGGACGAGCCGGACTGTCATTCTGCAGCGTAGACCAGACTCGTTTGATAGTGTCCGGGGGCTTGACTGCCGATGTAGTATTCGGCTTAATAGGCCACCCTGCACCTCGGCTGCGAGGGCCGTGGTATGCTTCTCAGTGCGGAGGGAGCGCTCCATGTTGCCATTGATTGTTAAAACTGGCCGACCTCAGGTAGGGGGTCCCGAACTGTGCGTCTGAGGATCGAAGGTAACAGGAGACAAGGGACACGATGTTTACCCAGGTTCGGGCCCTCTTGATGGAGGTAATACCCTACTTCCTGCTTGATTGACTTTGATGAGTATAGGGTTTACAAGAGTTGATCTACCTCGAGATCGTAATGGCTAAACCCTAGATGTCTAGCTCGTATGAATATGATTGCCTCTACGGACTAAACCCTCCAGTTTATATAGACACTTGAGGGGCCTCGGGTTGTACAGAGTCGGTTTACAGAGAAAGTAATCTTCACATACGAACGCCAAGCATGCCATCCACGCAAATGAGAGTCCCATTCGGACACGAGGGAAGGCCTCCTACCTTGTATCTTCTTGGCCCATTAGTCCGGCCCATATCACATAGCGCGGACGCCCGGGGACCTCCTAATCCAAGACTCCCTCACCCCCCTCTTTCCTTCCCCGTCGATTATATATGGAGGGGGTGCGTGCGGCTTGGGAGGGACTCCAGGTAGGATTCCTCCTACATGGGTGCCTCCTATGGCTCCTCCTCCCTCCCTCCCACCTATATATAGGAGGAAGGGGCGCCTAGCACAAACCGAACAATTGCCTAGCCGTGTGCAGCGCTCCCATCCACCGTTTACTCCCATGGTCATATCTTCGTAGTGCTTAGGCGAAGCGCTGCGCAGATCACTTCACCATCACCGTCACCACGCCGTTGTGCTGACGGAACTCATATACTACCTCAACACGTTGCTGGATCAAGAGGGCGAGGGACGTCACCGAGCTAAATGTGTGCAGAACTCGAAGGTGTCGTACATTCGGTGCTTGATCGGTTGGAGCTAGAAGAAGTTTGACTACATGAACCGTGTTGTCAAACACTTCCGCTTTCGGTCTACGATGGTACATGGACACACTCTCCCCCTCTGGTTGCTATGCATCTCCTAGATAGATCTTGCGTGAGCGTAGGAATTTTTTTGAAATGGCATGCTACGTTTCCCAACAATGGCATCATCGGCCAGGTCTATGCGTAGATGATATGCACAAGTAGAACACAAAGAGTTGTGGGTGGTGATAGTCATACTGCTTAACACCAACGTCTTATTTTGATTCGGCGGTATTGTGGGATGAAGCGGCCCGGACCAACATTACATGTCCACGCACATGAGACCGGTTCCACCGACTGACATGCAAGTAGTTTTGCATAAAGGTGGCTGGCGGGTGTCTATTTCTCCTACTTTAGTTGAATCGAATTTGACTACGGGCGGTCCTTGAAGAAGGTTAAAACAGCAAACTTGACAGAACAACGTTGTGGTTTTGTGCGTAGGTAAGAATGGTTCTTGCTAGAAGCCCGTAGCAGCCATGTAAAACTTGCACCAACAAAGTAGAGGACGTCCAAATTGTTTTTGCAGGTTATGTTGTGATGTGATATGGTGAAGACATGATGTGATATACGTTATTGTACGAGATGATCATGTTTTGTAAGTTATCAGGCAACCGGCAGGAGCCTTATGGTTGTCTCTTTATTGTATGAAATGCAGATGCTATGTAATTGCTTTACTTTATGGCTATGAGTTAGCAATAGTTGTAGAGGCAATAGTTGGCGAGACGATCACTACCCAATGATGGAGATCAAGGTGTCAAGCCGGTGATGATGGAGATCATGACGATGCTTTGGAGATGGAGATCAAAAGCACGAGATGATGATGGCCATATCATGTCACATATTTTTATTGCATGTGATGTTTATCTTTTATCCATCTTATTTTGCTTAGTACGGCAGTGGAATTATAAGATGATCCCTTCACTAAATTTCAAGGTATAAGTGTTCTCCCTGAGTATGCACTGTCGCAACAGTTTGTCGTGTTGAGATACCATGTGATGATCAGGTGTTATAGACTCTACGTGCACATAGAACAGGTGCAAGATAGTTTTGCACATGCCGAATACTTGGGTTAAACTTGACGAGCCTGGAGACTGAAAGGTTGAACGTGAATCATATAGTAGATATGATCAACATAGAGATGTTCACCATTGATGACTACTCCATCTCACGTGATGATCGAACATGGTTTAGTTGATTTGGATCACGTATCATTTAAATGACTCGAGGGATGTCTATCTAAGTGAGAGTTCTTAAGTAATATGATTAATTGAACTTAGTCCTGATAGTTTTTGCATATCTATGTTGTAGATGAATAGCTCGTGTTGTAGCTCCCCTATTTTTTATATGTTCCTAGAGAAAACTAAGTTGAAAGATGATAGTAGCAATGATGCGGACTGGGTCCATGATCTGAGGATTATCCTCATTGCTGCACAGAAGAATTATGTCCTTGATACACCGCTGGGTGACAGACCTATTATAGGAGCAGATGTAGACGTTATGAACATTTAGCAAGCTTCAT
The DNA here is from genome assembly GCF_018294505.1 of Triticum aestivum. Classification (NCBI taxonomy): domain Eukaryota; kingdom Viridiplantae; phylum Streptophyta; class Magnoliopsida; order Poales; family Poaceae; genus Triticum; species Triticum aestivum. The sequence goes on along the minus strand of NC_057797.1, from coordinate 372,414,964 downwards.
ATGATGACTACTTAATAGTTTAGTGCGCCATGCTTTACAGCTTAGAACCGGGACTTCAGAAATGCTTTGAACGCCACAAAGCATATGAGATGTTCCAAGAGATGAAATTGGTATTTCAGACTCATGCCCATGTCGAGAGGTATGAGACCTCTGACAAGTACTTTGCCTACAAGATGTAGGAGAATAACTCAGCCAGTGAGCATGTGCTCAGAATGTCTGGGTACTACAATCGCTTGAATCAAGTGGGAGTTAATCTTCCAGATAAGATAGTGATTGACAGAGTTCTCTTGTCACTATCACTAAGCTACTAGAACTTCGAGATGAACTATAATATGCAAGGGATGACGAAAGCAATTCCCGAGCTCTTCGCGATGCTGAAATCAGCGAATGTAGAAATCAAGAAAGAGCATCAAGTGTTGATGGTTAACAAGACCACTAGTTTCAAGAAAAAGGGAAAAGGGAAAGAAAAGGGAACCTCAAGAAGAATGACAAGCAAATTGCCACTCCCATGAAGAAGCCGAAAGCTAGACCTAAGCTTGAAACTGAGTGCTTCTACTACAAAGGGAATGGTCACTGGAAGTGGAACTACCCAAAATACTTGGCGGATAAGAAGGATGGAAATGTGAACAAAGGTATATTTGATACACATGTTATTGATGTGTATTTTACTAATTTTCATAGTAACCCCTAGGTATTTGATACCGGTTCAGTTGCTAAGACTAGTAACTCGGAACAGGATTTGCAGAGACTAGTTAAAAGCGAGGTGACGATGTGTGTTCGAAATGATTCCAAGGTTGATATGATCACCATCGCACACTCCCTCTACCTTTGGGATTAGTGTTGAACCTAAATAAATGTTATTTGGTGTTTGCGTTGAGCATGAATATGATTAGATGATGTTTATTGCAATACGTTTATTCATTTAAATTAGAGAATAATTGTTGTTCTATTTACACAAATAAAACCTTTTATGGTCATACACCCAATGTGAATGGTTTATTGAATCTTGATCGTAGTGATACACATATTCATAATATTGATGCCAAAAGATGCAAAGTTGATAATGGTAGTGCAATATACTTGTGGCAGTGCCATTTAGGTCATATTTGTGTAAAGAGCATGAAGAAACTCCATGCATATGGACTTTTGGAATCACTTGATTATGAATCATTTGATACTTGCGAACCATGCCTCATGGGCAAGATGACTAAAACTTCGTTCTTCGGAACAATGGAGTGAGCCAATGACTTATTGGAAATAATAACTACCGATGTATGTGGTCCAATGAGTGTTGAGGCTCGTGGTGGGTATCGTTATTTTATGACCTTCATAGATGATTTGAGCAGATGACGATGTGAACTATTGGTGTTAATCACATGACGATGACGATGTGATCACACCTTAGTACTCTTTGGATGTTAATCACATGACGATGTGAACTAGATTATTGACTCTAGTAAACCCTTTGGGTGTTTGTCACATGGTGATGTGAACTATTGGTGTTAATCACATGGCGATGTGAACTAGATTATTGACTCTAGTGCAAGTGGGAGACTGAAGGAAATATGCCCTAGAGGCAATAATAAAGTTGTTATTTTATATTTCCTTATTCATGATAAAGGCTTATTATTCATGCTAGAATTGTATTGATCGGAAACCTATATACATGTGTGAATAGATAAACAAACACTGTGTCCCTAGTGAGACTCTACTAGACTAGCTTGTTGATCAAAGATTGTTAAGGTTTCCTAACCATGGAAATGAGTTTTCATTTGATAACGGGATCACATCATTAGGAGAATGATGTGATGGACAAGACCCATCCGTTAGCTTACCATATTGATCGTTCAGTTTTATTGGTATTGCTTTCTTCATGTCAAATACCTATTCCTTCGACTATGAGATTATGCAACTCCCGGATACCGAAGGAATCCCTTTTGTGCTATCAAACGTTACAACGTAACTGGGTGATTATAAATTTGCTCTACAGGTATCTCCAAAGGTGTTTGTTGGGTTGACATAGATCGAGATTAGAATTTGTCACTCCGAGTATCGGAGAGGTATCTCTGGGCCCTCTCGGTAATACACATCATAAGCTTGTAAGCAAACGACTAAGGAGTTAGTCACCAGGTGATGTATTATGGAATGAGTAAAGAGACTTGCAGGTAATGAGATTGAAATAGGTATGAAGATACCGACGATTGAATATCGGGCAAGTAACATACCAATGGACAAAGGGAATTACATATGTTGTCATAACGGTTTGACCGATAAAGCTTTTCGTAGAATATGTAGGAGCCAATATGAGCATCCAGGTTCCGCTATTGGTTATTGACCGGAGAGGTGTCTTGGTCATGTCTACATAGTTCTCGACCCCGTAGGGTCCGCATGCTTAACGTTCGTTGACAATATAGTATTATATGAGTTATGTGATTTGGTGACCAAATGTTGTTCGGAGTCCCGGATGAGATCACAAACATGACGAGGAGTATCTAAATGGTCAAGAGGTAAAGATTGATATATAGGACGATGGTATTCGGACACCGGAAGTGTTCCGGAGGGTACCGAGTACTTATCGGGTCACCGGAATGGAGTTTCGGGCACCCCCGACAAAGATATGGGCCTTCTGGGCCAAGTGAGGGGACACACCAGCCCTGGTGCGCCCTACAGAGGCCATCCATATGAGGAGGAGAAGGAAAGCGGTGAGGGCAAGGAAAGTATGGATTAGGATTCCTACTTCCTTCCCTCTCCCCCCTCTTTCCTTCCCCCACGATTATATATGGCAGGGGGGCGCGCGCGGCTTGGGAGGGACTCCAAGTAGGATTCCTCCTACTTGGGAAACTCCTGTGGCTCCTCCTCCCTCCCTCCCACCTATATATATGAGGAGGGGGGCGCCTAGCACAGAGCAGACATTTGCCTAGCCGTGTGTGGTTCCCCTGTCCACCGCTTACTCCCACGGTCATATCTTCGTAGTGCATAGGTGAAGCCCTGCACGGATCACTTCACCATCACCGTGATGTCTACTACACAACCTTCTTCTTGTAGACGTTGTTGGGCCTCCAAGTGCAGTTTTGTAGGACAGTAGCAAATTTCCCTCAAGTGGATGACCTAAGGTTTATCAATCGGTAGGAGGCGTAGGATGAAGATGGTCTCTGTCAAGCAACCCTGCAACCAAATAACAAAGAGTCTCTTGTGTCCCCAACACACCCAATACAATGGTAAATTGTATAGGTGCACTAGTTCAGCGAAGAGATGGTGATACAAGTGGTATATGGATGGTAGATAAAGGTTTTTGTAATCTGAAAATATAAAAACAGCAAGGTAACTAATGATAAAAGTGAGCACAAACAATATTGCAATGCGTTGAAACAAGGCCTAGGGTTCATACTTTTACTAGTGCAAGTTCTCTCAACAATAATAACATAATTGGATCATATAACTATCCCTCAACGTGCAACAAAAAGTCACTCCAAAGTCACTAATAGCCAAGAACAAACGAAGAGATTATGGTAGGGTACGAAACCACCTCAAAGTAATTCTTTCCAATCAATCCGTTGGGCTATTCCTATAAGTGTCACAAACAGCCCTAGAGTTCGTACTAGAATAACACCTTATCACACAAATCAACCAAAACCCTAATGTCACATAGATACTCCAATGTCACCTCAAGTATCCGTGGGTATGATTATACGATATGCATCACACAATCTTAGATTCATCTATTCAACTAACACATAGAACCTCAACGAGTGCCCCAAAGTTTCTACCGGAGAATCAAGACGAAAACGTGTGCCAACCCCTATGCATAGGTTCATGGGCGGAACCCGCAAGTTGATCACCAAAACATACATCAAGTGGATCAATAGAATACCCCATTGTCACCACGGGTATCCCACGCAAGCCATACATCAAGTGTTCTCAAATCCTTAAAGACTCATTCCGATAAGATAACTTCAAAGGGAAAACTGAATCATTACAAGATAGTAGAGGGGGAGAAACATCATAAGATCCAACTATAATAGCAAAGCTCGCGATACATCAAGATCGTACCACCTCAAGAACAAGAGAGAGAGAGAGATCAAACACATAGCTACTGGTACATACCCTCAGCCCCAAGGATAACTACTCCCTCCTCGTCATGGAGAGCACCGAGATGATGAAGATGGCCATCGGAGAGGGATTCCCCCTCCGGTAGGTTGCCAGAACAGGTCTAGATTGGTTTTCGGTGGCTAGGGAGGCTTCTGGCGGTGAAACTCTCGATCTATTGTTGTCCCCAAAGTTTTTAGGGTATATGGGTATATATGGGAGGAAGAAGTACGTCGGTGGATCTCTGGGCTGTCCACGAGGCAGGGGGCACGCCCAGGGGGGTGGGCACGCCCCCCACCCTCGTGGACATCCCGGGACTCTCCTGGTCCAACTCCGATACTCCGTGGCTTCTTCTGGTCCAAAAATAAGTTCCGTGAAGTTTCAGGTCAATTGGACTCCATTTGATTTTCCTTTTCTGCGATACTCTAAAACAAGGAAAAAACAGAAACTGGCACTGGGCTCTGGGTTAATAGGTTAGTCCCAAAAATCATATAAAATAGCATATAAATGCATATAAAACATCCAAGGTTGATAATATAATAGCATGGAACAATAAAAAATTATAGATACGTTGGAGATGTATCAGCATCCCCAAGCTTAATTCCTGCTCGTCCTCGAGTAGGTAAATGATAAAAACAGAATTTTTGATGTGGAATGCTACCTAACATATTTCTCTAAGTAATTCTCTTCATTTTGGCATGAATGTTCAGATCCGTAAGATTCAAGACAAAAGTTTAATATTGACATACAAATAATAATACTTCAAGCATACTAACTAAGCAATTATGTCTTCTCAAAATAACATGGCCAAAGAAAGCTATCCCTAAAAAATCATATAGTCTGGCTATGCTCTATCTTCACCACACAAAATATTTAAATCATGCACAACCCCAATGACAAGCCAAACAATTGTTTCATACTTTTGATGTTCTCAAACTTTTTCAATCTTCACGCAATACATGAGCGTGAGCCATGGACATAGCACTATAGGTGGAATAGAATGGTGGTTGTGGAGAAGACAAAAAGGAGAAGATAGTGTCACATCAACTAGGCATATCAACAGGCTATGGAGATGCCCATCAATAGATATCAATGTGAGTGAGTAGGGATTGCCATTGAACAGATGCACTAGAGCTATAAATGTATGAAAGCTCAACAAAAGAAACTAGTGGGTGTGCATCCAACTCGCTTGCTCACGAAGACCTAGGGCATTTTGAGGAAGCCCATCATTGGAATATACAAGCCAAGTTCTATAATGAAAGATTTCCACTAGTATATGAAAGTGACAACATAGGAGACTCTCTATCATGAAGATCATGCTGCTACTTTGAAGCACAAGTGTGCTAAAAGGATAGTAGTATTGCCCCTTCTCTCTTTTTCTCTCATTTTTTATTTTTTTATTTGGGCCTTCTCTTTTTTATGGCCTCTTTTCTCTTCTTTTTTTATTTGGGCTTCTTTGGCCTCTTTTATTTATTTATTTTTGTCCGGAGTCTCATCCCGACTTGTGGGGGAATCATAGTCTCCATCATCCTTTCCTCGCTGGGACAATGCTCTAATAATGATGATCATCACACTTTTATTTACTTACAACTCAAGAATTACAAATCGATACTTATAATAAAATATGACTCTATATGAATGCCTCTGGCGGTGTACCGGGATGTGCAATGACTCATGAGTGACATGTATGGAAGAATTATGAACGATGGCTTTGCCACAAATACGATGTCAACTACATGATCATCCATAGCAATATGACAATGATGAAGCGTGTCATAATAAACGGAACGGTGGAGAGTTGCATGGCAATATATCTCGGAATGGCTATGTAAATGCCATAATAGGTAGGTATGGTGGCTGTTTTGAGGAAGGTATATGGTGGATTTATGGTACCGGCGAAAGTTGCGCGGTACTAGAGAGGCTAGCAATGGTGGAAGGGTGAGAGTGCGTATAATCCATGGACTCAACATTAGTCATAAAGAACTCACATACTTATTGCAAAAATCTATTAGTTATCGAAACAAAGTACTAGACGCATGCTCCTAGGGGGATAGATTGGTAGGAAAAGACCATCGCTCGTCCCCGACCGCCACTCATAAGGAAGACAATCAATAAATAAATCATGCTATGACTTCATCACATAACGGTTCACCATATGTGCGTGCTACGGGAATCACAAAATTTAACACAAGTATCTCAAAAATTCACAACTACTCACTAGAATGACTCTAATATTATCGTCCTCATATCTCAAAACAATCATCAAGTATCAAACTTCTCATAGTATTCAATGCACTTTATATGAAAGTTTTTATTACATCCCTCTTGGATGCCCATCATATTAGGACTAAATTCATAACCAAACCAAACTACCATGCTGTTCTAAAGACTCTCAAAATAATATAAGGGTAACATGAGAGTTCATCTATTTGTATAAAATAAAACCACCACCGTGCTCTAAAAAGATATAAGTGAAGCACTAGAGCAAATGACAAACTACTCCGAAAGATATAAGTGAAGATCAATGAGTAGTCGAATAATTATGCAACTATGTGAATACTCTCTAACATTTAAGAATTTCATATATTGGTATTTAATTCAATCAGCAAGCAAAACTAAATAAAATAAAATGACGCTCAAGCAAAACACATATCAAGTGGTGAATAAAAATATAGCTCCAAGTAAAGTTATCGACGAACGAAGACGAAAGAGGAGATGCCTTCCGGGGCATCCTCAAGCTTAGGCTTTTGGTTGTCCTTGAATATTACCATGGTGTGCCTTGGGAATCCCCAATCTTAGGCTCTTGCCACTCCTTATTCCATGCCCATCGAATCTTTACCCAAAACTTGAAAACTTCACGACACAAAACTTAACAGAAAACTCGTGAGTTATGTTAGCGAAAGAAAACAAAACACCACTTCAAGGTACTGTAATTAACTCATTCTTTATTTATATTGGTGTTAAACCTACTGTATTCCAACTTCTCTATGGTTTATAAACTCTTTTACTAGCCTTAGATTCATCAAAATAAGTAAACAACACATGAAAAACAGAATTTGTCAAAAAACAGAACAGTTTGTAGTAATCTGTAGCTAACGCAAACTTCTGGAACCCAAAAAATTCTAAAATAAATTTCTGGACCTGAGGAATTTATTTATTAATCATCTACAAAACGAATTAACTAAATATCGCTCTCCAATAAAAAAATGGCAGCAAATCTCATGAGCGCTAAAGTTTCTGTTTTTTACAGCAAGATCAACAAGACTTTCCCCAAGTCTTCCCAACGGTTCTACTTGGCACAAACCCTAATTAAAAGCATAAAACCACATCTAAACAGAGGCTAGATGAATTATTTATTAATAAACAGGAACAAAAATAAAGTTGGGTTGCCTCCCAACAAGCGTTATCGTTTAACGCCCCTAGCTAGGCATGATGATTTCAATGATGCTCACATAAAACATAAGAATTGTAACATAAAGAGAGCATCATGAAGAATATGACTAGCACATTTAAGTCTAACCCACTTCCTATGCATAGGGAATTTGAGAGCAAGTAACTTATGGGAACAATAATCAACTAGCATAGGAGGGCAAAACAAGCATAACTTCAAAACTTTAAGCACATAGAGAGGAAACTTGATATTATTGCAATTCCTACAAGCATATGTTCCTCCCTCATAATAATTTTCAGTAGCATCAGGAATGAATTCAAAAATATAACCAGCACCTAAAGCATTCTTTTCATGATCTACAAGCATAGAAATTTCATTACTCTCCACACAAGCAAAATTCTTCTCATGAATAATAGTGGGAGCAAACTCAACAAGATAATTATCATGTGAGGCATAATCCAATTGAAAACTAAAATCATGATGACAAGTTTCATGGATATCATTATTCTTTATAGAATAGAAGGCATCACAATAATCATCATAGATAGCAACTTTGTTCTCATAATCAATTGGAACCTCTTTCGGAATAGTGGATTTATCACAAAATAAAGTCATGGCCTCTCCAAATCCACTTTCATCAATATAATCATCATAAATATGAGGGATGCTTTCATCATAATAAATCTGCTCATCAAAACTTGGGGGACAAAAAATATCATCTTCATCAAACAAAGCTTCCCCAAGCTTGTGGCTTTGCATATTATTAGAATCATGGATATTCAAGGAATTCATACTAACAACATTGCAATCATGCTCATCACTCAAATATTTAGTGCCAAACATTTTAATGCATTCTTCTTCTAACACTTTGGCACAATTTTCCTTTCCATCATACTCACGAAAGATAATAAAAAGATGAAGCGTATGAGGCAAACTCAATTCCATATTTTTTTTGTAGTTTTCTTTTATAAACCAAACTAGTGCTAAAACAAGAAACAAAACGATTCGATTGCAATCTAAAGATATACCTTCAAGCGCTAACCTCCTCGGCAACGGCGACAGAAAAGAGCTTGATGTCTACTACACAACCTTCTTCTTGTAGACGTTGTTGGTCCTCCAAGTGCAGAGGTTTGTAGGACAGTAGCAAATTTCCCTCAAGTGGATGACCTAAGGTTTATCAATCCGTAGGAGGCGTATGATGAAGATGGTCTCTCTCAAGCAACCCTGCAACCAAATAACAAAGAGTCTCTTGTGTCCCCAACACACCCAATACAATGGCAAATTGTATAGGTGCACTAGTTCGGCGAAGAGATGGTGATACAAGTGGTATATGGATGGTAGATAAAGGTTTTTGTAATCTGAAAATATAAAAACAGCAAGGTAACTAATGATAAAAGTGAGCGCAAATGGTATTGCAATGCGTTGAAACAAGGCCTAGGGTTTATACTTTCACTAGTGCAAGTTCTCTCAACAATAATAACATAATTGGATCATATAACTATCCCTCAACATGCAACAAAGAGTCACTCCTAAGTCACTAATAGCAGAGAACAAATGAAGAGATTATGGTAGGGTACGAAACCACCTCAAAGTTATTATTTCCAATCAATCCGTTGGGCTATTCCTATAAGTGTCACAAACAGCCCTAGAGTTCGTACTGGAATAACACGTTAAGACACAAATCAACTAAAACCAAAATGTCACTTAGATACTCCAATGTCACCTCAAGTATCCGTGGGTATGATTATACGATATGCATCACACAATCTCATATTCATCTATTCAACCAACACATAGAACCTCAAAGAGTGCCACAAAGTTTCTACCGGAGTGTCAAGACGAAAACGTGTGCCAACCCCTATGCATAGGTTCATGGGCGGAACCCGCAAGTTGATCACCAAAACATACATCAAGTGGATCAATAGAATACCCCATTGTCACCACGGGTATCCCACGCAAGACATACATCAAGTGTTCTCAAATCCTTAAAGACTCAATCTGATAAGATAACTTCAAAGGGAAAACTCAATCCATTACAGGAGAGTAGAGGGGGAGAAACATCATAAGATCCAACTATAATAGCAAAGCTCGCGATACATCAAGATCGTACCACCTCAAGAACACGAGAGAGAGATCAAACACATAGCTAATGGTACATACCCTCAGCCCCGAGGGAGAACTACTCCCTCCTCGTCATGGAGAGCACCGGGATGATGAAGATGGCCACCAGAGAGGGATTCCCCCTCCGGAAGGGTGCCGAAATAGGTCTAGATTGGTTTTCGGTGGCTAGGGAGGCTTCTGGCGGCGAAACTCTCGATCTATTGTTGTCCCCAAAGTTTTTAGGGTATATGGGTATATATGGGAGGAAGAAGTACGTCGGTGGATCTTCGGGCTGTCCACGAGGCAGGGGGCGCGCCCAGGGGGGTGGGCACGCCCCCACCCTCGTGGGCAGCCCGGGACTCTCCTGGTCCATCTCCGATACTCCGTCGCTTCTTCTGGTCCAAAAATAAGTTCCGTGAAGTTTCAGGTCAATTGGACTCCATTTGATTTTCCTTTTCTGCGATACTCTAAAACAAGGAAAAAACAGAAACTGGCACTGGGCTCTGGGTTAATAGGTTAGTCCCAAAAATCATATAAAATAGCATATAAATGCATATAAAACATCCAAGGTTGATAATATAATAGCATGGAACAATCAAAAATTATAGATACGTTGGAGACGTATCACACCGTCACCATGCCGTCGTGTTGACGGAAATCATCTACTACCTCGACACCTTGCTGGATCAAGAAGGCGAGGACATCACCGAGCTGAACGTGTGCAGAACTCGAAGGTGTCGTACGTTCGGTGCTTGATCAGTTAGAGCTAGAAGAAGTTCGACTAAATCAATCGTGTTGTTGAGCGCTTCCACTTTCAGTCTACGAGGGTATGTGGACACACTCTCCCCCTCTGGTTGCTATGCATCTCCTAGATAGATCTTGCGTGAGCATAGGAATTTTTTGAAATTGCACTCTATGTTTCCCAACAAATCATAGCCTCATCATGGCATGCGCATCACTCTCGACATCCTCATCTCTACCATCTGTTATTCCGAATGCAGACCGACCCTTCTCGAATTCATGTGCTCAGCTATGTGCTACTTTTGAGCTACATTGGGATTTTCCCTTAAGAGGAAGGTTGAAGTAGTACGGTAAAGATAAGTATTTCTCTTGGTGAGAACCAAGGTCGTCGAACCAATAGGAGAACCATGCAAACTCTCATCATCAGCACCTATAGTCACAAAAGTAAATATATGCACCCAACGCGGGCAACAGGGTCATCAATCCCCTTGAACTTGTTACTTGCAAGGATTAATTCCGATGGTGGTAGATAGATAAAAAGAAAAGTAAAGCAAAAAATAAATAAATTGCAGCAAGGTAATTTTGGTTTCTATAATATGATAAAAGTAGAGCCGAGGGCCATAGTTTTGACTAGAGGCTTCCCTCTCAAACACACAACATATGGTGGGTAGACAAATTACTGTTGGGCAATGATAGAAAATCGCATAGTTATGATGTTAATGGCAATGATCACATATATAGGCAGCACGTCTGTGACAAGTAGACCGACTCCTGCCTGCATCTACTACTATTACTCCACCAATCGACCGCTATCCAGCATGCATCTATGGTATTAAGTTCATAACAAATAATGTAACACCTTAAGCAAGATGACACGGACAAAGTAAACTCAAGCAATATAAATAAACCCCGTCATTTTATCCTTAGTAGCAACAATACAATACGTGCCTCGCTACCCCTTATGTCACGAGGTGAGGACACCGCAAGATCGAACCCACTACAAAGCACCTCTCCCACTGAAGACCAAACGGATAGATCGAAGAGAAATACAAATCTACCATAATCATGCATAATAAAGTTCACAAAAACCTCAATTAATTTCAATGAATAATCTGATCATAAACCCACAATTCATCGAATCACAACAAACACACTCCAAAATAAGATTACATCAGATAGAAATCCAAGAAGATCGAGGAGAACATTGTATTGAAGATCAAAGAGAGAGAAGAAGCCATCTAGCTACTAGCTATGGACCCATAGGTCCATGGTGAACTACTCACACATCATCGGTAGGGCAGCAAGGTTGATGTAGAAGCCCTCTATGATCGATTCCCCTTCTGACAGAGTACCAGAAAAGGCCTCTAGATGGGATCGCAGAAGAACAGAAGCTTGCGGCGGCAAAAAAATTGTTTCGGGTGGCTCTCTGGGGTTTTAATATTTGAGAATTTATATAAGTGGAATTAGGCCAGACAAAGCCACATGGGGCTAACAAGGCATCAGGGCGCGCCTACCCCCCAGGACGCGCCATGTTGCCTTGTCGTTTCCTTGTTTGCCGCCTAGTCTCCTCCCGAAGCTTCTAGGGTCTCTTTTGTCCAGAAAATCGTCAAAACGCTTACTAGCATTTGGACTCAGTTTGGTACTCCAAAAACAGGCAAAAAACAGCAACTAGCGCTAGGCATTGGGTTTATAGGTTGATGACCCACAAGTATAAGGGAGCAATTGTAGTCCTTTCGATAAGTAAGAGTGTCGAACCCAACAAGGAGCAGAAGGAAATGACAAGCGGTTTTCAGCAAGGTATTTTCTGCACGCACTGAAATTACCGGTAATAGATATTTTTATAGAAAGGTAATTAGTAATGGACAAGTATTAGTAATGATAACAAAGGTGCAGCAAGGTAGCCCAATCCTTTTTGTAGAAAAGGACAGGCCGGAAAAGTCTCTTATAATAAGCAAGGCGTTCTTGAGGACACACGGGAATTTCATCTAGTCACTTTCATCATGTTTGTTTGATTCGCGTTCATTAATTTGATAATTTGATATGTGGGTGGACCGGTGCTTGGGTGTTGTTATTACTTGAACAAACCTCCCACTTATGATTACCCCCTCTCGCAAGCGTTCAGAACTACGAAGAAGAATTAAGAATAATTTAACCATAGCATGAAACATATGGATCCAAATCAGTCCCTTACAGAATAGCACATAAACTAGGGTTTAAGCTTCTGTCACTCTAGCAACATATCATCTAATAACTACTCCATGATGCTTTGCCTTATCCCTGAAGATGGTGAAGTGTCATGTCACTACTGCAGGATACTAGTAACGTGACACTACGATCAGAGACCCTTTGCCAAAACTATGTACGATGCAAATAGTCGCAAATGGTGGTGTAAAAAACCATCAAAAAGATGCAAAACATTTGCGATGGAGGATCCATCAAACACGGTTCAGATTTTAGTTGTGTGTGCGATGTAGGGCACACAGTTAATCCATTCCAATGGTTTGCGATGAGGCAGAACAACAGAAACGGGCAGCCATATCAATGTGTGTGTGATGTAGGACATACGATTAATCCATCCGAACTGTTTGCGATGAGGTACAACAGAGAGGGGCAGCCATATCAATGTGTGTTCGATATACGGCATATGGTTCACTCAGACAAACTGTTTTCGATTAGGGAACACAACAGAAACGGTTCAACTTAACAAGATATGTGTGATATGCGGCATATAGTTCACATGTATGAACTGTTTGTGATGAGCCAAAAGAACACAAATGAGTCGTGTAAACAAGAAGTGTATGATACGTGGCAAACAGCCGACTCGGATGAACTGTTTGCGATGAGAAATTACAACATATACGGTCAATACATTTACTTCATGTGTGATTCTGTGTGTACAAAAAACTTTGAGAAATGCAAACTAGTTGCTTGCGCTGGCTAGGAGTATCGCACACGATGCGTCTACGAGTACTCATGTGCGATGATTAGTATGTTACACATGCGTTCCCTTATGTTAACATGTGTGTGAATTTGCAATATGGACAGTTAATATGCAAATGCCTTCTAGACATCGGGCACACGCTTAAACTCAATGAACTATGTATGATACTAATACTTCCCATCAAAATTTATGAACTTGGGTAACAACATTTGAGTAACATATATATAGTGGTTACACTATTCGAAAAAAGGAGGATCTTCGTAACACGATTTTGACAACCGTATGGTCCATATCTACATACTTAACATCGTAACAACTATCACATTTTAAGAGGCTAAGGGCCAACAACCATATGGTCGATATCTACATACTTAACATATATAGTAATAGCTAACACATTTTAAGTGGCTGAGGGCCAACAACCACAACTATCCACTGGAAGCAGCTTGATCACGGCGACTCGACATCTCGTCAATGAAAAGGAAGAGCCCTCCTATGCCTTGGTAGAGCATGAGTAGAACAGTGTCTCCAATTTTCCAATATGGGTGCATTGCCACGAGAAGCAAGAATTTGTTAATTTGAATGGTTCCATTTCTGCGGGAAATGCAGTACCTTGCAATCACTTTAGCGTTATTAGCAGGCACAAGTGTAATTTGACCACGCCGGGAAATCGATCCAGGAACTACTACAGGGGCAATTTCTGTTGACATGTAGAATAAAAACCAATTGTAATATATCGTTGAAGATATATATAGTTTATGAGCATCAACATTAAAATAAGACTTTTTACCAGCGTTTTGTGCACACAATTGGTCTTGTTCAGCGTGTGCACCATAGGTCTAATTAATCCCATCCAAAATCCAGCGTTCAAACATTGTGCTATCTTTGTCAGATTATCAACAAAGTTTATGACATGCTTCAAGTCCTTCCAGTGAAATTTGGTACGCTTTGTAACATACACATAATTCACTATGCATCCAACATATCCTGCTTAAAAGGTGGAGATGTATTATTTATTCAGAACTTGGCAGAAGAATATATAGTGCGCATAAATTGGTAAACAGAATTTTTTACTGCCTAGGAACGGAGTCAGAATATGATATCACAATTGGTTGCTTAAATAGTGATCAATTAGTCAGAACAAATACCCCGATTTTGCTGAGTAATATGACAGCATGGAGAAATTTGAAAGGACAATAACCTCGATTAGACTCTGATCGGCTGATGGCGTTGGGGAAGTAAACATCCATGTAAATTAGACCAGGCTGTGGTGCATGAACTAGAATTTTATTGCCAACTTTCAGTTCATAACACTTAGACATTTTTCTCCAAAGGTCCTCATTAAAATATGAGTGACCATCTTTATCAAGTTTTACGCTAACCGTCATTGTAAATCCATGATGTGTTGTCAATATGACATCCTCGGAGTCATCAACAAAGTAAAGCCCAAGATTTCCTTCTACTCCTGTTCTTGGAAAGCAAGGGATGTACTGCTTGAAATGAAAATTAAGATCGCAAATTAGATATATTGAAATAACATAGCAAGATGCAAATATGGTAGTAACTGATAGAACAGATCAATATATAGATGAAAGCAAAGGACAAAAATATAGAATTAAAATAGAAAATGTAAGAAAGATTTGATGCTAATATATAGATAATGTAGCAAGAGACAATATATGTTCACAAATTTAGGCCATGCCGATCGTGGTAGGTTGAGATTGAACATATCGAGCACTTCCTGAAGTCATCCGGAATGGTGAGATAGAACTTCGTTTCTGACTGGCCACGATCATAGTTGCCCGATTTGTGCTCGCATTGTGGACACATGAATGAACACCCATGAATCAGCTAGAACAAAAATGATTCCACGGTGATTTCCGCTAGTTGATTAATAGCGACGGACGAACTGCGATAAGAGATGAGTGAATATTTTGCTAAGTTGATAACCTTCTCCATGAGAAAAATCCCCTGCCCAATCCCGCAGAAAACCCCAGTCGACCAGAGTTTAGAATGTCGCTGCAAATAGGTGGCGGAAAGCGGTAGGGGCGAAATCCCGTGCCGTTTGGAGCGCAACCTACGCCCGCCGCCAACAGCTGTTGTGGAGGAGTCCGCGGCAAGTGAGTGGGGACGAAGTGGGCGAGGGTTTTCTTTTTCGTTTTGCATGTGTGAGTGAACACACACTTTTTGCAGAGGCGACGAAGATGAATCGTGTGTGATAGTAAATCACCAAGATTGAATGGGAATCCAAATTTCCTTTGTCCTTCATCCATGAGTTTTTTTCTATGATGAACATAAACCCTGCTAATCACCGTGTTCAAATTTGACACTTTTCCGGGTTCATTTACAATATTTAGGGGATAATGTGCATTTTGTAGGCATTAATGCACATGATTCAAATTCAAACAATAGGTGCTTGAAAAGGTGCACAAGAATGGTCTGGAAAAACCATACTCGTGGTATTTAGTAATTTATCAAGCCTTTTACAAGGAATGGGCAGAGATTTCAATGGAATGCATGGCAAAAGTCAACCACAAGCGCGTCATTTACTGGGTTATCAATGATAGAGGCAAAGGTGTCCCGATGTTTCGATGAGATGGTGGCTATCGTTTCTGAGGGAGTCGACCTTGACGATCCGACTACGAACGTGCAAGACGTCGCGCCTTAGCAATCGCTAACCCAACTTCCGAGGGGTTATTGACCATGCCAGAGCACGATCAACCTGACCACGAGGGTCTGTTTCCTGCAAGCAAACGAAGAACAAGAAAGAAACTGAGATTGCAATCTGGATATTGCGAATATAAGATGAAGGCTTTATTGATCAAGGTGGGGTTCTGTGAAGTCTTGGTCTGGTCGTTGGACACAAACGAAGTACGAGAAGTTGCAGCTATGGCGAACTTTTAATCTAAACAAAACCCAAAGTCTAAACGACGCCCTAAGGGCTGTATATATGGAGGAAGAGGGGGGAATTTCGTGGCCCTTGAGGGTGGGGGTCCGAAACCAACCCTAACTCTTGTTTCCCACACATACGGACTCTAAACATAGCCTATACTTAAGTATTTCGAAATTACATGGTCCTGGCCCATTAATAAGGTGACGCAGCACCTAGAATAGCCTATGGACGAATATTATGAAGTGGCATCTTGTATATTTCGTCCAAGGCTTCATGCACTCCTTATGGCGGCTTCAAAGTCCTGAAATCATCACTTGTAACTCCGTTCTTGACCCCCTTGCGCATGCCATCAACTCCATGCGTGTTCTTGCTCCAATGTTCATCCCTCTCCAAGCTAGGCCCTTCATTTGTAAGCAAAACAAATGTATCCAATTTAGGCAGCATCATAATCTCATGAACATTAGAATCATTACCAAGAAACGGAAGTACCTGGTAATTTAATTGGCGTGCGCAAGCTCTAGTAATTGGTCTAGTATATGTAACAGTAGGGGCTGTGGGTGTAATAATGGTATTGATGTCCTCATCGTCCTCCCCTTCTTGAAATGAAATCGTCCTCGACGGAAGCTCATCTTCCTCACCCAAATAAGGCTTCAAATCTGCAATGTTAAAAGTGGGACTAACCCCAAAATCTACAGGTAGCTCAAATTTATATGCATTATCATTTATTTTCTCTAACACCTTAAAAGTACCATCAACACGTGGCATTAGCTTTGATTTGCGCAAATTAGGAAATCTATCTTTACGCAAATGTAACCAAACAAGAGCTCCAGGTGCAAACACAACATGTTTTCTACCCTTATCTCCAGCAAGTTTATATTTAGCATTCATACGCTCAATGTTTTCCTTAGTTAACTCATGCATTTTAAAATCAATTCAGAACGTTCTTTAGCATCAAAATTAACCTTCTCCGAAGATGGAAGAGGCAACAAATCAATAGGTGCACGAGGTAGGAAACCATACACAATTTCAAAAGGGCACATCTTAGTAGTAGAATGCAATGAACGATTATAAGCAAATTCAATATGAGGCAAGCATTCTTCCCACATTTTCTTATTATTCTTCAAAACAGCCCTAAGCAGAGTAGACAATGTTCTATTGACTACTTCAGTTTGTCCATCAATTTGGGGGTGACAAGTAGTACTAAAAAGCAGTTTAGTCCCCAACTTAGCCCATAAACATCTCCAAAAGTGGCTAAGAAATTTAGTAACACGATTTGAAACAATAGTATTTGGCACACCATGCAAGCAAATAATTTCACGAAAGAACAAATCAGCAACATTAACAACATCATCGCTTTTATGACATTGTATAAAGTGTGCCATTTTCGAGAATCTATCCATGACAACAAATATGCTATCCCTCCCCTTCTTTGTTCGAGGTAAACCTAAAACAAAGTCCATAGATATATCCTCCCAAGGAACACTAGGTACAGGCAAAGGCATATATAAACCATGAGGATTGAGTCGTGACTTAGCTTTTTGACATGTAGTGCAGCGAGCAACAAAACGCTCAACATCCCGTCTCATCTTTGGCCAAAAGAAATGTGTAGCAAGTACGTCCTCTGTCTTCTTCACGCCAAAGTGTCCTATTAGTCCTCCTCCATGCGCCTCCTGCAACAACAAAAGACAAACGGAGCTAGCTGGAATGCATAGCTTGTTAGCACGAAACACAAATCCATCGTTAAGAATGAACTTGTTCCAAGTTCTCCCTTCCTTACAATTCTGCAATACATCTTTAAATTCAGCATCATGAACATATTGATCTTTGATGGTCTCCAAACCAAATATTTTAAAGTCAAGTTGTGAAAGCATAGTATAACGAGGAGACAAGGCATCATCAATAACATTTTCTTTACCCTTGTTGTGTTTAATGACATAAGGGAAAGTCTCAATGAATTCAACCCATTTAGCATGTCTACGGTTCAGTTTTGCTTGACTTTTAATGTGTTTCAAAGATTCATGATCAGAATGTATACCAAATTCCTTGGGCCATAAATAATGTTGCCATGTTTCTAAGGTCCGAACAAGAGCATATAATTCTTTATCATAAGTAGAATAGTTCAGACTAGGCGCACTCAATTTTTCAGAAAAGTATGCAACAAGTTTTCCATCTTGTAATAACACACCTCCTAATCCAATTCCACTAGTATCACATTCAAGCTCAAAAGTCTTATTGAAATTAGGAAGTTGGAGTAAAGGAGCATGTGTCAACTTATCTTTCAATACCGTGAAGGCTTCTTCCTGTGCGGTACCCCAAACAAAAGGCACATCCTTCTTTGTGAGCTCGTTGAGAGGTGCAGCAATGGTGCTGAAATCTCTCACAAAACGCCTATAGAAACCAGCGAGGCCAAGGAAACTCCTCACTTGTGTGACCGTTTTGGGCTGCGGCCAACTCTCAATAGCTTCAATCTTGGCTTTATCAACTTCAATTCCCTGTGGAGTAACAACATAGCCAAGAAAAGATACTCGGTCGGTGCAAAAGGTGCACTTTCCAAGGTTACCAAACAAATGTGCACCACGTAGAGCAATAAAAACAGCATGTAAATGTTCCAAATGTTCCTCCAAAGATTTGCTATAAATCAATATGTCATCAAAGTAAACTACCACAAATCGTCCAATGAAAGCACGTAAAACTTCGTTCATTAACCTCATGAAAGTACTAGGTGCATTAGTTAACCCAAAAGGCATGACTAACCACTCATATAATCCAAACTTAGTTTTAAATGCTGTTTTCCATTCATCTCCCAATTTCATACGAATTTGATGGTATCCACTACGCAAATCAACTTTGGAGAATATTGTAGAGCCACTCAATTCATCAAGCATATCATCTAGCCTAGGAATAGGATGATGATAATGAATAGTAATATTATTAATGCCTCTACAATCAACGCACATACGCGACATACCATCCTTTTTCGGCACTAAAATGATAGGAACAGCACAAGGACTAAGGGATTCGCGTATATAACCTTTGTCGAGCAATTCTTGTACTTGACGCATAATCTCCTTCGTCTCCTCTGGATTGGTATGGTATAGTGCACGGTTGGGTAATGATGCACCGGGAATTAAGTCAATTAGATGCTCAATCCCTCGAATAGGTGGTAATCCCGGTGGCACATCTTGTGGAAAGACGTCAGCGAACTCTTGCAAAATGTTAGTGACAACAGGAGGCAAAGAGGAAGGCACATCCTCGAATGAAAATAATGCCTCTTTGTACACAAAAGCATAGCAAACAGATTTGCTAAAATCTAGATCATCAATATCAGATTTGGTGGCAAGTAAACATGCACTTTTCAATTTAATTTCAGAAGCAACACTAGATTGTTTATTATTATTAGGCTGCATTTGTTGCTCAAATTCTTTTTCCACAATCTGATTTTCACTCTTATTTTTCTCCTGTTTTGCTTTATTAGCTCTATTAATATCATCTTTCAAAATGGAATCAGGAGTCATAGGAAGCAAAGTAACATTTTTATCCTTATGAACAAGAGTATACTGATTGTTTCTACCATGGTGAACAGAATTTTTATCAAATTGCCATGGTCTACCAAGTAATAAGGAACATGCTTGCATAGGTACCACATCACAATCAACATAATCAGCATATGTAGAGATACTAAAATGCACACGAACAGTACGTGTTACCTTAACCTTGCCGCTGTTGTTGAACCATTGGATGTAGTAAGGATGTGGATGTGGTCTTGTGGTGAGAGATAGCTTCTCCACCATCTCCACGCTAGCCAAGTTATTGCAGCTCCCTCCATCTATGATGACGCGAACAGAACGTTCCTTCACAAATCCCTTTGTATGGAACAAATTATGCCTCTGATTTTGCTCAGCTTGTGTAACCCGCACACTCAAAACACGTTGAGCAACTAAACATTCATACCTGTCAGCATCTTCAGCAGCCATGTATTGCGTCTCATGATCAGAATCATCTCCACCGTGTTCTTCACGTGTAATAAGAGCCAAAGTCTCCTCATCATAGTCACTAGCAGACTCATACCCACCATCCTCAGTAGCAATCATCACACACTGAGATTGGCATTCTCTCGCAAAATGTCCTCTTCCCTTACAACGACGACAAATAATATCACTTGTGTGCCCTGTTGATGCCATGGAAGAAGAAGTGCTCTACGCAGGTCCAGCAGGTGTGCTCTTGGCAGATAGTGGTGGTTGTGCCTGCTTTCTTGTATCACGGCTGGAGGTGGCAGCCGACGGAGGCGCCGGTGTAGCAGAACGTGTGGAAGTAGATGATGCACGTGGTGTCCATGATGAAGGTCGACCTGCAGAAAAGTTAGTCCGCGCCAATGCCTGTCGATCCTGCACTTCACGTTTAGCTTTACAAGCAAGATGGAATAAACGAGTGATATTAGTATACTCCTTATACTCTAGAATCGTCTGAATCTCTCTATTTAATCCACCCATAAAACGTGCAAGCATAGCTTCATTCTCCTCAACAATACCACATCTAATCATGCCAGTTTGTAATTCCTGATAATATTCTTCTACAGAATTTTTTCCCTGTCTTAAGCGCTGCAATTTTTGAAGTAATTCACGTTGATAATATGGTGGAACCCAACGAGTACGCATAGCAGTTTTGAAAGCAGCCCAAGTAGCAGGAATAGGATATAATCTACAATGCTCAGACCACCAAACACATGCAAAACTAGTGAATGCACAAACAGCAACAGGAACACGTCTCTCCTCGAGATATTGTAAACATGTAAATCGTTGTCCGGTTTCTAACTCCCAAGTAAGATATATATCAGGAACATATCTACCCTCAAATGGTGGAATATTCAATTTTAGTTTAGGGAGATGGTCATGATCTCGTACCTGAGGGTGAGCCCTACCATTGCCATTATTTGCATGTGGACGACCTGGTGGTTGCTGTGCTGGTGGTGGCATGTAGTTCTGATTTTGATCAACCTCATCCTCGTAATCGCCGGCAAAATCATCCTCCTCTGCATCAGTAGTAGGAGCCACAGAAGTATCAACAGCAGCACCAACAGTTTGGCCAGGTGCAAGAGGGAGACGGCTCGCTCGGCGGAGGGCTGTTTCACGATGTGTAGGTAGTCGTCGTTGTTGTTGTTGTAGAGGTGCGTTAGGTGCAGCCGGTGGTGGTGGTGGAAGACGTGCGAGCAATTCATTAAACCTGTTATCGAGCTTTGTTTCGAACGTCTTCTCCATGTCATCTATCTTCTCCATGGCCTCTTCAAATCTGTTTAGCACATCTTGCACCTGTCCATTCATCATTTGCTGAAATTTATCATGCAACTCCTTATTCGTCATGTTCTCCCAGTCAGTCTCGTCGGCTTGTGATCCTGCCATGGTTAGCAACAATAGAAACACACAAGAATATGATCCTACAGAATACTAACAAGAGGTGGTGGTGGTGTCACAAATCCGTCAAGCCAATCTCAAATTCTTACCAGTTCTTACCCAACAGTAGGCGGTGATCGGCAACCGTTGTAGTCAAAACTCTCAAAAGCTTGGATAGAGCGATTGCCAGGGAGAGTCAAATGCACGACGTAGATGTATGTGGAGCTGGGAAGGCTTATAGTATCGTAGCAAAAAGGGTCAGCAATAATCAATTCAGAGATGCAAAGTTGAATAAACGCTCAACGACGGTACTGTGCTGGTCCTAGGCTAGACCGTGCTAGAGACGCGAGCCTAGAACACTAACAAAATCACGGTGCTGCACGTAAATAAGGGAAAAGCACACTCTGGAACTCTTTTTTTTGCTCTTTTTTTGCGCTCCTTTTTTTGCGCTCCTCTTTTTTTTGCGAAAAATCACTATAATGGCGAGTGTCTCAAAACTCTTCCCTCGTCAAACTGATAGGATGGGCACGAATTTTTTTTTCACTTTTTTTCGGAAATCAGGGCAGCGACGACGAAAAAGTGCGACAAAAAATCACTATGATGGCACGTGGCTCAAAAGACTCAGAAAAGCCTAAAAATAGGATAGGGAAAAAAATTCCCGTGAAAATTTTGGCCTAAAAACTGCCCGGGGGTCCCCAGACTCTTTTTTTTTCGAGACCTACGCAGGCAAGGAAACACGAATCGTAATTTAGATTGATCTCAAGAACAAACCTAATATGAGAAGAACTCGGATTGGTGATGGATATATGGTTGTGGTATATGGCAGCGGTGGTGGTATATGGTAGCGGTGGTGGTATATGGATACAGATTGGTGGTGGTATATGGATACGGATTGGTGGTGGTATATGGATACGGATTGGTGGTGGTATATGGATACGGATTCAGAGCGGTGGCGGATAAGCAATGGTGGTAGATGGGCGATGATGATGGTGCGGCGGCGACGTGACAACTTATGACCAGAACCGAAACTCTAAAAGACTAGACTCTAAGACCAGCAACTTGACACGACGATGCAACCACAAATTCAACAAAGCAAAAACCCTAAAAAGATTATGCAAAGGCTCAGATTGGTTCGGATATGATGAACTAACCCTAATTTTTTTGTGGCTTTTTCGTGGACTGTAGGTATGAAGAACAGACTTGATCTAATCTACGAAAAACTGTAAAATCTCACCGAGCAACCTGGAAATCTGATCCCACTTGATAGAGGCAAAGGTGTCCCGATGTTTCGATGAGATGGTGGCTATCATTTCTGGGGGAGTCGACCTCGATGATCCGACTACGAACGTGCGAGACGTCGCACCTTAGCAATCGCTAAACCAACTTCCGAGGGGTTATTGACCACGCAGGAGCACGATCAACCTGACCACGAGGGTCTGTTTCCTGCAAGCAAACAAAGAACAAGCAAGAAACTGAGATTGCAATCTGGATATTGCGAATATAAGATGAATGCTTTATTGATCAAGGTGGGGTTCTGTGACGTCTTGGTCTGGTCGTTGGACACAAACGAAGTACGAGAAGTTGCAGCTATGGCGAACTTTTAATCTAAACAAAACCCAAAGTCTAAACGACGCCCTAAGGGCTGTATATATGGAGGAAGAGGGGGGAATTTCATGGCCCTTGAGGGTGGGGTCCGAAACCAACCCTAACTCTTGTTTCCCCACACATACGGACTCTAAATATAGCCTATACTTAAGTATTTCGAAATTACATGGGCCTGGCCCATTAATAAGGTGACGCAGCACCTAGAATAGCCTATGGACGAATATTATGAAGTGGCATCTTGTATATTTCGTCCAAGGCTTCATGCACTCCTTATGGCAGCTTCAAAGTCCTGAAATCATCACTTGTAACTCCGTTCTTGATCCCCTTGCGCATGCCATCAACTCCATGCATGTTCTTGCTCCATTGTTCATCCCTCTCCAAGCTAGGCCCTTCATTTGTAAGCAAAACAAATGTATCCAATTTAGGCAGCATCATAATCTCATGAACATTAGAATCATTACCAAGAAATGAAAGTACCTGGTAATTTAATTGGCGTGCGCGAGCTCTAGTAATTGGTCCAGTATATGTAACAGTAGGGGCTGTGAGTGTAACAATGGTATTGATGTCCTCATCAATCGACTATAGAACAATGAAATACGTGCTTGAAAAACATGACGCCTGGCATGGTACCATCGTATGGCCTCAATGTTCCCTGGTTAAAAGCTGAAAAGGTTTGATTTATGTCGTCATGCATGCCCTTCATAATCGAACCATCATCGAGGAAGTTCAATGCTTTAGAGAGGGAAATCACCAAGATTGAAGGGGAATCCAAATTTCCATCCTAGTTTGTAATTCAGTTTTTTTCCAATGATCAACATACCGCCTCAAATGCAACGTGTTCAAATTTGACATTTTTCCGAACTCATTTACCATATTTAGGGGATTGTGGGCATTTTCTAGGCATCAATTATGCACATAATTCAAATTCGAACAATCAGTGCATGAAAAGGTGCACAAGAACGGTCTGGAAACCATGCTCGTGCTATTTAGTACATTCTCATGCCTTTTACAAGAAATGGGAAGATATTTCCAGGAAATGTGTGGCAATATTCAACCATAAACGTGTCGTTTATTGGGTTAACAACTATAGTAAAATGAAATACATGATTGGAAAACATGACGCGTGGTGTGGTGCCATGGTATGGCCTCCCCGTGCCCTGGTAAAAATGTCATCATGCACACCTTTCATAAATCGAACCATTACCGAGGAAGTTTCATGGTTTCGAGGGGGAAATCACCTTGATTGAAGGAGGATCTAAATTTCCTTTGTCCTTTGTCCACACATTTTTTCTATGAATATACAATCTGCAAATCGCCGTGTTCAAGTTTGGCACTTTTCCGGGTTCATTTGCCATATTTAGGGGATTATGTCCATTTCCTAGGCAGTAATGCACGTAATCCAAGTTCAAACAATTGGTGCGTGAAAGGGTGCACAACAACGGCCTGGAAAAACATGCTCATGTCATTTAGTAAATTATCATGCCCTTTACAAGGAATGGACAAATATTTCTATGAGATGTGTGGCAATAGTCAACCACAAATGTTTATTTGTTGGGTTTTCAACTATAGAAAAATGAAATAAATCCTTGAAAAACATAACGCCTGGCATGGTGCCATGGTATGACCTCACCCTGCCCTGCTAAAAATTTGAGAAGGTTTGACTTATGTCATCATGCATGGCCTTCATAAATCGAACCACCACCAAGGAAGTTCCATGCATTCGAGAGGGAAATCCCCAAGATTGAAGGGGAATCCAACTTTCCATCCTAGTTTGTGATTCAATTTTTTTCCAACGATCAACATACCGGCTCAAATGCAATGTGTTCAAATTTGACATTTTTCTGGGCTCATTTACCATATTTATGGGATTATGTGCATTTTCTAGGCATTAATGGACATAATTCAAATTCGAACAAACGGTGCATGAAAAGGTGCACAAGAACGGTCTGTAAAACCATGCTCGTGTTATTTAGTACATTCTCATGCCTTTTACAAGGAATGGGAAAATATTTCAAGGAAATGTGTGGCAATAGTCAACCATAAACGTGTCGTTTATTAGGTTAACAACTATACAAAAAATGAAACACATGGTTGGAAAACATGACGCCTGGCGTGGTGCCATGGTATGGCCTCCCCATGCCCTGGTAAAAATTGCAGAATGTTTTCCTTATGTCGTGATGCACGACTTTCATAAATTGAACCATCACCGAGGAAGTTTCAAGGTTTCGAGGGGGAAATCACCAAGATTGAAAGGGGATCCAAATTTCCATTGTCCTTTGTCCACGAGTTTTTTCTACGATGAACATACAACCTGCAAATCACCGTGTTCAAATTTGGCACTTTTCTGGGTTGATTTTCCATATTTTAGGGGATTATGTGCATTTCCTAGGCATTAATGCACATAATTCAAGTTAAAACAATCGGTGCATAAAAGGGTGCGCAAGAACGGCCTGGAAAACCATGCTCGTGCCATTTAGTAAATTCTCATGCCTTTTGCAAGGAAGGGACATATATTTCAATGAAATATGTGGCAATAGTCAACCACAAATGTTTGTTTATTGGGTTTTCAACTATAGGAAAAATGAAATAAATGCTTGAAAAACATGACGCCTAGCATGGGGTGCCATGGTATGACCTCACCATGCCCTGGTAAAAATTTGGGAAGGTTTGGCTTATGTCATCATGCACACCCTTCATAAATCGAACCATCACCGAGGTAGTTCCATGCATTCAAGAGGGAAATCCCCAAGATTGAAGGTGAAACCAAATTTCCATCTTAGTTTGTCATTCAGTTCTTTTTCCAACGACCAACATACCGCCTCAAATGCAACGTGTTAAAATTTAACATTTTTCCGGGAACATTTACCATATTTATGGGATTATTTGCATTTTCTAGGCATTAATGGACGTAATTCAAATTCAAACAATTGGTGCATGAAAAGGTGCACAAGAACGATCTGGAAAACCATACTTGTGTTATTTAGTACATTTTCATGCCTTTTGCAAGGAATGGGCAAATATTTCAAGGAAATGTGTGGCTACCGTCAACCATAAACGTGTCGTTTACTGGGTTAACAACTATACAAGAAATGAAACACATGGTTGGAAAACATGACGCCTGGTGTGGTGCCATGGTATGGCCTCACCATGCCCTGGTAAAAATTGGAGAATGTTTTCCTTATGTCGTGATGCACGCCTTTCATAAATTGAGCCATCACCGAGGAAGTTTCAAGGTTTCGAGGGGGAAATCACCAAGATTGAAGGGAATCCAAATATCCTTTGTCCACGAGGTTTTTTCTATGATGAACATACAACCTGCAAATCACCGTGTTCAAATTTGGCACTTTCCTGGGTTCATTTGCCATATTTAGGGGATTATGTGCATTTCCTAGGCATTAATGCACATAATTCGAGTTAAAACAATCGATGCATGAAAGGGTGCACAAGAATGACATGGAGAACCTTTCTCGTGCCATTTAGTAAATTCTCATGCCTTTTACAACAAAGAGACAGATATTTCAATGAAATGCGTGGCAATTGTCAACCACAAAACGCTTGTTTATTGGGTTTTCAGCTATAGAAAAAATGAAATAAATGCTTGAAAAACATGACGCCTAGCATAGTGTGCCATGGTATGACCTCTCCATGCCTTGGTAAAAATTTGAGAAGGTTTGGCTGATGTCGTCATGCATGCCCTTCATAAATCAAACCATCACCGAGGAAGTTCCATGCTTTCGAGAGAGAAATCCCCAAGATTGAAGGCGAATCCAAATTTTTGTCCTAGTTTATCATTCGGTTTTTTTCCAATGACCAACATACCGCCTTAAATGCAACGTGTTCAACTTCGACATTTTTCCGGGCTCATTTACCATATTTATGGTATTATGTGCATTTTCTAGGCATTAATGGACATAATTAAATTCGAACAATCGGTGCATGAAAAGGTGCACAAGAACGGTCTGGAAAACCATGCTCGTGTTATTTAGTACATTCTCATGCATTTTACAAGGAATGGGAAAATATTTCAAGGAAATGTGTGGCAATAGTCAACCATAAACACGTCGTTTACTGGGTTAACAACTATACAAAAAATTAATCACATGGTTGGCAAACATGACGCCTGGCGTGGTGCCATGGTATGGGCTCACTCTGCCCTGGTAAAAATTGGAGAATGTTTTCCTTATGTCATGATGCACGCCTTTCATAAATCAAACCATTATCGAGGAAGTTTCATGGTTTCGAGGGGGAAATCACCAAGATTGAAGGGGGGGTCCAAATTTCCTTTGTCCTTTGTCCACGAGTTTTTTCTATGATGAACATACAACCTGGAAATCACCATGTGCAAATTTGGTACTTTCCGGGTTCATTTGCCATATTTAGGGGATTATGTGCATTTCCTAGGCATTAATGCACATAATTCAAGTTCAAACAATCGGTGCATGAAACGGTGCACAAGAACGGCCTGGAAAACCATGCTCGTGGCATTTAGTAAATTCTCATGCCTTTCACAAGGACGGGCCATATATTTCTTAGAAATGTGTGGCAATAGTCAACCACAAACGTTTGTGCATTGGGTTTTCAACTATAGAAAAAATGAAATAAATGCTTGAAAACATGACGCCTGGCATGGTGTGCCATGGTATGACCTCACCATGCCGTGGTAAAAATTTGAGAAGGTTTGGCTTATGTAGTCATGCAAACCCTTCATAAATAAAACGATCACTGAGGAAGTTCCATGCTTTCAAGCGGGAAATCCCCAAGATTGAAGGCGAATCCAAACTTCCGTCCTATTTTGTCATTTAGTTTTTCTCCAACGGCCAACATACCGCCTCAAATGCAATGTGTTAAAATTTGATATTTTTCCGCGAACATTTACCATATTTATGGGATTATGTGCATTTTCTAGGCATTAATGGACATAATTCAAATTCGAACAATCGGTGCATGTAAAGGTGCACCAGAACGGTCTGGAAAACCTTGCTTGTGTTATTTAGTACATTCTCATGCCTTTTACAAGGAAGGGGCAAATATTTCAAGGAAATGTGTGGCAATAGTCAACCATAAACGTGTCGTTTACTGGGTTAAGAACTATACAAAAAATGAAATACATGGTTGGAAAACATGACGCCTGGCGTGGTCCTATGGTATGGCCTCACCATGCCCTAGTAAATATTGGAGATTGTTTTCCTTATGTCGTGATGCACACCTTTCATAAATTGAACCATCACCAAGGAAGTTTCATGGTTTCAATGGGGGAAATCACCAAGATTGAAGGGGGATCCAAATTTCCTTTGTCCTTTGTCCATGAGTTTTTTTCTACGATGGAAATACAACCTGCAAATCACCATGTTCAAATTTGGCACTTTTTCAAGTTCATTTGCCATATTTAGGGGATTATGTGCATTTCCTAGGCATTAATGCACATAATTCAAGTTCAAACAGTCGGTGCATGAAAGGGTGCACAACAACGGCCTGGAAAACCATGCGCGTGCCATTTAGTAAATCCGCATGCCTTTTACAAGGAAGCGACAGATATTTCGATGAAATGTGTGGCAATAATCAATGACAAACATTTGTTTATTGGGTTTTCAGCTATAGAAAAATGAAATAAATGCTTGAAAAACATGATGCCTGGCATGGTGTGCCATGGTTTGACCTCACCATGCAGTGGTAAAAATTTGAGAAGGCTTGCCTTATGTCGTCATGCACCCCCTTCATAAATCAAACCACCACCGAGGAAGTTCCATGCTTTCAAGAGGGAAATCCCCAAGATTGAAGGCGAATCCGAATTTTCGTCATAGTTTTCCATTCAGTTTTTTTCCAATGACCAACATACTGCCTTAAATGCAACATGTTCAAATTTGACATTTTTCCAAGCTCATTTACCATTTTTATGGGACTATGTGCATTTTCTAGGCATTAATGGACATAATTCAAATTCGAACAATTGGTGCATGGAAAGGTGCACAAGAATGGTCTGGAAAACCATACTCGTGTTATTTAGTACATTCTCATGCTTTTTACACGGAATGGGAAAATATTTCAAGGAAATTTGTGGCAATAGTCAACCACAAACGCCTCGTTTACTAGGTTAACAACTATACAAAAAATGAAACACATGGTTGGAAAACATGACGCCTGGCGTGGTGCCATGGTATGGCTTCACCGTGCCCTGGTAAAAATTGGAGAATGTTTTCCTTATGTCGTGATGCATGCCTTTCATAAATCATCACTGAGGAAGTTCATGGTTTTGAGGGGGAAATCACCAGGATTGAAGGAGGGTCCAAATTTCCATTTTCTTTGGCCACGGTTTTTTTCTATGATGAACATACAACCTGCAAATCACCGTGTGCAAATTTGGCACTTTTCCGGGTTCATTTGCCATATTTAGGGGATTATGTGCATTTCCTAGGCAATAATGCACATAATTCAAGTTCAAACAATCGGTGCATGAAACGGTGCACAAGAACAGCATGGAAAACCATGCTCGTGGCATTTAGTAAATTCTCATGCCTTTTACAAGGAAGGGACAGATATTTCGTTGAAATGTGTGGCAATAGTCAACGACAAAGATTTGTTTATTGGGTTTTCAGCTATAGAAAAAATGAAATAAATTCTTGAAAAACATGAGGCCCAGCATGGTATGCCATGGTATGTCCTCACCATGCCCTGGTAAAAATTTGAGAAGGTTTGGCTTATGTCAGCATGCACGCCCTTCATAAATCGAACCATCACCGAGGAAGTTCCATGCTTTCGAGATGGAAATCCAAGATTGAAGGCGAATCCAAATTTCCATCCTAGTTTGTCATTCAGTTTTTTCCAATGACCAACATACCACTTTAAATGCCACGTGTTCAAATTTGACATTTTTCCGGGCTCATTTACCATATTTATGGGATTATGTGCATTTTCTAGGCATTAATGGACATAATTCAAATTCGAAGAATCGGTGCATGAAAAGGTGCACAAGAACGGTCTGGAAAACTATGCTCGTGTTATTTAGTACATTCTCATGCGTTTTATAAGGAATGGGCAAATATTTCAAGGAAATGTGTGGCAATAGTCAACCATAAATGTGTCGTTTACTGGGTTAACAACTATACAAAAAATGAAACACATGGTTGAAAAACATGACACCTGCTGTGGTGCCATGGTATGGCCTCACCATGCCCTGGTAAATATTGGAGAATGTTTTCCTTATGTCGTGATGCACGCCTTTCATAAATCAAACCATCTTCAATGAAGTTTCATGGTTTCGAGGGGGAAATCACCAAGATTGAAGGGGGGTCCAAATTTCCTTTGTCCACGAGGTTTTTTCTACGATGAACATACAACTTGCAAATCACCGTGTTCAAATTTGGCACTTTTCCGGGTTGATTTGCCATATTTAGGGGATTATGTGCATTTCCTAGGCATTAATGCACATAATTCAAGGTCAAACAGTCGGTGCATGAAAGGTTGCACAAGAATGGCCAGGAAAACCATGCTCGTGGCATTTAGTAAATTCTCATGCCTTTTACAAGGAAGGGACAGATATTTCTTTGAAATGTGTGGCAATAGTCAACCACAAACGTTTGTTTATTGGGTTTTCAACTATAGAAAAAATGACATAAATGCTTGAAAACATGACGCCTGGCATGGTGTGCCATGGTAATACCTCACCATGCCCTGGTAAAAATTTGAGAAGGTTTGGCTTATGTTGTCATGCACACCCTTCATAAGTCAGACCATCACCAAGGAAGTTCCATGCTTTCAAGAGGGAAATCCCCAAGATTGAAGGCAAATCCAAACTTCCGTCCTAGTTTGTCATTCAGTTTTTTTCCAACGATTAACATACCACGTCAAATGCAACGTGTTAAAATTTGACATTTTTCTGGGAACATTTACCATGTTTATGGGATTATGTGCATTTTCTAGGCATTAATGGACATAATTCAAATTCGAACAATCCGTGCATGAAAAGGTGCACAAGAACGGTCTGGAAAACCTTGCTTGTGTTATTTAGTACATTCTCATGCCTTTTACAAGGAATGGGCAATTATTTCAAGGAAATGTGTGGCAATAGTCAACCATAAATGTGTTGTTTACTAGGTTAACAACTATACAAAAAAGGAAACACATGGTTGGAAAACATGACGCCTGGCGTGGTGCCATGGTATGGCCTCACCATGCCCTAGTAAATATTGGAGAATGTTTTCCTTATGTCGTGATGCACGCCTTTCATAAATCGAACCATCACCGAGGAAGTTTCATGGTTTCAAGGGGAAATCACCAAGATGGAAGGGGGATCCAAATTTCCTTTGTCCTTTGTCCACGAGTTTTTTTATATGATGAACATACAACCTACAAATCACCGTGTTCAAATTTGGCACTTTTTCGGGTTCATTTGCCATATTTAGGGGATTATGTGCATTTCCTGGGCATTAATGCACATAATTCAAGTTCAAACAGTCGGTGCATGAAAAGGTGCACAAGAACGGCCTGGAAAACCATGCTCGTGCCATTTAGTAAATTTGCATGCCTTTTACAAGGAAGGGACAGATATTTCGATGAAATGTGTGGCAATAGTCAACGACAAACATTTTTTATTGGGTTTTTAGCTATAGAAAAATGAAATAAATGCTTGAAAAACATGACGCCTGGCATGGTGTGCCATGGTTTGACCTCACCATACCTTGGTAAAAATTTGAGAAGGATTGGCTTATGTCGTCATGCATGCCATTCATAAATCGAACCATCACCGAGGAAGTTTCATGCTTTCAAGAGGGAAATCCCCAAGATTGAAAGAGAATCTAAATTTCCATCCTGGTTTGCCACTCAGTTTATTTTCCAATGACCAGCATACCGCCTTAAATGCAATGTGTTCAAAATTGGCATTTTTCCGGGCTCATTTACCATATTTTATTGGATTATGTGCATTTTCTAGGCATTAATGGACATAATTCAAATTTGAACAATCGGTGCATGAAAAGTTGCACAAGAATGGTCTAGAAAACCATGCTCATGTTATTTAGTACATTCTCATGCCTTTTACAAGGAATGGGAAAATATTTTAAGGAAATGTGTGGCAATAGTCAACCATAAGCGCGTCGTTTACTGGTAAAAATGAAACACATGGTTGGAAAACATGACCCTCGCGTGGTGCCATGGTATGGCCTCACCATGCCTTGGTAAAAATTGGATAATGTTTTCCATCCAATGGTGGTCGTGCTTCTTCAACCTATGGTCCTGTAGCTCCAGCCGCCCAAACCAGCACCGGTCGTGCCGCGTGCTCCTGCTTGCCATGACCGACTCTCCGTCCAAAGCCCTCCGTCCCCGTCAACTTTTGGTAGGCCCACAAGTCAGCCTCCCACTATGGTGGGTCCCAGCTAGCATGGGGTATTCATTTTTTGTCCGTAATAAGGAGGCACTTACTTGCGTGCGAAGATACAACTGGTGGGTCCGACCTGTCAGCGGCGGGAACGCTTTTTCGCGAAATACAGAGGCCCTTCTAATGGGTCCTAGCTGTCAGGTGGAGGAATCATTATTTTGCGCATAATAAGGAGGCATTTCCTTGCGTGCGGCCATGGACCCAGCTGTCAGCCTCTCCATGCACAGTCTACTTCCGATGGATGTCGTTCGTTGACCACATCGACTACTCCGCGTCGAGCACATCCAAGGTGGTGGACGACGGTGAGGCCCCGGACAACAACGAGCTGGAGATGGGAAGACGAGGGAGTAGAGTCGCAGGCGAAGAGATGTACAATGGTTAACTGGTTCTGGTGCGGTGTGGTTTGGCAGTCGGTGGAGAAGAACGGGAGGTGTGGAGGGGTGGAGGGATGGCCTGGCCAATGGTGGGGTAGCACTTCACAGCGAAGCGTGCTAAGCAGAGCTGCTAGCAGCAGGAGGCGGTAGCAGGTGGTCCCGGTGGTGCTGGAGGAAGAAGATGGGAGAATGAATATGGATGCCAGTCATTGGATGTAAATCCAACGGCTAACGATGTCAGAATCATTTGTTGACTAAGTTGACAACGACTTGCATTGGCTTCGACCTATTGGCCCACATTTCAGCCTCCAAAATTGTGGCACGTATTCAACCCATTTTTTCAGAATTTACAGTCAATTTGATGTTTTTTTAGAATTATAGTCCATTTGCTAGGCTGGGTGAACAAATAATGTAGCGTCCATGCAGCCCATTTATTTTTCTCCTAAAAAATTACAGGCCATTTGCACTTTCTCGAAATACATGATTTTGCTGGGCTGATTCTAATTATAATGTTGGGTTGGGGGCAGCAATGTTATCAATAAATAAACAGGGGCTGAGCATTTTGCTATAAATATATTTAAATATTAAGTGATTTATTATTACATTGGTCCTTAAATCTTACCAAGCTTTTGTACACAATCACCAGGATTTTCGTTGCCAAAAAAATCTAGTATTTTATTGTTAAGAAATTATTTTTATAAGTTAATAAGATGTGGGATATTGTTTTCTTACATATGTAAGTATCTGTTAAATATATGATGACAATGACAATAATATATAATAACATATAAAATAAATTTAATATATATAATATAGTTAGAGGGGAAACAAAAGTTGGACCAGGCGTTCCTATTCTTATACAGAAAAATAGAACAGACCTGTGTGTTTTCTACAAAATAATACATAAATTGGGCTGCCGATGTTTCAGGAAAAAAACCTCGGATGGGATGTCCATAGGCCGGTCGATACATGATGGCCCTCGAAAAAATACAAATCGGCATGTCATGGGCTGCACATGTTAAAAAAGAAAGCCTAGACAAGGTAGCCCAAAACCCAGCGGATACTTGCTGCCCCAGTGATAATAAATGATACTACCCGCCAACTCCACAGCTTCGTTGTGAATTTATCTCCTACGTTGAAGCACCTAAAAAATGGAACTATGTTGACAAACCCGTGGGTCCCAACGTCAGAATAGCATTAGGAGGAATTTTTTTTCAATGAGGCACTTGTTTGCGTACGGCCATAGACCTGGTGGGTCCCTACTATCCGCCTCTCCACGTACAGTTCTCTCCAGATCCCTCTCGTTTGTTCAGCATGTTCACAACGGCAGACAGCGGCGCTGCGGCGAGTGCACAAAGGCGCTGGAGGTGATCGGACCACCCAAGGCAGTGCCTTATTTGTAGCGAAAGTACTGAAGTAGCCCAGTGGCCAAGTGACACTACGCGACAGCTGTTCCGCCCAGGTTCGATTCCAGCTGATGAAGGGAAAATATCTCCAAATTTTTTGCCTCTGCCATTTTTGACATGTGGGTCCCCATTGTCATCTATGCACACCACGTCCAACACTTTCCAAAACTTCGTCCCTCGTTTTCTCTGTTTTTCGCACACTCGACATTGTGTGGGCATTTTGAAAATAGCATATTTGTTTGACTGTGCATCATATGAAGATGTGCTATGCATTAATGTTGACCAGCATGATGTTAACTGGCTGGTAGTTCCATTTTTGAGCATGAATAAAACTTCCAACATGATGTTAACCCTGTTTGAAAAGGTTGTGTTAATATAAATGCTCTGCCTCTGCAAGTTGCAGTTTCTTATCTGAAACTGAACTTGCAGTTTCTTATCTGATACTGAAACTTGCAGTTTCTTCTCTAAGAATCACATTGTGTGCACTTTTATACTCCTATGAAACTACATTTTTAAGTGCTAAAAATAGATCTCTAGAATTCATAAAATACTTCATATGCTCAATACTGCAAATCTGAAATTCAAAAGACATTCATATGAAAGTACTCTCAAAATACACAACACAAAACACAATTCACAACCTACAAATACTGACAACCCTAAGCTCCTCCTGACAATTCACAACCTGCCCGACTATTGGGCTAGGGGCAGCCCCCTCCTATTCCTCGGTGGCAGACAGCCGCCCCGTGAGATGATGTGAACGGCGAGGGAGAGGATGGCAGGGAAGCATCGTCGGGCCAACTACTTTTCTCCACTTGCAGCTGGGTTCGGTCAACGAAGACTCCACCAGCTCGCTCTGGCATGACACCCTCGCAAACGGCACCATGTAGATGCTCGATCCTTCAATCTTTGGTGGATGCTCCATCTGAGATCGATACTCCCACCACTGCTACCTCACGATCGGATTCAGTGAATCTGTTTGCTCCATGGCCCAGAGGAGCAGCTCTATGTACTCCCGCACGACTCCCTTCAGGAGTATCACCACCTTTTCACTCTATTGCAGATATTTGGCCATGGATGTCACCGTCGCCGCTAGTTGGTCCTTGTTAAGATTGTATCTCCAACATCCTAGCTAGCTTCACAGAGTCGCCGTCTACGATCCTCACGTATCAGTTGTACTCCTCCACCGATCTACTTCTCCACAACACCTTCACTCGCCGACGATGGTATTTGAATGGAAGAGGAGAGGAGCAACGCTGGTTTTGGATTAGAATGGGAGAGGAGCGACGCTGGTTTTGGATTGGAACAGGAGAGGAGGGCCGGTGGTTTTGAAATGGAAGAGGAGAGGAGCGGCGCTGGATTTAGATTGGAACATGAGAGGAGTGGTGGTGGTTTAAGAGGAGAGGAGCGTCGGTGGTTTAAGAGGAGAGGAGCGGCGCTGGTCTTGGAAGTATTTTTTTTGTTTTGCATATTTTGGGTCAAAGTTTGACCACGTACTATATTTGACAAGCAAAATCTGAATGCATGTCACCAAAAATTGTATCGTTTGGTTCGTATCTGAATGTACTTTCAAATTATATTATTTTTGCAACGTATAACATATATTTTATTTGTGAAAATCATGGTCAATTATGACCCAGAATAAAAGGGAGACTAGTTAACGTGGGGTTGCTTTCTTAATTCAAGGGTAAATTGATTTTGATTTTTATCCAGTCATAGTGCGCCGGCCCTCTCGTCCAAACCTAAATCGCCGCCATACACTCCTCTCCCTCTTCTCCATTGCAAAACCACCTCCTCTCCTCTCCATCATCTCCATTCCAACACCACCGTCTCGCCTCTCCCTCTTCTCCATTGCAAAACCACCTCATCTCTCCTCGGACGAGGATCCCCTGACGTAGCACATCCTGCCATTGAGACACTGACACATGGGTCCCACCAAGCGCGGGGCCCACCTGTCAGCGATCAAAAGGCAGGTAAACCTCTCCTCTACATCATCTCCATTCCAAAACCACCATCTCGCCTCTCCCTCTTCTCCATTTCAAAACCACCCCCTCTCCTCTCCATCATCTCCATTCCAAAACCACTATCTCGCCTCTCCCTCTTCTCTATTGCAAGACCACCGTCTCTCCTCCCATCTTCCAAAGCTAGCACCGGACCACTCAGAAGGACATTTATGGAGAAGATGCAGCAACGAATCAGGCAGATCATCGGCGGCGACCAGGCAAAGTTAGCCAGGTTGAAGGAGATCCTTACTTGGTTTGACAATGAGTGGGAGATTTTGAGGACGGTGAGGACCATGTGGCAATGTATTCAAAAGAGCGATACAGCAACAATGAGGGCGTCGATGTACTCCTCGGCGGAAGTCGTGCTGCAGTCCTTCGAGTTCATTGAGTATCTCCTCTGGGCGATGGAGCAGACAGATTCGCCCGAGACGAAAGTCAGGTGGAGGTGGTGGACGTACAGGTCGAAGGTCGAGCACCCAGAGGATAACGAATCGATCGAGTACGGTGTGCCGTTTGTGAGGGTGTAGAGCCAGCCGGAGCCACAGGAGTATTCATTCTCCCACCGCAAGAGGAGGCTGGATGGCGCGACGTTGCTTCCCCGCCGTTCTCCACGGTTGCCTCAATGCTCGCCTCATTTCAATGGCGTCGGTAGGGTTTAAGGTAAGCTTCGCACTAACTTAATCCTCCATCTGCTCATGCTTACAATCAGTGTGACAGCTAATAAAAATCATGATTATAATCAGTCTCCGAGTACTACACCAATCACTCTAAAATAGCTCTAGACCTTTGTGTCAAAGTTGTGACACTTTGTGCAAATAAAGAAAAATAGATTGGTGCTTCTTTCAGAAAAGAGTGCACCCTAGAAAACTGCTAATATAAGCTACTAGTATTTTTTAAGTCTAAGCTTCTAGTATTTGGTTAGAGGATTTGCTACCGAGAAAGATCTGTCCACAGTGAGCGCCACACATCCCACTGATGGTGGTGGATGCCAATGCTTAGATGGAGCAGGGTTGTTGCTGGTAATTTTTACTTGGCACCTTGCACTCTACATATATGCTGGTTCCATCCGTACATTTGTGCAGTTCCACCAAAATGTAGCTGAATAACCCTGTTTGCATAGATAATGAAAAGGTGTGATTACATTATAGTGGCACTAGTTGATGAAACATACACTAATAAAAATAGAAGAAAATATTGCAAGGGCGAGATGGGCCCTACGACGCCTCATACTGGAAATCGAGCCAAGTCTCCTCGATACACCTTCTGTCAGTGATGAACATCAGTGTATAGTGGTAGTACAAGGAGGGGCCTTGAGACATTCCAATCTCCATTTTGTGCAGATCAACTAAAATTAAGCACCCTAGTTTGCAGAAACGCTTAAACATTAACAATGGGACTAGTTGATGAAACATATACTAACAAAGAGAAGCACTTTCTTTATCTACATTGGAAATGAAATGATAGAGAGGACACTCGCTCTATTTTAACTGTATTATTACTTCATTTTATCAATGGCACTAGGGTCGAGCAGGTGGCAAACAAGGTGTACCGTGCGTCACAAGGATGGAGGCCGGGAGTGCTTAGACTAGGATGCTGAAGCTGGCTCTTTTAGTCCCTATCTTCCCCTCTGATGTTTCTGTGGTAGCGTTTGGGTTGTAATCCAAGCTTGGTCGAGCTGGTGCTGTGTCCCCCTACCTGCCTAGCTTATGTGGCGAACTTGTCTCCTGCTAGTACTCAGTCCGTTCTAGTAGTAGTTGCATAACTTCCCGTTTACACTAAGATGTTTTCGGATAATGGTTCTCTATGGTTGGATTTCTTTAATGAAATCATAGGAAACCCCCTCTTTCGATATATATAAAAAATTAGTGCCACTAGCGGTGCCAAAACATTACCTCAAATTAATAGTGCCACTAGATTAAGGTGCAAAATAATAACATTACTACTTTATCACAGCAGTGCCAAAACAGTAGCACAAGAGCAGACTCAACATGCAAGGTCTTTGGCAAATGGTCAGACCAAAAAGGAACATACCTCATGATGGGAACCATATCTGCAGTCAACGCCATCGTAGAAGGGATGACACTAGTCACCAACATGGACGATTCAATTCATGGGACCTTTTGGTGCAGTTCACTTAAAATGAAGCAATGTCCCATGAGCTAGCAGCGTCTTCTTCATTTTTTTGAAGAAAAGGGCTCCAGCCCCGGTTCCATTTCCATCAGAAAACGAAAACCACAGAGCTTCTTCTTCATTAGTTGCAATAAAATTGAGCAACATCAAGGTTGGCTGTGAAACGTGAAATGTATGTCTGTGTTTGCACAAAAAAGGTGGAAAGGAGGGTGAAAAACAAGGGATGAAACATACATAAAATGAAAAGAAGCATGTTCCTTATCTGAATGGCAGTCCTACAAGGATAGTAGCAGTTTCTAAAGCAACGACATTGCTAGATATTAGTGTGGGCATTAGGATTAACTATGACAACCATTAAAGACGACATTACTTTAATGGTGCCATTGCTTCATTTTACCAGCAACATTGGTTTAACGTGTCTTTACTTTTAGCAGTGCGACTGCTACATTTTACCAGTGGCATTACATAAGAGTGGCTCGGGGCAACAAACATCAGAACAGGATATGGGTTGGTCCCATTTTGTTCGGTATAGCCAGCTTATACTATGTGACGCTAGCAAATATAGTGCTGGACTTACTCTATTGACTTGTCCCCCGGTCCCCACTTTCTTTCCTTTTTCAACCAATAGATCGGGTTTATATTGAGTTTGTACTGCGTTTCCCTTTATTTCCCTATTAGACCTAGAGACCATTTGGATAGCCAATCTCTGCTACTTTTCGCCCCCATTATTTCCTCTTTCGACCAAGTCCTAGATTCAGGTAACAAACCTTCCCCCACCCCCCACCCCACCCCCTTTCTTCCTTTTTTGAACCAAGTAGTACTAGATTCGAGTGCATGAACTAGTTTTACCTCTTCACAGTAAATATTTAGGTGGCTTTCGAACAGCCGATCGATCCTACTCCCTCTGTTCCAAAATAGATGACTCAACTTTTTACTAACTTCAGTACAAAGTTAATACAAAGTTGGGTCATCTATTTTGGAACGGAGGGAGTATCTATGAGGGGGCGGGGAAATAGTAAAAGATACAAATGTAGTGACGTCAGGAGCTCGGGAAGTAGAGCAAGGCCGGTCTCGAAGGAAGTTATACCTAAGGGTCGCCGGGATGTCGCTAGGTGGGCAGCGGGAGGCTGGATCTTCCCACACTACGACAACGAGGAAGAAGGGGTCGGAGGCCCTCCCTAGCCAGTGGTGCTTGGGAGAGAACGGCAAGGCACGCTGATCAGGACGCGCCGGCAGTGGGTAAGAGCCGTCACCGAGGACGACCGCGTGAACGTTGCACCATCTCACCTTCCCCGTCGGAGAGGATCTGGCTAGATTTGTGACCAGCGGTGAACAGAGAGAGATAGAGTGTGGCCACCGCTGTAGTGTTTAGATCTGGAGAGGACAAGACAGTGTGAAGAGAGCAAAACTAGCAAGCAAGTGCGGAGGCTACTGCCTATATATAGTGGAGTACTACTAGTTTTATTTTGTATACCGGAGCCGGCTTAACCTCGTCAATGACTGTCTTCATGCACGTGCCCCGGAGGCGCATTTGTCCTCATTTTGATCTGAAGCACCAGATTATAACATGAAAAGAAACCATAACCTCACTTCCCAAAGGAGACGACATGAATCCTGATGGACAAACTAGACGAGGATCAAAGCTCAAATTAAATATAAACTCGTAGAAAAGGGGTCCATCGATAGATGCCCTCATTGACATAGCCAGCTTGACATAGATGGCAGCCGAGTAGTCTTTGTGCATGTGGCCCCCATGACTAGCGCCTTGGAGGAACTCAGTTGTCGCTGTTTAACCATCGCAGTGATCCGAAGCACATGACACCTAATTTTGTGAGATGACAAGAAACCTTTTTTTATATTTGTCACCAGAACTACAGCCCTGTACAACACAGCCTGCATGATATGTAGACGATAGACAATCCAGGCGTGTTTGCTGGAGTCTGGTCACATGCATGGACGAACTAATCTTCCATGTCATGCAGGGATCGTCCAGGCACCAACGTCGGGGCCTCCACCAACGTATGTACAACACTTCTCTAGTACTATCGCTCGTCTCTCTCTTCTATTAACTCACCCGACTTGCGGGGCCGGGGAGTGTGCCTATGGTCGGTTCTCAATTGCAGTCCCACATGTGTGTGCAAACACAATATGACGCGTGTTCCATTCGGAGAGCGGCGTGCCAGACTGACTGACCGTCTGGGGTGCGACACGAATGCGACGGGCGTGATGTATAATGTACTCCGTAAATGTGTACCACCATTTTCTTGAGGCTTTGCTCCATGGCGCAATCCATGGATACAAAATTAGTATATTGTACTATTTAAAAGTCGAGGGCAAGGCTTTTCCCGCGCGGTAGGCCGGGCAGTTCCACCTAGTCGGTTCGACAGAGACGCGAGAATATGAGGGAGTAGGCTGTTGCAAACGTAGGGCTATGTGATTTGACAGCGAGTTACTGCTGGACAGGTGGGGCCCGATGATTTGACTTGCCATCATCATTTTAACTGTGGCGCTACAACCGGCGTGAGTCTCCCGATTCCTGACCACCTCCATAC
The DNA here is from genome assembly GCF_018294505.1 of Triticum aestivum. NCBI lineage: Eukaryota > Viridiplantae > Streptophyta > Magnoliopsida > Poales > Poaceae > Triticum > Triticum aestivum. Next base: position 372,373,985 of record NC_057797.1, on the reverse strand, counting down.
AGGTGCCTCTCCCGATGATCCACCATGTAGAGGCTGGCTCTTGCTTGAGATCCCACTCCTCCACTTTTTCCTTTCCTCTTTCCCCCACATATGAAAAATGCCATGTAAAGCGGGCTTATAGCCCACTATTGTACTTGATCCTATAGGTGCTAAGCCTTCCACATAGGCATAAAGTCTGATGTGGCAAGTTAAATAAGAAGAGAGAGACTAGTTTAGTGACCCCAGGAAGAAATGGTGCTAAGCGCGTGTACCTAGATGAAGCAAACTTAGCAACAAAAAACTAAGCACCTATGCATTGGGGACTTGATTTGCTAAGCCATTTAATGCCCATAGCACCTCATCTAAGCACCATTTCATTGGAAGAGGTCGCACCTTGGCAAATGCAATAAATACTATGAAGAAAGAGATAGAGAGAAGTAAAATAAACTCTTATAGCCAACCTTATAGCTAACCTTGTTGTATGGGTGACTAAGTGATGACTATGTATGACATGCCAACATCAGATAGCCTAACACACCGTGTTAAATATCCAAGGGCGCGACTGCACGAGCAAGGCGGTGGTGGTAGGCGCAACCACGATACGAGATGTTGGCAGCCCTTGGATCTGAGATCGAACGGTCGCATGCTAAGTTGATGAAAATTTGCAGAATAACCCTCCAGGATAGGATATTCACCCATAGGTCTAGAATCACGACATGCATCTGTTTGATCTCATATCCAAGGGCTCTTGGAAGCCTGTATCATGGGAGAATGGAAATCTTCGTATCACCTGTAATTTTCCCGATGCTTGACATGACATCGAAAGCCATTTAATTGGGCGTCGAGTAGACATGACATCTAATTGGGCCCCCATAGTACTGTGCATGAATCCACTTATCCACGAGGCAAGCCACTACCCTATCGTTCGCACGCCCCCCACTCGGCATTTTTACAATCGATAAACCGCTCCTAGTTATCCCGTCCTTTCACATTACGGTAGTTCCACTAATCCTAACCCTCCTCCCAAATCCATGGTGTCCCAAATCTCCATGATCGGCGGTGAGTACAAGGTTAGAACCATCACCGGCGATGAGTTCAACGTCATCTACACCCGTTCTTCCACAATGGTTAAAGAATGCCTTGCTTGCTTCAAACACATGTTTGAAAACTCAAATGATGAGTGGGTCGCTGGGCTAGATGTTGAGTACACCATAGTCCTGGGAAGCGAGAAAAATCTAAAGGAGGCAGAGAAGAAGAAGCCCACCGTGATCCAGGTTTGTGTGCATGTCTTATGCTTGGTCTACCACATATGCCATGCTGACGTTGAGTGCGAGGAATTTAAGAAGTTCCTCAAGGGCGGCCGAGTCAAATTCATTATTGTAGACTTTAGGAACGACAAGGAAATCCTGTGTCGGATAGGCCTCGCTGTAGGCGACCCCATTGACCTCCAAAAGGAAGGGCTGGTGCCCTCCCGTGATCAACCTTCAATGCTAACCCTGGCAGGAGCCATGGTTCATCCTTCGTACAGTAAACTGAAGAAACCTCCGCACATGTTTCATCGTGCATGGCAGTGGAATGTACTAGATATAGACCACATCCACTACGCTGCAATGGATGGCTACCTTTGTTTCAATATCTACAAGGGTTGGATGAAGAGCAAGAGCCAAGTGTGCGATTCAAGCAAAGAAGTATCTCCCAAGAGGAAGAGGGACAAGGACGAAGTCGAGGACGTGGATGAGGACTCCGAGTAAGGTGGCAATGTCGTTGCTCATGGTGGTTCCAATGCAGTGTCTACTGGATTAGTTGCTTAGTTTAATTTCTGGTGTCCTTAGTTTTATTTGAGGGGTGTGTTGTGTTGAGCCCCCAGCAGGACTATGTTATGTTTCTTCTTGTTACTTTAACTCTTCAGTATGTACACACTAGTATTTCTTACAGTTCATCTTTTAGTTGGTATAGTACTACGGCTACCACCCGTTTCTTCACATTATATACGTACAATATATATGGCCAACATCATATAGCCAGCAGTTTAGTTGTCAAAGAATTTTAGGGGGCTTAGTTTTGTCAAAGAATTTCAGGGTGCTAAGTTTTATTTGACGGGTGTGTTGTGTTGGACACCATTATTGTGACTCAAATCTCCTTTGCCATGTTATAATGACATAAATAAATGGACCAACATGCCAGCTCTCCCTCTACCTCACTACAGTAAAATAAAGTGTGTGGCCTACTTGATCCCAACAGCGTTCTTATTTTCCTGTAAAATTGTTCGCTTGGTTACTCCTGACAAGCGGGGCTGCACTTATCATTGCGAGAATTGGCTTATTTTTTCATGTAACATGGTCAATGGGTTTGACGTGAAAATCACAATGTCTAACGGTATTTTCAAGCAAACATCTAACTTAACGATGACATTTTTGAGATATCTAATTGCATTTTGAGCAGGCATCTCACAGATCGATGGCATTTTTGAGTAGTTGTAACTTCTAATGGCAAAACTAAGTAGTGATACACAAACTACTGGCATAAATAATAAGAACCCAAGAATTAAATAGGTATGCTAATTTCTATATTGTAATTTAGCGCGTACTAGCTTTTTTAATAGTACTATATGCATAATTTGGCGATGAGCGCTCTCTATATGCACCACCTTTTTTCTTTAATTTCATCTTGTTTGTTTTGCTCCATGGTGCAATCCATCAATCCTACTATTGTACAAAAGTATACATTTTTTAAAAGGCTAGAGGGCGCGGCAGTCTAGCTAGGTCGGTTTCAAGAGAGGCGAGGGCCTTTGTGATTTGATGGCTCATTATTGTTGGAAGGTGGGGCCTTGTGATTTGACTACTCGTATAAATGTGCCGACGACCTGAGGAGGAGCAAAGAACCGTGTGGTATACTCAAGTTTTCCACTTGAGTACGACGGAGGAGCACGAAACACGGCACCCCAGTGCCATATCTCTACTCTCTACTCTTATTATATATTACTAGCAAGAAGCATTGTTCTATTGGCGATAAAGAATGATCTAATTTGCTAGTCATCTCATTTTTAGCATTGTTCTATCCAGGCCTCGCAGAGAACGTGACACGTGCGGCGAAACACCTGAAGCAAAAGAAGAAACACGGGAACAAAAGAAGAAGGAAGACTATCACCCCCCAAAAAAGGAAGACGCACACACAAGTTTGGGGCACTGCTCTCACTACATGAAGGTTACTGGCCGCAGAGTCGTAACAGCTTCTTCATCGCCTCCATGACCTCCATCTCCTTGCGCATTTCCTCCACCATCTTCATTGTGTCCATGATGCGGGATTTCTCGACGCGAGCCTTCATCATCTGTTCCACGGCCGCATTACGTACTTTGACAGCAGTCGGGTGCTGGATGCGGAGCTTCGCCAACTCCTCCTTCTGTTCCATGACGAGGGCCTACAGCATCTTCATCGAGGAACTACTATTCTCATGCAGCTTCTTCTAGCCGGCGTTCTCCTCCTTCAGCAGGTTGAGCTTGTGGCAGAGCTTCACCTTGTCTTCCTGAAGTTGCAGGATTTCACCGATCACCTTCTTCTCTGAGGCAATGCTCTTCTTCAGCAGCATCACCAAGCCAGCGGTCAACTCCCCATGCTCATTGAGCTCAGCGGGCATGTTGTCGAGGCTCTCCTTCAGCAGCTCCACCAAGCCATGGATGAACTCCTTCTGCTTATTGAGGTGCTTATTGAGCTGATCGGGCATGCCGTCGAGGGATAACGACTCCAGCGCCGCTAGCTCGGCATGTTCGCCTTCGCGGCTAGGGCGCTCCTGGGAACCATCCCCTGCCCGTGAGAGATCTTTCGAGGTCTCTGCGTGGCGGCGAGCCCTCTCTTTTTTTCCAGAGCCTTGGTTGCTGCTCCCTTGATATGAGTAGTTCTCGACCTAGAGCTCTGCACACCAGCCATGGCAAGGACGGACGAAGGAGGACTTATGAGGAGGAAGGTAGAGTAATTTTCGGTTAGGTAGTTCCCCTTTTTATAACCTAAGTACTAGCACTAGTACTAAAACCTGTATATTGGTAACACGTTCAGGTTTGGTACGTACTGGTAGGTGTGAGCAGGCTTGCACTTAATTGTAGCACTAGTACTTTCGAATATGATGGGAACAAGGCCCAAAACGGCTCCCGATGAGTTTAGTGGAACATAAATTTCAAGTACTCCCGATGAGTTTAGTAGAACATAAATTGTTTAACATAAAAAATATATCATTAAAAAATAGAATATTTGAAGTTTGTAATGATATATTTTTCGTATTGTATGCCTCTTATTAAGTTGGTCAAATTAACAACCTAGGTGTACACGTGCAAGACTTGTAAACTGACATAGAGGGAGTACTACACTGCTCAAATGTGGTCGCACACGTCAGTGATGTAACTGGTCGTACATGTCAGACCAAGATGATTCGTGTCCCTTCGGTCAGACGCGCGTCCGACCGACTGTCTACTGGTGCGACTGACCATAAAGTACTTACACGATGGAGACTTCTGGTTGTGGCCTCAGTTGATTGTCACGACCAAGCATTCCAAAACTAGTGATAAATCAATTACCATCTTTTTCCAAACGACCAAGTATTTTTTATAGGAAAACAATACATATAGATGGAGTGATTGTCAAGGTTGCAAACCGACACAGGATTGTAAGTTCACTGTAGCAGCAACCGACTAGGTCACTGAATCGCTGGCGGGGAAGGAGGACAGCTCACCTCGCCTATGATGCATGCCCAGCGACGCCATCGCAACTGGTCCCGGGATTTGGCTTCTCCTACCGCCCATTTGAACAGTTGCACCGGCTGCTGATGCCATTGTGCAGGCATGCGCGTTCTTTCCTCCGCAGTCGGCTCTATGAATATGATCTCTGCCATTAGCCCTAGCTCAAAATCAACTCGACGCTGCCAGATGCTGACATCCCTCAGCATCTCTCCCCTAAGATCGACTTGTGCCTCCGCCTTGTGCCGCGCCAGGCGCAGCTCCTTGGAACTTCTCTCCAATCGATGTGACGCTTCCTCGATTCAATTTGCCCTTGCTGCCCACCACCTGAAACGCAGCCCTGGCATGTCCTCCGGCGCCACCGATCTGTGATTCCAGAGCAATGGATCCCCTCTAAAACACATCTGGGTTCGCTCAAAGGCGGCAGTACTGCGGGCCGTAGCGAGGGGGCAGCCCGCGGGATCCTAGTATCTAAGGGATTATCCATGGCGGGATCCGGTGGGCGAGGCGGGGAGGTGATCCTAGGCGCTGGGAGATCCCTACGAGGCTGCTTTTAATTAGTGTTTGTGCCAAGTAGAACCTTTGGGACGACTTGGGGAAAGTCTTTGCGATCTTGCTGTAAAAACAGAAACTTTAGTGCTCACGAGATTTTCTGCCAGTTTTTACTGGAGAGTGCTATTTAGTTAATTCTTTTTGCATATGATTAATAGATAAAGTCATCACGTCCAGAAATTTATTTTAGAATTTTTGGGGTTCCAGAATTATTCGAAACCTACAGATTACTACAGACTGTTCTGGTTTTGACAGATTCTGTTTTTCGTGTGTTCCTTGCTTATTTTGATGAATCTATGGCTAGTAATAGAGTTTATGAACCATATAAAAGTTGGAATACATTAGTTTTAACACCAATATAAATAAAAAATGAGTTAATTACAGTACCTTGAAGTGGTGGTTTGTTTTCTTTTACTAACGGAGCTAATGAGATTTTCTTTTAAGTTTTGTGTTGTGAAGTTTTCAAGTATTGGGTAAAGATTTGATGGATTATGGAACAAGGAGAGGCAAGAGTCTAAGCTTGGGGATTCCCAAGGAAACCCAAGGTAAAATCCAAGGACAACCAAAAGCCTAATCTTGGGGATGCCCCGGAAGGCATCCCCTCTTTCGTCTTCATCCATCGGTAACTTTACTTGGAGCTATATTTTTATTCACCACATGATATGTGTTTTGCTTGGAGCGTCTTGTATGATTTGAGTCTTTGATTTTTAGTTTACCACAATAATCCTTGCTGTACACAACTCTTGGGAGAGACACACATGAATCGAAATTTATTAGAATACTCTATTGCTTCACTTATACCTTTTGAGCTAGATAATTTTGCTCTAGTGCTTCGCTTATATCTTTTAGAGCACGGTGGTGGTTTTATTTTATAGAAATTATTGATATCTCATGCTTCACTTATATTATTTTGAGACTCCCTTAGAACAACATGGTAATTTGCTTTGGTTATGAATTTAGTCGTAATATGATAGGCATTCCAGATCGGTATAATAAAATCTTTCATAAAAAGTGCATTGAGTACTAGGAGAAGTTTGATGATAATTGTTTTGAGATATAAAGGTGGTAATATTAGAGTGTGCTAGTTGAGTAGTTGTGAATTTGAGAAATACTTGCACTGAAGTTTGCAAGTCCCGTAGCATGCACGTATGGTAACCGTTGTGTAACAAATTGGAAACATGAGGTGTTATTTGATTGTCTTCCTTACGAGTGGTGGTCGGGGACGAGCGATGGTCTTTTCTTACCAATCTATCCCCCTAGGAGCATGCGCGTAATGCTTGGTTTTTGATAACTTGTAGATTTTTGCAAGAAGTATGTGAGTTCTTTATGACTAATGTTGAGTCTGTGGATTATACGCACTCTCACCCTTCCATCATTGCTAGCCTCTTCGGTACCGTGCATTGCCCTTTCTCACCATGAGAGTTGGTGCAAACTTCGCCGGTGCATCCAAACCCCGTGATATGATACGCTCTGTCACACATAAACCTCCTTATATCTTCCTCAAAACGGCCACCATACCTACCTATTATGGCATTTCCATAGCCATTCCGAGATATATTGCCATGCAACTTTCCACCGTTCCATTTATCATGACACACATCATCATTGTCATATTGGCTTGCATGATCATGTAGTTGACATCGTATTTGTGGCAAAGCCACCGTTCATAATTTTCCTACATGTCACTCTTAGGCCCTGTTTGGTTCGGTTGTGGATTTCTAAAAGCAGCTGTGAAAAATCTGTTGTGGAAAAATAGCTGTGGAAAATCTGATGTGAAAAAGATGTAGGTCATTTGGCAAACCAGCTGATACAACTTTTTCAAATTTTGGCCCGCAGCGGAATCAGATTTTGGAAAGCACGTCCTGGGCTGCTTCAGCTTTTGGTTCAAATTTTGGCAGCGGATTTCTGGAATCGGATTCTGCTGGGTTCATCCTTTGGTTCAGATTCTATTGCGCTGCAGCGGAATCCGTCGATAAAAGCTGAACCAAACAGGGCATTAATTCATTGCCCTTCCCGGTACACCGCCGGAGGCATTCATATAGAGTCATACTTTGTTCTAGTATCGAGTTGTAATCATTGAGTTGTAAATAAATAGAAGTGTGATGATCATCATTAATAGAGAATTGTCCCAAAAAAAGGGGCAATGCTACTATCCTTTTTTCTACACTTGTGCTTCAAAGTAGCACCATGATCTTTATGATAGAGAGTCTCTTGTTTTGTCACTTTCATTACTAGTGGGAATTTTTCATTATAGAACTTGGCTTCTATATTCCAACAATAGGCTTCCTCAAATGCCCTAGGTCTTCGTGAGCAAGCAAGTTGGATGCACACCCACCTGACTTCCACCTGCCACCTCGTCTTTCCGCTCTTCCCCACCCTCCCCGACAACATCATCATCGGCATCTGGTTTCCCGGGGAGGGGGCCTCTCTATTGGTGCCTTCGCCTCCTCCAGCAGTCTTCCAGCTGAGCTTCAGCGATTCACCTCACCAGTGCTCACGCTGGGGCTTCTCGCTGGTCCTGGAGGTGGTGACCAGGGCATCGCCGAGCTGCTCCTTCTGCCCCTCTCCTTCATAGCCTCACCACTCCCGATCTTGTCAGACTGTGCCCGGCAAGCTCCTGACGGGATCGGGTCGGGCGTCTGCTCAGGCACTCCTTCTGCCCTCCTCTCTTCCACCGCAATACCTGGGGGAGGAGGAACGAGAAAGGGGGATTACGGGGTGATAACCCACAAGTATAGGGGATCGCAACAGTTTTCGAGGGTAGAGTATTCAACCCAAATTTATTGATTCGACACAAGGGGAGCCAAAGAATATTCTCAAGTATTAGCAGCTGAGTTGTCAATTCAACCACACATGGAAACTTAATATCTGCAGCAAGGTATTTAGTAGCAAAGTAATATGATAGTAGTGGTAACGGTAGCAAAAGTAATGTTTTTGGTATTTTGTAGTGATTGTAACAATAGCAACGGAAAGTAAATAGCGAAGAACAATATATGGAAAGCTCATAGGCAATGGATCGGTGATAGAAAATTATGCCGGATGTGGTTCGTCATGTGACAGTCATAACCTAGGGTGACACAGAACTAGCTCCAATTTATCAATGTAATGTAGGCATGTATTCCGAATATAGTCATACGTGCTTATGGAGAAGAACTTGCATGACATCTTTTGTCCTACCCTCCCGTGGCAAAGGGGTCCTAGCGGAAACTAAGGGATATTAAGGCCTCCTTTTAATAGAGTACCGGACCAAAGCATTAACACATAGTGAATACATGAACTCCTCAAACTACGGTCATCACCGGAAGTGGTCCCGATTATTGTCACTTCGGGGTTGCCGGATCATAACACATAGTAGGTGACTATAGACTTGCAAGATAGGATCAAGAACTATCATATATTCATGAAAACATAATAGGTTCAGAAATGAAATCATGGCACTCGGGCCTTAGTGACAAGCATTAAGCATAGCAAAGTCATAGCAACATCAATCTCAGAACATAGTGGATACTAGGGATCAAACCCTAACAAAACTAACTCGACTACATGATAAATTGCATCCAACCCATCACCGTCCAACAAGCCTACGATTGAATTACTCACGCACGACGGTGAGCATCATGAAATTGGTGATGGAGGATGGTTGATGATGACGACGGCGACAGATTCCCCTCTCCGGAGCCCCGAACGGACTCCAAATCAGCCCTCCCGAGAGAGTGTAGGGTTTGGCGGCGGCTCCGTATTGTTAAACGTGATGAATCTTTCTCCCTGATTTGTTTCTCTCCAAACACGAATATATAGAGTTGGAGTTGAGGTCGGAGGAGCTCCAGGGGGCCCATGAGGTAGGGGGTGATATGTCTCCGTCGTATCTATAATTTTTGATTGTTCCATGACAATATTCTACAACTTTCATATACTTTTGGCAACTTTTTATACTATTTTTGGGACTAACATATTGATCCAGTGCCCAGTGCCAGTTCCTGTGTGTTGCATGTTTTTTGTTTCGCAGAATATCCATATCAAACGGAGTCCAAACGGGATAAAAACTGACGGAGATTTTTTTTGGAATATATATGATTTTTGGGAAGAAAAATCCACGCGAGACGGTGCCCGAGGGGGCCACGAGGCAGGGGCGCGCCCCAGGGGGGCAGGCGCGCACGTGACCCTCGTGGCCACCCCGTAAGGCGTTGATGCCCTTCTTTTGCCGCAAGAAATCTAATATCCGGATAGAGATCGTTTTAAAATTACAGCCCAATCGGAGTTACGGTTCTCCGGGAATATAAGAAACGATGAAAGGGTAGAATCTGAGAACGCAAAAACAGAGAGAGACAGAGAGACAGATCCAATCTTGGAGGGGCTCTTGCCCCTCCCATGCCATGGAGGCCATGGACCAGAGGGGAAACCCTTCTCCCATCTAGGGAGGAGGTCAAGGAAGAAGAAGGAGGGGGGCTCTCTCCCCCTCGCTTCCGGTGGCGCCAGAGTGCCACCGGGGGCCATCATCATCACCACAATCTTCACCAACAACTTCACCGCCATCATCACCAACACTTCCCCCACTATGCAGCAGTGTAACCTCTCTCTTACCCGCTGTAATCTCTACTTAAACATGGTGCTCAACGCTATATATTATTTCCCAATGATGTATGGCTATCCTATGATGTTTGAGTAGATCTGTTTTGTCCTATGGGTTATTTGATGATCATGATTGGTTTGAGTTGCATGTTTTATTATTGGTGATGTCCTATGGTGCTCTCCATGCCGCGCAAGCGTGAGGGATTCCTGTTGTAGGGTGTTGCAATATGTTTATGATTCGCTTATAGTGGGTTGCGTGAGTGACTGAAACACAAACCCGAGTAAGGGGGTTGTTGCGTATGGGATAAAGAGGACTTGATGCTTTAATGCTATGGTTGGGTTTTACCTTAATGATCTTTAGTAGTTGCGGATGTTTTCTAGAGTTCCAATCATAAGTGCATATGATCCAAGTATAGAAAGTATGTTAGCTTATGCCTCGCCCTCATATAAAATTGCAATAATGATTACCGGTCTAGTTATCGATTGCCTAGGGACAAATAACTTTCTCTTGACAACAAGCTCTCTACTAAAACTAATTTAGTTGTGTCTTTACCTAAACAGCCCCTACTTTTTATTTACGTAATCTTTATTATCTTGCAAACCTATCCAACAACACCTACAAAGTACTTCTAGTTTCATACTTGTTTCCGGTATAGCGAACGTCAAGTGTCCATAGAGTTGTATCGGTGGTCGATAGAACTTGAGGGAATATTTGCTCTAGCTTTAGCTCCTCGTTGGGTTCGACACTCTTACTTATCTAAAGAGGCTACAATTGATCCCCTATACTTGTGGGTTATCAAGACCTTTTTCTGGCGCCGTTGCCGGGGAGCAATAACATGGGGTGAATATTCTCGTGTGTGCTTGTTTGCTTTATCACAAGGTAATTTTTATTTGCTGTTCTTAGTTGTTTTCTATCTTTAGTTATGGGTAGGAAACGCAAAATACCAAAAAAATTAGTTGTACCTACTAAACCAATGGTTGAAGAACCACTCAAGATCTATCACACTGCTGAAGCTTTTGGATCATCTTCGATCCCTATGTGCTCGTGCTGAAACCCTAACTAGCTTAGTTGAGGGCAAATCTTTAGATGAGCATGCTTGTTATGTGCGACACCGAATATCTGAAAAAGGGAAAATTTTACTGGGTCAAATTCAACGTTTGCAATGCTATGCTTGGAATTTATGTGAAATATATGATTTTACTTGTTGTTCTGAAAACCCTAAGAAACACCTTCCCTATCAATGTGAGTTTAGTGATAATGGAATCGTATCTTCATATTCTAAGGGTGTTTATAATTACTATGAAATTCAACAAATTGAAGAATTTGTTGCTTTTAAGGGTGCTTACGAAATTGCTTCTTTGATTGAAAAGTATGATGCTACTCTTTACAAATCTGAAATTTTTTCCATACTTAAATATTTCTATGGTAATTATGCTTCTAATGCCTATGTTGAACCATATATTAAGGACTACTCCGCTGTCCAAGAAGAGACTAATATTTTGCAGGAGTCTATGGAAGAAGAAATTGATGAAACTGTGAGCTCATTGGATGAAAAAAGATGATGAGGAGAGCGAAGAACAAAAGGAGGAAGAGCGGATTAGCTACCCGTGCCCACCTTCTAATGAGAGTAACTCTTCAACCCATACATTGTTTAATTTCCCTTCGTGCTTACCGAAGGATGATTTCTATGATGACTATTATGATCCCTTTGATTCTCTTGAAATATCCCTTTTGATGATGCTTGCTATGCTTGTGGCCAAGATGCCAATATGAATTATGATTATGGAGATGAACTTGCTATAGTTCCTTATGCTAAACATGAAATTGTTGCTATTGAACCCACGCATGATAGTCCTATTATCTTTTTGAATTCTCCCAACTACACTATATCGGAGAAGTTTGCCCTTATTAAGGATTACATTGATGGGTTGCGTTTTACTATTACACATGATGATCTTGATAGATATAATATCCATGTGCTTGCTGCTCCTACTTGCAATTACTATGAGAGAGGAACTATATCTCCACCTCTCTATGTTTCCAATATGATAGAATTGCAAGAAATTGTTTATACTATGCATTGGCCTTTAATTTGTGTGCATGAATTGTTCTTTTATGACATGCCGATGCATAGGAAGAGAGTTAGACTTCGTTGTTGCATAATATATGTTACTTTGTGCTCACTACTAAATTACAAACATTGTTAATTAAAATTGGCTTTGATATACCTTGGGATCCGGCTGGATTCACTACTTGAGCACTCTATGCCTAGCTTAATGGCTTTAAAGAAAGCGCTGCCAGGGAGACAACCCGGAAGTTTTAGAGAGTCATTTATTTCTGTTGAGTGCTTTTATATAGTTTAAAAACAACAAAAATAAAGAGGGGAACCCAAAACTTTGTCAAAAAGGAAAGTGAAAGTGAGAGAGACAAGCATTATTGAAGTGGGAGAGCTCCTTGAACTTTGTTCATGCTCACGGCAACTTTGTGAATTTTGATTACAGAAACTTTTCAACAAAAATAATTATCCCCTTGTACAATTCCATTGTATTATAAAAATAATGTGCCAAGGTTTGCCTTTAGGATGTTTACATTTGCTTGATGGTCTGAACGGTGCAGGACAGAAACTTTGGCGGTAGTGCGCGATTTTACATTTTTAGCTGGATCGTCAAATGGTTCTGATTATTTTTGCACTTTCTTACCTATACAAATTGTTTATTTTTAATAATTTTGGTAGAAGTTTTAAAGTATCATAAGTATGGTGAATGTTCAGGTTGTTACAGACTGTTCTGTTTTAGACAGATTCTGTTTTTGATGCATAGTTTGCTTGTTTTGATGAAACTATCAATTTATATTAGTGGATTAAGCCATGGAAAAGTTATATTACAGTAGACACAATGCAAAAACAAAATATTAATTGGTTTGCAACAGTACTTAGAGTAGTGATTTGCTTTATTATACTAACGGATCTTACTGAGTTTTCTGTTGAAGTTTTGTGTGGATGAAGTGTTCGATGATCGAGAAGGTCTCGATGTGAGAAGAAGGAAGGGAGGCAAGAGCTCAAGCTTGGGGATGCCCGAGGCATCCCAAGTAAATATTCAAGGAGACTCAAGCGTCTAAGCTTGGGGATGCCTTGGAAGGCATCCCCTCTTTCTTCAACAAGAATCGGTATGTTTTCGGATTCGTTTCGTTCATGCGATATGTGCAATCTTGGAGTGTCTTTTGCATTTAGTTTTCATTTTTCTTTTATGCACCATGATGGTATGAGTTAGTCCTTGGTTGATTTATAGAATGCTCTTTGCACTTCACTTATATCTTTTGAGTATGTCTTTATAGAATGCTTCATGTGCTTCACTTATATCATTTGAAGTTTGGATTGCATGTTTCTCTTTACATAGAAAACCGCCATTTGTAGAATGATCTTTTGATTCACTTATATTTGTTAGAGCATGGGCATATCTTTTGTAGAAATAATTAAACTCTCTTGCTTCACTTATATCTATTTACAGAGATGACATGAATTGGTCATTCAAATGGTTAGTCATAAAATCCTACATAAAACTTGTAGATCACTGAATATGGTATGTTTGATTCCTTGCAATAGTTTTGCGATATAAAGATGGTGATATTAGAGTCATGCTAGTGGTTAGTTGTGGATTGTAGAAATACTTGTGTTGAAGTTTTTGATTCCCGTAGCAGGCACGTACGGTGAACCGTCATGTAACGAAGTCGGAGCATGATTTATTTATTGATTGTCTTCCTTATGAGTTGCGGTCGGGGACGAGCGATGGTCTTTTCCTACCAATCTATCCCCCTAGGAGCATGCGTGTAGTACTTTGTTTCGATGACTAATAGATTTTTGCAATAAGTATGTGTGTTCTTTATGACTAATGTTGAGTCCATGGATTATACGCACTCTCACCCTTCCACCATTGCTAGCCTCTCTAGTACCGCGCAACTTTCGCCGGTACCATAAACCCACCATATACCTTCCTCAAAACAGCCACCATACCTACCTATCATGGCATTTCCATAGCCATTCCGAGATATATTGCCATGCAACTTCCATTATCATCATATACATGACTTGAACATTCATTGTCTTATTGCTTTGCATGATCGTAAGATAGCTAGCATGAAGTTTTCATGGCTTGTCCGTTTTTTGATGTCGTTGCTACGCTAGATCATTGCACATCACGGTACACCGCCGGAGGCATTCATATAGAGTCATATCTTTGTTCTAGTATCGAGTTGTAATATTGAGTTGTAAGTAAATAAAAGTGTGATGATCATCATCATTAGAGCATTGCCCCAGTGAGGAAAGGATGATGGAGACTATGATTCCCCCACACGTCGGGATGAGACTCCGGACGAAAAAAAGAGAAAGGCCAAAAAAAGAAAAGAGAAGGCCCAAAAAAGATAAAATAAAAAAATGATGAGAGAAAAAGAGAGAAGGGGCAATGTTACTATCCTTTTACCACACTTGTGCTTCAGAGTAGCACCATGTTCTTCATATAGAGAGTCTCTTGAGTTATCACTTCCATATACTAGTGGAATTTTCATTATAGAACTTGGCTGGTATATTCCGATGATGGGCTTCCTCAAACGCCCGAGGTCTTCATGAGCAAGCAAGTTGGATGCACACCCACTTAGTTTCAGTCTGAGCTTTCATACACTTATAGCTCTAGTGCATCCGTTGCATGGCAATCCCTACTCACTCACATTGATATCTATTGATGGGCATCTCCATAGCCCGTTGATGCGCCTAGTTGATGTGAGACTATCTTCTCCTTTTTGTCTTCTCCACAACCACCATTCTATTCCACCTATAGTGCTATGTCCATGGCTCACGCTCATGTATTGCGTGGAAGTTGAAAAGGTTTGAGAACGTCAAAAGTATGAAACAATTGCTTGGCTTGTCATCGGGGTTGTGCATGATGTGAATATTTTGTGTGGTGAAGATGGAGCATAGCCAGACTATATGATTTTGTAGGGATAACTTTCTTTGGCCATGTTATTTTGAAAAGACATGATTGCTTTATTAGTAGGCTTAAAGTATTATTGTTTTTATGTCAAATGATAGACTATTGCTTTGAATCACTCGTGTCTTAATATTCATGCCATGATTAGATATGTGATCAAGATTATGCTAGGTAGCATTCCACATCAAAAATTATCTTTTTTATCATTTACCTACGAGAGGACGAGCAGGAATTAAGATTGGGGATGCTAATACGTCTCCATCGTATCTATAGTTTTTGATTGTTCCATGCCAATACTCTACAACTTTCATATCCTTTTGGCAACTTTTTATACTATTTTGGGACTAACATATGGATCCAGTGCCCAGTGCAAGTTCCTGTGTGTTGCATGTTTTTTGTTTCGCAGAATATCCATAAGAAACAGAGTCCAAATGGGATAAAAACTGACGGAGATTTTTTTGGAATATGTATGATTTTTGGGAACAAAAATCCATACGAGACGGTGCCCGAGGGGGCCACGAGGTAGGGGGCGCGCCCCTGACCCTCGTGTCCACCCTGTAAGGCAGTTTATTCCCTTATTTCACCGCAATAAAGCTAATATCCGGATAGAGATCATGTTAAAATTTCAGCCCAATCAGAGTTACGATCTCCGAGAATATAAGAAACGGTGAAAGGGTAGAATCTGAGAACGCAGAAACAGAGAGAGACAGAGAGACAGATCCAATCTTGGAGGGGCTCTCACCCCTCCCACGCCATGGAGGCCATGTACCAGAGGGGAAACCCTTCTCCCATCTAGGGAGGAAGTCAAGGAAGAAGCAGAAGGAGGGGGGCTCTCTCCCCCTCGCTTCCGGTGGCGCCAGAGTGCCACCGGGGGCCTTCATCATCACCGCAATCTTCACCAACAACTTCACCGCCATCATCACCAACTCTTCCCCCTCTATGTAGCGGTGTAACCTCTCCCTTACCCGCTGTAATCTCTACTTAAACATGGTGCTCAACGCTATATATTATTTCCCAATGATGTATGGCTATCCTATGATGTTTGGGTAGATCCGTTTTGTCCTATGGGTTATTTCATGATCATGATTGGTTTGAGTTGCATGTTTTATTATTGGTGACATCCTAAGGTGCTCTCTCTGTCGCGCAAGCGTGAGGGATTACCACTGTAGGGTGTTGCAATATGTTTATGATTCGCTTATAGTGGGTTGCGTGAGTGACTGAAACAAAAACCTGAGTAAGGGGGTTGTTGCGTATGGGATAAAGAGGACTTGATGCTTTAATGCTATGGTTGGGTTTTACCTTAATGATCTTTAGTAGTTGCGTATGCTTGCTATTGTTCCAATCATAAGTGCATATGATCCAAGTAGAGAAAGTATGTTATCTTATGCCTCTCCCTCATATAAAATTGCAATAATGATTACCGGTCTTGTTATCGATTGCCTAGGGACAAATAACTTTCTCTTGACAACAAGCTCTCTACTAAAACTAATTTAGTTGTGTCTTTACCTAAACAGCCCCTACTTTTTATTTATGTAATCTTTATTATCTTGCAAACCTATCCAACAACACCTACAAAGTACTTCTAGTTTCATACTTGTTTCTGGTATAGCGAACGTCAAGTGTGCGTAGAGTTGTATCGGTGGTCGATAGAACTTGAGGGAATATTTTTTCTACCTTAGCTCCTCGTTGGGTTTGACACTCTTACTTGTCGAAAGAGGCTAAAATTGATCCCCTATACTTGTGGGTTATCAGGGGGGCGCGCCCCCACCCTCGTGGCTAGGGTGTGGGCCCCTGGTCTTGATCTTTTGCCAGTATTTTTTATTATTTCCAAAAATATTCTTCGTGAAGTTTCAGGTCATTCCGAGAACTTTTGTTTCTGCACATAAATAACACCATGGCAATTCTGCTGAAAACAACGCCAATCGGGGTTAGTTCCATTCAAATCATGCAAGTTAGAGTCCAAAACAAGGGCAAAAGTGTTTGGAAAAGTAGATACGATGGAGACGTATCAACTCCCCCAAGCTTAAACCTTTGGTTTTCCTCAAGCAATTCAGTTGACAAACTGAAAGTGATAAAGAAAAGCTTTTACAAACTCTGTTTGCTCTTGTTGTTGTAAATATGTAAAGCCAGCATTCAAGTTTTCAGCAAATATTATAGACTAACCATATTCACAATAACGCTTAGGTCTCATGTTTACTCATATCAATGGATAATCAACTAGCGAGCAATAATAATAAATCTCGGGTGACAACACTTTCTCAAAACAATCATAATATGATATAACAAGATGGTATCTCGCTAGCCCTTTTTGAGAGCGCCAAACATAAATGCAGAGCACGTTTAAAGATCAAGGACTGACTAAACATTGTAATTCATGGTAAAAGAGATCCAATCAAGTCATACTCGATGTAAACTAATCAGTAATGAATGCAAATGACAGAGGTGCTCTCCAGCGGGTGCTTTTTGATAAGAGGAGGATGACTCAACATAAAAGTAAATAGATAGGCCCTTCGCAGAGGGAAGCAAGGATTTGTAGAGGTGCCAGAGCTCGGTTTTGAAATAGAGATGAATAATATTTTGAGCGGTATACTTTCATTGTCAATATAACAACCAAGAGATGGCGATATCTTCCATGCTACACACATTATAGGCGGTTCCCAAACAGAATGGTAAAGTTTATACTCCCCCTCCACCAACAAGCATCAATCCATGGCTTGCTCGAAATAACAAGTGCCTCCAACTAACAAGAGTCCCAGGGGGAGTTTTGTTTGCAATTATTTTGATTTGATTTGCATAAAGCATGGGACTGGGCATCCCGGTGACCAGCCATTTTCTCGTGTGTGAGGAGCGGAGTCCACTCCTCTAGAGAATAACCCGCCTAACATGGAAGATACGGACATCCCTAGTTGATACATGAGCTATTCGAGCATACAAAACAGGATATTTATTTGAAGGTTTAGAGTTTGGCACATACAAATTTACTTGGAACGGCAGGTAGATATCGCATATAGGAAGGTATAGTGGACTCGTATGGCATAACTTTGGGGTTTATGGAGTTGGATGCACAAGCAGTATTCCCGCTTGGTACAAGTGAAGGCTAGCAAAAGACTGGGAAGCGACCAACTAGAGAGCGACAACATCCATGAACATGCATTAAAGTTAATGAACATTGAGTGCAAGCATGAGTAGGATATAATCCACCATGAACATAAATATCGTGAAGGCTATGTTGATTTTGTTTCAACTACATGCGTGAACATGTGCCAAGTCAAGTCACTTAAATCATTCAGAGGAGGATACCACCCTATCATACCACATGACAACCATTTTAATAGCATGTTGGCATGCAAGGTAAACCATTATAAGCCCCTAGCTAATTAAGCATGGCATAAGGAACTATGATCTCTAATTGTCATCGCAAACAATTTGTATTTAAGCTCCCCTTCCCTATTCTTTATAATAAAATCATGCGCTACCATACTCTTATAATCTGAATAAATAGTAGGCAACAATTTTTCTTCTTTTATAGTGCCTAATAGGTATGTTATAGTATGCGGCAAGGCGTGAAGCATAGATACCTCCAAAGATGGTGCCCTTTGTACGGTTCAGACTTAACCGTTTAGCAATAATACCGCCCATACTAACAGAGTTGTCATGGAATAAACCATGAAAAAATAAAAATATCAGGAACACTAAGGTTTCCACAGTTTCCGCGACCAATTAAGCAAAGACTAGAAAATATTGCATCAGAAACAGGAAAATGTATGCTAGTGATTCTTGCATCAGAAACTTTCCTAGTTTCCCCTACAGTGATAGTGTCAATAAACCCGTCCACATCTCTATGATGTGGTTCCTCTAAGCTACCCTCGAAAGGTATTTTGCAAACCCTGCAAAATTCATATAGTGACATCTTCTTAACCACATCATATAAATGAAACTCTACTGAAGGAGGTGATTCCCTAGGATAATAGTAGAAGTTTTGCACAAAAGTATTGTTGAGTAAGAGATACTGTTCGTGTTGGTCGCGAAGGAAGTCGGTGAGGCCTGCATTCTTAGCCAATTCATAAAAATCATCATAAATCTCGGCTGCTCTCAAGAAATCATCGGAAGGCCATTCACACGGCCGAACCTCCGTGGTGTGAGGCAGGTTATACTTGGGCCTCTCTGCTTCTTCATTTACCTTTTCCTTCGAGCTTCGGCTCGATGAGCCCCTCAAAAATCTCTTCATTATTTTCAAGGAACAATCCCCCAAAGCAGTTTTGTGAGAGGTGCTTTGAGCAAGGAGATCGAAAATCGCAGCAAAAGGGGCTAGAACTCGTGCTTGAGCTAGATAATGGTGTTTGTGGGAGGAAGAAGGAGTGTGTGGGTGCATGAATAAGTGGAGGAGGGCCACCATGGGCCCACGAGGCAGGGGCGCGCCCAGGGGGGTAGGGCACGCACTTCACCCTCGTGGCATGGTGGATGCCCCCTTGCTGTGTTCTCAGTGCCAAATATTCTCAAATATTCCAGAAAATATCATATTTAAATTTTAGGTCATTTGGAGAACTTTTATTTTCATGGTATTTTTATATTGCACAGATAATTCACATAATAGACAGAAAATACTATTTTTGCTTTATTTAATATAAATAACAGAAAGTAAAAAGAGGGTATAGAGAGTTGTGTCTTCTAAATTCATCCATCTCATGCTCATCAAAAGGAATCCACTAACAAGGTTGATCAAGTCTTGTTAACAAACTCATTCCGAGTAACATGGAACCAGAGAATTTTCGAATAACACTAGGTTAGCTCAACGGGGATATGCACATCCCCAACAACAAGAATATCATATTTCTTCTTGACAGTAGGAAGAGGAAATTCAAAACCTCCAAAAATAATCGATGGAAGTTTTCCAATAGAATTTATACTATGAAATTGACGTTGTTTCCTCGGGAAGTGTACTGTATGCTCATTACCATTAACATGAAAAGTGACATTGCCCTTGTTTCAATCAATAACAGCCCCTGCAGTATTCAAAAAGGGTCTTCCAAGAATAATAGATATACTATCATCCTCAGGAATATCGAGAATAATAAAGTCTGTTAAAATAGTAACGTTTGCAACTACAACAGACACATCCTCACAAATACCAACAGGTATAGCAATTAATTTATCGGCCATTTGCAAAGATATTTCAGTAGGTGTCAACTTATTCAAATCAAGTCTACGATATAAAGATAGAGGCATAACACTAACACCGGCTCCAATATCACATAAAGAAGTTTTAACATAGTTTCTTTAATGGAGCATGGTATAGTTGGTACTCCGGGATCTCCTAGTTTCTTAGGTATTCCACCTTTAAAAGTATAATTAGCAAGCATGGTGGAAATTTCAGCTTCCGGTATCTTTCTTTTATTAGTAACAATTTCTTTCATGTACTTAGCATAATGATTCATTTTGAGCATATCAGTTAATCGCATACGCAAAAATATAGGTCTAATCATTTCAGCAAAGCGCTCAAAATCCTCATCATCTTTTTTCTTGGATGGTTTGGGAGGAAAAGGCATGGGTTTTTGAACCCATGGTTCTCTTTCTTTACCATGTTTCCTAGCAACAAAGTCTCTCTTATTATAACATTGATTCTTTGGTTGTGGGATATCAAGATCAACAACAGGTTCAATTTCTATATCATTATCATTGCTAGGTTGAGCATCATCATGAACATTATCATTAACATTATCACTAGTTTCAGGTTCATTACCAAATTGTGTTTCAGCATCAGAAATAGAAATATCATTTGGATTCTCAGGTGTTTCAGCAATAGGTTCACTAGAAGCATGCAAAGTCCTATCATTTTTCTTTTTCTTCTTTTTAGAAGGACTAGGTGCATCTATATTATTTCTCTGAGAATCTTGCTCAATTCTCTAAGGATGGCCTTCAGGATACAAAGGTTCCTGAGTCATTTTACCAGTTCTAGTAGCCACTCTAACAGCATAGTCCTTATTCTTGCTATTCAATTCATTGAGAAAATCATTTTGAGCTTTAAGTACTTGTTCTACTTGAGTGGTAACCATAGAAGCATGTTTACTAATAAGTTTAAGTTCACCTTGGACATTAGCCATATAATCACCCAAGTGTTCAAGCATATCAGTGCTGCGTTTTAATTCTCTACCAAAATAAGCATTGAAGTCTTCTTGCTTAACCATAAATTTATCAAACTCATCTAAGCATGGGCTAGCAAACTTGGTGAATGGGACTTCAGCTTTATCATATCTATAGAGAGAATTGACCTTTACTACATGTGTCGGGTTATAAAGTCCATGTGTTTCTCCAATAGGCGGTAAATTAAGACCATGTATTTCTTCAATAGGAGGTAAATTCTTAACATCTTCAGCTTTAATACCCTTTTCTTTCATGGATTTCTTTGCCTCTTGCATATCTTCAGGACTGAGAAATAGAACACCCATTTTCTTCAGAGTTGGTTTAGGAATAGGCTCAGGAGTTGGCTTAGGAAGTGTCCAATTATTTTCATTTGTCAACAAATTATTCAATAGAATTTTAGCTTCATCCGGTGTTCTTTCCCTGAAAACAGAACTAGCACAACTATCCAGGTAATCTGTGGAAGCATCGTTTAGTTCATTATAAAAGATATCAAGTATTTCATTTTTCTTAAGAGGATGATCAGGCAAAGCAGTAAGTAATTGGAGAAGCCTCCGACAAGCTTGTGGGAGACTCTCCTCTTCAATTTGCACAAAATTATATATATCCCTTAAGGCAGCTTGTTTCTTATGAGCAGGGAAATATTTAGCAGAGAAGTAATAAATCATATCATGGGGACTACGCACACAACCAGGATCAAGAGAATTAAACCATGTATTAGCATCACCCTTTAATGAGAACGGAAAAACTTTAAGGATAAAGAATAGCGAGTTTTCTCATCATTAGTGAAGAGGGTGGCTATGTCATTTAATTTAGTAAGATGCGCCACAACAGTTTTAGATTCATAGGCATAAAAGGATCAGATTCAACCAAAGTAATTAACTCAGGATCGACAGAGAATCATAGTCCTTATCAGAATACAGATAGGTGAAGTAGCAAAGCAGGGTCATATTTCATTCTAGTATTCAAAGACTTTTCTTTCAGCTTAGCTAACAGTTTCTAAGACCATAGCTATCATTGCAAGCTAAAAGTCTCTAGCAGTTTCTTCATCCATAACATAACCCTCAGGCACAACATGTAGTTCATATCTAGGGGAGAATCTTCATCATCACTTCCATCAATATTATCAGTTTCAATAATTTCATTCTCTTTAACCCTAGCAAGTTGTTCATCAAGAATTCCACCTAATGGCACAGTATTATCAAGCATAGAAGTAGTTTCATCATAAGTATCATGCATAGCAGAAGTGGCATCATCAATAATATGCGATATATAAGAGTTAATAGCAGAAGCAGGTTTAGGTGTCGCAAGCTTACTCAAAACAGAAGGTGAATCAAGTGCAGAGCTAGATGGCAGCTCCTTACCTCCCCTCGTAGTTGAGGGATAAATCTTGGTTCTTGGATCTTTCAAGTTCTTCATAATGATAAGCAGATATAAATCCCAAGTGACTCAAAGAATAGAGCTATGCTCCCCCGCAACGGCGCCAGAAAATAGTCTTGACTCATGATAACCCACAATTATAGGGGATCACAACAGTTATCGAGGGTAGAGTATTCAACCCAAATTTATTGATTCGACACAAGGGGAGCCAAAGAATATTCTCAAGTATTAGCAGCTGAGTTGTCAATTCAACCACACCTGGAAACTTAATATCTGCAGCAAGGTATTTAGTAGCAAAGTAATATGATAGTAGTGGTAATGGTAGCAAAAGGTAACGGTAGTAAACGTAATGTTTTTGGTATTTTGTAGAGATTGTAACAATAGCAACGGAAAAGTAAATAGCGAAGAACAATATATGGAAAGCTCGTAGGCAATGGATTGGCGATAGAGAATTATGCCGGATGTGGTTCATCATGTGACAATCATAACCTAGTGTGACACGGAACTAGCTCCAATTCATCAATGTAATGTAGGCATGTATTCCAAATATAGTCATACGTGCTTATGGAAAAGAACTTGCATGACATCTTTTGTCCTACCCTCCCGTGGCAGTAGGGTCCTAGCGGAAACTAAGGGATATTAAGGCCTCCTTTTAATAGAGTATCGCACCAAAGGATTAACACATAGTGAATACATGAACTCCTCAAACTACGATCATCACCGGAAGTGGTCCCGATTATTGTCACTTCGGGGTTGCTGGATCATAACACATAGTAGGTGACTATAGACTTGTAAGATAGGATCAAAAACTCTCATATATTCATAAAACATAATAGGTCCAGATCTGAAATCATGGCACTCGGGCCCTAGTGACAAGCATTAAGCATAGCAAAGTCATAGCAACATCAATCTCAGAACATAGTGGATACTAGGGATCAAACCCTAACAAAACTAACTCGATTACATGATAAATGTCATCCAACCCATCATCGTCCAGCAAGCCTACGATGGAATTACTCACGCATGGCGGTGATCATCATGAAATTGGTGATGGAGGATGGTTGATGATGATGACAACGACGGATTCCGCTCTCCGGAGCCCCGAACGGGTTCCAAATCAGCCCTCCCGAGAGAGTTTAGGGCTTGGCGGCGGCTCCGTATCGTAAAACGCAATGAATCTTTCTCCCTGATTTTTCTCTCTCCGAACACGAATATATAGAGTTGGAGTTGAGGTCAGAGGAGCTCCAGGGGGGGACCCACGAGGTAGGGGGGCGCGCCCCCACCCTCATGGCTAGGGTGTAGGCCCCCTGGTCTTGATCTTTGTGAGTATTTTTTATTATTTCCAAAAATAGTCTCCGTGAAGTTTCGGGTCATTCCGAGAAATTTTGTTTCTGCACATAAATAACACCATGGCAATTCTGCTAAAAACAGCGTCAGTCCGGGTTAGTTCCATTCAAATCATGCAAGTTAGAGTCCAAAACAAGGGCAAAAGTGTTTGTAAAAGTAGATACGACGGAGACGTATCATGGGGAACTTATCTTTTTTCAATCTAAAATATGTATGCACTTGCCAAACTTTAGTTCAAATTATGTAATCTCTTTTATCCATGTTTGTGTTCTGTAAGGTCTGTACTTGTTGATCAGCATATTGATGAAAAAGATAAACCTTGCCGGGCACTTGTGCATGTAAGATATCCATGCAGAGGAGAAATGCCTCTATACACTCGAGTAAACAAGTTTTCCCCGGCAGGCTATCCTATCGGTACCCTCAGTTTGCTGCTATGGCGCTAGGCCTGCCGGGCAGAAACCGTAAAGAGGGACCAACCCCCATGAAACCTTCTCGCCAAAGGCCACTACAACCACCCCAACTGAAGCAATGTTCGAGTAAAGGGATGGGAGCACCTAAGTTTCAAAAGTGGCGAGCTTTTCTTATGCACACATTTTTTCTTACAGAACACGTATGGATGAGAGAGAGAACTTATCTATTTGGGCTTGCCAGAGATTGCAATGTAGGCTTGTCTTCTCTTCTCCTCTTTGGGACTGAATCCACAGTAGGAGCCTGCAGTTTGGTGCGGATGAAAATGGTGCTTCATGTGATCTTATCTACATGAACATGATATGCTCTTGGTATGCTTATGCATGCATGCAATTTGTCGGGGGGGGGGGGCACTTCATTTATTTTTATGTTGCTCAGAGTCTATGCCTGGCTTTATATAGTGGGTTACATGCAACAGAGGCAAGGTCTCACTACAAAAAAATACACTTCCGTGATGATACGTGTTTGTCACAGTAGGTCGCTTTTTTGTCATGCATGTACATCCATGACAAATTTATGACAGAATCAACATAGTCATACCTGTGCCGTCGTAGAAGTTTTCCATGACATTACCAAAATTATCATCACGGAAGTGTCCACTTCCATGACAATAAATCACGCGTCACAGAAGTGCTTTCGTCAAGGTTGACCGACACGTGGCATCCACCGTAACGGAACGCTGTTAAGCTATCTGGTCGGGTTTTGGATCCGATAACCCGTTAACAGCCACGACCAATGGGGATTTTCCACGTGTAAAATCATCATTGGCTGGAGGAGACACGTGTCAACTCATCCAATGGGCGAGACACGCCTATGATATGTTGACACGTGGCCCTGCCCATCAAGTTTAAATGGGCCGGCCCAACTGAAGGCCCACAAGATTTTGCGGACCATAATGGGCCAACCCAGCTAAAGGCCCACGAGATTTTGCGGACCATAATGGGCTGGCCCAGGTAAAGGCCCATAAGATTTTGCAGGCCATAATGGGCCGGCCCAGGTAAAGGCCCATAAGATTTTTGTGTGCCGTAATGGGCCGGCCCAGGTAAAGGCCCACAAGATTCTTGCGGATCATAATGGGCCGGCCCAGCTAAAGGCCCACGAGATTTCGCCGACATTAATGGGCCGGCCCAGCTGTAGGCCCACAAGATTTTGAGTACCCTAGTAGGCCGGCCCATTAACTGCCTGCCATGTTTTGGGCCAAATGCCGGCCCATATTTGATCCGGTCCATTAATGGCCTGCCACGCTCCGGGCCTAATAGTGGCCCATATGAGATCCGGCCCGTTAAAGGCCTACCACGTTCTGGGCCAAATTACGGCCCAGATCAGGTCCGGCCCTTTAAGACGCTTTGGGCTCAAATATGGCCCATATCAGATTCGGCCCGTCAACTGGACACTATGCTTTTGGGCCCACTTGCTAAAGGCCCACTTAGTAATTCGGCCTGATATTAGTTTTGGCCTGTTAAGGGCCCGTTTAACATTTCGGCCCTATATTAATTTCAGCCTGTTAAAAGCCCGTCATATAGTTGGGCCTAACTACGGCCCGGTTTGCATCCGGCCTGCTCGCAGCCGATATCTGATTGGGCCAAACAAGGACCGAGACAATTTTTCGGCCTGTTAAAAGCCCGTGATTTGATTCGCACAATCATGGGCCGGGGTTCATTTCGGGCTGCTGCCGGCCCGTGAGCTGATCGGCACGTTTCAGGCCCAACCTACATCGTGATTGCATGACGGCCCGATTATGTACCGTAATTTTACGGTTTGGCCGGTTTACTGCGAAGACAGGATATATATACAGTAAAATAACTGCAGCATCGTGAATAAGAAAAAACCTAGACTATACAATAAAGAAATTACGGCATATTACATCCACTGGGCATCAAAGTTCGCCACTATGATAATAAAGCACAAGCAGACAGCAGATTACATACACTGGGCATCAAAGATCGCCACCAGTGCAAATAAACACGCCGACAAAATAATATACAAAACCGACAGCACTTCAATAGAGTTCAAGAAAGGTTAGCCCTGCTGGGGAGCTGCAGGGCAAGCAGCTGAGCAAGATGATGAGACTGCGCTTGTTCAACACTTGTATCTTCCTCACTCTGAAAGATAAACAAGCAGACAGATGACAGGTTTTGCACATAAAAGTATCAGTGCTGACAATTCATCACATTTCTTACTGACGAATAAAGTGACACAGTTTAAATGACATTGTGAAGGAGTTGGCAGCTTCACGACACCACTGGATTACAGATCAAGAACTCATAAGTATCAATGGTTAGTGTGCTGTCAATTTATACCATTTCAGATTGGCAAACAAAGAGACGGTTTAAATAATAGTAGAATGATATGACATTGTTCATAGTTAAGACATTGCAGAATATGACATTGTGCTGTAGTGGGTAGGTTCACCACACCACTGGATTACAGATGAAGAACAGAAGCATACATGCAGTGCAAAAGAAGATCACTTGCTCTGTATAGTTTAATTTACATGGTATGAAGAAGGAACTTGGTTGTACAACTGAAAACTTAAATTGAGAAAGGACGAACTTTTGTTTATGAACTACATATAATAAACTTTAAACAAGCAATTTGATGCAAACACCAAAAATAAACAGCTGTTGCAGTCATGCCTAACCAAATATATACAACAAAGTTTGAAGGCTTGAGATGGACAAACTTACATTATTGGTGAAGACAGGCTCTATAAAGGCCTTGTCCATGCTGATGGGGGGGGCAATTCAAGAAGTTTACCACAGAATCTTCTTCAAAAGCATTGCCTTTATTCTACATTTTGTTAAGAGTAAATATAGATGTGATAATATACGAAAAAATGGAGAATATTTAAGATAAGATGAAGAGTGATGCTACATAACCAAGTAGCTATAAATGTAAGTGCAGCGATACAGGAAAAAGGTACAGCCAAGAGCAATGCACAGCTAAACTTCTTCAGTACCAACCTTATGGTAAGAGTAAATATAGATCTGATGTGTAGAAAATGGAGGGCAAAGGAAAATAAGCTGCAGAGTGATGGTACATGAACAACTACCTGTCATTATAAGTACACTGATAAAGGACAGCATGTACTTACAAGAGCAATGCAGAGCTAAAAAAACATTGGCATTGGATATATTCTACACTAATGTAACCATTCATACAGATCAGATAATTTGGAGCGAACAATTGATAAGCAAGCTATCATGCATACTGCTGTCACATAATGAACCAGGTATGTATGCAAGTACAGTGATACAGGACAACAGGTACTAACAAGAGCAAAGCAGCGGGCAGCATATTTGCGATATCCTGTCGTTCTTGTCAAACCGGAGTTCTTCTTCGAGCAGATTTCCTGCAAAAAAGATCCGTAAGGCACATGCGGAAAAGTAGAAGTTCAAATTGTCATGTGATTTCATAGACAGTACCTCATCCTGGGAACGAGACCAGTGCATAACAAGGTTTTTCCATTCAATGTCTTCTAAATTTAGCACAGGAGACTTCACCGGAAATTCGTTTATAGACTTGCCATCAAAGTGTGATTTCCTCAGGTAACACCGATACTGCTGCAATGCTTCCTTGAAAAGCACAAGCAAGCTTTGCTCGTCATGACTATCCAGATTGACCCTCGCCTAGTTACAACAATGTAATGTAAATCATTGATGTGTTCAATCAGCAGAAAACAGGAAAATAATAACCATGAATAATAGCACTTACACGTAAGTTGGACAGGAAGATGTGAAAATGGTGTTTGTCTTCACAATAATCTTCCCATGATGGGAATATATGCACGTAGTCCCTAACAACATTGAAAGCATTGTCTTTTAAACTGGGAATAAATGGAATGGGGTTCCAATCTGCAGGAATTGGCCGTCTCTGCAGTTGGGATAGGTCTTCGGCCGGTGGACTTGCTGTACTTTTTGCTGGAGTGGGATTTTTCTGTGGTACAGCTGGTGCTATGGCAAATGAAATCGGTATACCTTTTGCTGGAGTGCAGGTCCT
This sequence comes from Triticum aestivum, assembly GCF_018294505.1. Taxonomy (NCBI): domain Eukaryota; kingdom Viridiplantae; phylum Streptophyta; class Magnoliopsida; order Poales; family Poaceae; genus Triticum; species Triticum aestivum. The sequence goes on along the minus strand of NC_057797.1, from coordinate 372,345,849 downwards.
GTGTGGTGGGGCTAGTGGTGTGGCCAGTGAAGTATGGGTACAGTCTGCTGGAGTCGGTCCTACGTTTTGTGTCACTGGTTGTACAACCAATATAAGTGGGGTGCTGTCTGATTTCTCCGGCACCACCACGTTTTTCAAGGACTTTGCTGGTGCTCCTTCAGGTTCGGCAATCACCCTCTTCCTTTTTGATGTCTGATGCACCAGAACAACATTTGAGTGGAAAAACATGGTACGATGACAGATGGAATATGTATTGATAATGGATGGGCATGGCATCTCGACATATATGATGAGTAAACTAAGCAGATGGCGGTGCAACAAAGTAGAAGAAATGCAAGACAACATATGCAAGATACGCGCAATCAATAAAACCTTGCCAAATTAGAACAGGCACCTTGATGGGTGAACAGGACAGGCCATCTGCCTTTGACTCCTCGAGGTTAGAATAGTCATTAGGATGATATTCTGAACAAGAATCAACAGGTGGGGAGCGTACGAGTTTCATTGCTTCCAGAATGGCACTCAATGCCTTGGTGCCAATTTTGTAAGTCATTGCAGTGTTCCACAATATTCTTCTGATGCGCGGATTCTGATATTCACTGTAATTGCGTATGATATCTGAGAACCATGAAAACATAAATAGTTGTGAGATTATCTTTGTAATGCAGATGATATTCTAATATAGGGGCGCCCCTGTAAACACTTGTGTGCTATCATTGGATTTTGATGAGAGAGCTCATGTGTGCTGTAATATGGTGCGTGCATTTATATAATCTGGCACAAGTACACAAAAAAATAGGCTCCAGAAGTAAGGATAACTGGCAGATGATAGGTTCATAATATACTGTATAGAGAGTTTATTGCCAAACCATGATAAAAAGAGCACACAGCAACTAGGCAGATCATAGTGTACATAACAGGGGTACACCATAACCAGGATATATAAATCGGGAAAGTGGAACTGGCTTGAAATTACGGTGTTGTATTGCCGCTAGTAATTGAAAGCCTATCGATCACGTATAGGCCAGCTCTATCAGCTGTTAGACTGCAGATGTCCCTGCTCTCCTTCCTGACAAGGAACATACTGTGCTTCCCATACGGAACACCGCACGGGCCGCCAGCCAAACCACCGGCCCCACCGCCTGTGTTCCTCCGCCACCCCCACCCCCACCCCGCCCCCACCCGTGTCAAGTTTTCTTCGTTCGACGAGGCCCCACCACCGCCCCCACAACCACCGTCCCCACCCGAGCCCCTTCGATCGCACCGGCGAACTCTGGCGAGCTCTGAAAAATCGACTGACCCAATTTTGAAATTTAGTCTACTGTGATTTAACTAGTGTGGAATATATAAGGGGAAAACCATGAGCATTGCGAGTATGGTGTTGAGCATGCCATGGCGGATCTGAAGGTGCAAACCGGATAAAGGCAACTTCGCAACCAAGACAAGAAATCGGAGTAAAGCAGTGGCGATCTATTTTCTTGCTGCGATAAATAAGTTGAGCAGATACGAAAGAGTACCGCCTCTGGTGCGGCGCCGTGTACGCATCTGCTGAGAATTTGACGGTGCTGCGGTAGCGATGGCTGTCGACGGCGTGGAAGCAGATCTAGGAGGGTAGACGGTGGCGGCGGGGCGCGGTGGACGAGACGGTCGTAGGAGCGGCGCCGGCAAGGTGGACGACGGCGGGGATGAAGCGAGAGGACGGGATGCAAGGATCCCGGTCCGAAGCCGTGGATGAGAGAGGTCGATCTCTTGTAATGGACGGTGGCGTCGGGGTATCAGCTCCGGCATGGTGGAGGAGGACGGCGGTGGATGGGGTGGCGGACGGCGGCGGCGGACGGAGGAGGGTGGGGTGGAGAGGGTGTTTTGGCGCCCATGGAGTACGAATGGGGAAAAGGGAGGTAGAGAGGAAGGGGGGAACCATGTATTCAGGGCGCGCTTGTCTCAAATGCGAGGAAATTTACAAACTTAGCCCCCGTTTCAAATTTCTACTACATCACAGCAACACTAGTCGGTTGGGGATAGGACGGTAATCTCGCATACACCGAATATTTGCCGACGAGAGTTTGTTTTTGGCGCCCACCGTGTATGAATATGAATCGGGGAGGGAGTCGATTTCGGCCGAGGACACACTGTGTTTTGGCGCCCACCGTGTATGAATCCGGGTGAGAGGCGGTTACGTCACGTTTGGGTGAAATTACAAACCTACCCCTATCGAAACCTATAGAAATCCAGCATATAGGCTTTGCGTGGCAGGGATAGGCAGTAGTGATTTCCATCTCGCAGATTTTGGTTTCGGGCGGTTACTGCGACTTTCCCCGCTTCGTTCAAATTTTGCAGAGTGCACGTTTACCGTGCCAACTCAATTCGAATCCCGTTTGTATTCTTTTTTTTCGGGCGGGATCCATTTTCAATTGGAATTACATTCTATATACATCATTTTTTATATATACTTTCAAAAGCACAACAAAGAATTCTGCTCCTTTATATGTATAATATGATTTACAAATACAACGATCTCGAAATCTTAAGGTTGAATTCGAAAAAATTTAACCTAATTATGTTCTACTAAAATGTATGGATCAGTAATATCTACATATTAAATAACATAGATGTGCGTGAATTCATATGAGTATGCATGTTTGATAGATCAATTTTGGTTCGAGTATGGATTACATGTATCATCATCTCGAATTCAAATATTTGAATCCCTTTTTTGTTCACTCCTTTCACGCCCATCTCTCTCGCATGCATGCTCCTTCAGGTAGCTATCACTCTCTTTTCTCCAGCTCACCCGCACGCTCACTTCATGTTGCTCCTATCCTCGCAAACATGGTCTCTCGAGGTCTCCCTTGAGAAGTGTCACACTCTCCCTATCATTATACATTACACGGTTTTCATTATCTCTCACGTCTCTACTGTTCTCTGGTATCACTCGGTACCTAAGCTTTATTTTTTACCGCAAAACACACAGTCTCCACTCGTCTTTCACTTTGTCTTTCTCTCTATGGGATTCTCTCACACACCCTTTATGTCTCTACATATGACTCATACCACTAAAATTACTCTCTCTATCTCTCCTGTAGACACAACATTTGTTGCGGTCTCCTTTTCGTCTCCATCCCATACTGACATTATTCATTTGTTTATCGATCAGACAACCCCGACTACCGTCTCCTCTCTCTCTCTCTCACAGACACACACAACTCCTACTTCCACTCCCCTTCCCGACTACCGTCTCTCTCACACACACAAAACTCTCACTTTCACACCCCAACTCGTATTTCTCTCACAAACATTTATCGACTAGCTAGCCTCTAGATAGGTTAATACACCCGCACACTCGTGCTTCCACCATCGCATACATGTCTCTCCCCCGCTCCTTGTATCTATGTAGATTTTTCTTCCCTTCTTGAGACACGCCCTCTCGATCGCACACACACACACTATTGCCTCATTTTAAGCTAATACCTATCGCACACACACTCCTTGTGTCTTTGTCACACATGCACTCCGTCCTCCTCCACTCTCCCTCTCTCTCACACACACATGGGCTTTTTGCAACAACTAGGAAGATGCCCATGCGTTGCACGGAACATCAAGATGCATTTGTATGAGTAGTTTATCTTCTGAGGGAAAAGGATGAATGAGGGAAGGCCTTATTTGCAAATGTGGAGAGGGGTGTGGGTATCTTTTTGCAAAATTGCCATAGTTTCCTTCCTATCCGTTAGATATAGATCGGACGGCCTATATTGCAGGATGGCAGGCACACGATCATCACCGACAATGCTTATTATAAGAGCAGGGATAAAAAATAGAGTTGGTGATGATGGTGGGCCTGCCATCCTGCAATGTAGGTCGTCTGATTTATATCTGACGGATAGGAAGGAAAATATGGCAATTTACCCGCACTCTTCACCACAGTTGCAGATAAGGCCTTCCCTCATTCATCCTTTTCTCCCACAAGATCCTGATGTTTCATGCAACGCACGGGCATCTTGCTCGTAAGCGTAGAAATTAGACATATACCACTTCTCGAATCTTGAAACCAACAACATTCCTCCCTTATCTCATCAAAACCGCCAAAGGAATATATTTTGAGTGAAACATAACATATTTTTAGTGATATACGTATTTCAAAGCTAGACTTTTTTTCTATCAAATCGGTGAATATGTATTAATGATTAATCTACTTTGATCGTGTGGCAACGCATTGGCACATTGCTAGTAGTTATTATAATTTTTTGGACACCAGACAAATGGTGGAGTACATATACGAAGAGAAGAGGCGCACGCACGCAGTCGGCCTCTCGCTGTCTCGCACACATGAGTGTTACGTAAAGGCGACGTTAACAAATAAACTCTAAAACCCTAGGGGCACGATTGCTGCATTCACGGGTACCGGGTACGTGGTGGAGCACCTTTGTAGGAATAGTCAGCTCGCGTGATAATTTGATCCGGAGGAGTTGATGGTCGGGACCACAGGTGAATGACTTGGAGCGCGGTGGCTCGCCAGTTGCCACAAATCGAGTAGCCACGTTTAAAATATCGTTTTTTAGCGGGGTTAAGAGTCCCGATTTTCAATGGCGCATTATAAGTAGTAAGTAGTTTTTAGAACTACGTACCTCCTTGGCGTATGGTTGTATGGTTTGTTTTTTTTCGATGGAGGTTGCATGGGTTTATGTTGCGAGATGCTGAACCTGGTAGTTCTAGGGCAAATACTATGGTTTAGATTTAGATGCTGGTTTTCTTTAATGAAAATCGGAAGGGGAAACCCTTCTTCGATTAAAAAAACTACTACCTCCATTATGGTTTACTAGTCCCCATCGTACTTTGGGTCAAAGTTTGTCCACGAACTTTACTTGTAAAATGTGAATGGAAAACAAGATTTTGTTATACCCAAACAAAAAACAACTGGAGGGAGTGATTGCTCTGACACAGACGCGACCTCTCATAGCGCAGGCATTGAACCGGCGCGCCGGCCAAGAGGGCCGCACTCGCTGCAGGCCCGGCTGAGCACGCCTTCTCACCGCGTGCAACCAGCTTAAGACTGCCCTGCCTGCCTTCATTGAATCCGCGTGTGTGCCGGCAACACGTCCTTCCGCGAGCCGATAGGCATTTTAGAACACAAAAAATGACTAAAATATAATTAATTTACGCATGGTCTTGACTTGTTATGCTCGCACTGGTAGCAGGAACTAGTAGAGAATTTTCTTCATTTATAACTCTCCTCACATTTTTTTGGCTTTGAAGTGAAACATGGTTGTGGACATTATGTATGAATGTGCAGATATCTGTGAACATGAGTTTGATGTGGAAGTTGAACTTGGAATGTCGGGCTTGCGCGTGAACTATACCATGTCCAATGCTTCGTCTGTTATTGTTTGGAAAGTAATTGCTGTTATTACATGACCCGAAAAAAACATTTTGTACCACATCAGTAGATGCACAGACATCAAAACAGGCATGCTGACTGGATAAACATTTGAACCTAGCTATTATGAAGGAAATTTTGTATTGACAACAATTTTAGATAGTAGGAGACGCCTAGCCTGCTCTGCCTCTGCTAGCTTATTTCTGGCTTCTTCCATCTCTTCTTTGGCTTGGGTGAAGAGAGCATCTGATTGCTTTTTTCTCTTCTTCAGGAACTCAGCTACATTCTCAAGGGCTGCTGCACGCTTTCTTTCAGCCTTTACTAATGCGACGAGGACACAAACAGCTGACGACTCCACCTGGCTTATGTGTAATCCAGCATCATCTAGGAATTTGCACCTTGTGTCTAATCCAGCATCATTAGGGAACTGGCACCTTGTGTGTAATCCAGCCTCATTTTGGAAACATGATCTCGAGGTTGACCATACTTCCCTCCTCGCAGGAACTGCATCCTGACATGAAGTTACTTCTTTTTTAGATCAATACTCAGAGCAACCTAGATCCATTTAGTAGAAGACAGATAAATAGAACTCGGAGAAGTGAATTCAAAAGGAAAAACTAAAAATAAAAATAGACTACAAGGTGAGAACACCCACTTCCTACATCAAGCTAAAAACGAAAGCATTAGGACGATTAAGACTCTTCTTATTACACATCGAAGAACACCACTCTTAAGAGAAACAGAAACTACAACATATACACATCGAAGAACACGAGGCTACACGAAAGTAATTGAAAGGGTGTTACTTACCAAAGCTCGTTTTACAGGTTCGGTGCAGCTCCTCTTTAACTTGCCATGCTCCTTGAAGATGTCCTGAATATCCCGTGTTTGGTCTTCATTGCTCCTCTGCATGTTCGCACTCGTGGTTTTAAAATCTCAACATGGCAAGAAAAATATACTACTAGTAATACTCGCACATCTTGTGGGCAACATTAAAGCACTCGTCTGTCATGTTAGAGCATCTCAAACAAGATAAACTACTCATACAAATGCATCTTGATGTGTGCAACGCATGGGCATTTTGCTAGTTCTAAAAACCCTTCCATCATTTGCCACACTACTGGTTGCAGATGAAAAACCTACCCAAGCACAATGCGATAGAGGAGCGACGCACAATTACAAGCTGATATTCTGTTGGACAATGGATGCTATAACCAATTACTTTTATGGGAACAATAGCACCCAGGAAATTTGAAGGGTAGGTATGAAACTGCACATGTACTGCTAAGTGATTCAATACACACATTACCAATCGAGGAGGAGAACGATGGTCGCGGCGGCCTTTGTGAGTCAATGGGAGTTAGTTCATTGTCCACCACGGTGGTACTTCTGCGCTTGGCGTCGGCTTCCGGGAAGCATATCCGAGACCATGGAAGACGATGCCGGGGAAGAGGCTCCGTGTACGACGACGATGGTGGACCGGATCTAGTGCGGCGTACGAGGTCGTCGATGAGGCAGATGCGCTGCGGTGGATGAGTGCGCTGATGTAAAGGGGAGGAGCACGAAGGCTGCGATGCCGTGGAGAAGTCTATTTTGCGGTGGGGATAGAAAATGGGGAGTATTCAGTTGTACTACTCTGGGTGTCGAGGTGGGGTTGGCTGGGTAGGGTGAACCTGAGGTTACGAAAACAGCCCCCTACCAAGCGTCATTTGTAGGCCTGTTCCGAAGGCTATGATGGTAACTTCCCACTACTCTAATCAAGGTCGCGGGAGGTTTTCCCGCCGACCTCAAAATTTTGTGACACTGGACTCCCCGTGTGGCGTGTTGAGTGATTCGGCTAAGCAACTAGCGAGTAGTAGTAGTAAACTCTGCATATTAGGTTTGACCGAAGTCAAACTTCCTAAAGTTTGACCAAGTTTATAGAAAAATATAAACATTTACCATAACAAATATGTATGATGTGAAAGTACATTCAATAATGAATCTAATGGTATTTATTTGTTATTGTATATGTTAATATTTTTTGTTATAAGCTTTCTGAGAGTTTATAAAACTTGACTTTGACCAATGCTAATACGCGGACCTAAATAAAAACGGAGGGAGTACACATTTGTTTTCTTAGTTTGTAGTGAACTAATCATTTGTTGAAATTGTGAAATAAATATATTAGGCTATTGACTTCGAATGTAATGGTCTATACGATTCAATAGTTACAATCATTGTCGAATCCCAAGATGTATACAAGGTCTATAGTACTCCCTCCGTCCAAAAAAACTTGTCATCAAAATGAATAAAAAGAGATGTATCTAGAACTAAAATACATCTAGATACATCCTCTTTTATCCATTTTGATGACAAGTATTTCCGGACGGAGGAAGTACTTCACAACATGCTCAAACTCACATAATCCCAGTAAAATGAGAACCTAAATGCATTTCATAGTTATTACTTTGTAGGATGCAACAAGAACAACCATAACTCTACATCAGCCATTATAGAAGCAACATTTTGACATATCCCAATGTGTGAATGAAACGTGTAGAGAGAGCTTTTGAAGATGGAGCAGATAGGGCAGGAAAGATTGTATGTATGTGGACAAGAGAGTAGGAATCAAACATAACAAGACAGAGAGAGAGAGAGGAAGACGTTAGGTCTGTGAGAAAGATGCATACATGTAATATACATGAGATGCGTGTGCATCTGGATTCTGTATACGTGGCAGGAGAAGAGACAACATGTTTGATGAGAGAGCAGGAAAAACATGGACGAGAGGGGAAGGATCTCATGGGTTGAGGGATTGACAATTTTGTGCGGGGGAGAGAGGGATTGGTAATTTTGTGCAAGAGAGAGAGAGAGAGGGCGGGGGGAGGAGTCAGTCAGCCGTCGTCACATCACCCTGCTTCCAAATGACCCCGCATTCTCTAGCGCGGTGTGGTCGCCGTCTTCGATCTACTCGTTGCCCTCTTTGAAGATTGAGGTGTTGTGCATGTTGGGGTGCAAAGAAGCACAAGCGAGAGTGGTCGCCGTATAACCTTGGATGGGGATGAATTGTGTGCTTGGGGGAGTGTGTGTGTGTGTGTGTTGTGCTGCGTGTGTCTCTGTGTGTGTGTGTGTCAGATATTGAGAGAAAACAAACCTAAGGAGAGAAATGGGTATTCACGAAGAGATTGTACGGGCCTTGAGGTGGGCAGGGGCCGGGTGAGGGTGTCAAAATGTGCGCGTTGATGCATGTGTTGCATGCAACCATGCGAGGGACGGACGAATCGAGAAAGATGGTTGTTGTGTTACGGATGCTCCTCTCTCTGTCTCTCTCTCTCTGTCACACACACACACACAAGTAAACTAGAAGACCGTTCTCTCATGTATACACAACGTATTGGCATCTGTCTATGTCTCACTCATGCATGATCATTTGCACATTCACACCTCTTTATGTCCGTATCACACGCACAAAATCAGTATTAAAAAAACTAGGGTGCACCTAAAACGTCCAAATCCAAATAAACACGAACTGCAGCTAAATTCAAATATATGGAAATATTGCAGCGTCAAGAACTTTCACAGGAAAAAAAGTTGAGTAATACTCTAGGATTGTTTTCACACACACAAAAAGGTTCGGTAGATGTCCTTCGAGTGCGACACGGTGACGCACCGTTCGATCGACCACGCGGCCGCGGTTCACGCGCTTCCACAAGATTCCATATCGTGGATATGATACTAACTAATAAAAGTGTTGCCTAAGTCTAATGTTTACGTGTACTAGTATGGTTTTCTTTTAAGTTTGACCAACCTTATATTTAAAACTAAAGTAAGCTCCCACACGCGCACTCATCAATATGCCGCCGCCGCCGTTGCGCATGCCGGCGCCCGCCTGCTCCGGCCAACAATTTCTCGCCCATCACCGCCGTGTCGCCGCCATCCCTGTGCCATGAAGCCGAAGGCTCGCCCGCTCACGTCGTCTGCAGTCCCTCCTCGCGATGCCGCCGCGCTGCCAAGCATGCGACCAGCTGGTGGAGCCGCGTCTATGCATGCAACGTACGAAGAGGAGGACGAGCGCGTGCTCCAGCACGCCGGTGAGGAGGAACTAGCGTGTCATTGTCGTCTCCGCCCGCGCGGAGGAGGCGCGCATGGTGGCTGTCGCGGCGGAAGCCGGTCACGCGCGCATCGAGCCCGCAAACTGGGTGCGGACGCGGAATCTACCTTCGAGACCTTGAATGCCATGTGGATCCTGCAATCTGAAGGAGCAATTTGGGTCAGTCGACTCATGTGAGCCATTTTATGCAACATGGATGGCTAGAAGGGCTTCTTCCACCTCTTCTGTCGTCTTCTTCCTTCGCTCCGTCGAACTTCTTTCACAAATCGACTGACCCAAATTATACTACTAGTACGAACGTATTAAGTACAGTAGGAACACGAAGATACGAGCAGTAGTACCAACTGCAAGAAGAACAGTAGTAAAACATAGTACTAGTACTACTGTACGTACTAAAGAGTTCAAATAACGAGAAAGAACATAAACATAGTTCTGCTTGGGCCTCAGCACAACACACCCTTGAAAATAAACTAATAAGCAACTAGTCCACTTGACACTGGAGTAGAACCAGCATGAGCGATGGCACTGCCACCTATTTGGAGTCCGAGTCCACATCCTCGACTTCGTCCTCGTCCCTCTTCCTCTTCCTCTTCGCCGACGCTTCTTTGCTTGAACCGGACACTATGCTCTGCTTCTTCATCCAACTCTTGTAGATATTTAAACAAAGGTAGGCATCCATTGCTGCGTACAGGATGTGATCTTCATCTAATGTCTTCAACTCCCATGCATGATGAAACTCATGATGAGGTTTCTTCAGTTTAGCGTACGAAGGATCAATCATGGCTGCTGCTAGGGTCAGCATTGAAGGTTGAGAGGAGGACATCGGGCTTGCCTTATGGAGATCGAAGGGCTAGCCTACAACGAGACCTATCCGACGCGGGATGTCACCGTCGTTCTTAAAGCCTACAGTAACAAATTTCACTCTTTTGTCCTTGAGGAAGTTCTTAAAATCCTGGCACTCAACGTCGGCATGGCATATGTGGTAGACCAAGCAAATGTTATGTACGCAAACCTGGATCACGGCGGGCTTCTTCCTCTCTTCGTCCTTTAGATCCTTCTCTTGTCCCAGGACTGTGGTGTACTCAACATCTAGCCCAGCGACTCACTCATCCGTTGAACTGTTAAACATGCGTAGGAAGCGAGCAAGCCATGCTTTCACCGTCTCGGATCCATGTGTGTAGATGACGATGAACTAATCGCCGGTGATGGCTCTAACCTGGTACTCAGCAGCGACCATGGAGATTTGGGAGGCCATGGATTTTGGAGGAGGGTTGGGAGAAGTTGAACTGTTGTACCCCGCAAAAAAAACTAGGAGCGAACTAATGTGAAAGGACGGGACGACTGGGAGCGAACTGTTGTAAGGTAGAAGACGGGGACGAGTAGGGCGTGCAAACGGCGTGGGGTTGCTGGCTTGCTCGGTGGATAAACGGCTACAAGCCCCCAAAGAGTTCTCGAGAACTATGCGGGACCCACTAGATGTCATGTCTACTAGACCCATATCGTAGGCCTGACGATATAGCTTCTGCCTATTCGCATGCCATGCCGGCGCGTGGATGTAACTTCACTTAATTCCGTCAAACATCGCGCCTCCCACGACCTTCGCCTCCCTCACGCGGTCGCGCCCTTGGAGACTTCGACCGGCTATAAATGAGCAATTTTTTTGCCTTTTTTTAGATAAGCATGTTTTTGCCTACTCCGCATGCATGATACTCCATCTCGTCCTTTTTACTCCTGTCAACCGTTTGCAAAGTGTTTGACCAAATTTATATTTTTTTGAACACCACCTTATATTAATTAACCAGCCACACCAGTACACTCATTCAATACAATATTCCCAAAACACTTAGGTGCAGTGCATTAACTTCTACCTCGTTTCTTGTTTCTTGACATATCAACCAATAGGAGATGTGGGTGTGCATGCTTTTAATGACTTGAGACTACCAAACACGACATGCAGTGGTTAGTTCATTGCATGCAATGCTATTAATTAGCAAATAAACATTAAGATCTCTCGTTTTCCCCTCCTCCTTGGTCACAGTGCACAATCTAAGATGACTTGCTCACCTAGACAGAGGGAGTATTGATTATAATGCGTATAAGAACTGCGTTTTATAATGAGTGTAAAAATATTGATTTGACATTGTGAATGTTGACACATTGTGGAATAGTTTTTGAAGTCTGCAGAAGTACTCAACTAGTGTTGTCGTTCTCCACAAAAAAATGTGTTTACCAATGCATGCATGAACACTAGTTACTCTAACCCCCTCTCTTCTTTAATTCTTTGCCACATCAGCATGTTTTCTATTCCCGTGTGCTAAGATACCACCATTATAGCCAGCCTTAATCATCGCATGCAATAATTTAGTGCACCTTGAAATATGAACATGTGTGGGAAGTGTTTGTTTTTAATGACTTGAGACTATACCTAGCCCGGCATGCAAGATGACTTATTATGCACCGTTCCCCATACCTGCAGGAAGCCCGTTCGTCTGCAAATCTTTTCCTCTCCATGTGTGGAAATAATATGCCTGTCAAACTCTCCTTCTCCCTCCGGCGGTCCCACCACTCCACCCCGTGTGAAAAAATCTGCATGCATGACTCTCCTCCCCCCACGCTCGTCCAATCCGTTGTGACCAGCAATATTTCCACCCCTTCGCTCACACGTAATTTACTCCAACAAATATGCCCATGTAGTTGTTACTTAACTGCAGGTGCATTCGGTCACTGACATATGGGCCCAACATGGGTTTGGCCCACATGTCAGTGACGCAACTGGACCCGCAGTTATGTCAGTGCACCTCAGTCCATATCTTATGTAGGTGTGCCATTGCTCACTATAAATACAGCGCCTCCCATGACATCGCTATCTCCTCCCCCTCACGTTCACGTTCATCACTATCTCCTCCCCCTCCCTCTCATGTCGACCACCATGGCATCGCCCCTCCCAAGCCCTAGGAGCCCCTCGCAGCACTGCGCGAACGGTCATGCATCGCCGTTCCGTTCCTCGCTGCCACTAGTCGAGGAGGACGCGTCGGTGTTCCGCTCCTCGCCGCTACGCGACGCATCGCTGGTCCGTTCCTTGCCGCCACTAGTCGAGGAGGACGCGTCGGCGTTCCGCTCCTCGTCGTGACGCGTCGAGGTGGACGCGTTGGTGTTCCTAAACTCGCCAGCACACGCGCCGGAGGACCCGTCGTCTCCCCGCTACGAGGAGAATGCCGCGCTGCCCGTCGAGCCCCCCAGCCTTGAGGAGCTTTGGAAAGAAATGGATGTCGCCTTGTGGGAGGCTTTTCCTCCAATAGAGCGCGCCAAAATAGAGGCGGAGAAGAAGGCCGAGGAAGAGAAGCGCACCACGGAACAAGCTACCTAGGAGGCCTATGTCGCGTCGAAGAGAGTCAGGCAATTGGCTCTTTGGCAGAAGGCTCGTGCGAGGGACGTGAGGGTGGCGGAGGACGCCCGTGCCGATGCCCTGAGTGCAGTCAGGCCCAAGCGCATCATCTACACTTGGCGGTATGTGGACCGGGTGCTTTCTTCCAGCGAGGAGTACATGTTGGCGTTAGATCACCACACCGGTGAGATCGCGCTCACCCGCCGGCAAGCCACCAATCAGCACCTCGCGAGTTGCGAGGCTGAGGAAGAGGCGTTGTGTTGGCGTGCTGGGAAACGGCCGCGCACCAGGGCACTCGTGGCGCTCCGCAAGCGCTCCTGCGAGCGTCATGGCTTTTAGGAGGAGTATAATTTTTGTTTTGTATGGCGATCTCATTAGTTTTGGGATGCAAATGATAAATCCCGAACGTTCAGGAATTTTTAGCATCCTTAATTAAGTATGTAAAAGGGAAAGTTTGGAAAACTTGTGTATTCATACGCATTTTGCAAGTACGTGCATATAGCACAAACTTTACTATATACTATCACACTACACGTCTCTCTCGATATATGCTTGCAGACTGTGCTACTCCCTCCGTCCAGGTCAATAAGTCATCTTCGGTTGTGCACCGTGACCAAGAAGGAGGGAAGACTTATACACCTAGACGGAGGGAGTACTACTATTACTTATGTATGTGCAAATGCATGTTTTAACATTACGATGCGGTTTTTGTAAAAGTGGAAAAACAACACTAGTCAAGCTTGTGAAACAATTCAATGCAAAACATATGCAAAAATGCTCATTTGAATGTTTACTTTTAGCTACCTTCTCTGTGGTTATTTCTCTGTCATACTTTGTACGGAGTATCTCACTGGTTGGAAAGGCATGCAAATTCCCAAACCGCTTCCTACACTCTGTATCAAATTTTTTGCCTAACAGGTTGTGTCGTGCTTGGAATTCCAACTTGAGTACTACTACTCGTAGGAGTACCAGGGGCCAGTTCTTTTAGGCTTCTAGATTAGTAATCCAATAACTACTACCTCCGTCCTGGTTTATTGGTCCCCATTGTAATCTGTGTCAAATTTTTGGTCAAAATTTAGCACAAATTACAATGGTGAGGAAAAACCAGTTAAATCATTGGTTAAAATTTAGCACAAATTACAATGGTGAGGAATAAACCAGGACGGAATAGTAGTTTAGAAGCCCAAATAAATGAGTGAGGCGCCTTATTGTTACTCTCCACTGTGACTAGTCTTGTGGGAAAAGCTGGGGAAGCCGCCAAAAGAACTGGCCCTAGGAGTAGTAGCTAGGGATCGAGTGTGCGAGATGAACCGGAGAAAGTAAATGCAGAGAGATGAAATGCAAAAAAGACGGAGGGATGTGATGGTTGCTTGTCCGTTTATTTTACCAGGCCACTTATTACTGGGAGTGGTTGGGTTTTGTGATATGACGGCTTTACTTCCGCGCCACGAGCGGGGCGAGAGGTGAGACTCCCGTGCAGCGCTGCCCTCTACACGTACTACTACTCCCTCCATCCATTTTTACAGGGCCTAACTTGTCAATCTTTCGTACCAAGGCATGTCCGCAAAAAGAGGAACTGGTTTTGGGACTAGTATCTGGATCCCGTGTAATCTTGCATGCAGCCTCCTTTGAATGCCTAGCCGCTGGCCTCCCTTCCTTTAACCCCTCGCATGCGAATTACTCTCCTCCCTTTTCTACATGCATGCCCAACCATAATTCCTCAAATCATGCATGCCTTGGCTGAAATATAGAGCTCACTCCTCCTTTGAAAATATGGTGGTGCTATCCATGCATGCAAATTAATGCGATGGCCAGAGCATTTTCACGATGAAGGGACCACGCATGACTTGCAAGAGAAAATTAAGATGGAGATGCCTCGGTTAGTTCATTTGGATAGGTTTGTTCGGATATTATTTCATCTCTAGAGCTCAAAACATCCGGGTGAAATAGATAAAAAGTATCTTTTGCAAACAAAAGTGTTCAACTGTTCAACCTGCATCCAAAACTTGTGAAGAAATAACTCTTATTGTGCTTTGCAGGAAATGATCTTCAAGAATTAGTTTTTGAGTATCCATTGTTATACATGTTGGCTACAGATGACATGGCACTTTCTTGTAGCCAACAGTTGGCTATACTATTTAAGTATTAACCATGCCCTTATACACCTAGACGGGGGGATTAAATCAGGATGACTTGGGAGGGGGAAGAGGATATGTAAGAAATGGTTCATCATAAGTCTTTCACCAGTACTGTAGTAAAAATTCATACATGGAAGATTCTAGACTAAACCATAAATGGATACACTTTTATTCATGCGCAATACTCCAATAGAGCAAGATCATGCATGGAAGTATCCACATGCTTAGACAGCGGATTACATTGAGCGAAGACTAATGATCAACATTTAACTTGAAAATGTAGATGTCCAGGTGAACCTCCTTGGAGTCCCCATGCACATTCTTGGAGTCCAAATAACACCATGGGTTTTCCTTGTCCACATCGGTGGGAAAGTCCCAGCTCCGCAGAGTCCAAGTATGCTCGGCGTAGCCAGTGTCGCCGCCCACGCGTGTAGGTCTCCTCTTCTCATGCTCATACAAATGGTAGAAGAGCTCACCTTATAAAGGCCTACTAGCAAAATTCCAACATCGACCAGGCCGTCCATGAAACGGGAGTGGCTGTAGGGGACGTTGCGCCAGTTGAATATATGAGCAAGTTACTACGAGATTTAATCCGAATAAGCACAAAATAAATCATGATGGCTATAACAAAGATGAAACTAATAATGTGGACTAGCATAGTAGTAGGATACATAGTAGAAACATGAATTCTACCACGATTTCGAACAGGAAGGACAGAAACACATACGGTGCAACAGGAGCAGCACCGTTGGCGTTGAGGTTGTCGCCCATGTCCAAACACCACATAGACACGGTCTTTGAGCATGGTTCGTAGTCGTTCCACGCTCGGGCATTGAAGTTTGTAACTATTTTAGATTAGAATATACTACTCCTCCGGTGCTAGTAGTAGAGCAGAGTCCTACTCTACTACTCTACTCAAGCAAGTTAGGGCATAGCACTGCAGGGAGTAACAGTACTGTGATCACTCAAGCAAGTTGTCTGGCATCGACATGACCCTACGCTGATGGTATGTGTCTTGTAAGTCAAGCGGCGTGCTATAGTCATCATCACCTGTCCACTTCCCGCAGCACATATTCGCTTCTCCATCTTTGTCCGCACATAATCTCGTCCAATGTTCCATCCCCGCTAAGGCGCCTCCCCCTCGTCCGAAACCCAAGCACTAACAATGGAAGAACCGAGCAGCGTCCGCCGAAAGAGTGGCTAGAATTCGCTCCCCACAGAGGTAATCAAGCTCATTGTTTCGCGTGTGGACAATCTCAGTACCATGCCGCTCACCGCGTGCTCGTCGGGGCTGTACCGTTTACTCAAAGCCCTCAGGCCGGAGCTTTTTAAGCAAGCTCCTTGCTTGCTGATGTCTCCTGATCTTTAGAAATTGCGTGTCACGCAGCATAACGATCGTAGGGTGGCGAGCATCAACCCCCTTGACTGTGATCCGATCCCTGTCAGCCTCAACTACATTAACGGTATGTACTGGGTCGGCATGAACACGTCTTGGATGGTGCTCATCGATGGTCGCGGCAGCTGGATGCTCGTGGAGGTCTACACCCGGAGATTGATCCCCCTTCCTTCGATTAACACTTCACTGCTTTGGCACCGCGGCCCAGAATACTCGGAATCTTACAGTAGCCAACATGATACCAAGTTTGATTTGCTCAAGGTTGTAATCTGCCAAGTGCCCACAAGATCTGTGAATTATAAAGACTTCAGGCTAATTGCGTTCTTCAACCGCGGTCTCGCCTATCTGACAGGTCACTACGGTAAGTGGATAAATCTGCACGTCCATCGCAGGATCATACATCCTCTATTGTTCTCTGATGCAATTGAACACAAGGGCTTCATTTACGCTGTCGACTCCTTCTATGGCTGGACGTATTGCTGGCCTACTCCAGTCATCGCTACAAACGGTTGTTACAGCAGTATGTTACTTTCCTATGATATCATGATGGCTTGCTTATATTACTGTCAACATTTGCTGAAAAAATATTCATGCTCATAACATGCTGTTCTTAAGATTAACTAAACCAAGAGCCCTTTTTTATTTGACTCCAACTTGATATGATGTTGTAGGCCGCCTGGTGTCCCTACCCTTCCTAATCCCAGAACCTTTCAAAGAAAAGCGGCATGGATGTTGCAGGTGGTTCCTGGCTCGATCATACAACGGCGAAAGATTGATGATCGTTCGCACGTACCGGACGTGTTGTTTTGCGGAATACAATCACAGTCACTGCAAGGTCTTTGAGCAGGATCCCAGCTTCTCTGGGCCTTCAGGAATTTTTGACTGGAGGCTCGTAAGTAGCCTTGGTGCACGCTCTCTATTTGTCGGACTAAATTATTCGATTAACCAGGAGATAATCGACAGCAAGGATCATGATGGCAACGCGGTTTCGTTCATCAGGCAAAACTGTGTGTACACAGCGTACCATGCGTCTCTGCATGCACCATACCCTGATATGTGCCGCCACGCTCTATAGCCCAAAGTAGTAGAGAGGGTCGCAAGTATCAGACTTCGACCTGCTGGCTGGAGTTTCCCCCGTCAGGCACCCATCTGGTTCAAGCCGCCAGCCAATCTCACAGCTTAATAAATAGTAACGTCTAACTGAGCCAGTTAGTTAGATGCGTACACTTGGTGTAGTAGGAACTTTATTTAGTTTGATGCATACACTTTTTCTTTTTTGGTAGCCCATTTGTAATGATGGCTGATGTTTGGTTTGGAAGAGAGAGCTGCGTCTTCACTCTTCTGGCCTGCTTACTGCTTCTGTTGCACCCCCAACCCTGGTTGCTGCTGCTGCTGTTTTCAATGTACAATCAATAGTATATTTCGTCTATTGGTTGAATAAATGTGTTGTTAGAACGACAAACACAATGTTTTGGAAGTTGTTGCACGGCTCGATCCTTTAGTTCCCCGTACCGTACGTAGCGCATACTATTTATCGTACGGAACACATTTTTTTTGAAACTCGGAACACATTTTCCACTTGTTGATAACATGCAGCCCACTGATGAAGGCCCAATAGAGAAGCCCATAATTAACTGGAAGGGAGGCTCTCACATGAATCCGGCCCAAGTACATGCTCATGGTCCCCTAAACATAAATAAGTAAATAAATAAATAAAGCTAAATGCTCATGCACCAGTTTTTTGGGAAAATAGCTAGCCCAGTATTTCTTTTTGAAGAATACCCAAGCTAGGCCTATTTGTTTTCTCCGAATTACTGGGCTGCAAGTCTTTCAAGACGAGGAGGGATGCATTCCGGCCGGGCTTAAGAGTATGGTCAATGTCTGTTAAAAGTAATATCAAAAGGGGTTGAAAATTCCAAAAAAGTTATAGCAAATGGGATATAAGTTTCTTTTTTTTTGTTTTTGTTCTTCACTGATATCTTATACGTATTTCATTGGATTTAACATGACATAGTACTAATTTATTTTTAAATTTGTTTTACTATGGATATTAATTTTTGGATTAAGAATATTTCGTTCCCCAGCAAAAATTTGCGAATTTTCAAAATTTTCCACATATTTAGTTAACTTTTTGACCCTGGTACTGACCAGAAAATGGCCAGCAATTCTAAAAATGGAAAACGGGCTGCAATAAATTCCATATGAATTAGAAAATGAGTAAAAAATATAAAAATAATAGCAAATGGGTTGTACACGCCATGGATTTCAAGGCTGACTTGTTTACGAAAGGCTTTGTCAGTGAACACACGATTCTAGCAGCACTTAGTGTTGGATGTCCATCCAACGGCCGACATGCTTCTTTAATCTTTGATCTTCCTGCTCCAGCCGCCTAAACTAGCACCGGCGGGACTGCCTGCTCCCTCCTCTTGTGGCCCGCTGTGATGCCGTGCAGGCTTCCCCGGCCCACCCTACTCCCTCCGCTGGCCTAGCCGCACGCAATTAACTGGCTCCTTATTACGCAAAAAAATGATTCCTCCCACTGGCATCTGGGGCGCACCGGTTGGGGGGCTAACCTGTGGGCCTACTAAGTTGACGCATACGCAGGGCTTGTCAACTTACTCAACAAACGATTCTAGCAGCAGTAACCGTTGGATTTGAATCGAACGGTCCTGCTGCTTCTTCAATCGCTGCTCTTCTTGCACTAGCCGCCCAAACCAACGCCGGGGAGACCGCCTGCTCCTGCCTCTAGTGGCCGGCTGTGCTGCCGATGAGGCCTCATCGCCCCCTACTACTCCCGCCGCTAGCCAGGCCCTGCGGCGACGGCATCCTCACACCACAGCCGAACCAGTGAACCCTCATACTCCTCTCCGTGTGGGCATCCACTGCCGCGTCTTCCCCGGCTCCGCGTCGTCCCCTTCCTAGGCCTCGTTGTCGTCCACTGCCTTGGTGCTCTCGGCGTGGCGTGGTCAACATGGTCAACGACATTCCATCGGAAGAGTACTGTACGTGGAGAGGCTAATAGCTGGGTCCACGGCCACAGCCCAGTTTTTTTGTGATTTGCCAAGTAAGTCGCTTTGTCAGGCCTGTTGGGCTGCAAATCTTTCAAGACGAGGAGGAGAGCTTTCATTCGGCTGACCGAGAAAATGGCCCATCAGTAATGAGAAATGGCCTGTACATTTTTAAAACACATCAAACCGGCAATCAGTTTCAAATATCTTTTTTTATTTCTAGATTTGAAATTACATTAATTTTTATACGTGGAGAATTTGTTGGATTTTATATTGATATACATTTATTTTTAAAATCAGTTTGGATGCGAGTCGAAATTTCGGGATTAAAAACAGTTCGGACCGCACCGAAATATGCAAAATTTCGTATAATTTTTTAACCGTGGCCACAATATGGGCTGTAATGCTAACAAAAAGAATATGGGCTCCAAAAAAAACCTTAATAATTAGCAAATGGGCTGTGAATTATTAGAAATAATGGCAGATGGGATGTATGCTGTTTCCCACAGATTTGAGGCTTTCCTAAAAAAGGTTAACACACAAGCAATGACTGTTGGATGGCCATCCAACGCCCGTCGTGCTTCTTCAATCTCTGCTCTTCCTGCTCCAGCCGCTCAAATAGGCGCCGGTGGGACTGCCTGCTCCCTCCTCAACACGGCCGGCTCTGCTGCCGCGTAGGCCTCACCGCCCCACTGTACTCCCATCACTGGCCTAGCCATCCCTCTACTCACCCACACCTGCTGTTATTCTCCGGCGACGGCGAGGCCTCGTACAGTCGAAACGTTCCCCCCCCCCGCTATCAGCTCGGACCCACCGGAAGTGCCTCCTTATTACGCACAAAAAAATGAATACTCCCCCGGCTAGCTGGGACCCACCTTGGTGGGAGGCTGACTTGTGGGCCTACTAAGTCGACGGGGACGAAGGGCTTTGTCAACTTAGTCAATATGAACGATTCTAGCTCCAGTGACCGTACGATGTCCATCCAACGGCCGTAGTGCTTCTTCAACCTATGGTCTTCTTGCTCCAGCCGCCCAAAGCAGCACCGGTCGTGCCGCCTGCTCCTGCCTCCCGTGGCCGGCTGTGCTGCCGCGAAGGCCTCACCGCCCCCTACTATTCCCACCGCTGGCCAGGCCCTGCGGCGACGGCAGCCTCACACCGCAGTCGAACGAGTGAACCCTCATACTCCTCCCTGCGTGGGCATCCACTGTCGTGTCTTCACCGGCTCCGTGTCGTCCCCTTCCTAGGCCTCGCCGTCGTCCACCGCCCTGGTGCTCTCGGCGTGGCGTGGTCAACGTCGTCAAGGAACGACTTCCATCGGACGTGGATTGTACGTGGAGAGGCTGACAGCTGAGTCCACGGCGGCAGCAAGGAAGTGCCTCCTTATTACGTGGAAAATAATGATTCCTCCACCTGACAGCAGGGACCCACCGGACGGGCCACCGTATTTTGCGAAAAAATGTTTCCCCCTGACTGCTGGGACCCACCAGCTACACCTTCGCACGCAAGGAAGTGCGTCCGGGCAAAAAAAATGATTCGCCCCCCTGACTGCTAGGACCCACCAGCTACATCTTCGCACGCAAGGAAGTGCGTCCGGGCAAAAAAAAAGAAAACCAAAACGATTCGCCCCCTGACTGCTGGGACCCACCGGCCCCCCGACTGCTGGGACCCACCAACTACATCTTCACACGCAAGGAAGTGCGTCTGGGAAAAAAAATGATTCGCCCCTTGACTGCTGGGACCCACCAGCTACATCTTCGCAGGCAAGGAAGTGCCTGACAGTTGAGACCCACCTGGTCGAAGCGTACGTAGCATTGTCATTCTGGTCGCGAACGTGTACGTACATACTGGTCGATGTAGAGGCGCGCACGTGTCGTAGTAGAGGCGCGCACGTAGCATGTACACGTACATACAGCGGCCAGGGTGCAAGAAAGAAAATACGGCCACGTATGTGTACATATGGGCGGAGTCTTGAATGCCTACTCGCGCGTACGTACGGCGAGGGCTCGTGTACATGGCTGGGTCGGAACGGAGAAATAGCGTTGTCGTCGTGTTCATGGGTCGGAACAGAATGCGTGGTCATGTTCATCGAGAGGGCTTGGACGGAAGAGGCGATGGAAACGAGGCCTGGCGTACTGCACAACAGAGGAAACGGACCTCCTACGGTCAAAACGGGGGTCCTGTTGATCGGGAGGGGTGTGGCATACCGCAAAACGGAGGAAACAGACCTCCTACGGTCGAAACGGGGGTCCTGTTGATCGGGAGGGGTGTGGCGTACCGCAAAACGGAGGAAATGGACCTCCTACAGTTGAAACGGGGGTCCTGTTGATCGGGAGGGGTGTGGCGTACCGCAAAATGGATGAAACGGACTTGTGTTGGAGCGCTACGTTCGAAACGGGGGTCCTGTTCATCGGGAGGGGTGTGGCGTACCGCAAAACGGGACTCCACGGGATACTGTTCATCTCCATCATCGACCCCCTCCAGCCTCCACTAGCTACTGTTCATCCACCGCCGACCTCCTCCAGCCTCCACGGGCTCCTGTTCATCCAGCCTCCACCGCGCGCTACTCCACCGGCTACTGTTCAACCACCCCTCCACCGTCTACTGTTCATCCATCCCTCCACACCACGGGGTCCTGTTCAACCACCCCTCCATGGGCACCCCTCCACCGTCTACTGTTCATCCTGCCCTCCACACCATGAGGTCATGTTCATCCACCCCTCCACGGGCACCCTCCACCGTCTACTGTTCATCCAGCCCTCCACCACACCATGGGGTCCTGTTCATCCAGAGGCAACGCCACGGCTCACTGTTCATCCAACCCCCCCCCCCCCCCCCGCAACGCTCACTGTTCATCCCATCAATCGGTTTCAGTTAGCAGCAGTAGCCAAGGAATCGCTCGATCAGGTTCAGTTAACAGCCATCGATCGATCGCTCGGGTTCAGTAACGCATAGCCTGCAGTGCAATCGCTCGGGTTCAGTTAGAGCCCAATGCCTCGCTCGGGTTTAGTTAGAGCCAACGCCTCGCACACACGCGTGTAAGTGTACGAGAGAAACGTGCATCGCTCGGCCCCGACCTCCCACCGTAACCGGGAACTCCCCGAAATTTTCCTCCCCCTCACTTCTACCATGATTTTTTCCGTCATGGACGGCCCAAAGAATGTCATGTAGCTGCGTATCTGGCCCGCCCAGGACGAAAAGCCCATTTTCTGTCATGATTTTTTGTCATAGAAGTAGGAACCCACCACATCTATGATGATACCGGGTTTGTCACAATTATCGTCATAGAAGTGTCATATGTATGACAGAAAAAAAATTGTTCGGCCCAAAATGTCACGGATGTGTCTTTTTTCTGTAGTGCCTATACAAAAGGGTGGTTGTCGGGCAAGGCCCGACAGACGCGCCTTACGCATAGAACTTGCGGAGATGCTCAATGTTCCATGAGTTTTGCAATTGAATGCCATCTCCGGTCTCCAGACGGACTATGCCAGGTCTGGTGACTCATACTACCCGGTAAGGGCCTTCCCACTTTGGCGTCAACTTGTTTGTACCATTGGCAGATTGAACGCGCCTAAGGACAAGGTCACCTTCCTCAAAACACCGGGCATGAACCATGCAGCTGTGATAGGGATGTGGGGCTTGCTGGTAGCGTGCAGCACGCGTAGCAGCCTGGAGACAGTTCTCCTCAAATAGCCTAGCGTCGTCACGCCGGTGTTGTTCATGTGCTACTTCATCATAGGCAAGTACTCGAGGGGATTCGTAAATGAGTTCTGTGGGGATAACTACTTCTGCCCCATAGACTAGGGAGAAGGGAGTCTGCCCGGTTGCTCGATTTGCTGTCGTTCTGAGGGACCAAAGAACCACCAGCAGCTCATCGATCCACCTCCTGCCACACTTCTGCAGCTTATCAAATGTTCTCCTCTTGAGTCCTCGTGACACTTCAGTGTTCGCCCTCTCAGCTTGCCCGTTACTCTTTGGATGAGCAATAGAGGTGAATGAGATCTTGCTTCCGAGGGCATGAACATATTGCATGAAGGTGTGGCTCATGAATTGGGTGCCGTTGTTGGTAATGATTCGAGAAGGAACTCCGAAGTGGCACGCCAATCCTTTCAAGAAGTTGATAGTTGACTGATCAGTCACTTTCTCACGGGCGCTACTTCCGGCCACTTTGTAAACTTGTCGATTGGAACGAAAAAAATTCAAAGCCCCTGGTAGCACGGGGGAAAGGGCCCAAGATGTCGAGCCCCCAAACCGAAAACAGCCATGACAAAGGGATTGTCTAAAGAGCTTGGGCAGGTAGGTGGATTTTCTTGGAATGGAACTGGGAGGCTTCATATTTGGTGACCAACTCAACTGCATCTTGGAAGACTGTGGGCCAATGAAATCCTTGCTGGAAGGCTTTCCAACTAGAGCCCTTGATCCGATGTGTGAGCCGCACATACCATTATGTATTTCTGCCAACAGTTCCTTTCCTTCTTCCCGACAAATGCACTTCAATTTTGCACCGTTGGGCCTCTTTCTTTACAACATGTCGTCAATGAACTGATATATATTGACCCTCCGGGCTACTCTTTCAGCTGCTTCTTCCTCTTCGAGAATTTCTCCAGATTGAAGGAAATGGACTATGTGCCGCACCCAAGTTAGAGCATGAGGCTTGACAATGAAGGACTAGCGGCACCTCCTCATTCGTGAGAGTGCACTCCTCGACCGCGGGGACCACTGGTCTGGCGGGAGGATGCAGCTCAGCGTCCGAAGAGGAGTTGTTCCCGGCAAACCCTCTATCGGGATCCTCGAGAGGTTCTATTGGGAGAGGCCTGTCGGAGTCCAGTTTCCACCTCTTTATGGCTATTCTTGCTGGGGATACAGAGGGCTGAGTCAGATGGAGAACAAAAGTTCCTGGTTCCACAGGGAGCTTTTGCGCAGTGCACTTTGACAGATGATCAGCAATGTTGTTTTCTGCACGGGGTACGTGCTCTATTTGCAATCTGTCAAAGCGCTCCTCCAACTTTCTCACTTCCTCAATGTATGCATCCATCA
Source organism: Triticum aestivum (assembly GCF_018294505.1). Taxonomy (NCBI): domain Eukaryota; kingdom Viridiplantae; phylum Streptophyta; class Magnoliopsida; order Poales; family Poaceae; genus Triticum; species Triticum aestivum. The sequence goes on along the minus strand of NC_057797.1, from coordinate 372,321,424 downwards.
ATGCAATTTGGTAGTCCTTGTTGACTTGTCTCACCACAAGTTGTGAGTCTCCGCGGATGATTAGCTTCTTGATCCCCAGTGCTATTGCAATCCTAAGCCCGGCAAGGAGCCCTTCGTACTCTGCAGTATTGTTGGTAGCCTTCTCCCGTGGAAAGTGCATCTGGATGACATACTTCATGTGCTCCCCAGTGGGAGTAACGAGAAGCACGCCAGCCCCTGCACCTTGTAGGGAGAAGGCACCATCGAAATACATGATCCATTCTTGGGGCGCTTCCGTGCCGGGAATAACTGTCTCCAATACTTTTTCATCAGGGGTTGGCGTCCATTCTGGAACAAATTCTGCCAATGCTCTTCTCTGAATAGTTGATGTGCTCTCAAACTTCAAACCAAAGCAGGATAACTCCAAGGCCCACTCCACTATCCTGCCGGTAGCCTCAGGGTTTCAGAGTATCCGTTGCAAAGGAAAACGGGTGATGATCATGATATCGTGGGCTTGGAAGTAGTAGCATACCTTCCTTGAGGCCATGATAAGGCCAAAAATCGACTTTTGCAAGCCAGAGTACCCGGATCTAGCCCCCTGCAACAGAGAGCTGACAGAGTACACAAGGCGCTGCACCACTTTGTTCTTCACTACGACCTTGGGGCTGCTTCTCCTGCCTTGCTCTCCTCTGTTTTGATCTGCATCTGACCTTGCCAGGGTGTGCTCACTTTCCTCCCCGAAAGGGATGCTGGTTGTGGCTGCCGCTTCTTCCACTTCCCGTTGCGCCACTAGTGCTGCACTAACCACTTGATTAGTTGCCGCAAAGTATAGCAACAACGGCTCTTGTGGCATGGGAGCGACCAAAGTGGGAACAGAGGACAAGTAGGCCTTCAAATCTTGTAGTGCAGCATCTGCTTCTAGAGTCCACTCCACGGGTCCTTCTTTATTCAAGATTTTGAAGAACGACAAGGCACGCTCGGCAGACTTGGAGAAGAACCTGCTGAGCACGGCAACATATCCATTCAAATGCCTTACATCCTTAACTGTCTTGGGTGCTTGAATCTTCTTGATAGCCTTGATCTTGTCGGGGTTGGCCTCTATCCCCCAGTGGGACACAAAAAGAATCCAAGTAAATTGCTGGAGGGAATGCCAAACACACACTTCTCTGGGTTCAGCTTCAACTTGATCTTGCATGAATTAGCAAGCGTCTCTTCTATATCCTGAATGAGGGTTGATCTATCCTTTGTATTGACCACAATATCATCCATGTAAGCTTCAATGTTCCTGTGCAACTTTGACTCAAAACCAATCTGGACTGCCCTTGCAAAAGTGGACTTGACGGTCTTCAACCCGAAAGGCATCCGTACGAAGCAGTACATGCCACACAGGTGATGAACGCGGTCTTCTCTTGATCATCCTTGGACATAAAGATCTGGTGGTATCGATAGTAGGCATCCAGAAAAGAAAGCAGGTCACACTCGAAGGTAGAATCCACAATATGATCAATGCTCGGCAAAGGAAATAGGTCCTTTGGGCAGGCCTTGTTCGGATCAGTGAAATCTCTACACAGCCTCCATTTCCCATTAGCTTTGCGCACCACCACGGGATTTGCTAACCATGTTGGATGCAGTACTCCTCTGACCAGACCAGCTGCCTCAAGTTTCTTGATCTACTCGGCAATGAACTGCTGCCGCTCCAAGGCTTACTTTTAGACCATTTGCTTGATGGGTCAGGCATGTGGGCAGACAGCAAGGTGGTGCTCAATTACCTACCCGAGAACACCAGGGATATCAGATGGTTGTCCGGCAAACACATCTAGCACACTTTCCTATTTGTCATTGAGGGTGGCACTGATGGTGAAGCTACCATCAGTGCCAGCCAGCCCTGTCGGGACCTTCTTCACTGCGGGTGCAGTAGCCTTGGATCTCTTACTATTGCAACTCTCTGGCAAGTCATCAACAGGCACAGCGTACTCCGAAGAGGTATGCTTCCTAGATTCCTTGCTGGCGTCCCTATTAGCTTCCTTTTTTTTCCTTTACTTTCCTTGGCGGGAACTGCGGCTTCAGTGGCCTCTGTCGTGAATGCTTCCTGGTACATCTTATCCACGCAAATGATTGCGTCCTTCTCGTCCGATGGAATGTAAATGATGCCTATCGACCATGGCATCTTCAAGGTGTTGTAGGCATAATGAGATCATGCCATGAATTTGGCCAGAGCTGGGTGGCCAAGGATTCAATTGTACGGCATAGGGAGGTCGACCGCATCAAACATGATCTTCTCAGTCCTGTAATTAAACTCTCCCCCAAACATCACCGACAATGTGATCTTCCCCTTAGGACGACTCCTACTGGGGTTGATCCCTTGAAATGTACCAGCAACTTTGAGCTCTTCCTCTGCTATCTGAAGTTTGCTGATGACCTTTGAAGAAAACAGATTCAACCCGGCCCTACCATCAACCAACATCTTTGTGACTTTGAGGTTGCGGATTGTTGGTGAGACCAACAACGGCAAGCACCCTACCACAGTGGTGCGGTCGGGTGGTCCTCTTTGTCAAAGATGATGGGCGTGCGGGACCACTTGAGCTGCCTCCGAGAATCTGCCGCTAGCTCCACGACATTGACTTCGCGGGCCCACTGTTTAAGTTGTCGGTGAGAGGAGTGCAGGGATGCACCCCCGTCAATGCACGGGGCGTCAGTGGCTTTCCGAAATTCCTGCTCAGTCGTTTCCTCTTCGTCCCCTCCATCACTCTCATCATTGCAATCCTCCTTTTCACTGCCCTTGGCGGGTTTTCCTTGATTCTGACGAGCCTTGTCGGGGCGGCTTGCTCCGCTGCCTCGGCCCTTCCCACGAGCACCATTCAGACCTTTTTCCTTATCACGCTTATCATATTCAGCCCTCTGCTTCTTTACAAGCTTCTCAACCTGATGACACTCCTAGAGATCATGACCCTTGGTCTGATGGATTTTGCAGTATGGGCCATCACCTTTCCTAGCCTTCTTAGCAGCTGCGGTTTACCGGCAATCAGCGCATGCGGCAGCTTCCTTGCCGGGTACCTCAGTCTTGGCCTTCTTTCCAGTACTGGGCATGCCCGATCCCTCCACGGTCATCACTGCCTTATCGTTGCATCTTTTATTACGCTTATTGTTCTTCTTCTTCTGACTGGTGGCCTCATCATCATCCTCTGAGTCTACGTCGATGCCATCCCCTTCTCCGGGGAGCCTCCTCCCCTCCTCTACTCGAGCACATTTATCCACTAGAGTATAAAGCTCCTTCATAGTCTTGGGCAATCAAGCATTCATCATGGAACGGATCCATCGGTTGCGCACGTTGGACTGGAATGCACCTATCACAGCTGCTAGGTGGATGTCTGGAATATTTCTGTGGACTCGGCTAAACATCTGCATGTACTTCCGCAGAGTCTCTCCTTCCTTCTGTGGGAGAAGCTGCAAGTCACTAGGCCGCCCTGGTTCTTGATGGCCGCTAGTGAAGGCGCGAACAAACTCATGGCGCAGGTCACCCCAGGCCGAAATGGAGTTCTCCGGCAGGTGCATCCGCCAAGACCTCACATTTTGCTAAGGTGCCAAAGGGAAGTAGTTGGCGAACACCTTCTCATGTCTCACCTTGGCAGCTTGAATAGCGATGGTGTAGATGCTCAAGAACTCTGTCGGGTTCAGTCTCCCGTCATACTTCTCTGGTACCTCTGGCTTGAACGTGCGAGAGGATGGCCAACGGACTTGCCGCAACTCATGGGTGAAGGCAGGGTACCCAGCCTCGAAAGGCAGGTACCCGCCTCCAGCGAGCGCGGGCTCGTCGACGTCGGGGCCATCGCGCCTGTCGGTCTAGCGGTGGGTGTCATGGTGTTACTCGATGGTGGCACACGTGCCTTCCCTTTGCCAGTCCTCTAGGACTCGTCGTTGGCCTTGATGCACTCGTGGGTCGGTCGAAGCCATCGAGACGTTGTCGAGTTCTTGGTCATGTGGCTCCCGTGCTGGCTGCCGCGGAGGGGACTACACCGTAGGGGTCGCCCCTTACACACTACCAGCAGCACGGGCCATTGTCGTTGCCTGGGGAGGCTGTGGCGGGCTAGCTTGCTGCGATCCTCCCACCTCGGCGAAACCAATCAGGCTCTGAATGGTGGCTCTCCACTCATCCATCTCATCGGCTATCGGTGGAAATCTCAACCGTAGTTTGGCCCGCGCCATGGCCTCTGAAGCGGTGCTTGGCATGGATGTCGATGAAGATCGTAACGTCGCACGGCTCCTGATGGTGTCGATAGTGGTTGTGCCGTGCTCCCATTGTCGCGAGCCAGACGCCAAGATAGCATGGTGATGAGGTGGAGGCGCTTGTAGACCAGCAGCCCCATTTGGTGCATTGGCTGGGTCAGCTTGCTCCAGGGGTGATGCATGTCCTGCGGCCGTGCCCGCAGCGGGGGCGACCGGAGGATTGTGATTCGCCCCAGAGCGAGTGCCACCACCGTGGCTGGCCCTTTGGCTGGGTGGAGAGGTGCATACGGAATGATCTCTCCACCTGTACCTCGTAGAGCGTGGCCGCTTGGATGTTTTTGATGTTGTCCTCCTCCTGTACCTCTTGCTCCTGTTTCGGCCACAGGGGAGATGGTGACGACGCCACCTGCGTTGACCACATCCCCAGGCGTCCCCGTAGCCCCGGCGGCATCGGCGGTCGCATGCGGCTGGGCCTTCGAGGATGGTGGTCGGGCAGAGGCACTGGGTTTCTTCTTGGGCCCCATGGATGACGGAGCCGTTGAAGAAGAGAACAATGACAAAGATGACTGTAACGCCCCGAGACCGATATTCCAGGTGTCCTCCAGTTATTCGCTGTTGTTGCCTTGCCATTGCTTCTGTGTCATGCATCGCGTATCATGTCATCATGTGCATCGCATTTGCATACGTGTTCGTCTCATGCATCCGAGCATTTTCCCCGTTGTCCGTTTTGCAATCCGGCGCTCCTATGTCACCCGGTGTCCCTTTCTACCTCTTTTCGTGTGCGGGCGTTAAAGGTTTTCGAATTGGACCGAGACTTGCCATGCGGCCTTGGTTTACTACCGGTAGACCGCCTGTCAAATTTCGTGCCATTTGGACTTCGTTTGATATTCCAACGGTTAACCGAGGAACCGAAAAGGCCTCGTGTGTGTTGCAGCCCAACACCCCTCCAATGTGGCCCAAAACCCACCTAAACCTCCCCCATCATCTAGATCGTTCGATCACGATCGCGTGGCCGCAAACCACACCTCATTTGGACTCTCCTATCTTCTTCTACCTCTATATATAGGTCCCTCTTCCCCAAATTCGTGGTGCAACCCTAGTACTCTTCCACCTCGCGCCCGGACAAATCACCCTTGCCGATGGACATGTCCGCGCGCCACGCTGGACCAATCCCCCGCCGCCACGTCATCCACTGCCGCGCTCTCTCTCCTCCAGCCCCGCCGCCGGCCCGCAGGTCCCGGATCGGGCCCGCGAGGCCCATCTCCGCCACCGCCAGATCCCGCGCGTCCCTGCCGCCATTTCGCCCGAGGCGCGCCGCCTCGCCGTGCCGCTTCTCCGCCGCCAGCCGCCGTCGCCGTTCGGCGCCTCCGCCTTGCGCCGGCAACCCGCGCCCCGTCGCCCGGCCAGCTCCGCCGCCCGTTCGTCGCCGCCTCCTCGTCCCTCCTCGCCGGCAACCGCGCCAGGTGCCGACTCCGGCCGCCGGCCTCCACCTCCCGGCCGAATCCACCAAGTCCGGCGACCTTCAGCTTCCTGTCCGGCGAGTTCGTCGTTCCGGCGAGTTCGTCATTCCGGCGAACCTCGAAGTCTGCGCCTGGCCGATCCAGATCTGGATCTGGAGACCTCGGTTGACTTTTACCCTTATTTCCAGTAATTTTGTGCACTTTTCATCGCATCATAACTTCATCACCGTTGCTCCGATTCGCGCGTGTAGCATATCAGAATGTTCGTCTCGATGAGTACATCATTTCATCTCATTGCATCATTTTCATTTGGGCTCATCTTGATGGCCGAAATTCTGTTGGAAGAGGGCTATGTGATGATAGTTTCAGATCTGTTTCAGCAAATGCACTTTTGTCATTTTTGCCATGATTAATGTGTGCATGCTATGATCCTGAGCTCTACATGTGTTTTGAAGAATGCCATGCCATCTTTACAGGGGTGTATTCCATGTATTTTTGTAGTCTCTGTGGTGACTAGCACAAGCATGCAAAGTAGCTTACTCAATGATGCTGATTTCAGGGACTTAGAATTTCACAAAGTCCTTGCCCTGTCCTTATTTTTGTGCCATATGTTCATGTTGTTTCCTAGTGATCCGTGCCTCTTTTGAGCATCATCAGTAAGGATGTTTTGTAGATAATGTTGTGCTCTATACATCCGTGTCTTTATTTGCAATTATGGAGCACCCTAGCTTGAGTCAATCGAGCTCTACTTTTGCTATAAAATATTCCTGGCAGATTGTTAACATGTTTAGCAATTTGCCGAGCTTGTTGTTGTTGATCCGTGCAAGCTATGTTGTTGTTTTTGCCATGTCTAGCTTCTATGCCATGTCCATTTGCTGGGTGTGTGCTTGGTTTGTCATGCAATGCCTCGTAGTGAGTGCATCGAGCTCGTAAACATGCCTACTCGTTATCTGTTTTGCAAGCTCCAGTTTTCACTAAGTCTGAATCTGTTTATGTTTTTGCTATGTTCACATGCTTGCAATTGTATTTTCTGATCCCTTTTGGCTCATGGTCACTAAGGGACTTTTGTTATATGCTTTTAGTAGCTTCATGCCATTCCTTGCTTTGCCATGATATGTTCCTGCGGCATGTTGTTATCGTGCTCTAAACACTGCTTCCTGGTGTTAAATTCCTGACATGCTGTTAATTTCACTTAGTCTGAAACCTGTTATCTTTTGCACTTTTGCCATGCTTGTTTGAGGTTGCTATTGAGTGAATTAGCCGTATCTCAGTGTTCATCTTTTGTCAAGCATCATGAGTGGATCCCTTCCATGTATTGTTTTGCCATGTTTGAGTGCCGTAGCTTATCTATCTTGATGCATTAAGAAGGCTACTTGCTGTTTATCGCAGACCGTTGCCATATTTGTTTTGCTTGCCATTTCCAAACCGTGCATCCGATTCCGGTGATCTTTATATCGATTTCAACCGGAATCATCTCACCTTTCCAGTGGCACTCTTGGATTTCCAAGTTGAGTCCAGGTTCAATCATTCCTTTCCAAATCATGCATATGCACCGCATACCGCATCCCGCATATCATGCCATGTTCATGTGTTGGTTGTTTACTATGTTGTGTGCTTCTTTCCGGTGTTGCTTCTTCGGGTTGGTTCCGATAACGTCGCATTTGTGAGGACCCGTTCGACTACGTCCATTTGTCTTCTTCATGGACTCGTTCTTCTTCCTTGCGGGATCTCAGGCAAGATGACCATACCCTCGAAATCACTTCTATCTTTGCTTGCTAAATGCTCGCTCTTTTGCTATGCCTATGTTGCGATACCTACCACTTGCTTATCATGCCTCCCATATTGCTAAGCCAAGCCTCTAGCCCACCTTGTCCTAGCAAACTGTTTTTTGGCTATGTTACCCCTTTGCTCAACCCCTCTTATAGCGTTGTTAGTTGCAGGTGAAGATTTGAGTTTGTTCCTTGTTGGAACATGGATATTTTGTTGGGATATCACAATATCTCTTATTTAATTAATGCATCTATATACTTGGTAAAGGGTGGAAGGCTCGGCCTTATGCCTGGTGTTTTGTTCCACTCTTGCCGCCCTAGTTTCGGTCATATCGGTGTTATGTTCCTGGATTTTGCGTTCCTTACACGGTTGGGTTATAATGGGAACCCCTTGATTGTTCGCCTTGAATAAAACTCCTCCAGCAATGCCCAACATTGGTTTTACCATTCGCCACCTAGCCTCTTTTCCCTTGGGAGTCGCGCTCCCGAGGGTCATCATTATTTTAACCCCCCGGGCCAGTGCTCCTCTGAGTGTTGGTCCAAACTAGAGCCATGTGCAGCGCCCCTTTGGGGAAACTCGAGGTTTGGTTTTAGTTGTATGGCGCGCTCATCTGAGTGTGCCCTGAGAACGAGATATGTGCAGCTCCTATCGGGGTTTGTTGGCACATTCGGGCGGTGTTGCTGGACTTGTTTTACCATTGTCGACGATGTCTTGTAACCGGGATGCCGAGTCTGATCGGATTGTCTTGGGAGAAGGAATATCCTTCGTTGACCATGAGAGCTTGTGATGGGCTAAGTTGGGACACCCCTGCAGGGATTTGAACTTTCGAAAGCCGTGTCCGCAGTTATGGGCAGATGGGAATTTGTTAATGTCCGGTTGTAGAAAACCTAAAGTTTACCTTAATTAAAATGCACCAACCGCGTGTGTAACCGTGATGGTCTCTTCTCGGTGTAGTCCGGGAAGTGAACACGGTGTTGGAGTTATGTTTGATGTAGGTTGTTCTAGGATCACTTCTTGATCATAGTTGCTCGACCGTGCCTTTGCCTTCTCTTCTCGCTCTCTTTTGCGAATATGTTAGCCACCATATATGCTAGTCGCTTGCTGCAGCTCCACATCATACCTTTTACCCATCCTATAAGCTTAAATAGTCTTGATCGCGAGGGTGTGAGATTGCTGAGTCCCCGTGACTCACAGATTACTTCTAGACCCACTTTGTAGGTGCCGTTGATACCGAGCAGGTGACGCAACCAAGCTCAAGGAGGAGCTCGATGAAGATCTTGTCCTTTGTGTTGTTTCCTTTTAGTTGACCAGTAGTGCAGCCCAGTTGGGGTCGATCAAGGATCTGTGTAGCACTTGGGGTAGTCTTCTTTTATTTTGGTTCCATAGTCGTACCTTGATTGTATCTGGATGATGTAATGCTTTATTCATGTATTGTGTGAAGTGGCGATTGTAAGCCAACTATGTATCTCTTTCCCTTATGTATTACATGGGTTGTGTGAAGATTACCTCACTTGCGACATTGCCTTAAATGCGGTTATGCCTCTAAGTCCTGCTTCGACACATGGGAGATATAGCCGCATCGATGACGCGCTACGTACGCTCCTCAAGTTCGTGCAAGCACTTCTCCCCTACCTGGCGTGCCAAATATGTCGTGTGAAACCACGGCCACCTATGGCGCCATGAGATCCTTGTGGTTCGGTAGGGGGGCGAGCACATTGCAAAAAGAGCGGAGGGCGTCGCGCAGCATGACAGGGATCACACGGGCCATTTTACCCATGTTCGGGTCACTGCGAGGCATAAAACCCTACTCCTACTTTGGTGGATTGATGGTAGATTGTGGTGGAAATGCAACGCTCTAGCCCGGTAGGGTTGCCTCTGGCCGAGAGGAGCTATGCGCGTATGAGTGTACAAGGTTCCGAATCCTTTCTATGGTTTCCACGGGCCTCCTTTATAGATCAAGGGGTCACCACAATGGCAAACCAGTCACTGTGCACTGATTAGATAGCAAGAGTGCTATCATACCTAACTCTGCAGATAGGGCAGGTCACATTAAATGCGCCTCTTAGTGTCACATCAAGGCCTACCCAGCAAGCGTTGCCGGGCTGGTCGGCTACCTTCTCTCCTATTTGTGTGACACGTCGCTGGGCGGGTGCCATTTGGTGGTGATTTCTATAGGAAGTGGCTGCCATTAGGCAAAGAACCGCCACTTAGTCACTTGTAGGCTTGAGACCGCACCGATTGATGACTTGCCTTGCTATGAGTTGGTGCGATGGAGCCTTGGCAGGGAAGTTTGCCTCCGTAAGCCTCGGCTGGCCTGCCGGGATGATCTTGAATCTTGCTTTCGGGTAACCTCGACCTCGCCAGGCTCGCCTGCCCAGCAAGGGAGGTTTTTCCTTAGTGGTATCTTGCTTCTCTGGCTTGACTTGGTCTTCTTGATCTGCACTCTGGTTCCTCAAAGAGTTGATTCCTTGTGCTTGGTCTGGTCTTGGATGTTGTAATCTCTATCTTGGGGATGTGCACACTCTAGGCAATAGACCCAGGGTTTCTTGCACCGACATCTGTCGACTAATTTGGAAATTTGGTTTGCTATATTTGGATAAAAGGAACTAGTACCATGGTCAACACTGACGTGAAAGAGGAAATTATTTCTAGAGTTGGATAGACAATACATTGTGTTCTCCTATTATTTTTCCTGCAATGCATTCCTTGTTCTGCCAGAACACATGTACTCAAGATGGTTGGCCTTTCCATAACTCAATACACCAGTTTAATGGTCACATTGAAGACAAGCCATGGATATAAGTTCTGAGTTGGGTTGATGAACCAAGAAGATTGCTCCTTTTTTATGGCCGAACATGGATAAACTTTCTCAAGTGTTATGGACTGAAAGTTGGTGCATGAATGCTGCATGGATCTTCCACCCCAACGTTGTTCTAGTAGTTCATCCATGTTAGTTTTGTATCTGGTTCTTGCATGTTGCCTCGATTACTTCTTAATCCACCTATTCTGTCTAATTAATCACAATCTAAATTTAGAAGTAGCACGTGATTCCCCTCTCTCACGAAGATTCTACTTCTAACTAATATTTTATAATTGGTGGCACGTGTAGATTATTTCAAACTTAAGCATGCTGCTTGTTCGTTATTCTATGAGAACTCAACTTTTACTGATGGCACTGAAGTTGACTGGGACGACGTCCACCAGTTCATACACATTATTGATCGACTTGAGGTCCTAGTGGGGCGTTTCAATGGTGGAAGGCCACGTGGGATATGACTGCCACTGGTGCACACGTTGAACAGGTCCAACTATGTCGAGAAACTGATGGTACGAGCTATTTTCTGTTATATATGTTGTTCATAAACTCTTGTTTATACATAGTTTTATAGTTGTGATATTCTTGAAACAGAAACTGCCCAGTTCTATTGTTCCTATACAGATGCCTGACCATGGTCGGGTCAGACTTACGCTTGGTCACAACATGATGTTTATGTTGACCTACTCCATTTCCCTTGGAGGTGAAAAGATACTTATTCATGGGTTGTCTCAAATAATGAAGCCATCCATCTTGGAGAATAGGAAAGAAGGTTATGCTCATGCTTTTCTATGGCTCTAAAGTGAATATCCTGTTTATTGACCACATTGCGAGTTGAAGTCCCTTTGAGAAGGTTGTGGATGCGTGGGATGGCGCCTAGGCCTTGTCTTGGGGCTTGGTGGCCTCACCCTTGGTTAACTATAGGCAAAGTAGCATTGTTCGAGGCGTGCTTTGTACGGTTGAACCTGTATAAGTACTCATACTGCTTTCAGCTATTATTGTTAAGTGCCCTTGCTAGTTTCAGTTAAGGTTGTTGAAGTACTCCTGCTACTTTTATAGTCTGTCATGTTTCTTCAGTCTCGTCTTCCTCCAGCTCCGAAAACCAAACCAGCACCGGTGGGGCCGCCTGCTTCCGGCTCCTATGGCTGGCTGCACCTTAGAGAACGGATCGCTGCCCCACCGTGTCCTAAATCTAACGCCGATGTTTGAGGCCTTGTCGTCGTCCTCCATGCACTTTGGTGCGCTCGCCGCAGCGCCGCCCTCTCGCGTTGTCAACATGGTCAACAAACAAGAGGAATCGAGAGAGGTTTGTACGTGGACAGGATGACAGTAGGGGCCCACCATGTCCATGGCCGTACGCAATCAAGTTCCTCATTTTTTGTTATATACTCCACTGTCAGCATATATAAAAATAAAATGCTTCCTCCTAGTGGTTTGCTGACATCTAGGACCCACGACATTGTTAGCGTATAGTCAATAGACAAGAGAACAACACAAGATCGGCTGACAGCTGGGACGTAGCTACTCGAGCAGTATTTTTTTGTTATTGTTGAGACGGGGCATGGTTTCAACTGGGTTGTTGCCCGTCTAGCCCAGGCTTCTATTTTACGTTCACCACATGACCAGCCCAGCTATTTTTTCTTTGTGAAAATGGCTAGCCCGGTTTTTTTTTCTAAAGAATACCCAATCCAGGCCTACTTATTTTCGTCTGCCCTGCTGGGCTGCAACTCTTTGAAGACGGCTGCTAATCTTAAGAGTAATATGAAACGGGCTGTAAATGTAAAACACACACGATAAATTGGCAATTACTTACAATTTTTTTGATTTTTTCACATTTTTATATTCCAATTTCACTGGGCTTTAACCTAATTTAAATATATCTTCAACGTACTTTAAATCTGGCTCGACATTTTGGTATTAAAAATAGTTTGGACCCGACCAAAATATGCAAAATTTCATATAAAGTTTTAACCCGGGCCCTGGTCAACAAAAACAAACGGTCTGCAATAAATTCCATAAGAAGTTTCAATGAGCTGTAAATTATAAAAAAATAGGGAATGGTCTGACTTGTGGGCCTATTAAGTTGACGCGTATGCAAGATTTTTTTACTTATTATATATGTCAACAAACGATTCTAGCAAACGTGATCGTTGGATGTCGATCCAACGGCCGTCGTACTTCTTCAATCTCTGATCTTCCTGCTCCAGCCGCCAAATCCAGCATCGGCGGGACTGCCTGCTCCCGCCTCCCATGGCCAGCTATGCTGTCGCGCAGGCCTCACCGCCCCTACTACTCCCACCGCTGGCAGGGCCATCCCTCTACTCACCCACATCCCTCCACTATTGTGGCTTTGCTGCCTCCGGTTCATTCCCTTCTGGGGTCTCGCCATTGTCCATCGCGTTGGTGTTCTCGGCACGGCATGGTCAACGTTGTCAACAAACGACAACATTGGAAGAGGGATGTACATGTAGAGGCTAACAGTTAGTACCCACATGGTCCATGGCCACACGCAAGCAAGTACCTCCTTATTATGCCAAAAAGAATGAATCCTCCCCATGACATCTGGGACCCACCAGCTATATCTTGGCACAGAAGGAAGTGCCTCGTTATTAAGCAAAAAATAACGAGTGCTCCCCATGACATCTGGGGCCCACCATATTTGGAGGCTAGCTTGTGGCCCTACTAAGTTAACGCGTACGCAGGGCTTTGTCAACTTTGTCAGCAAACAATTCTATCACCATTGACCGTTGGATTGTTAACATCCAACAGTCATCCTACTTCTTCAACCTCTGATTTTCTTCCTCCAGTCGTCAAAACCACTGTGTGCTCCTGCCTCCTGTGCCCAGCTGTGCTACTATGCAGGCCTCACCGCCCCCTACTACTCCCACCGCTGGCCAGGACATCCCTCTACTAACCCATGCCCCCTATTATTCTTCGGTGATGGTGGTCTCACACCGTAGCCGAACCAGGCAACCCTCATACTACCTTCCGCGTGTTCCCCTGCTCTGGGTCGTTCCCTTCCAAAGTTGTGTCGTCCTCCAGCACCACCAGTATGGCATGGTCAATGCAGTCAACGAATGACAGCCATCAGAAGAGAACTGTACGTGGAGAGGCTGCCAGCTGGGTCCATGGCCGCACAGAAGGAAGTGCCTCCTTATTACGCGCAAAATAATGATTCCTCCACCTGACAGCTCAGACCCACTAGAAGGGCCTCTGTATTTAGCAAAAAAAGTGTTCGCCCTAATAGCTGGGATCCATCAGCTTTACCTTCGCATGGAAGGAAGTGCCTTCTTACCCCCTGGCAGCTGGGACCCACTAGGTTCAAGCGAAGGTAGCGTTATCTATCTGGCCGCGAACGTGTACGTACATAGCGGTCGATCGGTCTCTCTGCAGCGACGTACCGTGGCCGAGTAAGGAGCTGCACGTATTGAAGTAGAGGCACCGACGTAGCATGTCACACGTCCCCGTCTATATCGTGTACACGTACGTATAGCCACGCTGCAAGATAGTAAATATGAGTAGGTACGTACATACGGGCAGAGTCTCTAATGCGTACACCGACGGCCTCCTGTTCATGAGAAGCCAACTAGCTGGGTCGGAATAGAGTAAGCAGAGTCGTGTGTTCATCAAGAGCCAACCAGCTTGGATGGAACAGCCGAAACGAGCTTTAGCATAACGCAGAATGGAGGAAATGGCCTTATATTCGACCGCGTATGGTCGAAACGGGGTCCTATTCATCGGGAAGGGTTTGGCATACTGCAGAATGGAGGAAACGGACTTGTGTTTGAGTGCGTACGGTCGAAATGGGGTGCTGTTGATCGGGAGGGGTGTGGTGTACCGCAAAACGGAGGAAACGGACTTGTGTTGGAGCGCCTGCGGTCGAAAAGGGGGTCATGTTCATCGGCAGGGGTGTGGCATACTGCAAAATGGGACTCCACAGGCTACTGTTTATCCACCATGTACTGCCTTGCTCCACCCTCCAAGGGACACTGTTCATCCACCATCAACTTCCTCCAGCCTCGACCTGCTACTCTTCATCCACCGTCAACTTCCTCCAGCCTCCACCGGCTACTGTTCATCCACTGGGTCCTGTTCATCCAGCCTCCACTGGCTTCTGTTCAACCAGCCCTCCACTGGGTCCTGTTCATCCACCCTCCACTGGCTACTATTCATGGAGCCTCCACAGGATCCTGTTCATCCACCCTCCACCAGCCTCCTCGATCGACGTCCTGTTAATGCAGCGGCAATGGCCTCTACTACCACGAGGTCCTGTTCATTCAATCCCCGGGAACTATTCATCCAACCCCCAACAACGGTTGCTATTTATCGGGAGGCAGCAGGTTTGATCGGCTTCAGTTAGGAGTAGTAGCGAAGGAATCACTCGGGTTCAGTTAACATCCAGGGTTCGATCGCTCAAGTTCAGTAACATAGCTAGTGCAATCGCTCGGGTTCAGTAAGCGAACGCCTCGCTCAGGTTCAGTTAGATCCCAACACCTTGCACACACGTGCATACCTGTACGAGAGAAATGCACAATCCTTCCATGCATCGCTCGGCCCCAACCACCCACCGTAACCGGGAACACCCTAAAATTTTCCTCTCCCTTGCTTCTACCATGATTTTTTTCATCATGGACGGCCCAAAGAATGTCATGCAGGTGCATCTCCAGCCGGCCCAAGATGAAAAGCCCATTTTCTGTCATGATTCTTTTCATAGAAGTAGGAGCCCACCGCATCTATGATGATACCGAGTTTTGTCACAATTATTATCATAGAAGTCACTGGTACGCGTCGGTGCTATACACACAGTTTTTAACCCCTTTCCGCGACGGCATTCGGAACCATCGCCAAGTGAGTGTCCTTTCCACACGACCCAGAAACCGTCGGGGATATGGAGCCATGATCCAAAGGTCTTGCAAAGTGTAATCGTGTGCGATGCAGCACACACTAAACTCTTTTGCACGTGTGGGACGGTGATCAAACATTTCTAATGACGTAGTGAAACCAAATGGTGTGTCGTAATGAACTATTGGGAAACAGTATGTATGGCACATGGGCCAACATATGAACTGTGTGCGATATGTACCCCATCGCACACATGTTTTCCGTGGAACCCGTTTGCCATGCAAGATTCCATCCACACGTTTCCCAACAATTACCATGTCCGATAATGTTCTATCACAAACGGTTCAGGAGCCCTTTGCACACATACAAGTGCTGCAGACCATTTTTCATTTTTTGTTTATTGCCGACGGTTGTGGCAAGAGTGACATGTGCTTTTCATTTGGGATCCCACACATTTCCTGAAAAAAATACGACTGGGATTGTATTTTACATTGGGCATGGTTTACTCTGAGCTCTCGTGTGCGATACAGTGATATCACAAATGGTCCCGGAGACCCTATGCACACGTAGTAGTGCTGCAAATCATTTGTGATCTGCTGCGTATCACCGACGGTTCAGCTACGATTGACATATGCTCTCCGATGTGGATTGTATTTTACAAGACCTCATCAGATGGAACACAATGGATCCATGTGTATATGTTTAGCGGCTAACTCTTACTCAATGTTTCAGGAGAGCGCGTGTTGAAATCTTCATTATCACAAGTGGGATTGATGTAGTGATTCAGGAAGAAGTCGCTGAAAAATCTCTGAACCATCAGCAATTCACCAGCCGGGAGTGGTTCGGGTGTTCTTGGTTCTAAGATGAGCTGCAGTATTTTGAAGATCAGAATGTGCCATATGAGTGGAGTAGAAGATATTAATTAAGATAGACTTACTGGTACTAATTCGTGAGGATTGTCACAACTATCAGCAGATTTGCAGATGGAGATCATGTGCTTGCAAACATAGTATCCACAAAGGTTGGTCCCTGCCTGTTGCTGAGGACATTGAATATTTTTTGCACATAATTAGTCATGTATTTGTCCTATTAGGAACAACCTAACCGGTGTTAGATGTATTATTTTTTATTTGGACAAAAATAGAAATAGGTTTATTTAGAAGCTTGAACATTTGACTAGCGTAAGAAAAGGTATTTGCAGAATATTGGATAAATCTTCTGAAAATAATGGATTTCGGTGTGTTACCGGAGAAACGATCTCATGCTGCAGAGGTAGTTCCCTCTTGAACAGGTTCCCTTGTTTACTTTTCCACAATGTGAGCACACTGCAAATGAAGATGAATTCTGACAACATCAATTATTGAACCAGATATGAATGCAAATTAATTTCAACATCATAGAATTCAATACCTATCCATGAATTGCTGAAGATGCGTCAGATCTTGAGCGTTTGTTGACTCTCTGAGAGAATCCATGTAGTAAACTGTGTTCTTGTTTGGAACAATGAATACCAATATCCATTGATTGCTACATATTAAGAAAGCCATGAACTTATGAATTATGCCGAAAACTGAAAGACAATCAGTGTATGTGTGGTTGGTTACTAGACTTACCATTCATGACATGGCTAGAGAAATGATTCTGCATGGGACGTGTTTCCGAAGAGACGGACAACCGTGTTAATGGCCCAGTCCCGTAGGTCCTTACAATCTAATGTAGGATCTGTGAAATACATACTCTCCCTTTTTCTTCTCTGCACGTTCAATCCCCTGAGAGGAATAAAATGCAGTTAGTTGTTTATCATTTACAGCCTTGTATGGAGAAGTTGATCAGAGTTTGTTAAGTACTTACATAATCAGGCATCTAACAAAAGTGGCATCGAGCTCATTGAAGTTGAAGAAGAGATGTAAGTCCTCGAAACTCACATTGACGGAACTAAAATCGTGTCGGAAATGATCTTTGTTGTAGTGTACTAGGAAACCATGATGACCTGCTGACATTAGATCCATATTATATTCATGTAACTCGCGACAACTGGAGCTGCACTCATCAAAGTATTCGCCAACAAGAAATGGCTAGCCATGGACATAATTGTGTACTTCAAGTACGGCTGCTTTACTTTTAGCAAGCAACAACTCTACTTCTTCATCATTCGTCCCGTCAGAAATAATATTACTCCCCGATTCAAACAACCTACTATTAATTTGGTTCTGGGCGATGAGTGCTTTAAGTAAGAGGCAATCATTCTCTTTCCTCTTCGCTCTCCATCGTGCATCCTCTCAGGTGCAACCTTTTTGGCCGCTTCCTAGGTACTTGAAACATTTCTGGCAGAATGTCTGGTTGGCTGCATGGTAGACTGCCGAGCAGACTGCCAAGCAGACGGTGAAGCTTCGACGGACTGCTTAGTTACGGTGGGTGAACAAATTACTGCCGAGCAATTGATAGAAGACCGCATAGTTATGAGAATATCTAGGCAATGACTATATACAAGGCATCATGTCCGTGTTAAGTAGACCAAAACGATTCTGCATCTACTACTATTCTCCACACATCGACCGCTATCCAGCATGCATCTAGAGTATTAAGTTCATAAGAATAGAGTAATGCTTTAGGCAAGATGACATGATGTAGAGGGATAAACTCAAGCAATATTATATAAACCCCATCTTTTTATCCTCGATGGCAACAATACAATACATGCCTTGCTGCCCCTACTATCACTGGGAAAGGACACCGCAAGATTGAACCCAAAGCTAAGCACTTCTCCCATAGCAAGAAAGATCAATCTAGTAGGCCAAACTAAACCAATAATTCGAAGAGACTTGCAACGATATCAAATCATGCATATAAGAATTCAGAGAAAACCAAATATTGTTCATAGATAAACTAGATCATAAATCCACTATTCATCGGATCTCGGCAAACACACCACAAAAAGTATGACATCGAATAGATCTCCAAGAACATCAAGGAGAATTTTGTATTGAGAACAAAAGAGAGAGAAGAAGCCATCTAGCTAATAACTATGGACCCGAAGGTCTGTGGTAAACTACTCACACATCATTGGAGAGGCTATGGTGTTGGTGTAGAAGCCCTCCACGATCGAGTCCCCCTCCGGCAGATCACCAGAAAAGGCCCCAAATGGGATCTCACGTGTACAGAAGGTTGCGGCGGTGGAAAAGTGGTTTCGTGGCTCCCCCCGATGTTTTTAGGGTATAAGAGTATATATAGGCGAAAGAACTATGTCGGTGGAGCTCCGTGGGGACCACGAGGGTGGGGGCACGCCTACCCCCTTGGCACGCCCTCCTGCCTCGTGGAAGCTTCACAGAGTTCCATACTTCAATTCCAAGTCTCCTAGTTTGTGTTTGTTCCAAGAAAGATCCTCGCGAAGGTCTCGTTCCGTTTGATATTCCTTTTCTGCGAAACACTAAAATAGGCAAAAAAAAATAGAAACTGACACTAGGCCTCTGGTTAATAGGTTAGTACCAAAAATAATATGCATATTAAAGCCATTAAACATCCAAAATAGATAATATAATAGCATGGAACAATCAAAAATTATAGGTACATTGGAGACATATCAAGCATCCCCAAGCTTAATTCCTGCTCGTCCTCGAGTAGGTAAATGATAAAAACATATTTGTTGATGTGGAATGCTACCTAACATAATTTTCAATGTAATTTCCTTTATTGTGGCATGATTGTTCAGATCCAAAAGATTCAGAGCAAAAGTTCAATATTGACATAAAAATAATAATACTTCAAGCATACTAACCAAGCAATTATGTCTTATCAAAATAACATAGACAAAGAAAGCTCATCCCTACAAAATCATATAGTTTGCCCACGCTTCATCTTCGTCACACAAAATGCTCCCATCATGCACACCCCCGATGACAAGCCAAGAAATTGTTTCATACTTAGCCTTTTCAAACTTTTTCAACTTTTACGCAATATATGAGCGCAAGCCATGGACATAGCACTATGGGTGGAATAGAATGGTGGTTGTGGAGAAGACAAAAAGGAGGACGATAGTATCACATCAACTAGGCGTATCAATGGGCTATGGAGATGCCATCGATAGATATCAATGTGAGTGAGTAGGGATTGCCATGCAACGGATGCACTAGATCTAAGTGGGTGTGAAATCTCAACAGAAGTAACTAAGTGGGTGTGCATCAACTTGCTTGCTCACGAAGACGTAGGGTAATTTGAGGAAGCCCATCATTGGAATATACAAACCAAGTTCTATAATGTAAAATTCCCACTAGTATATGAAAGTGAGAACATAAGAGACTCTCTATCATGAAGTTCATGGTGCTACTTTGAAGCACAAGTGTGGAAAAAAGATAGTAACATTGCCCCTTCTCTCTTTTTCTCTCATTCATTTTTTCTTTTCTCTTTTTTTGTTTGGGCCTTCTTTTTTATGGCCTCTTTTTTTGTCTGGAGTCTCATCCCGACTTGTGGGGGAATCATAGTCTCCATCATCCTTTCCTCACATGGGACAATGCTCTAATAATGAATATCATCAAACTTTTATTTACTTAGAACTCAAGAATTACAACTCGATACTTAGAACAAAATATGACTCTATGTGACTGCCTCCGACGGTGTACCGAGATGTGCAATGAATCAAGAGTGACATGTATAAAAAATTATGAATGCTGGCCATGCCATACATACGACGTCAACTACATGATCATGCAAAGCAATATGACTATGATGAAGCATGTCATAACAAATGGAACGGTGGAAAGTTGCATGACAATTTATCTCGGAATGGCTATGGAAATGCCATAATAGGTAGGTATGGTGGCTATTTTGAGGAAGCTAAATGATGGTTTTATGGTACCGACGAAAGTTGCGCGGCACAAGAGAGGCTAGCAATGCTGGAAGGGTGAGAGTGCGTATAATCCATGAACTCAACATTAGTCATAAAGAACTCACATACTTATTGCAAAAATCTACAAGTCATCAAAACCAAGCACTACGCGCATGCTCCTAGAAGGGTAGATTGGTAGGAAAATACCATTGCTCGTCCCCGACTGCCACTCATAAGGAAGGCACTCAAAGGACACCTCATGCTTCAAATTTGTCACACAATGGTTACCATACGTGCATGCTACGGGACTTGCCAACCTTAACACAAGTATTTCTCAATTTCACAATTACTCAACTAGCACAACTCTAATATTATCATCTCTATATCTCAAAACAGTTATCAAGTATTAAACTATTCAATGCACTCTATACGAAAGTTTTTATTATACCCATCTTGAATGCCCATCATATTAGGACTAATTTTATAACCAAAGCAAATTACCATGCTATTCTAAAAGACTCTCAAAATAATATAAGTGCAGCATGAGAGATCAATAATTTCTATAAAATAAAACCACCACCGTGCTCTAAAAAGATATAAGTGAAGCACTAGAGCAAAATTATCTAGCTCAAAAGATATAAGTGAAGCACATAGAGTATTTTAATAAATTCCGATTCATGTGTGTCTCTCTCAAAAGGTGTGTACAGCAAGGATGGTTATGGTAAACTAAAAAGCAAAGACCCAATTCATACAAGACGCTCCAAGAAAAACTCATATCATGTGGTGAATAAAAATATAGCCTCAAGTAAAGTTACCGATAGACGAAGATGAAAGAGGGGATGCCTTCCGGGGCATCCCTAAGCTTAGGCGTTTGTTGTTCCTTGAATTTTACCTTGGGGTGCCTTGGTCATTCCCAAGCTTAGGATCTTTCCATACCTTGTTCCAAAATCCATCAAACCTTTACCCAAAAACTTGAAAACTTCATAACACAAAACTCAACAGAAAATCCCATGAGCTCCGTTAGTCTATACCAATATAAAAAGACCGAAATGGGCAGATCTAAACCATCTCAACCATCAAATCATGTTATCTAGCGGTTCAAATCGCTCCAATGTTGAGCACCAAACACATTTAACGCTCTAATTACCCACCACTGCCATTGGCTGTAAACACGTTTTGACGCAACACTATCCCTTGAAATCTGCCATGTAATTAGTATCCTACCATTCCTGCGAATAAATAATTGATATCTTACCAAATATCAATATGCAATAGATATATCTTACCTAATATAAACATGCATTGCACCTACATTATTACTAGTATAAGAAAACAAACCACCACTTTAATGTACTATATTTAACTCATTCTTTATTTACATTGGTGTTAAACCTACTGTATTTCAACTTCTCTATGGTTCATACCCCCGATACTAGCCATAGTTTCATTAAAATAAGCATACAACACACGAAAAACAGAATCTGTCAAAACAGAACAGTCTGTAGCAATCTGGAGGTTTCTAATACTTCTGTAACTCCAAATTTTTTGACAAATTAGGAAGACCTAAATCATTTGTATATTGATCTACTTTAGTTGGAATTGGTATTTTATCACTCTCTGGTAAAACAATGAAAATTATTCTTGTGAGCGCATACTTTCTGTTTTTTTCCAGCAAGATCTAACAACAATCACCCAAGAAGATCCTAAAGGCTTTACTTGGCACAAATACTAATTAAAACATAAAAAACAAAATCATAACAGAGGCTAGATAAATTATTTATTACTAAACAGGAACAAAAAGTAAGAACAAAAATAAAATTGGGTTGCCTCCCAACAAGCGCTATCATTTAACGCCGCTAGCTAGGTATTGCCATCTTTGATATGCAATCCATTAGTGTCTATCATAATTAATTCATAAGGCAATCTAATTTTGTTTCTAGGAAAGTGTTCCATGCCTTTCCTTAACGGAAATTGAAATCTAATGTTTCCTTCTTTCATGTCAATAATTGCACCAATCGTTATAAGGAAAGGCCTAGCAAGAATAATAGGACATGTAGTATTGCAATCTATATCAAGAACAATGAAATCTAGGGGCACATAATTTCTATTTGCAATAACAAGAACATCATTAATTCTTCCCATTGGTTTCTTAATGGTGGAATCCGCAAGGTGCAAATTTAAAGAACAATCATCAAAATCATGGAAACCTAACACATCACACAAAGTTTTTGGAATCGTGGAAACACTAGCACCCAAATCAAACAAAGAATAGCATTCATAATCTTTAATCTTAATTTCAATAGTAGTTTCCCACTCATCATAAAGTTTTCTAGGGATATAAACTTCTAGTTCAAGCTTTTCTTCATAGGATTGCATTAAAGCATCAACGATATGTTTAATAAAAGCTTTATTTTGATCATAAGCATGAGGAGAATTTAACACAGATTGCAACAAGGAAATACAATGTGTCAAAGAGCAATTATCATAATTAAATTCCTTGAAATACAAAATAGTGGGTTCATCGCTATGTAAAGTTTTGACCTCTCCAATCCCACTTTTATTATCAAGATCTAAAAAGTCCGAATCATTGGGACGCCTTTTAACTAAAGTTGACTCATCTCCTGTCCCATCTTTATCAAGATTCATATTGGAAAACAAAGATTTAATAGGAGACACATCAATCACTTTTAGATCTTCATCATCATTATCATGAAAACTAGAAGAACACGCTTTCACAAAGCAATCTTTTTTAGCACGCATCCTAGCGATTCTTTCTTTGCATTCATTAATAGAAATTATGATGAGGAGATCAATACCATTGGTACACCCACAGCCACTGCTGCTATACATACTGGACCAATTACTAGAGCTCGCGCATGCCAATTGAATTATCAGGTACTTTCATTTCTTGGTAACGATTCTAATGTTCATGAGAATATGATGCTGCCTAAATTGGATACATTTGTTTTGTTTACAAATGAAGGGCCTACCTTGTACAAGAAAGATGAACCTTCGAGAAAGTTCAAGCATGGAGATGATGGCATGCGCAAGGGGATCAAGAACGAAGTTACAAGTGATGATTTCGGGACTTTGAAGCCACCATAAGGAGTGCATGAAGCCTTGGACGAAATATACAAGATGCCACTTCATAAATTTCGTCCAGAGGCTATTTTAGGTGTTGTGTCACCTTATTATTGGGCCAGGCCCATGTATTTTCGAAATACTTAAGTATAGGCTGTTTTTAGAGTCCGTATGTGTGAGGAAACAAGAGTTAGGGTTGGTTTCTGACCCCTCCTCCAAGGGCCACTAAATCCCCCCCACCTCTTCCTCCATATATACAGCCCTTAGGGCGTCATTTAGACTTTGGTTTTGTTTAGATTAAAAGTTCGCCATAGCTGCAACTTCGCGTACTTCGTTTGTGTTCAGCGACCATACCAAGGCGTCGCAGAACCCCACCTTTGTCAATAAAGCTTTCATCTTATATTCGCACTATCCAGATTGCAATCTCTGTTTCTTGCTTGTTCTTCGTTTGCTCGCAGGAAACAGACCCTCATGGCCAGGTTGATCATGCTATGACGTGGTCAATAACCCTCGGAAGTTGGTTTAGCGATTGCTAAGACGCGATGTCTCGCACGTTCGTAGTCAGATCGTCAAGGTCGACTCCCACAAAAAACGATAGCCACCATCTCATCAAAACACCGGGACACCTTCGCCTCTATCAAGTGGTATGAGAGCGTTATAATATCCTGAGGAGAGACATGTTCCTGCTGTTGTTTGTGCTTTCACTAGATTTGCATGTGTTTGGTGGTCTGAACATTGTAGATTATATCCTATTCCAGCTACTTGGGCTTCTTTGAAAACTGCTATGCGTACTCGTTGGGTTCCACCATATTATCAACGTGAATTACTTCAACAATTGCAGCGTTTAAGACAAGGAAAAATTCTATAGAAGAATATTATCAAGAATTACAAACTGGCATGATTTGATGTAGTATTGTTGAGGAGAATGAAGCTATGCTTGCACGTTTTATGGGTGGATTAAATAGAGAGATTCAGACCATTCTAGAGTATAAGGAGTATACTAATATCACTCGTTTATTACATCTTGCTTGTAAAGCTAAACGTGAAGTGCAGGATCGACATGCATTGGCGCGAACTAACTTTTATGCAGGTCGATCTTCATCATGGACACCACGTGCATCCTCTACTTCCACTCCACCAGCACCTCCATCAGGTGCCACCTCCAGTCGTGATACAAGAAAGTAGGCACAACCACCACTATCTGCCAACAGAACATCTGCCAGACCTGCGCAGAGCTCTTCTTCTTCCATGGCATCAACAGGGCACACAAGTGATATTATTTATCGTCTTTGTAAGGGAAGAGGACATTGTGCAAGAGAATGCCAATCTCAGTGTGTGATGATTGCTACTGAGGATGGTGGGTATGAGTCTGGTAGTGACTATGATGAGGAGACTTTGGCTCTTATTACACATGACGAACACGGTGGAGAGGATTCTGGTCATGAGGCGCAATACATGGCTGCTGAGGATGCTGACAGGTATGAATGTTTAGTTGCTCAACATGTTTTGAGTGTGTAGGTTACACAAGCTGAGCAAAATCAGAGGCATAATTTGTTCCATACAAAGGGAGTTGTGAAGGAACGTTCTGTTCGCGTCATAATAGATGGAGGGAGCTGCAATAACTTGGCTAGCATGGAGATGGTGGAGAAGCTATCTCTCACCACAAGACCACATCCACATCCTTACTACATCCAATGGTTCAACAATAGCGGCAAGGTTAAGGTAACACGTACTGTTCGTGTGCATTTTAGTATCTCTACATATGCTGATTATGTTGATTGTGATGTGGTACCTATTCAAGCATGTTCCTTATTACTTGGTAGACCATGGCAATTTGATAAAAATTATGTACACCATGGTAGAAACAATTAGTATACTCCTGTTCATAAGGATAAAAATATTAGTTTTGAAAGATGATATTAATAGAGCTAATAAAGATGATATTAATAGAGCTAATAAAGCAAAACAGGAGAAAAATAAAAGTGAAAATCAGATTGTGGCAAAAGAATTTGAGCAACAAATGCAGCCTAATAATAAACCATCTAGTGTTGCTTCTGAAATTAAATTGAAAAGTGCATGTTTACTTGCCACCAAATCTGATATTGATGATTTAGATTTTAGCAAATCTGTTTGCTACACTTTTGTGTGCAAAGAGGCATTATTTTCATTCGAGGACGTGCCTTCCTCCTTGCCTCCTACTGTCAGTAACACTTTGCAGGAGTTCGCTGACGTCTTTCCACAAGACGTGCCACCGGGATTACCACCTATTCGAGGGATTGAGCATCAAATTGACTTAATTCCCGGTGGATCATTACCCAACCGTGCACCAAGAACTGCTCGACAAAGGTTATATACGTGAATCCCTTAGTCCTTGTGTTGTTCCTATCATTTTAGTGCCGAAAAAGGATGGTACGTCGCGTATGTGCGTTGATTGTAGAGGCGTTAATAATATTACTATTCGTTATCGTCATCCTATTCCTAGGCTAGATGATATGCTTGATGAATTGAGTGGCTCTACAATATTCTCCAAAGTTGATTTGCGTAGTGGATACCATCAAATTCGTGTGAAATTGGGAGATGAATGGAAAAAAACATTTAAAACTAAGTTTGGATTATATGAGTGGTTAGTCATGCCTTTTGGGTTAACTAATGCACCTAGAACTTTCATGAGGTTAATGAACAAAGTTTTACGTGCTTTCATTGGACGATTTGTGGTAATTTACTTTGATGACATATTCATTTATAGCAAATCTTTGGAGGAACATTTGGAACATTTACGTGCTGTTTTTATTGCTCTACGTGATGCACGTTTGTTTGGTAACCTTCAAAAGTGCACCTTTTGCACCGACCGAGTATCTTTTCTTGGCTATGTTGTTACTCCACAGGGAATTGAAGTTGATAAAGCCAAGATTGAAGCTATTGAGAGTTGACCGTAGCCCAAAACGGTCACACAAGTGAGGAGTTTCCTTGGCCTCGCTGGTTTCTATAGGCGTTTTGTGAGAGATTTCAGCACCATTGCTGCACCTCTCAACGAGCTTACAAAGAAGGATGTGCCTTTTGTTTGGGGTACTGCACAGGAAGAAGCCTTCACGGTATTGAAAGATAATTTGACACATGCTCCTTTACTCCAACTTCCTGATTTTAATAAGACTTTTGAGCTTGAATGTGATGCTAGTGGAATTGGATTAGGAGGTGTGTTATTACAAGATGGCAAACCTGTTGCTTACTTTTCTGAAAAATTGAGTCGGCCTAGTCTGAACTATTCTACTTATGATAAAGAATTATATGCTCTTGTTTGGACCTTAGAAACATGGCAACATTATTTATGGCCAAAGGAATTTGTTATACATTCTGATCATGAATCTTTGAAACACATTAAAAGTCAAGCAAAACTGAACCGTAGACATGCTAAATGGGTTGAGTTCATTGAGACTTTCCCTTATGTCATTAAAAACAAGAAGGGTAAAGAAAATGTTATTGCGGATGCATTGTC
The DNA here is from genome assembly GCF_018294505.1 of Triticum aestivum. Classification (NCBI taxonomy): domain Eukaryota; kingdom Viridiplantae; phylum Streptophyta; class Magnoliopsida; order Poales; family Poaceae; genus Triticum; species Triticum aestivum. The sequence goes on along the minus strand of NC_057797.1, from coordinate 372,294,938 downwards.
TCGTCATTATACTATGCTTTCACAACTTGACTTTAAAAAATTTGGTTTGGAGACCATCAAAGATCAATATGTGCATGATGCTGAATTTAAAGATGTATTGCAGAATTGTAAGGAAGGGAGAACTCGGAACAAGTTCGTTCTTAACGATGGATTTGTGTTTCGTGCTAACAAGCAATGCATTCCATCTAGCTCCATTCGTCTTTTGTTGTTGCAGGAGGCGCATGGAGGAGGATTAATGGGACACTTTGGCGTCAAGAAGACGGAGGATATACTTGCTACACATTTCTTTTAGCCAAAGATGAGATGGGATGTTGAGTGTTTTGTTGCTCGCAGCACTACATGTCAAAAAGCTAAGTCACGACTCAATCCTCATGGTTTATATATGCCTTTGCCTATACCTAGTGTTCCTTGGGAGGATATATCTATGGACTTTGTTTTAGGCTTCTTCCTGTGCGGTACCCCAAACAAAAGGCACATCCTTCTTCGTAAGCTCGTTGAGAGGTGCAACAATGGTGCTGAAATCTCTCACAAAACGCCTATAGAAACCAGCAAGGTCAAGGAAACTCGTCACTTGTGTGACCGTTTTGGGCTGCGGCCAACTCTCAATAGCTTCAATCTTGGCTTTATCAACTTCAATTCCCTATGGAGTAACAACATAGCCAAGAAAAGATACTCGGTCGGTGGAAAAGGTGCACTTTCCAAGGTTACCAAACAAACGTGCATCATGTAGAGCAATAAAAACAGCACGTAAATGTTCCAAATGTTCCTCCAAAGATTTGCTATAAATGAATATGTCATCAAAGTAAACTACCACAAATCGTCCAATGAAAGCACGTAAAACTTCGTTCATTAACCTCATGAAAGTACTAGGTGCATTAGTTAACCCATAAGGCATGACTAACCACTCATATAATCCAAACTTAGTTTTAAATGCTTTTTTCCATTCATCTCCCAATTTCATACGAATTTGATGGTATCCACAACACAAATCAACCTTGAAGAATATTGTAGAGCCACTCAATTCATCAAGCATATCATCTAGCCTAGGAATAGGATGACGATAACGAATAGTAATATTATTAATGCCTCTACAATCAACGCACATACGCGATGTACCATCCTTTTTCCACACTAAAATGATAGGAACAACACAAGGACTAAGGGATTCGCGTATATAACCTTTGTCGAGCAATTCTTGTACTTGATGCATAATCTCCTTCGTCTCCTCTGGATTGGTACGGTATGGTGTACGGTTGGGTAATGATGCGCCGGGAATTAAGTCAATTTGATGCTCAATCCCTTGAATAGGTGGTAATCCCCGTGGCACGTCTTGTGGAAAGACGTCAGTGAACTCCTGCAAAATGTTAGTGACAGTAGGAGGCAAAGAGGAAGGCACATCCTCGAATGAAAATAATGCCTCTTTGCACACAAAAGTATAGCAAACAGATTTGCTAAAATCTAAATCATCAATATCATATTTGGTGGCAAGTAAACATGCACTTTTCAATTTAATTTTGGAAGCAACACTAGATGGTTTATTATTAGGCTGCATTTGTTGCTCAAATTCTTTTGCCACAATCTAATTTTCACTTTTATTTCTCTCCTGTTTTGCTTTATTAGCTCTATTAAGATCATCTTTCAAAATGGAATCGGGAGTCATAGGAAGCAAATTAATATTTTTATCCTTATTAACAAGAGTATACTGATTGTTTCTACCATGGTGTACATAATTTTTATCAAATTGTCATGGTCTACCAAGTAATAAGGAACATGCTTGCATAGGTACCACATCACAATCAACATAATCAGCATATGTAGAGATATACTAAAATGCACACGAACAATACGTGTTACCTTAACCTTGTCGCTGTTGTTGAACCATTGGATGTAGTAAGGATGTGGATATGGTCTTGTGGTGAGAGATAGCTTCTCCACCATCTCCATGCTAGCCAAGTTATTGCAGCTCCCTCCATCTATGATGACGCGAACAGAATGTTCCTTCACAACTCCTTTTGTATGGAACAAATTATGCCTATGATTTTGCTCAGCGTGTGTAACCTGCACATTCAAAACACATTGAGCAACTAAACATTCATACCTGTCAGCATCTTTAGCAGCTATGTATTGCGCCTCATGATCAGAATCCTCTCCACCGTGTTCTACATGTGTAATAAGAGCCAAAGTCTCCTCATCATAGTCACTACCAGACTCATACCCACCATCCTCAGTAGCAATCATCACATGCTGAGATTGGCATTCTCTCGCAAAATGTCCTCTTCCCTTACAACGGCGAAAATAATATCACTTGTGTGCCCGGTTGATGTCATGGAAGAAGAAGAGCTCTGCGTAGGTCCGGCAGGTGTGCTCTTGGCAGATAGTGGTGGTTGTGCCTGCTTTCTTGTATCACGGCTGGAGGTGGCACCTGATGGAGGTGCTGGTGGAGTGGAAGTAGAGGATGCATGTGGTGTCCATGATGAAGATCGACCTAAGTTAGTTCGCGCCAATGCCTGTTGATCCTGCACTTCACGTTCAGCTTTACAAGCAAGATGGAATAAACGAGTGATATTAGTATACTCCATATACTCTAGAATGGTCTGAATCTCTCTATTTAATCCACCCATAAAACGTGCAAGCATAGCTTCATTCTCCTCAACAATACCACATCTAATCATGCCAGTTTGTAATTCCTGATAATATTCTTCTACAGAATTTTTCGTTGTCTTAAACGCTGCAATTGTTGAAGTAATTCACGTTGATAATATGGTGGAACCCAATGAGTACGCATAGCAGTTTTCAAAGCAGCCCAAGTAGCTGGAATAGGATATAATCTACAATGTTCAGACCACCAAACACATGCACAGCTAGTGAAAGCACAAACAGCAGCAGGAACACGTCTCTCCTCAGGATATTGTAAACATGTAAATCGTTGTTCAGTTTCTAACTCCCAAGATATATATCAGGAACATATCTACCCTCAAACGGTGAAATATTCAATTTTAGTTTAGGAAGATGGTCATGTATCTCAGGTGGTGGTGCAGCCCTACCGTTGCGATGATATGCATGAGGACGACCTAGATGCGCACGGGCACGGGCTACCTCCTGGTGCCCTTGGCGCGTCGATCCGTCGCCTCTGGCGTAACTCCGGCGAGCCACCGCCGCTCTGGGTCGTCGCCGTCGTCCAACCGCCGGCGAATCCGATGTGGCCGGTCATTAGGGCCTAACCACCCCGCTAACCCAGGCCTAGGGCCACTGACAGGTGGGCCCTACCGTTTAATTAACCCGGCTAACAATTTAGTTAAGTTAATTAAACTCTGTTAAATCACTGTGCAGCTGACATGTGGGTCCCACAGGTCAGATTTGACCTGGACAATGCCGTTGACTTGCTGACGTCACTGTGAAGTCATGCTGACGCAGTAATAGGTTTTCTGGATTTATTTTTATTCAGGAATTTCAGAAAATGATTAAAACTTCAATAAATCATAGAAATTCAACTGTAACTCCAAATTAAATAATTTATATATGAAAAATTATCAGAAAAATTCAAGGAATCCATATGTAACATTTTCATGCATGTTAGAACAACTTATAGCTGCTGTTTAGCACAAATCAATTAAATGGCATTTGAATAATCACATATGGAGTTTGAATTTGAATCTTGTATTCAAACCAACCCCATTTAACTTGTTGCTAGATGCATTAGCCCAAAACACATTCATTTGCCATGTAATGATCATGCATCATATTGTGCATTGCATTGATTGTGTTCCTTTCTTTGTTGCCGGTATCTGTTCCCTCCCGGTAGACGATGTTCCGACGTTGTGATCGTTGACACTGATGAAGACTCAATGTTATCTTCAGAAGTGCCAGGCAAGCAAAAACCCCTTGTTCATTCCGATACAATCCTACTCTCTCGCCTTGCTCTCTTTTACTGCATTAAGACAACAACGATTCAACTGTTACTTGCTGCGGTAGCTGAACCCCTTTATCCTTTGCATGACCTGTCATTCCACAGTAAATAGATGAAACCCACTAGCATGAGTAGGAGTTGTTTGAGCCCTGTTGTGCCTACTCATTCTTGCTTGTTTGTCATGCCTGCTACTACTTAGAGTTGAGTCAGGTCTGATTCATCGGGGATGAATCAGAGGTGTGTGAACATGTCCTACTGTGTGTGAGCTAAGTGTGTGAATACGATTTGGTAAAGGTAGCGGTGAGAGGCCATGTAGGAGTACATGGTGGGTTGTCTCATTGCAGCCGTCCTCAGGAACTGAGTTCTGTGTTTGTGATCCATGATTCAGCTACTACCATGCATTGGGCCCGAAACCAATGGACCCTCTCGGCTTCTTGATCACCCTTGTCCTCTGTCCAGGAGTTGCAAGTAGTTTCTGGTGTTTGTAGTATGCTGGAGGCCGTGCGCAGCGCTGACCGTAGGGGTGGGCTGTGATGCGGTAGGCACGTGGCACGGTGTACCGGGCGCCCGTTTGGTGTCTCGGGAACCCTGTTCACATCGTTTGGGGCTGTGAGCGAAACTCCGGCCGGATCTCCTCATGGATGGAACCCGAATAGGCGATAAACCTGGACTAGAGACTCGAGTGTTTAGGCAGGCCGTGGCCGACACCCACGTTGGGCTTCCGCTTGAAGGTTGCCGAGTACATGTCGTGTAAACGGCGGTAAGTGGTGAGAGCGTGTGTGAAGAAGTACACCCCTGCAGGGTTAACATCATCTATTCGAATAGCCGTGTCCGCGGAGAAGGACTTCTGGGTTGCTTATATCAGTTCATAGACAAGTGAAAGTGGATACTCTAAAATACGCAAGATAAGCGTGAGTGCTATGGATGGCGTTCTCGTAGGGAGACGGGAGCGGATCCATAGTGGTGTATTGATATGGTGAATATGTGGACTCGTGTGCGCCACCTCAAAAGAGTTACTTGCAGTCGTAGTTCAGGATAGCCACCGAGTCAAAGCTGGCTTGCTGCAGTTAAACCCCACCATCCCCTTGTTGAAAATGATGCATATGTAGTTAGTTCTGATGTAAGTCTTGCTGGGTACATTTGTACTCACGTTTGCCTATTTTATGTTTTTGCAGAGAGACCTCAGTCTCGCTAGTAGTTCTGTATGGTCTTCGACGTTTAGCTTGTTACCTCAGCTACGATCTTGTGCCCCCGGCAGGATCTGGTAGATAGTCAGGCTTCTTAGCCCTTTTCATTTATAGATGTCTGTACTCAGACATGATAGCTTCCGCTTGTGCTTTGATTTGTATGCTCTGAATGTTGGGTCATGAGACTCATGTTTGTAATATCTCGCTCCTCAGAGCCTATTGAATAAATACTTGAGTCATAGAGTCATGTTGTGATGCCATGTTGTATTTGCACATATCGAGCATATTGTGTGTATGTTATTGAAATGCTTGGTATGTGTGGGATCTGACCATCTAGTTGTTTATCTTTAGTAGCCTCTCTTACCGGGAAATGTCTCCTAGTGTTTCCACCGAGCCATGGTAGCTTGCTACTGCTCCGGAACACTTAGGCTGGCCGGCATGTGTCCTTCTTCGTTCCTGTGTCTGTCCCTTCGGGGAAATGTCACGCGATGAATACCGGAGTCCCGTTAGCCCGCTACAGCCCAGTTCATCGGAGTCCTGCTAGCCCAGTGCTACAGCCTGGATTCACTCGCTGATGACCGACACGTTCGATGCTGGGTCATGGATGCCTGTCCCTGTAAGTCTGTGCCACTTTGGGTTTACGACTAGCCATGTCAGCCCGGGCTCCTTATCATATGGATGCTAGCGACTCTGTCATATACGTGTGCCAAAAGGCGCAAACGGTCCCGGGCAAAGGTAAGGCAACACCCGTGGGAATACCGTGCGTGAGGCCGCAAAGTGATATGAGGTGTTACATGCTAGATCGATGTGGCATTGAGTCGGGGTCCTGACAGTTTTGGTATTAGAGCTTGACTGCCTGTAGGATTACCAAGCCAAACTGGTCGAAGTTGAGTCTAGAAATTCTTAGTATATAAGGGAATTGATTGTGGGATGGAACATAAGGCTCTTTTTACTCCTTATACCTTATGCCCTTCTGATCTGAGTCATCATCTTCTCTTCTACGGGGATTAAGAACTAGGCTATCTCTTCTTTCTATCAGGATCACGTGTTACTAATCCGTAGACTTATAGATTGTTGGATTTAAGCTTGAGTTCAGTTCCTACGACTTCTGTATGTTAACTGTTGATCTCGGAACCTTGATATTGTGCTTCTGGGCGGCTATGCCACCATTTTTGTGAATGTCTCAAATCTTTTCGAGCATTTATAGCCGATATGCTGTCCGAGTCATCCCAGGTTTCTAAATAGTCTGATGCATTTGCAAAATCCTTTTCCTCTGGTTTCAATGTCTTTTAGGTCAGATTAATCACACAAATTAGTGAGTTGAGGTACTTTATTGCCTCGACATATATGTTGGAATAATTATTATGACCCTAGGTGTTTTAGGGAGTCACCTAGTAATCTAGCAACGTTTTGTGTTCCCAGTGTGAAGATTCTGGCCTTTATTATCGAAAGCATCCTGTGATGCCATTTAGTTAGTAGGCATTCTATTCCTGGGTTCTTGAACCCGAGATTCACCCTACTTACATCATGTTGATAGTGTTGCTAGTTCCTTTAGTATATTAGTAACCTTTGCGATAGTCCCCGAGGTCCATGGTATATCGTTCTTCCAAATACCATGAACCATTATGGCAGAAGTTTGTTGGATCAAAAGATCACAACAGGCCCTCTATGAGTTCTCCATTCTATATTGCGACTCTGCCAGTTCTACTTTTCTGCATGGGTTATCCGGAAGAAACATGTGGAACTTGGTTCGACATACTAATCTATGCATCCACAACTCAAAAATTATATGTTCCTCTGAGTTGTCCCTCTTTAGTTGTCTACTGACCTTCGTCTATCAATTGATAGTCAAGAGTATGCGTGCGTTCGTTTATCGATGCCTATTACTCTTGTGGTCCGTCAAGCCATTCTATCGCGGAATGACTAGGAGAAACAAACTCCAGTACCTCTTCCATATCCAGGATTGGGTCAAAGAAGTTGTGCTCCACAGAACAAATTGCTAATCCAGCTTTTGTTCTGCTCTACCTTGGAGTATTACCATCTTTATATCGGGATTGTTATAGGAATTGCACACCATCCTATGAACTCTTGGTAGTGATACTTCTCACCATCATTAGTCATTCCTCGGTCCTCATGTTGATGCAACCGGAATACCGACAAATGAATTGTGATGTGTGAAATCAATACTCCCAGCAACCTCGTTTCTTGGTAGTTAAAGGATAATAATTTCATTCTTAGCGTGTTGGTTTTTGAATCATCCTTCTAAGACTGATCGTGCTACCTAGTCCTTATTTCGGTGCACCCTTCGATTGATGAGTTAGGATCTTGTCAAGTCCTCACTCATGTGATCATATCGTCTTGCCTCAAAAAGCAAGATTGTTCTCGAGCTTACTAACATATCGGTGGTTCGTGACTTTCCAAATATCTTCTTGGAAGTGTTACCGGGTTGTTTCCTGACTGTTATGTTGAACTCGTGATCAAGTTGGTTTCTTGTGAACCACCCTTTCTCCAAGAATCTGTGTTGGATATCCCTGAACTAGTTGGTTAAGCTAGACAACAACTTGGAGAATTGGAAGATAAAAGCTTGCCTAATTTAGTTCGTTCCAAAGGGATATTCTTGTGTAGAGTGTGTTGAAGAAAGATGATATCTTCATCGATTGGTCCCTGTGATCAGTTGCTGGAACTATTGTCCTATCAATCCTTGATTTGAGTGTGGGCTATCGTCAAATCAAATCAGTACCAACGATGTTCGTAATGTTGTCTTACTCGTGGTTGATCCCTCGAGCATACACCATTATATCTTTTGGGTCTGACCAATGCTATCACTTGTTCACTTAACTATGGAATTCCTTTTGAAAGGAAACCCAGATGAATTGTTGTTGAGCCCATTGACAACATCCTTGTCTTCTCCATAATTTTGCTGAACATTAAGCTAGTGTTGGAAAACTTTTGAAAGCATTTGTTCATGCTAGCTCATGAAGCATATGTTCGGATGTAAGAAGTGACTTCCTCTAGTTCATGTGCATTTGATGCAAGTTGCCGCCGTGGATTCGAGGAAGATTGTGTTGTTTCCTTTGGAATCATCCCAAATCAGTCATGCACACGTGCGAAGTATTCTGTAGTCTGGAGGCTTGCAACCTTCATTCTATATGTGTCCCTACCACACTAAGCCACTGATTAACTTGTTCAATGAAAAGAAGTCTATGCTTGGGATCTAATCCATGGACTTGCGTAAAGACTTCGATATCCTCGATGATGGTTCCCTATATGAACTCGGTAGTGTTTAATTATAAGACTACTACATGGCCATGCTTGTCTGGGACAACGTGTTCACATGTTTGTAGCAGAACCAGCTCATGTTTTGGAGCTTACTATCGTAGTTCATTCCCGAGAATCTCGCAACGTCATCTCGTCGATTTGTGTTGCAAAATTTCGTTTTTCTTCCTAGACTCGATGAGTCTGGGATATTCTGACACCAACCAGATCTGAATCTCAGGTAGATATGATGGTTTGGAACATTTTCCAAGAACTATAATATCGGTCCCTCAGAAACCGGTAAAGTGGATGTCGTGGCCAACACACCCAGCCGAAAGACCTGTTATTATAATATCTTGATTGAGGAAGTTGGCCACCTCCCCATAGGGATTTCGTAGGATTTACTCCCTAGTTGCCCCTATGGATTTCTGTGTTCCGAAGTCCGACCTTTTTACTTGATGTTCTAGATATCAAACCATATCTATGGGTGGATTACGCTAGCACATCAAGGAGAACATTAGAAGCGGAGTGCTAAATGTCTCTCGGTCGATCATCCAGATTTTATTTCCTTGGCCCCGCCAAGGGTGAAATCTGAGAAAGTGTTGTCCCCCCCTTGCATCTGCATCGTCCGTCAGTATTCATCGTGGTAGTACGTTGTGTTGTCAGCACCCTTGACACGGATGTTGATAAAACCTTGATGATTGTGGAAATGCTCAAGTTCTTGAGAGCACGTACAAGCGCTACGTGTTACCATCGGCTCTAACTGGGATTCCTCTCAGTTTCCTCGGCAATGCTATGACCTTTTCAAACAGTGAATTCACTCTCTATTGTTGGGTTCTTCCCCAGTTACCGGAATCATTCCCATCATTTGCATTTTGTTCCCAGCTTGCACCGCCAATGTGCCATTCTACCATGGGTCTTGTTTCCTTTGGAATCATCCCAAATCAGTCATGCACACGTGCGAAGTATTCTGTAGTCTGGAGGCTTGCAACCTTCATTCTATATGTGTCCCTAGCACACTAAGCCACTGATTGACTTGTTCAATGAAAAGAAGTCTATGCTTGGGATCTAATCCATGGACTTGCGTAAAGACTTCGATATCCTCGATGATGGTTCCCTATCTGAACTCGGTAGTGTTTAATTATAAGACTACTACATGGCCATGCTTGTTTGGGACAACGTGTTCACATGTTTGTAGCAGAACCAGCTCATGTTTTGGAGCTTACTATCGTAGTTCATTCCCGAGAATCTCGCAACGTCATCTCGTCGATTTGTGTTGCAAACTTTCGTTTTTCTTCCTAGACTCGATGAGTCTGGGATATTCTGACACCAACCAGATCTGAATCTCAGGCAGATATGATGGTTTGGAACATTTTCCAAGAACTATAATATCGGTCCCTCGGAAACCGGTAAAGTGGATGTCGTGGCCAACACACCCAGCCGGAAGACCTGTTATTATAATATCTTGATTGAGGAAGTTGGCCACCTCCCCATAGGGATTTCGTAGGATTTACTCCCTAGTTGCCCCTATGGATTTCTGTGTTCCGAAGTCCGACCTTTTTACTTGACGTTCTAGATATCAAACCATATCTATGGGTGGATTACGCTAGCACATCAAGGAGAACGTTAGAAGCGGAGTGCTAAATGTCTCTCGGTCGATCATCCAGATTTTATTTCCTTGGCCCCGCCAAGGGTGAAATCTGAGAAAGTGTTATCCCCCCCTTGCATCTGCATCGTCCGTCAGTATTCATCGTGGTAGTACGTTGTGTTGTCAGCACCCTTGACACGGATGTTGATAAAACCTTGATGATTGTGGAAATGCTCAAGTTCTTGAGAGCACGTACAAGCGCTACGTGTTACCATCGGCTCTAACTGGGATTCCTCTCAGTTTCCTCAGCAATGCTATGACCTTTTCAAACAGTGAATTCACTCTCTATTGTTGGGTTCTTCCCCAGTTACCGGAATCATTCCCATCATTTGCATTTTGTTCCCAGCTTGCACCGCCAATGTGCCATTCTACCATGGGTCTCTTCCATTTCCGGTGATAAGCAAATTCATCCATTACGTTGTCTTCAACAAGGTAATCCACATCATCCAAGTCCGAGTATGCCATTCTACCGACCCCCTCCAAATGATCGCTTGTGATTGCCTTAGGCTGGTTTAAAGAGTTTCAATGATCTTTGAATCAAAGGTAATTCTTTTTGCCACTTAAGGGGATATTTCTACGAGTCACCTTCCCTAAGGTGCATCGTTATGGTATCATGGAAACTCAACTCCTCGCTACGTTGACAACCGTTCACCACCCTCTTAGGTGTGGAATTGTGGTCTACCTAGTGAACCTTCGTCATCTGCTTCACTCCATTCCTATGGATGTGTGCTTCGCCTCTCAGCTCGAGAGATGTTGCTATGTCTCATTCCGTGAGTTAATCCTGAGTTGTTCGACCTTCGAGAAGAACCATTCTTTTAGGGTCTTTCCTTTCCTCTCGTTGTCATGTTAGTTGGAGTTCTCAGAGCAAGACTTTGAGACAACGATGGTGAACGAATCAATGTTCAATTGAAGTGCAACCTGGATCCTGAAGATCGTGCTAGTTTGCGTTTCCCCTTCACCTTACCCTACGCTTGAATCTCAGGACGAGATTTTTGTTTAGTGGGGGTGAGTTGTCACAGCCCTAGAATTTGTTTGTCATTAGTTGCATTAAGGCATTCATGCATCATGTTTAAAGTTCATGAAACTTGAACTGGGGATGACAAACCCTAGCACTAAATAAAATGCAATTAGGATCAAAATAAAAATATTTTCAATAAACCCAGAATGCCCTTTAGGAAAGTTCATTATTTTTGTTAAAGGTGAAAACCCCTGCCAACAATGATGCACATATTTCTAGGCCATTCTGGATTTTTGAATTAAATCCTATTGTATTTGACCTTGGGCATTTAAATACTATAAATAATTTAAATGTTCAAATAAATGTTGGAAATTGTTAAGGGTCACTGAAATAATTCAGAAAGCACCCATAATTGTTTCCAGGATTTTATAAAATGATTTGATAATTTTTAAATCAAATCAAAACAAACTACAGAAAATAGAAAAACAAAATTAAATAGAAATAAGAGAGAGAGAGAGAGCAGAAGATATACCTGGCGCCTACCTGTGCGGCCTGCTGCAGAAGCCGGCCCAGCCCACCAGGGGCTCCCCTCCTGTCGTCTTCCCCGCGCCAGTAGGCAGCGCGCGTGGCCGACGGGCGCCGACGCTGCCTCGGCCACCTCCTGCTTGCCGCTCTCCTTCCTTGATGCTCTGGACGCCTTCCCCGAGCGCCACGCACCTCCCTGCCTCTCTCCCTCACTCTCCCGCGCTCTCACCCCCTTCCCTGGATCTCTCCCTCTCTCACCCGAGAGTCGCCGCCAACGTCGCTTGCAACCACCGCGGCCACAGCCACTTCCTCGCTCCCTCTCTGCGTACCCGAGCTCAGCCCGGACCCCAAGCCCCTCTACGTCGACCCACCGAAGCCCGGATGCCCCAAGACGATGCCGCGGCGTTTCTTCCCGACCACGGCCGCCGGATGCCGCCGTCCGATTCATCCTCTCCGCCATTCCCCCCGAGCACGCCGACCTGCTCTTCGAACTCACTGTGAGCTCCTACGCCTCCCCTCTCTCTTCCCCGCCTCGATTGCACCCTGTAGCCTCGATCCCACCGGAGCCGGAGCTTGCTTGCCGCCGGCCATGTCGCCGCCGTAGCCACCGTTAGCTAGAGCTGCAACCGAGCACGCGGTCGTGCTCAGTGCAACCCCAGGAGGTCGTAACACCCCTCTCTGCCTCCTGTCGTGCTCCCTAACCCCGAAACCCAGTTCACCCGAACGACGGTGCCGCTGCAAGCTCCATTCCGGCGAACCCCAGCCACCCCCGCACCTTTCGTTGGTCCCCCTAGATGCGCACGGGCACGGGCTACCTCCTGGTGCCCTTGGCGCGTCGATCCGTCGCCTCTGGCGTAACTCTGGCGAGCCACCGCCGCTCTGGGTCGTCGCCATCGTCCAACCGCCGGCGAATCCGACGTGGCCGGTCATTAGGGCCTAACCACCCCGCTAACCCAGGCCTAGGGCCACTGACAGGTGGGCCCTACCATTTAATTAACCCGGCTAACAATTTAGTTAAGTTAATTAAACTCTATTAAATCACTGTGCAGCTGACATGTGGGTCCCACATGTCAGATTTGACCTGGACAACGCCGTTGACTTGCTGACGTCACTGTGAAGTCATGCTGACGCAGTAATAGGTTTTCTGGATTTATTTTTATTCAGGAATTTCAGAAAATGAATAAAACTTCAATAAATCATAGAAATTCAACCGTAACTCCAAATTAAATAATTTATATATGAAAAATTATCAGAAAAATTCAAGGAATCCATCTGTACCTTTTTCATGCATGTTAGAACAACTTATAGCTGCTGTTTAGCACAAATCAATTAAATGGCATTTGAATAATCACATATGGAGTTTGAATTTGAATCTTGTATTCAAACCAACCCCATTTAACTTGTTGCTAGATGCATTAGCCCAAAACACATTCATTTGCCATGTCATGATCATGCATCATATTGTGCATTGTATTTATTGTGTTCCTTTCTTTGTTGCCGGTATCTGTTCCCTCCCGGTAGACGATGTTCCGACGTTGTGATCGTTGACACTAATGAAGACTCAATGTTATCTTCAGAAGTGCCAGGCAAGCAAAAACCCCTTGTTCATTCCGATACAATCCTACTCTCTCGCCCCGCTCTCTTTTACTGCATTAAGACAACAACGATTCAACTGTTACTTGCTGCGGTAGCTGAACCCCTTTATCCTTTGCATGACCTGTCATTCCACAGTAAATAGATGAAACCCACTAGCATGAGTAGGAGTTGTTTGAGCCCTGTTGTGCCTACTCATTCTTGCTTGTTTGTCATGCCTGGTACTGCTTAGAGTTGAGTCAGGTCTGATTCATCGGGGATGAATCAGAGGTGTGTGAACATGTCCTACTGTGTGTGAGCTAAGTGTGTGAATACGATTTGGTAAAGGTAGCGGTGAGAGGCCATGTAGGAGTACATGGTGGGTTGTCTCATTGTAGCCGTCCTCAGGAACTGAGTTCTGTGTTTGTGATCCATGATTCAGCTACTACCATGCATTGGGCCCGAAACCAATGGACCCTCTCGGCTTCTTGATCACCCTTGTCCTCTGTCCAGGAGTTGCAAGTAGTTTCTGGTGTTTGTAGTATGCTGGAGGCCGTGCGCAGCGCTGACCATAGGGGTGGGCTGTGATGCGGTAGGCACGTGGCACGGTGTACCGGGCGCCCGTTTGGTGTCTCGGGAACCCTGTTCACATCGTTTGGGGCTGTGAGCGAAACTCCGGCCGGATCTCCTCATGGATGGAACCCGAATAGGCGATAAACCTGGACTAGAGACTCGAGTGTTTAGGCAGGCCGTGGCCGACACCCACGTTGGGCTTCCGCTTGAAGGTTGCCGAGTACATGTCGTGTAAACGGCGGTAAGTGGTGAGAGCGTGTGTGAAGAAGTACACCCCTGCAGGGTTAACATCATCTATTCGAATAGCCGTGTCCGCGGAAAAGGACTTCTGGGTTGCTTATATCAGTTCATAGACAAGTGAAAGTGGATACTCTAAAATACGCAAGATAAGCGTGAGTGCTTTGGATGGCGTTCTCGTAGGGAGACGAGAGCGGATCCATAGTGGTGTATTGATATGGTGAATATGTGGACTCGTGTGCGCCACCTCAAAAGAGTTACTTGCAGTCGTAGTTCAGGATAGCCACTGAGTCAAAGCTGGCTTGCTGCAGTTAAACCCCACCATCCCCTTGTTGAAAATGATGCATATGTAGTTAGTTCTGATGTAAGTCTTGCTGGGTACATTTGTACTCACGTTTGCCTATTTTATGTTTTTGCAGAGAGACCTCAGTCTCGCTAGTAGTTCCGTATGGTCTTCGACGTTTAGCTTGTTACCTCAGCTACGATCTTGTGCCCCCGGCAGGATCTGGTAGATAGTCAGGCTTCTCAGCCCTTTTCATTTATAGATGTCTGTACTCAGACATGATAGCTTCCGCTTGTGCTTTGATTTGTATGCTCTGAATGTTGGGTCATGAGACTCATGTTTGTAATATCTCGCTCCTCAGAGCCTATTGAATAAATACTTGAGTCATAGAGTCATGTTGTGATGCCATGTTGTATTTGCACATATCGAGCATATTGTGTGTATGTTATTGAAATGCTTGGTATGTGTGGGATCTGACCATCTAGTTGTTTATCTTTAGTAGCCTCTCTTACCGGGAAATGTCTCCTAGTGTTTCCACCAAGCCATGGTAGCTTGCTACTGCTCCGGAACACTTAGGCTGGCCGGCATGTGTCCTTCTTCGTTCCTGTGTCTGTCCCTTCGGGGAAATGTCACGCGATGAATACCGGAGTCCCGTTAGCCCGCTACAGCCCGGTTCATCGGAGTCCTGCTAGCCCAGTGCTACAGCCTGGATTCACTCGCTGATGACCGACACGTTCGATGTTGGGTCATGGATGCCTGTCCCTGTAAGTCTGTGCCACTTTGGGTTTACGACTAGCCATGTCAGCCCGGGCTCCTTATCATATGGATCCTAGCGACACTGTCATATACGTGTGCCAAAAGGCGCAAACGGTCCCAGGCAAAGGCAAGGCGACACCCGTGGGAATACCGTGCGTGAGGCCGCAAAGTGATATGAGGTGTTACATGCTAGATCGATGTGGCATTGAGTCGGGGTCCTGACAAGTTTAGTGGCTTCTCCTAAAGTGATTTCCATAAAAGTGCCTCTAGCGGCCGAATCTAAAAGATTTCTAGAAGCAAAATTCAACCCGGCATAAAAAATTTGTATAATCATCCATAAATTCAAACCATGTGTAGGGCAATTACGTATCATTAATTTCATCCTCTCCCAAGCTTGTGCAACATGCTCATGATCAAGTTGCTTAAAATCCATAATATCGTTCCTAATAGATATGATCTTAGCGGGAGGAAAATACTTATAGATAAAAGCATCTTTGCACTTATTCCATTAATCAATACTATTTTTAGGCAAAGAAGGGAACCAAGTTTTAGCATGATCTCTAAGGGAAAATGGGAATAGCTTCAATTTAACAATATTAGTATACACATCTTTCTTCTTTTGCATATCACACAAATCAACGAAGTTGTTTGGATGGGTAGCGGCATCTTCACTAGGAAGGCCAGGAAATTGATCTTTCATGAGAAGATTCAACAAAGTAGCATTAATTTCACAAGATCCAACATCGGTAATAGGAGAAATCGGAGTGCTAATAAAATCATTGTTGTTGGTATTGGAAAATTCACATAATTTAGTATTATCTTGAGCCATTGTGACAAACAAACAATCCAACACACAACCACACAATGAGTGAGCAAAAAGAGGCACATGGAAAAGGGCGAATAAAATGGCAAAGTTGAAGTGGGGAGAGGAAAACGAGAGGTAAATGGCAAATAATGTAATGCGAGGGAGAAGAGTTTACGATCTGTACTTGGTATGTCATGACTTGAGCGTAGATCTCCCCGGCAACGGTGCCAGAAATCCTTCTTGCTACCTCTTGAGCATGCATTGGTTTTCCCTTGAAGAGGAAAGGGTGATGCAGCAAAGTAGCGTAAGTATTTCCCTCATTTCTGATAACCAAGGTATCAATCCAGTAGGAGATAACACGCAAGTCACCTAGTACCTGCACAAGCAATCAACAACCTCGCAACCAACGCGATAAAGGGGTTGTCAATCCCTTCATGGTCACTTGCGAAAGTGAGATCTGATAAAGATAGTAAGATAAATATTTTTGGTATTTTTGTTGTATAGATTGCAAAATAGTAAACGAGATGCGATAATAAAAGGAGATGCAATATAATAAGAAAGAGACCCAGGGGCCATAGGTTTCACTAGTGGCTTCTCTCATGATAGCAAGTATTACGATGGGTGAACAAATTACTGCCGAGCAATTGATAGAAGACCGCATAGTTATGAGAATATCTAGGCAATGATTATAAACATAGGCATCACGTCCGTGTTAAGTAGACCGAAACGATTCTGCATCTACTACTATTACTCCACACATCGACCGCTATCCAGCATGCTTCTAGAGTATTAAGTTCATAAGAACAGAGTAATGCTTTAGGAAAGATGACATGATGTAGAGGGATAAACTAAAGCAATATGATATAAACCCCATCTTTTTATCCTCGATGGCAACACTACAATACATGCCTTGCTGCCCCTACTGTCACTTGGAAAGGCCACCGCAAGATTGAACCCAAAGCTAAGCACTTCTCCCATTGCAAGAAAGATCAATCTAGTAGGCCAAACTAAACTGATAATTCGAAGAGACTTGTAAAGATATCAAATCATGCATATAAGAATCAGAGAAGAACCAAATATTGTTCATATATAAACTTGATCATAAATCCACAATTCATCGGATCTCGGCAAACACACCACAAAAAGTATTACTCACGCACGGCGGTGAGCATCATGAAATTGGTGATGGAGGATGGTTGATGATGATGACGGCGACGGATTCCCCTCTCCGGAGCCCCGAACGAACTCCAGATCAGCCCTCCCGAGAGAGTAGGGCTTGGCGGCGGCTCTGTATCGTAAAACGCGATGAATCTTTCGAGAGAGTTAGTCCGGGTTAGCCCTCCCGAGAGAGTTAGTCCGGGTTAGTTCCATTCAAATCATGCAAGTTAGAGTCCAAAACAAGGGCAAAAGTGTTTGGAAAAGTAGATACGACGGAGACGTATCACGGGGCACTTATCTTTTTTCAATCTAAAATATGTATGCACTTGCCAAACTTTAGTTCAAATTATGTAATCTCTTTTATCCATGTTTGTGTTCTATAAGGTCTGTACTTGTTAATTAGCATATTGATGAAAAAGATAAACCTTGTCGGGCACTTGTGCATGTAACATATCCATGCAGAGGAGAAATGCCTCTATACACTCGAGTAAACAAGTTTTCCCCGGCAGGCTATCCTACCGGTACCCTCAGTTTGCTGTCGTGGCGCTAGGCCTGCCGGGCACAAACCGCAAAGAGGGACCAACCCCCACCAAACCTTCTCGCCAAAGGCCACTACAACCACCCTGACCAAAGCAATGTTCGAGTCAATGGACGGGAGCACCTAAGTTTCGAAAGTGGCGAGGTTTTCTTATGCACACATTTTTGCTTATAGAACACGTATGGATGAGAGAGAGAACTTATCTATTTGGGCTTTCCAGAGATCGCAATGTAGGCTTGTCTTCTCTTCTCCTCTTTGGGACCGAATCCATGGTAGGATCCTGCAGTTTGGTGCAGATGAAAATGGTGCCTCATGTGATCTTATCTACATGAACATGATATGCTCTTGGTATGCTTATGCATGCATGCAATTTATCGGGGGGCCCTGGCACTTCATTTATTTTTATGTTGCTCAGAGTCTATGCATGGCTTTGTACAAGGGGTTACATGCAATAGAGGAAAGGCTTGTACAAAAGGGTGGTCGGGCAAGGCCCGACAGCCGTGCCTTACGGGTAGAACTTGCGGAGATGCTCAATGTTCCATGAGTTTTGCAATTGAATGACATCTCCGGTCTCCAGACGGACTGCGCCAGGTCTGGTGACTCGTACTACCTAGTAAGGGCCTTCCCACTTTGGCGTCAACTTGTTTGTGCCATTGGCAGATTGAACGCGCCTAAGGACAAGGTCACCTTCCTCAAAACACCGGGCATGAACCATGCGACTGTGATAGCGACGCAGGGCTTGCTGGTAGCGTGCACACGGAGACGGTTCTCCTCGAATAGCCCAGCGTCGTCACGCCAGTGTTGTTCATGTGCTACTTCATCGTAGACAAGTACTCGAGGGGACCCGTAAATGAGTTCCGTGGGGATAACTACTTCTGGACCATAGACTAGGGAGAAGGGAGTCTACCCGATTGCTCGATTTGCTGTCGTTCTGAGGGACCAAAGAACCACCAGCAGCTCGTCGATCCACCGCCTGCCACACTTCTGCAGCTTATCAATTGTTCTCCTCTTGAGTCCTCGTGACACTTCAGAGTTCACCCTCTCAGCTTGCCCGTTGCTCTTTGGATGAGCAACAGAGGTGAATGAGATCTTGCTGCCGAGGGCATGAACGTATTGCATGAAGGCGTGGCTCGTGACTTGGGTGTCGTTGTTGGTGATGATTCAAGCAGGAACTCCGAAGCATCACACCAATCCTATGAAGAACTTGATAGGTGACTGAGCAGTCACCTTTCTCACGGGCGCTACTTCCGGCCACTTTGTATACTTGTCGATTGGAATGAAAAAAATTCAAAGCCCCTGGTAGCACGGGGGAAAGGGCCCAAGATGTCGAGCCCCCAAACCGAAAACGGCCATGACAAAGGGATTGTCTAAAGAGCTTGGGCAGGTAGGTGGATATTCTTGGAATGGAACTGGGAGGCTTCATATTTGGTGACCAACTCAACTGCATCTTGGAGGACTGTGGGCCAGTGAAATCCTTGCCGGAAGGCTTTCCAACTAGAGCCCTTTATCCGATGTGTGAGCCGCACGTACCATTATGTATTTCTGCCAGCAGTTCCTTCCCTTCTTCCCGGCAAATGCACTTCAATTTCGCACCATTGGGCCTCTTTATTTACAATGTGTCGCCAACGAACCGATACATATTGACCCTCCGGGCTACTCTTTCAACTTCTTCTTCCTCTTCGAGATGTTCTCCAGTTTGAAGGAAATGGACAATGTGCCGCACCCAAGTTGGAGCATGAGGCTCGACAACGAAGGACTAGCGGCACCTACTCATTCGTGAGAGTGCACTCCTCGACCGCGGGGACCAGTGGTCTGGCGGGAGGATGCAACTCAGCGTCCGAAGGGGGGTTGTTCCCGGCAAACCCTCTATCGGGAGCCTCGAGAGGTTCTACTGGGAGAGGCCTATCGAAGTCCAGTTTCCCCCTCTTTCTGGCCATTCTTGCTAGGGATACGGAGGGCTGAGTCAGATGGAGAACAAAAGTTCCTGGTTCCACATGGAGCTTTTACGCAGTGCACTTTGACAGATGATCATCTGTAACATCCCAAATTTTCAATTTGGAATGTTATACATTAGATCATCATTGCATATCATATTTTATTTTGCATTTTGGTTGATCCTAGAAAATTCTACGCAACTCAAGGACCCATGGAGAGAGTTGGGGATTTCGTTATTTTCATATTTGAGTTTTCTCAAATTTTGAGAATAGGATCATTTGATTTTATATATTTTACCATCAATTATTTCTATTACAAAAATATGAGAGAGGTAATAAAATGACTTCCCCAAAATAGAGAAATATTGAGGATTTAATAACAAAATCAAACAAGATTTTATTTCGGAGTTTTTCGGTGTTTTATTAGAATTTAGGAAAAATGTGCGTTTTTCAAAATTGCATTTAGGCCCCAAATAAATGTTCACTTTGTCGGGCTTGATTTTAGAAGCCCGGGAAAATTTATTTCGGGATTTTTGGAGTCCATTTAGTATTTGTTTTTATTTTTTTCCTGAGGGGAAATAAATTTGAAAAAAACCGAACCGACCTAACGGGCCAAGTCCGAGTAAGACTCTGGCCCGACTAGGCTTTATAAGCCAAGGCCCAGCCCTGGGGAACCCTAGCCGCCCCAGCCCCCAACCCTAGCCGCCGCCCGGTCCCGCCGCCGCCGCGCCGCTGCCGCCACCCGCCCGCGCCGCCGCCGCCGCTGCCCGCCGCCCGCGCCGCTGCCGCCACCCGCCCGCGCCACCGCCGCCGCGCCGCCTTCACCGGACGCCGCCGCCGCCGCCGCCGAGGTTCGCCGCTGCGCCTCGTTTTTCGTGCCTTTGGTTTTTTTTAAAAAACCGATCGATTTTTGTTGGTTTTCGTCGGTTTATTAGATTCGGTTTTTTTAATAGATCGGTTTTTCCGGTTTATTTATTTTTAGCGAGCGTTCGTTGTTTTTATTTTTCTCGGATTAAATCCGCGATTTTTCTGATCGCGATTCCTGATCCGATTTTCCTTTTAGTTTAACTTTTCGCTCGTTTATCGGAATCAGGCGATTCAACCGCCTAGAGTTTCGTCTCGAAACCCTCTATCAGTTTAACCAACTTAAACAAGATTTTGCTACTGTAAAAATTTGCCCTAGATCCAGATTACTAGAACGAAGTTGTTTTCTTCCGCCGTTTGACTTTCGTTGCTTCGTTCGATTTGATTTTTTTGCCAACCGGAGTTCTTAAGTTGAACCTTCTGGTTAGATCTCTTATTTGAGTTTTACCTGTGCATTAGTTGAGTACTTATTGTATGCTTGTTTGTTTGTCTGTGAGAGAGTATCCGGAGTGCGCCGCCTGTTACTTTGAATCGCTAGGTTTCCCGGATCATCAGCAAGGCAAGTAACACTTTGATCATACCTTTTCTACTACCCAGTTTTATTGCATTAGATCAATCCTCACACATTGCATGATTAGGATCTAATTAAATTGTGGGATGGGAAGTAGATGAGGTAGTACCTATTACCTGTTTATTATCAAACCTTTGGGAGTTACTTCTACGTTTGCTTATTATGCCATGCTATACTAGTAGACGTGGATTGGGTGAGTGATATCCATGACAGATGTGAGATTGATAATTAATGGTTTATCTAAGGTGGCAACTTAAGCACACATCTGGGTGGATTGAGGCACCTAGGTATTCCAGGACTTTCCTGTTTTCTTTTGGACCGCCACCCAAGCTCAAAGGGATCATGCCACTATTCATACTAGAAACTTCTGTGTGCAGCCACAAGCTATTATGGGCTCTAGCATAGTTGACTAAGTTGTGCAAACTCTTATAGTGGTAGACTAGCAGATGTAGGGGATGTAGGTGGTACGGTCTACCCGATCGTAAGGTGCTAGCGCTTCTGAAAGACTATGTCTCGGTCATCCGTCTTCTCAAACACCATGTAGTGCGAGAAAACAAACGGAGGCGATCGAGTCTTGTGGGGAAAAGTGCGCAAACCTCTGCAGAGTGTAACAAACTAATCATGGTTAGCCGTGTCCCTGGTTATGGACATCTTGAGTATCTAGTACTTGGATTATCATGTGAATCTCAACATGTTACTGTAAATTAATTTTGTTGGGTTATGTTTAATGATAATGCTTAATTGGGATTGAGAATGCTGTCAACCATTCTCAATGTTTAACAACCACCTTGATAGTAATTAAAATTGTATTCCTTTGAAGTAGGGAAAAATTGGCTTTACGCAAAACTGTAACCATAGAGCTTTCCACCAGCCAAATATGCATATAGTATAGTTGTTTCATTCCATTACTCTTTATGTGTTACCTTGCCAGCATATTCCATGTGCTGACCCGTTTTCGGGCTGCAACGTTAATGTTGGAGACTTTTCAGATGATGATTAACGAGTTTTAGGTCGTGGTTCTATACTCAGTGATGCCGTTGGAGTTGATGGACTCACTTATCTTCCAAGCCTTCCGCTGTTATCGTTATTAGATGGCCTTAAGCCATGTTTATTGTAATAAGTTCTCTTTTGAGACATTCAATGTAATAAGTGTGTGATTGCTACTCTGCTATAAATCCTCCGAGTACCATGTGGTGTCAGCATTACTGATCCAGGGATGACACCGGAGCACAGAGATCAGACTGTTTGAGGTCTGGTCGCTATAGAGATGGTATCAGAGCACATGCTGACTGTAGGACACGACCACTAAGCTAAAGACCTAGATCACTCCTCACTCTCTTCTCTTATGACCTCTCATCTTTTCTATTCTTTAGGATGGCGGATGCAAGGAACAAGTTTACGCAACCGGATGAAGATGCACCCTTTGGACGCCACTTGAAGGAAGTCACTAGATACCTAAACATAGGAGTACCAAGCTTCACGGGAACCTACAACGCCACTTTACCTGAAGAAGAGCGCTGGATGATTCAAGTTCAAGTTCCAGGAAGGACGTTCATGCCAGTCACTGAGCCCATAGAATTTTCTTTTGATGCACTAACTTGGAGTCTAGGAAAGAGCATGGCAGCTCACATCACCATGGGACGCATTGAAGAAGTCTACCGCAAGGATCTCAGGGATACAATCTACCAGATTTGTGGGCGCCGAGATGAACACTGGGAGATGATCAGCACCAGGAATGATAGATCAATTGCAGCTTTTATCCAAGAGTTAAACCAGCACATTCGACGACAGGAGAACCAGATGCGCGCCGACATGATAGATCTGAAGAAGGCTAAGACCAGAATCAAGGAACTGTAGGAAGAACTCAAGGCTACACATGAAGATTATGAAGAGGAAATTGAAGTATTGGTGGATAAGAATGCCAACCTAACAAAGAAGATTGGAATATTTATGGGAGGCCCGACGCCAGTAGAGGAAGACGAAGAACCCAAGGAGATTAGCCCGGAAGACTACATCATCATCGGCGGCACCGACTCGGAAGCAGATAGTAGTGATGATGACTATGTTGATGAAGGTGGAGCAGATATTATGGAGTCAACAACCGTAGAATATTTCTAATAGTCCACCTCACCAGTAGTAGTAGTCCACCATGTAAATATAGTAGTCCGAGCACTTTTGCGATAGTTAGATCGATTGTATGCCTTTGGTTGATTGATTGAAGTGAATTTTTTGCTTTTGCCTCATGTGCATATGGGTAGTGTTTTCTCTTTAGACCCTCTCTATTCTTATATCTCATCTTTTCTAAACCCTCAGATGCCTCCGAGACGTGACCCTGGATTTGCCTTTCCACCGGAGCTCACCCAGTTGATCCAGCAGCAGAACACAGTGATGCAGTTGCTAGTCCAGAATCAGAATCAGGGGAACAACAACAACAACCCACCACCCCACCACCACCTGTTGACCACTTAGCCCGTTTTCTTAGGCTGAATCTGCCGGTGTTTTCCAGTAGCACCGAGCCGATAGTAGCAGATGATTGGCTCCGCAAGACAGCTAGGGAGTTGACCACATCAGAATGCACAGATGCGGAGAAGGTGAAGTTTGCCGCACATCAGTTAGAAGGACCCGCAGCCTCATGGTGGGAGAATTTCACAGCCACCTTCCCAGTTGACACTGTCACATGGGACCAGTTTCAGCAGGCTTTCCATACTGCCC
The DNA here is from genome assembly GCF_018294505.1 of Triticum aestivum. Taxonomy (NCBI): domain Eukaryota; kingdom Viridiplantae; phylum Streptophyta; class Magnoliopsida; order Poales; family Poaceae; genus Triticum; species Triticum aestivum. The sequence continues at coordinate 372,271,455 of NC_057797.1, read as the reverse complement.
ATGTTTCAGCAGGAGCTATGGCCATGAAGAAGCGTGAGTTTCGTAATTTGCGCCAAGGAGGACGGACAGTTGGCCAGTATGTGGAGGAGTTTAGTAAGCTAGCACGTTATGCCCCAGATGACGTTGCTACGGATGCAGGTAAACAAGAGAAGTTTCTGGAAGGACTAAATGATGAGTTGAGCATGCAGTTGATGGTAGCCACCTTCAACAACTACCAGGAGTTGGTAGATCGTGCTCTTATGATTGAAGGGAAGCAGCAGCAAATTGAGAATCGCAAGAGGAAGTATGGACAAGGAAAGTACAATTCAGGAGCTTAGAAGAAGCCACGTTTTACCCCTAGACCGGCAGGACATTTTCAGCATACCCATGGGGGAGGTAGCTCGCACAATCACAATGGCACTAAGAATGGTAATGGCAATGGAGGAAGCAACGGCCAGAACCGCACCAACCCATCAACCCCAGCCAAGAAGGACTTGAGCCAAGTCACTTGCTATAAGTGTTCGAAGCCAGGACATTATGCCAATGAATGTCCTGAAGGCCAAAATGGCAATGGAAGTTCTGGGAAGAAGCCGAACCCTTTCAACAGGGGACAGGTGAACCACGTTAGTGTGGAGGAGGTTGAAGCTCAGCCCGATGCAGTAATAGGTAAGTTTTTGGTTAAGTCATTTACTGCACTTGTTCTTTTTGATACTGGTGCATCGCATTCATACATCTCAAGGGGATTTGTGGATAAGAATAACCTACCAACCCAAGCCCTTAGGTCACCCATGTTAGTAACCTTGCCAAGAGCAGAGTATGTGGCTAGTCTATGGTGTGATCGGTTACCATTAAGGATTGGTAACTATGTTTTTCCCTCAGACCTAGTAGTATTGGAATCTCAAGGATTGGATGTGATATTATGCATGGATTGGTTATCAAAGTATGAAGGGAATATTGAGTGTGCTAGTAAGTCAATTTTGCTTACCACACTAGAAGGGAGAAGGATCAAGTATGTATCCCGGCATGTGCCAAAGAGGACCCAAGTAAATTGCCTAACAGGAGTTGTGCAAGAGGAAGTACCAGTGGTAAGGGATTTCCCTGATGTATTTCCAGAAGAGTTGCCAGGCATGCCACCAAATAGAGATATTGAGTTTTTGATTGAGCTATTGCCAGGCACTGGGCCAATATCAAAGAGACCATATAGGATGCCAGCAAAGGATTTGGTGGAAATTAAGAAGAAGATTAAGGAGTTACTGGATAAGGGATATATTCGCCCAAGTTCTTCGCCTTGGGGATCGCCAGTACTTCTAGTGGAAAAGAAGGATGGATCGTTAAGGATGGTTGTTGATTATCGAGGATTGAACAAAGTAACGATCAAGAACAAGTACCCACTACCAATGATCAACCATCTGTTTGAACGATTGCAAGGAGCTAAAGTATTTTCCAAGATCAATTTGCGATCAGGATACCACCAGTTGAAGATTCGAGAACAGGATATTCTGAAGACAGCTTTTACCACCAGGTATGGGCTGTATGAGTATACCGTTATGTCATTTGGTCTGACTAACGCTGTCAGGACCCCGACTCGATGTCACATCGATCTAGCCGGTAACACCTCATATCACTTTGCGGCCTCACGCACGGTATCCCCACGGGTGTTGCCTTACCTTTGCCCGGGACCGTTTGCGCCTTTTGGCTCGCGTATATGATGGTGTCGCTAGCATCCATATGATAAGGAGCCCGGGCTGACATGACTAGTCGTAAACCCAAAGTGGCACAGACTTACAGGGACAGGCATCCATGACCCAGCATCGAACGTGTCGGTCATCAGCGAGTGAATCCAGGCTGTAGCACTGGGCTAGCAGGACTCCGGTGAACCGGGATGTAGCGGGCTAACAGGACTCCGGTATTCATCGCGTGACATTTCCCCGAAGGGACAGACACAGGAACGAAGAAGGACACATGTCGGCCAGCCTAAGTGTTCCGGAGCAGTAGCAAGCTACCATGGCTCGGTGGAAACACTAGGAGACATTTCCCTGTAAGAGAGGCTACTAAAGATAAACAACTGGATGGTCAGATCCCACACATACCAAGCATTTCAATAACATACACACAATATGCTCGATATGTGCAAATACAACATGGCATCACAACATGACTCTACGACTCAAGTAATTTATTCAATAGGCTCCGAGGAGCGAGATATTACAAACATGGGTCTCATGACCCAACAATCAGAGCATACAAATCAAATCACAAGCGGAAGCTATCATGTCTGAGTACAGACATCTATAAATGAAAAAGACTGAGAAGCCTGACTATCTACCAGATCCTGCCGAGGCACAAGATCGTAGCTAAGGTAACAAGCTAAACGTCGAAGTCCACGTGGAACTACTAGTGAGACCGAAGTCTCTCTGCAAAAACATAAAATAGGCAAACGTGAGTACAAATGTACCCAGCAAGACTTACATCAGAACTAACTACATATGCATCATTATCAACAAAGGGATGGTGGGGTTTAACTGCAGCAAGCCAGCTTTGACTCGGTGGCTATCCTGAACTACGACTGCAAGTAACTCTTTTGAGGTGGCGCACACGAGTCCACATATTCACCATATCAATACACCACTATGGATCCGCTCCCGTCTCCCTACGAGAACGCCATCCATAGCACTCACGCTTATCTTGCGTATTTTAGAGTATCCACTTTCACTTGTCTATGAACTGATATAAGCAACCCAGAAGTCCTTTTCCGCGGACACGGCTATTCGAATAGATCATATTAACCCTGCAGGGGTGTACTTCTTCACACACGCTCTCACCACTTACCGCCGTTTACACGACATGTACTCGGCAACCTTCAAGCGGAAGCCCAACGTGGGTGTCGGCCACGGCCTGCCTAAACACTCAAGTCTCTAGTCCAGGTTTATCGCCTATTCGGGTTCCATCCATGAGGTGATCCGGCCGGAGTTTCGCTCACAGCCCCAAATGATGTGAACAGGGTTCCCGAGACACCAAACGGGCGACCGGTACACCGTGCCACGTGCCTACCGCATCACAGCCCACCCCTACGGTCAGCGCTGCGCACGGCCTCCAGCATACTACAAACACCAGAAACTACTTGCAACTCCTGGACAGAGGACAAGGGTGATCAAGAAGCCGAGAGGGTCCATTGGTTTCGGGCCCAATGCGTGGTAGTAGCTGAATCATGGATCACAAACACAGAACTCAGTTCCTGAGGACGGCTACAATGAGACAACCCACCATGTACTCCTACATGGCCTCTCACCGCTACCTTTACCAAATCGTGTTCACACACTTAGCTCACACATAGTAGGACATGTTCACATGCCTCTGATTCATCCCCGATGAATCAGACCTGACTCAACTCTAAGCAGTAGCAGGCATGACAAACAAACATGAATGAGTAGGCACAACAGGGCTCAAACAACTCCTACTCATGCTAGTGGGTTTCATCTAATTACTGTGGAATGACAGGTCATGCAGAGGATAAAGGGGTTCAGCTACCGCAGCAAGTAACAGATGAATCGATGTTGTCCTAATGCAGTAAAAGAGAGCAGGAGCGAGAGAGTGGGATTTTATCGGAATGAACAAGGGGGTTTTGCTTGCCTGGCACTTCTGAAGATAACATAGTTCTTCATCGGTGTCATCGATCTCGTCGTCGGAGTCACGTCTATCGAGAGGGGACAAACACTGGCAACACAGAAAGGAACACAATCAATGCAATGCACAATATGATGCATGCTCATGACATGGCAATATGAATGTGTTTTGAGCTAATGCAACTAGCAACAGATTAAATGAAGTTGGTTTGAATACAAGATTCAAATTCCAACTCCATATATGGTTATTTAAATGCCCTTTAATTGATTTGTGCTAAACAGCAGCTATAAGTTGTTCTAACATGCATGAAAATGGTACAGATGGATTCCTTGAATTTTTCTGATAATTTTTCATATATAAATTATTTAATTTGGAGTTACGGTTAATTTTCTATGAATTTTAGAAGTTTTAGGCATTTTCTGGATTTTTCTGAATATAATAAAATAAACTAAATTCCAGAAAATGAATATTGCGTCAGCATGACGTTGGCATGACGTCACAAGTCAACAGGGGCCGGTCAGGGTCAAACCTGACCAGTGGGGCCCACTGGTCAGTGACTATGACTAATCCTAATATAACTTAAACCTAACCTAGTTTAATTAGCCGGGCCGGGCCCGCAGGTCAGTGAGTCAGTGGCTAAAAAATTAAAAAAAACTAAACTATTTAACAAGGGGCTGGCCCCACCTGTCATCGACCCAGGGGAGGTCAAACCCCTGGTCAACAGGGCCTAACCCGCCGGCGGTTCGTCGCCGGTGGCAACAGGCGCGGCGGAGGGCGCGGGCTCGCTCCTCCGGCGTCCAAATGGACGGAGGAGAGCGGCTACGGGGAGCTGGAGCTCACCCGCGCCCGTTTCAGCAAGCAGCAGCAGCTAGGGCGGCCGGAGACGATGGCCTCGAGCTCGGCAGCGGCGGCCGGAGCTCGGGCGTGCTCGGTTTCGGTGTTACACGGCACGGCGGGCGCGACCGATGGGCTCTACGGGATGCTGGGGTCACCAGGAACACTCGGAGGCAACGAGCGCAGGCGGAGGAGCTCGGGAGCACGGAGCTCACCGGCCATGGCGGACGGCAGCTTCGGGTGCTCGTGGGGCGGCGGCTACAGGGCGCGCGTGAGAGAGAGAGGTGAGGGGAAACGACGGCAAGCTCACAGGGAGGTAGCAGGGTGGCTCAGTGGGCTCGGGGACGCTTCTGCGACGGAGAATTGACGGCGGCGATCTCCGGTGGCCGACGAGGGGAACGGCGATGGTGGCAGCGTTGCACCGCGTCCGGGACCTCGTGGCTCGGTGGAGAGGAAGAGGGGGTCGAGGCGGAGCCTCTGGGATGCTCAAGGGAACGAGGGAGAGACCCTGGCCGCGGTGGTTCTCGTCGGCGGCGGCGGGCGCGTTCGGTGAGGGGAACAGAGGAGGGGGAGAGTGTTCGGGGAAGAGAGAGGGAGCAGCGAGGGAGGAAGAGGGGCGAGGGGACACGAGGCGTCCTCGTGGCGTCGCTAGGGAGGCCGGGGAAGCAGGAGGTGGCCGGGGCATCGCCAGCGCTCGCCACCGAGCAGCTTCGGTGCGAGGGGAGGAAGGCGACAGGAGAAGGGTGGGCTGGGCCACGCTGGGCCGGTTGGTGGCCGCCAGGTGGGCTGCAGGTGAGTTAGGTAGGCTTCTGCTCTTTCTCTTTTATTTCTATTTCAGTTATGTTTTCTTTTATTTAATCTGTTTTGCCACTGTTTGAATTTAAAAATAATTCAAACAATGCCAAAAACTCCTCTGAAAATATTTATGCTGCTTAATGGACTTTTCCAAAAGCACATAAAATGTTTCAGGGTATTTGGAAATATATTCTATACAAGTTATGAATATAGTTCCAAATGCAAATAAAGTAATGATTTAAAGTCAGTGCTCAAAATATTCCTCAAAAATGTTCATTATTTTTGGTTTGGTGCAAAACCCTTGCCAAAATATAACCAACATTATTTAAGGCCATTTTGAAAACATTGAATGCATTTTCCAGGGTTCTTTGCCCCTCTTTTATTTAAGTTTTTGAGGCTTCCAAAATTCCTCAGTTCAAGTTTCAGAAATTTAAATATGATGCCTGGATGAAGATGCAACTATTTACAAACAACATTCTAGGGCTGTGACAACTCACCCCCACTAAACAAGAATCTCGTCTCGAGATTCAAGCGTAGGGTAGGGTGAAGGGGGAACGCAAACTAGCACAATCTTCACGATCCAGGTTGCACTTCATAGGAACGTTGATTCGATCACCATCATTGTCCTGTCGTCTTGCTCTGAGAACTCCAACTAGCATGACGAGAAGAGGAAAGGAAAACTCTAGAAGATTCTATCTTCTCGAAGATCAATCAATTTAGGATCAGCTCACAAAGTGAGTCCTAGCAACATCTCTTGAGCTGAGACACGAAGCATACATCTGAAGAGATGGAGTGAGACAGATGACGAGGGCTCGCTAAGTAGACAACAATTTTCACGCTTAAGACGGTGGCGAACGGTTGTCAACGTAGCGAGGAGTTGAGTTGCCATGATCCCATAACGGGGCACCTTAGGGAAGGTGACTCGTGGAGATATCCCCTTAAGTGGCAAAAAGAATTACCTTTGATTCAGAGATCATTGAAACTCTTTATACCAGCCTAAGGAAAATCCCGAGCGATCGTTTGGCGGGGGTCGGTAGAATGGCATACTCGGACTTGGATGATGTGGATTACCTTGTTGAAGACAACGCAATGGATGATTTTTGCTTATCACCGGAAATGGAAGAGACCCATGGTAGAATGGCACATTGGCGGTGCAAGCTAGGAACAAAATGCAAATGCTGGGAATGATTCTGGTAAGTGGGGAGAGGCTCAACAATAAAGAGTTATTCCACTATTGGAATGGTTATAGCATAACCGAGGAAACTGAGAGCGCTATATAGTTAATGCCGACGATCAAACCTAGCACTTGCGCGTGCTCTCAAGAACTTGAGCAATTCCATAATCATCAAGGTTTTACCAACATCCGTGTCAAGGGTCCGGTAACACAACTTACTACCATGTTGAAGGGTGATGGAGGATGCAGATGCAAGGAAGATAACACCCTCTCAGATTTCACCTTAGCGAGGCCAAGGAAATAAAATCTGGATGATCGACCGAGAGACATTTAGCACTCCGCTTCTAATGTTCTCCTTGAGGTGCTAGTGTACCCATTCATAGATATGGTTTGATATCTAGAACATCAAGTAAAAAGGTCGGACTTCGGAACACAGAAATCCATAGGGCAACTAGGGAGTAAATCCTACGAAATCCCTATGGGGAGGTGGCCAACTTCATCAATCAAGATATTATAATAACAGGTCTTCCAGTTGGGTGTGTTGGCCACGACATCCACTTTACCGGTTATCGCGCGACCAATATTATAATTCTTGGGAAATATTCCAAGCATCATATCTGCCTGAGATTCAGATCTGGTTGGGGTCAGGATATTCCAGACTCATCGAGTCTAGGAAGAAAAACGGAAGTTTGCAACACAAATCGACGAGATGACGTTGCGGGATTCTCGGGAGATGAACTACGATAGCAAGCTCCAAAACATGAGCTGGTTCTGCTACAAACATGTGAACACGTTGTCCAAGACAAGTATGACCACAAAGTAGTCTTATAATAAAACACTACCGAGTTCTGGTTGGGAACCATCAGCGAGGATATCGAAGTTCTTTCATAAGTCCGGATTAGCTCTTATGAAGATACTCCTTCTCCTTGAACAAATCAGTCAGTGGCTTGGTGTGCTAGGATACACATATGGAATGAAGGTTGCAAGTCTCCAGACCACAGAATACTTCGCACGTGTGCATGACTGACTTGCGATGATTCCAGAGGAAGCAACATTGACTTTCTCGAGTCCATGGCGGCAACTTGCATCAAATGCACATGAACTAGCGGAAGTCACTTCTTACATCCGAACATATGCTTCATGAGCTAGCATGAACAAATGCTTTCAAAAGTTTCCAACACTAGCTTAATGTTCAGCAAAATTATGGAGAAGACAAGGATGTTGTCAATGGGCACAACAACAATTCATCTGGGTTTCCTTTTAAAAGGAATTCCATAGTTAAGTGAACACGGTGATAGCATTGGTCAGACCCAAAAGATATAATGGTGTATGCTCGAGGGATCAACCACGAATAATACAACATTACGAGCATCGTTGGTACTGATTTGATTTGACGATAGCCCACACTCAAATCAAAGGATTGATAAGACAATAGGTCCAGCAACTGATCACAGGGACCAATCGATGAAGATATCATCTTTCTCCAACACACACTACACAAGAATATTCCTTTGGAACAAACTAAGTTAGGCAAGCTTTTATCTTCCAATTCTCCAAGTTGTTGTCTAGCTTAACCAACTAGCTCAGGGATATCTAACACCGATCTTGGAGAGAGGGTGGTTCACAAGAAACCAACTTGATCACGAGCTCAACATAACAGTCAGGGAACAACCTGGTAATACTTCCGAGAAGATATTCGGAAAATCACGAACCACCGGTATGTTACTAGGCTCGAGAACAATCTCGCTTTTGAGGGCAAGACGATATGATCAAATGAGTGAGGACTTGACAAGATCCTAACTCATCAATCGAAGGGTGCACCGAAATAAGAACTAGATAGCACGATCAGTCTTAGGGTGACGATTCAATAATCAATACGCTAAGAATGAGGTTATCGTCCATTTAACTACCAAGCAACAGAGTTGCTAGCAGTATTGATTTCACACGCCACGATTCACTTGTCGGCATTCTGGTTACAATAACACAGGAACCGAGGAATGAACAATGATGGCAAGAAGTATCACTGTACCAAGAGTTCATAGGATGGTGTGCAATTCCTATAACAATCCCGATATAAAGATGGTAATACTTCAGGGTAGAACAGAATCAAAGGCTGGATTAGCAATTTGATCTGCGGAGCACAACTTCTTTGACCCAATCCTGGATATGGAAGAGGTACTGGAGTTTGTTTCTCCTAGTCATTCTGCGATAGAATGGCTTGACGGACCACAAGAGTATTAGGCATCGATAAACGAACGCACGCATACTCTTGTCTATCAATTGATAGACGAGGGTCGGAAACAACTAAGATGGGACAACTCAAAAGAACATATGATTTTCTGAGTTGTGGATGCATGGATTAGCATGTCGAACGAAGTTCAACATATTTCTTCTGGATAACCCATGCAGAAAGGTAGAACTGGCAGAGCCACAATATATGAATGGAGAACTCCTCAAGAATAATCCTGTTGTGATATTTCAGTTCAACGAGGAACTTCTGCCATAAGTAGTTCATGGTATTTGGAAGAAGAAGATACCATGGACTTCAAGGACTATCGCAAAGGTTACTAATATACTAAAGGAACTAGCAACACTATCAACATGATGTAAGTAGGGTGAATATCGGGTTTAAGAACCCAGGAATAGAATACCTACTAACTAAATGGCATCACGGGATGCTTTCGATAATGACGGCCAGAGTCATCACACTGGAACACAAATCATGGCTAGACTACTAGATGATCCCCTGAGACACCTAGGGTCATAATAATAACTCCAGCATAAAGGTCGAGGCAGTAGAGTACCTCAGCTCAACAATTTGTGTGATTAACCTGGCCTAACAGACATTGAAACCGGAGAAAAAGGATTTTGCAAATGCATCAGACTCTTTAGAAACCTGGGATGACTCGGACAGCATAACGGCTGTAAATGCTCGGAAAAGATTTGGGACATTCACAAAAATGGTGGCATAACCACTCAGAAGCACAATACCAAGGTTCCGAGATCAACAATTAACATACGGAAGTAGTAGGAACTGAACTGAGACTTAAATCCTACAATCTTATAAGTCCACTGATTAGTAACACGTGATCCTGATAGAAAGAAAAGATAGCCTAGTTCTTAATCCCCGCAGGAAAGATAAGATGACTCGGATCAGAAGGCATAAGGTATAAGGAGTAAAAAGAGCCTTACGTTCCATCCCACAATCAATTCCCTTACATAACTAAAGAATTTCTAGACTCAACTTCGACCAGTTTGGCTTGGTAAACCTACAGGCAGTCAAGCTCTGATACCAACGCTGTCAGGACCCCGACTCGATGTCACATCGATCTAGCCGGTAACACCTCATATCACTTTGCGGCCTCACGCACGGTATCCCCATGGGTGTCGCCTTACCTTTGCCCGGGACCGTTTGCACCTTTTGGCTCGCGTATATGATGGTGTCGCTAGCATCCATATGATAAGGAGCCCGGGCTGACATGACTAGTCGTAAACCCAAAGTGGCACAGACTTACAGGGACAGGCATCCATGACCCAGCATCGAACGTGTCGGTCATCAGCGAGTGAATCCAGGCTGTAGCACTGGGCTAGCAGGACTCCGGTGAACCGGGCTGTAGCGGGCTAACAGGACTCCGGTATTCATCGCGTGACATTTCCCCGAAGGGACAGACACAGGAACAAAGAAGGACACATGCCGGCCAGCCTAAGTGTTCCGGAGCAGTAGCAAGCTACCATGGCTCGGTGGAAACACTAGGAGACATTTCCCCGTAAGAGAGGCTACTAAAGATAAACAACTAGATGGTCAGATCCCACACATACCAAGCATTTCAATAACATACACACAATATGCTCGATATGTGCAAATACAACATGGCATCACAACATGACTCTACGACTCAAGCAATTTATTCAATAGGCTCCGAGGAGCGAGATATTACAAACATGGGTCTCATGACCCAACAATCAGAGCATACAAATCAAAGCACAAGCGGAAGCTATCATGTCTGAGTACAGACATCTATAAATGAAAAAGACTGAGAAGCCTGACTATCTACCAGATCCTGCCGAGGCACAAGATCATAGCTGAGGTAACAAGCTAAACGTCGAAGTCCACGTGGAACTACTAGTGAGACCGAAGTCTCTCTGCAAAAACATAAAATAGGCAAACGTGAGTACAAATGTACCCAGCAAGACTTACATCAGAACTAACTACATATGCATCATTATCAACAAAGGGATGGTGGGGTTTAACTGCAGCAAGCCAGCTTTGACTCGGTGGCTATCCTGAACTACGACTGCAAGTAACTCTTTTGAGGTGGCGCACACGAGTCCACATATTCACCATATCAATACACCACTATGGATCCGCTCCCGTCTCCCTACGAGAATGCCATCCATAGCACTCACGCTTATCTTGCGTATTTTAGAGTATCCACTTTCACTTGTCTATGAACTGATATAAGCAACCCAGAAGTCCTTTTCCGCGGACACGGCTATTCGAATAGATCATATTAACCCTGCAGGGGTGTACTTCTTCACACACGCTCTCACCACTTACCGCCGTTTACACGACATGTACTCGGCAACCTTCAAGCGGAAGCCCAACGTGGGTGTCGGCCACGGCCTGCCTAAACACTCAAGTCTCTAGTCCAGGTTTATCGCCTATTCGGGTTCCATCCATGAGGAGATCCGGCCGGAGTTTCGCTCACAGCCCCAAACAATGTGAACAGGGTTCCTGAGACACCAAACGGGCGCCTGGTACACCGTGCCACGTGCCTACCGCATCACAGCCCACCCCTACGGTCAGCGCTGCGCACGGCCTCCAGCATACTACAAACACCAGAAACTACTTGCAACTCCTGGACAGAGGACAAGGGTGATCAAGAAGCCGAGAGGGTCCATTGGTTTCGGGCCCAATGTGTGGTAGTAGCTGAATCATGGATCACAAACACAGAACTCAGTTCCTGAGGACGGCTGCAATGAGACAACCCACCATGTACTCCTACATGGCCTCTCACCGCTACCTTTACCAAATCGTGTTCACACACTTAGCTCACACACAGTAGGACATGTTCACACGCCTCTGATTCATCCCCGATGAATCAGACCTGACTCAACTCTAAGCAGTAGCAGGCATGACAAACAAACATGAATGAGTAGGCACAATAGGGCTCAAACAACTCCTACTCATGCTAGTGGGTTTCATCTAATTACTGTGGAATGACAGGTCATGCAGAGGATAAAGGGGTTCAGCTACCGCAGCAAGTAACAGATGAATCGATGTTGTCCTAATGCAGTAAAAGAGAGCAGGAGCGAGAGAGTGGGATTTTATCGGAATGAACAAGGGGGTTTTGCTTGCCTGGCATTTCTGAAGATAACATAGTTCTTCATCGGTGTCATCGATCTCGTCGTCGGAGTCACGTCTATCGAGAGGGGACAAACACCGGCAACACAGAAAGGAACACAATCAATGCAATGCACAATATGATGCATGCTCATGACATGGCAATATGAATGTGTTTTGAGCTAATGCAACTAGCAACAGATTAAATGAAGTTGGTTTGAATACAAGATTCAAATTCCAACTCCATATATGGTTATTTAAATGCCCTTTAATTGATTTGTGCTAAACAGCAGCTATAAGTTGTTCTAACATGCATGAAAATGGTACAGATGGATTCCTTGAATTTTTCTGATAATTTTTCATATATAAATTATTTAATTTGGAGTTACGGTTAATTTTCTATGAATTTTAGAAGTTTTAGGCATTTTCTGGATTTTTCTGAATATAATAAAATAAACTAAATTCCAGAAAATGAATATTGCGTCAGCATGACGTTGGCATGACGTCACAAGTCAACAGGGGCCGGTCAGGGTCAAACCTGACCAGTGGGGCCCACTGGTCAGTGACTATGACTAATCCTAATATAACTTAAACCTAACCTAGTTTAATTAGCCGGGCCGGGCCCGCAGGTCAGTGAGTCAGTGGCTAAAAACTTAAAAAAAACTAAACTATTTAACAGGGGGCTGGCCCCACCTGTCATCGACCCAGGGGAGGTCAAACCCCTGGTCAACAGGGCCTAACCCGCCGGCGGTTCGTCGCCGGTGGCAACAGGCGCGGCGGAGGGCGCGGGCTCGCTCCTCCGGCGTCCAAATGGACGGAGGAGAGCGGCTACGGGGAGCTGGAGCTCACCCGCGCCCGTTTCAGCAAGCAGCAGCAGCTAGGGGGGCCGGAGACGATGGCCTCGAGCTCGGCAGCGGCGGCCGGAGCTTGGGCGTGCTCGGTTTCGGTGTTACACGGCACGGCGGGCGCGGCCGATGGGCTCTACGGGATGCTGGGGTCACCAGGAACACTCGGAGGCAACGAGCACAGGTGGAGGAGCTCGGGAGCACGGAGCTCACCGGCCATGGCGGACGGCGGCTTCGGGTGCTCGTGGGGCGGCGGCTACAGGGCGCGCGCGAGAGAGATAGGTGAGGGGAAACGATGGCAAGCTCACAGGGAGGTAGCAGGGTGGCTCAGTGGGCTCGGGGACGCTTCTGCGACGGAGAATTGACGGCGGCGATCTCCGGTGGCCGACGAGGGGAACGGCGATGGTGGCGGCGTTGCAGCGCGTCTGGGACCTCGTGGCTCGATGGAGAGGAAGAGGGGGTCGAGGCGGAGCCTCTGGGCTGCTCAAGGGAACGAGGGAGAGACCCTGGCCGCGGTGGTTCTCGTCGGCGGCGGCGGGCGCGTTCGGTGAGGGGAACAGAGGAGGGGGAGAGTGTTCGGGGAAGAGAGAAGGAGCAGCGAGGGAGGAAGAGGGGCGAGGGGACACGAGGCGTCCTCGTGGCGTCGCTAGGGAGGCCGGGGAAGCAGGAGGTGGCCGGGGCATCGCCAGCGCTCGCCACCGAGCAGCTTCGGTGCGAGGGGAGGAAGACGACAGGAGAAGGGTGGGCTGGGCCACGCTGGGCCGGTTGGTGGCCGCCAGGTGGGCTGCAGGTGAGTTAGGTAGGCTTCTGCTCTTTCTCTTTTATTTCTATTTCAGTTCTGTTTTCTTTTATTTAATCTGTTTTGCCACTGTTTGAATTTAAAAATAATTCAAACAATGCCAAAAACTCCTCTGAAAATATTTATGCTGCTTAATGGACTTTTCCAAAAGCACATAAAATGTTTCAGGGTATTTGGAAATATATTCTATACAAGTTATGAATATAGTTCCAAATGCAAATAAAGTAATGATTTAAATTTAGTGCTCAAAATATTCCTCAAAAATGTTCATTATTTTTGGTTTGGTGCAAAACCCTTGCCAAAATATAACCAACATTATTTAAGGCCATTTTGAAAACATTGAATGCATTTTCCAGGGTTCTTTGCCCCTCTTTTATTTAAGTTTTTGAGGCTTCCAAAATTCCTCAGTTCAAGTTTCAGAAATTTAAATATGATGCTTGGATGAAGATGCAACTATTTACAAACAACATTCTAGGGCTGTGACAAACGCGCCTGCCTATTTTATGAACATGATGAACAAAGTGTTTATGTAGTTTTTGGATAAGTTCGTCATAGTGTTCATTGAATGATATCCTGGTATATTCAAAGAATGAAGAGGAGCATAAGGAGCATTTGCGTTTGGTACTTGGAAAGCTCAGGGAACACCAATTATATGCCATGTTCAGCAAATGTGAGTTTTGGTTGAAGGAAGTAGGATTCCTCGGACACGTTATATCCGGAGAAGGTATAGCAGTAGATCCCGCTAAAGTTGAAACCATGACCAAGTGGGAAGCCCCAACAACAGTTGGAGAGATCCGGAGTTTTCTTGGACTCGCGGGATACTACCGTAGGTTTATTGAGAATTTCTCAAGGATTGCGAAGCCTATGACGGAGTTGTTGAAGAAAGATACCAAGTTCATATGGACGGAGGAGTGTGAGGCTAGTTTTCAGGAGTTGAAGAAACGCTTGGTTACCTCACCGGTATTGATTTTGCCAGACCAGACCAAAGATTATGAGGTGTATTGTGACGCTTCACGTCGAGGACTTGGAGCAGTGCTTATGCAGGAAGGGAGAGTTGTTTCATATGCCCCAAGACAACTGAAGCCCCATGAGTTGAATTATGCCACGCATGATTTGGAGTTAGCAGCCGTAGTGCATGCATTGAAGACATGGAGACATTTGCTCATTGGAAACCATTGTTAGGTGTACACGGATCATAAGAGTTTGAAGTATATTTTCACACAGAAGGAGTTGAATCTCAGACAAAGGAGATGGTTGGAGCTTATCAAAGATTATGATATGAAATTGCACTATCACCCCGGAAAGGATAATGTAGTAGCTGACGCGTTAAGCCCTAAGAGCCATGTCAATACGTTAATGATGGGAGGGATACCCAAGGAATTAGCAAAAAAATCTTCATGAACTATGTGTGGAAATAGTTCCGAGAGGCTATGTAGCAGCACTAGAGATTCAGTCCACTTTGATGGATAGAATCAGAGAAGCTCAGAAAACTGACAAAGAGATTGCCGCTATAAAGGAGAAACTGAGCTAAGGAAAAGCTAAAGGATTTCGTGAGGATGAGCACGATACCCTATGGTTTGAAGACCGTGTTTACGTGCCCAATAACCCGGAGATCAAGAAGTTGATTTTGTAAGAGGCACACGATTCACCGTATTCAATTCACCCAGGAAATACCAAGATGTATTTGGATTTGAAGGATATTTTCTGGTGGACGGGAATGAAGAAGGATATTGCGGAGTATGTAGCAGTTTGTGATGTATGCCAGAGAGTAAAGGTAGAGCATCAAAAGCCAGCAGGATTGTTACAACCATTGCCGATACCCGAATGGAAGTGGGATAAGTTAGGCATGGATTTTATCACGGGATTGCCCAGGACTCATTCAGGCTATGACTCAATTTGGGTTGTAGTTGATCGATTGACGAAAGTAGCTCATTTCATCCCAGTAAAGACCACTTACACCAGTGCTAAGTTGGCAAAGATATACATGACCAGAATAGTATGTCTGCATGGAGTTCCGAGGAGTATCGTATCAGATAGAGGAACCCAGTTTACCTCAAAGTTTTGGAAGCAGTTGCACGAAACTTTGGGTACTAGGCTAGAATTCAGTACAGCTTTTCATCCACAGACAGATGGATAGACCGAGAGAGTAAATTAGATTTTGGAGGATATGCTGAGAGCTTGTGCGCTAGATTATGGATCTAGTTGGGACGATAATTTGCCATATGCAGAGTTCTCTTACAACAACAGTTACCAAACCAGTTTGAAGATGGCCCCTTTCGAAGCTTTGTACGGAAGGAGGTGCAGGACACCGCTGTCGTGGGACGAAGTCGGAGACCGCCAGTTATTTGGACCTCACTTGATTAAAGAGTCTGAACAGAAGGTGAAATTGATTCGCGATAGGCTCAACATAGCCCAATCCAGACAGAAGAGTTATGCAGATTCTAAACGCAAGGACACAGTTTACGAAGTCGGAGATAGAGCTTATCTTCGAGTATCTCCACTTCGGGGAACAAAGCGTTTTGGAGTTAAAGGAAGTTAGCGCCACGATTTGTAGGACCATATCGAGTTTTGGAACGTATGGGAGAAGTGGCCTACAAGTTGGAATTGCCTGAAGGATTGTTAGGAGTACATGATGTGTTCCATGTTTCTCAGTTAAAGAAGTGTCACGCAGAGATGGCTGACGTACCGTTGAGAGATATAGTGCCTTTGGAAACTATTCAGTTGGATAACGATTTGACCTACGAGGAGAAACCAGTTAAGATCCTCGAGTTTGCCAGCCGAGTTACTCGCAGCAAGGTTATCAAGTTTTGCAAAGTTCAGTGGAGCCACCACACGGAGGAGAAGCCACCTGGGAGCGAGAGGAATATTTGCTCAAAGACCACCCTCACTTATTTTCTAGCCAACCCAAATCTCGAGGGCGAGATTCATCTTAAGGGGGGTAGGTTTGTAAAATCCCAAATTTTCAATTTGGAATGTTATACATTAGATCATCATTGCATATCATATTTTATTTTGCATTTTGGTTGATCCTAGAAAATTCTACGCAACTCAAGGACCCATGGAGAGAGTAGGGGATTTTGTTATTTTCATATTTGAGTTTTCTCAAATTTTGAGGATAGGATCATTTGACTTTATATATTTTATCATCAATTATTTCTATTACAAAAATATGAGAGAGTGAATAAAATGACTTTCCCAAAATAGAGAAATATTGAGGATTTAATAATAAAATCAAACAAGATTTTATTTCGGAGTTTTTCGGTGTTTTATTTGAATTTAGGAAAAATGTGCGTTTTTCAAAATTGCATTTAGGCCCCAAATAAATGTTCACTTTGTCGGGCTTGATTTTAGAAGCCCGGGAAAATTTATTTCGGGATTTTTGGAGTCCGTCTAGTATTTATTTTTATTTTTTCCGAGCGGAAATAAATTTTAAAAAAATAAAAAAAAACGAACCGACCTAACGGGCCGTGTCCGACTAGGACTCTGGCCCGACTAGGCTTTATAAGCCGAGGCCCCAGCCCCCAACCCTAGCCGTCGCCCGGTCCCGCCGCCGCCGCCACCCGCCCGCGCCGCCGCCGCCACCCGCCCGTGCCGCCGCCGCTGCCCGCCGCCGCGCCGCCCCGCGCCGCCGTCGCCGGACGCCGCCGCCGCCGAGGTTCGCCGCCGCGCCTCGTTTTTCATGCCTTCGGTTTTAAAAAAAAGAAAAAAAACCTATCGGTTTTCGTCAGTTTTCGTCGGTTTATTAGATTCGGGTTTTTTAATAGATCGGTTTTTCCGGTTTATTTAATTTTGGCGAGCGTTCGTCATTTTTCTTTTTCTCGGATTAAATCCGCGATTTTTCTGATCGCGATTCCTGATCTGATTTTCGTTTTAGTTTAACTTTTCGCTCGTTTATCGGAATCAGGCGATTCAAGCGCCTAGAGTTTCGTCTGGAAACCCTCTATCTGTTTAACCAACTTAAAAAAGATTTTGCTACTGTAAAATTTGCCCTAGATCCAGATTACTAGAACGAAGTTGTTTTCTTCCGCCGTTTGACTTTCGTTGCTTCGTTCGATTTGATTTTTTTTTTGCCAACCGGAGTTCTTAAGTTGAACCTTCTGGTTAGGTCTCTTATTTGAGTTTTACCTGTGCATTAGTTGAGTACTTATTGTATGATTGTTTGTTTGTCTGCGATAGAGTATCCGGAGTGCGCTGCTTGTTACTTTGAATCGCTAGGTTTCCCGGATCATCAGCAAGGCAAGTAACACTTTGATCATACCTTTTCTACTACCCAGTTTTATTGCATTAGATCAATCCTCACACATTGCATGATTAGGATCTAATTAAATTGTGGGATGGGAAGTAGATGAGGTAGTACCTATTACCTGTTTATTATCAAACCTTTGGGAGTTACTTCTATGTTTGCTTATTATGCCATGCTATGCTAGTAGACGTGGATTGGGCGAGTGATATCCATGACAGATGTGAGATTGATAATTAATGGTTCATCTAAGGTGGCAACTTAAACACACATCTGGGTGGATTGAGGCACCTGGGTATTCCAGGACTTGTCTGTTTTCTTTTGGACCGCCACCCAGGCTCAAAGGGATCATTAGACTATTCATACTAGAAACTTCCATGTGCAGCCACAAGCTATTATGGGCTCTAGCATAGTTGACTAAGTTGTGCGAACTCTTACAGTGGTAGACTAGCAGATGTAGGGGATGTAGGTGGTACGGTCTACCCGATCGTAAGGTGCTAGCGCTTCTGAAAGACTATGTCTCGGTCATCCGTCTTCTCAAACACCATGTAGTGCGAGAAAACAAACGGAGGCAATCGAGTCTTGTGGGGAAAAGTGCGCAAACCTCTACAGAGTGTAACGAACTAATCATGGTTAGCCGTGTCCCCGGTTATGGACATCTTGAGTATCTAGTACTTGGATTATCATGTGAATCTCAACATGTTACTCTAAATTAATTTTGTTGGGTTATGTTTAATGATGATGCTTAATTGGGATTGAGAATGCTGTCAACCATTCTCAATGTTTAACAACCACCTTGATAGTAATTAAAATTTTATTCCTTTAAAGTAGGGAAAAATTGGCTTTACGCAAAACTGTAACCATAGAGCTTTCCACCAGCCAAATATGCATATAGTATAGCTGTTTCATTCCATTACTCTCTATGTGTTACCTTGCCAGCATATTCCATGTGCTGACCCGATTTCAGGCTGCAACGTTAATGTTGCAGACTTTTCAGACGATGATTAAGGAGTTTTAGGTCGTGGTTCTATACTCAGTGATGCCATTGGAGTTGATGGACTCACTTATCTTCCAAGCCTTCCGCTTTTATCGTTATTAGATGGCCTTAAGCCATGTTTATTGTAATAAGTTCTCTTTTGAGACATTCGATGTAATAAGTGTGTGATTGCTACTCTGCTATAAATCCTCCGAGTACTGTGTGGTGTCAGCATTACTGATCCAGGGATGACACCGGAGCACAGAGATCAGACTGTTTGAGGTCTGGTCGCTACATCATCAATGTTGTTTTCTGCTCAGGGTATGTGCTCTGTTTGCAATCCGTCAAAGCGCTCCTCCAACTTTCTCACTTCCTCAATGTATGCCTCCATCAATGGACTTTGGTAGTCCTTGTTGACTTGTCTCACCACAAGTTGTGAGTCTCCACGGATGATTAGCTTCTTGATCCCCAGTGCTGTTGCAATCCTGAGCCCGGCAAGGAGCCCTTCATACTCTGTAGTATTGTTGGTAGCCTTCTCCCGTGGAAAGTGGATCTGGATGACATACTTCATGTGCTCCCCAGTGGGAGCAACGAGAAGCATGCCAGCCCCTTTACCTTGTTGGGAGAAGGCACCATCGAAATACATGATCCATTCTTGGGGCGCTTCCTTGCCGGGAATAACTGTCTCCAATACTTTTTCATTAGGGGTTGGCGACCATTCTGGAATAAATTCTGCCAATGCTCTACTCTGAATAGTTGATGTGCTCTCAAACTTCAAACCAAAGCAGGATAACTCCAAGGCCCACTCCACTATCTTGCCGGTAGCCTCAGGGTTTCAGAGTATCCGTTGCAAAGGAAAACAAGTGACGATCGTGATATCGTGGGCTTGGAAGTAGTGGCATACCTTCCTTGAGGCCATGATAAGGCCAAAAATCAACTTTTGCACACCAGAGTACCTGGATCTAGCCCCCTGCAACAAAGAGCTGACAAAGTACACTAGGCGTTGCACCACTTTATTCTTCAGTGCGACCTCGGGGCTGCTTCCGCCGCCTTGCTCGACGCTGGTTGTGGCTGCCGCTTCTTCCACTTCCCGTTCCACCACTACTGCTGCACTAACGACTTGATTAGTTGCTGCCAAGTATAGAAACAACGGCTCTTGTGGCTTGGGAGTGACCAAAGTGGGAACAGAGGACAAGTAGGCCTTCAAATCTTGTAGTGCATCATCTGCTTCTAGAGTCCACTCCACGGGTCCTTCCTTATTCAAGATTTTGAAGAACGACAAGGCACGCTCAGCAGACTTGGAGAAGAACCTGCTGAGCGTGGCAACACATCCATTCAAATGCCTTACATCCTTAACTGTCTTGGGTGCTTGAATCTTCTTGATAGACTTGATCTTGTCGAGGTTGGCCTCTATCCCCCCAGTGGGACACAAAGAATCCAAGTAACTTGCTAGAGGGAACGCCAAACACACACTTCTCTGGGTTCAGCTTCAACTTGATCTTGCGCGGATTAGCAAACGTCTCTTCTAAATCCTAAATGAGTGTTGATATGTCCTTTGTATTGACCACAATATCATCCATGTAAGCTTCAATGTTCCTGTGCAACTTTGACTCAAAACCAATCTGGACTGCCCTTGCAAAAGTGGACCCGACGGTCTTCAACCCAAAAGGCATCCGTACGAAGCAGTACGTGCCACACGGGTGATGAATGCGGTCTTCTCTTGATTATCCTTGGACATAAAGATCTGGTGGTATCCATAGTAGGCATCTAGAAAAGAAAGAAGGTCACACTCGAAGGTGGAATCCACAATATGATCGATGCTTGGCAAAGGAAATAGGTCCTTCGGGCAGGCCTTGTTCAGACCAGTGAAATCTCTGCACAGCCTCCATTTCCCAGTAGCTTTGTGCACCACCACGGGATTTTCTAACCACGTTGGATGCAGTACTCCTCTGACCAGACCAGTTGCCTCAAGTTTCTTGATGTCCTCGGCAATGAATTGTTGCTGCTCCAAGGCTTACTTTTAGACCTTTTGCTTGATGGGTCAGGCATGTTGGCAGACAGCAAGGTGGTGCTTGATTACCTCCAACACCAGGGATATCAGATGGTTATCAAGCAAACACATCGAGCGCACTTTCCTATTTTTCATTGAGGGTGGCACTGATGGTGAGGCTACCATCAATGCTAGCCAGCCCTGTCAGGACCTTTTTCACTGCGGGTGCAGCGGCCTTGGATCTCTTACTATTGGAACTCTCCGGCAAGTCATCAATAGGCGCAACATACTCCGAAGAGTTACACTTCCTGGATTCCTTGCTGGCATCCCTATTAGCTTTCTTTTTTCCTTTAATTTCCTTGGCGGGAACTGCGGCTTCAGTGGCCTCTGTCGCGACTGCTACCCGGTACATCTTATCCACGCAAATGATTGCGTCCTTCTCGTCCGATGGAATGTATATGATGCCTATCGACCATGGCATCTTCAAGGTGTTGTAGGCATAGTGAGATGCTGCCATGAATTTGGCCAGAGTTGGGTGGCCAAGGATTCAATTGTATGGCACGGGGAGGTCGACCACATCAAACATGATCTTCTCAGTCTGGTAATTCAACTCTCCCCCGAACGTCACCGACAACGTGATCTTCCCCTTAGGATGACTCCTACTGGGGTTGATCCCTTGAAATGTACCAGCAACTTTGTGCTCTTCCTCTGCTATCTGAAGTTTGCTGATGACCTTTGAAGAAATCAGATTCTCCCCGGCCCTACCATCAACCAACATCTTTATGACTTTGAGGTTGTGGATTGTTGGCGAGACCAACAACGGAAAGCACCCTACCACAGTGGTGTGGTCGGGGTGGTTCTCTTTGTCGAATATGATGGGCGTGCGGGACCACTTGAGCTACCTCCGAGAATCTTCTGCTGGCTCCACGACATTGACTTCACGCGCCCACTGTTTAAGTTGGCGGTGAGAGGAGTGCAGGGATGCACCCCCGTCAATGCACGGGGCGTCAGTGGCTTTCTGGAATTCCTGCTCACTGGTTTCCTCTTCATCCCCTCCATCACTCTCATCATTGCAATCCTCATTTTCACTGCCCTTGGCGGGTTTTCCTTGATTCTGACGAGCCTTGCCGGGGCGGCTTGCTGCGCTGCCTCGGCCCTTCCCGCCAGCGCCATTCAGACCTTTTTCCTTATCACGCTTC
Organism: Triticum aestivum; assembly: GCF_018294505.1. NCBI lineage: Eukaryota > Viridiplantae > Streptophyta > Magnoliopsida > Poales > Poaceae > Triticum > Triticum aestivum. The sequence goes on along the minus strand of NC_057797.1, from coordinate 372,249,656 downwards.
TCATATTCAGCCCTCTGCTTCTTGATAAGCTTCTCAACCTGATGACACTCCTAGAGATCATGACCCTTGGTCTGATGGATCTTGCAGTATGGGCCATCACCTTTCCTAGACTTCTCGGCAGCTGCGGCTTACCGGCAATCAGTGCATGCGACAACTTCCTTGCCAGGTACCTCAGTCTTGGCCTTCTTTTCGGTACTGGGCATGCCCGATCCCTCCACGATCATCACTGTCTTATCTTTGCGTCTTTTATTACGCTTATTGTTCTTCCTCTTCTGACTGGTGGCCTCGTCATCATCCTCTGAGTCTACGTCGATGCCATCCCCTACTCCAAGGATCCTACTCTCCTCCTCTACTCGAGCACATTTATCCACTCGAGTATAAAGCTCCTTCGTAGTCTTGGGTAATCGAACGTTCATCATGCAACGGATCCATCGGTTGCGCACGTTGGATTGGAATGCAGCTATCACAGCTACCAGGTGGATGTCTGGAATATTTCTGAGGACTTGGCTGAAAATCTGCATGTACTTTCGCAAAGTCTCTCCTTCCTTCTGCGGGAGAAGCTGCAAGTCACTAGGCCGCCCTGGTTCTTGATGGCCGCTAGTGAAGGCGCGAACGAACTCATGGCGCAGGTCATCCCAGGTCGAAATGGAGTTCTCTAGCAGGTGCATCAGCCAAGACCTCACATTTTGCTTGTGTGCCAAAGGGAAGTAGTTGGCGAACACCTTCTCATCTCTCAACCCAGCAGCTTGAACAGCGATGGTGTAGATGCTCAAGAACTCTGCCGGGTTCAGTCTCTTGTCATACTTCTCTAGTACATATGGCTTGAACGTGCGAGCGGATGGCCAACAGACTTGCCGCAACTCATGGGTGAAGGCAGGGCACCGAGCCTCGAAAGGCAGGTACCCGCCTCCAGCGAGTGCGGGCTCGTCGACGTCGGGGCCATCGCGCCTGTTGGTCTAGCGGTGGGTGTCACGGTGTTACTCGATGGTGGCACGCATGCCTTCCCTTTGCCTGTCCTCTAGGACTCATCGTTGGCCTTGACGAGTTCGAGGGTTGGTCGAAGCCATCGATACGTCGTTGAGTTCTTGGACACGCGGCTCCCGTGTTGGATGCCGCGGAGGGGACTACACCGTAGGAGTCGCCCCTTACACACTACCAGCAGCATGGGCCGTTGTCGTCGCCTGGGGAGGCCGTGGTAGGCTAGCTTGCTGCGATCCTCCCGCCTCGGTGAAACCAATCGAGCACTGAATGGTGGCTCTCCACTCATCCATCTCATCGGCTACCGGCAGAAATCGCAACAGTAGTTTGGCCCGCGCCATGGCCTCTGAAGCGGTGCTTGGCATGGATGTCGATGGAGATCGTAATGTCGCACGGCTCCTGATGGTGTCGACAGTGGTTGCGCCATGCTCCCATTGTCGCGAGCCAGTCGCCAAGATGGCGTGGTGATGAGGCGTAGGCGCTTGTAGACCAGCAGCCCTGTTTGGTGCATCGACTGGGTCAGCTTGCTCCGGGGGTGATGCATGTCCCGCGGTCGTGCCCGCAGCGGGGGCAATCGAAGGATTGCGATTCGCCCCAGAGCGAGTGCCACCATCATGGCTATGCCCTTCGGCTGGGCAGAGAGGTGCAGAAGGAATGATCTCTCCACCTGTACCTCGTAGAGCATGGCCACTTGGATGCTGTTGATGTTGTCCTCCTCCTGTTCCTCCTGCTCCTGTTTCGGCCACAAGGGAGGGGTGACGACGCCGCCTGCGTTGACCACATCCCCTGGAGCATCCACATCCCAAGGCGTCCCTGTAGCCCCCGTGGCATCGGTGGTCGCATGTGGCAGGCCTTCGAGGATGATGGTCGGGCAGCGGCACTAGGTTTCTTCTTGGGCCCCATGGATGATGGAGCCGTTGAATAAGAGAACAATGACGAAGATGACATGCTACGTATGCTCCTCGGGTTCGCACAAGCGCTTCTCCCCTACCTGGAGTGCCAAATATGTCGTGTGAAACCACGACCACTTATGGCGCCATGAGCTCCTTGTGGTTCGGCAGGGGGGTGAGCACATTGCACGAAGAGCGGTGGGCGTCGCGCAGCATGACAGATATCACACGAGCCATTTTACCCAGGTTCGGGCCACCGCGACGCATAAAACCCTACTCCTACTTTGGTGATTTGATGGTAGATTGTGGTGGAAATGCAATGCTCTAGCCCGGTAGGGTTGCCTCTGGCCGAGAGGAGCTTCGCGTGTATGAGTGTACAAGGGTCCGAATCCTTTCTATGGTTGCCACGGGCCTCCTTTATAGATCACGGGGTCACCACAATGGCAAATCAGTCACTGTGCACTGATTAGATAGCAACAGTGCTATCATACCTAACTCTACAGATAGGGCAGGGCACATTAAATGTGTCTCTTAGTGTCACATCAAGGCCCGCCCAGCAAGCGTTGCCAGGCTGGTCGGCTACCTTCTCTCCTATTTGTGCGACACGTTGCTGGGCGGGTGCCATTTGGTGGTGATTTCTATAGGAAGTGGCTGCCATGTGGCAAAGAACCCCCACTTAGTCACTTGTAGGCTTGAGACCACACCGATTGATGACTTGTGTTGCTATGAGGTGGTGCGATTGAGCCTTGGCGGGGAAGTTTGCCTCCGTAAGCCTCGGCTAGCCTGCCGGGATGATCTTGAGGCTTGCTTTCGGGGTAACCTCGACCTCGGCAGGCTCGCCTGCCCAGCAAGGGAGGTTTTTCCTTAGTGGTATCTTGCTTCTCTGGCTTGACTTGGTCTTCTTGATCTGCACTCTCGTTCCTCGAAGAGCTGATTCCTTGTGCTTGGTCTGGTGTTGGATGTTGTAATCTCTATCTTGGGCATGTGCACGGTCTGGGCAACAGACCTAGGGTTTCTTGCACCGACAGCTGTTGACTAATTTGGAAATTTGGTTAGATATATTTGGATAAAAGGTACTAGTACCATGGTCAACACTGACGTGGAAGAGGAAATTATTTCTAGATTTGGATAGCGAATACATTCTGTTCTCCTATTATTTTTCCTGCAGTGCATTCCTTGTTCTGCCAGAACACATGTACTCAAGAATGGTTGGCCTTGCCATAACTCAATACACCAGTTTAATGGTCACATTGAAGACAAGCCATGGATATAAGTTCCGAGTTGGGTTCCTGAACCAAGAAGATTGATGCTTTTTTATGGCCGAACATGGATAAACTTTCTCAAGTGTTATGGACTGAAAGTTGGTGCACGAATGCTGGTATAAATAGCAGAACCTGGTCTCATCTTCACTGTGATCTTCCACCCCGACGTCGTTCCAGTAGTTCATCCATGTTAGTTTTTTATTTGGTTCTTGCATGTTGCCTTGATTACTTCTTAATCCACCTATTCTGTCTAACTAATCACAATTTAAATTTAGAAGTAGCACATGATTCCCTTCTCTCACGAAGATTCTACTTCTAACTAATATTTTATAATTGGTGGCACGTGTAGGTTATTTCAAACTTAAGCACGCCACTCGTTTGTTATTCTATGAGAACTCGACTTTTACTTATGGCACTGAAGTTGACTGGGACGACATCCACCAGTTCCTACACTTTATTGATCGACTTGAGGTCCTAGTGGGGCATTTCAATGGTGGAAGGCCACATGGGATATGAGTGCCACTGGTGCACACGTTGAACATGTCCAACTATGTCGAGAAACTTATGGTATGAGCTGTTTTCTATTATATATGTTGTTCATTAACTCTTGTTTATACACAGTTTTATAGTTGTGATATTCTTGAAACAGAAACTGCCCAGTTCTATTAATCCTATACAGATGCCTGACTATGGTCGGGTCAGACTTACGCTTGGTCACAACATGATGTTTATATTGACCTACTCCATTTCCCTTGGAGGTGAAAAGATACTTATTCATTGGTGGTCTCAAATAATGAAGGCCCGTCCATCTTGGAGAATGGGACAGAAGGTTATGCTCACGCTTTTCCATGGCTCTAAAGCGAATATCTTGTTTATTGACCACATTGCGAGTTGAAGTCGCTTTGAGAAGGTTGTGGATGCGTGGGATGGCGCCTGGGCCTTGTCTTGGGGCTTGGTGGCCTCACCCTTGGTTAACTATAGACAAAGTAGCACTGTTTGAGGCGTGCTTTGTATGGTTGAACCTGTATAAGTACTCATACTGCTTTCAACTATTGTTGTTAAGTGCCCCTGCTAGTTTCAATTAAGGTTATTGAAGTACTCCTGCTGCTTTTACAGTTTGTCATGTTTCTTCAGTCTCGTCTTCCTCCAGCTCCCAAAACCAAACCAGCACCGACGGGGCTGCCTGCTTCCGGCTCCTATGGCTGGTTGCACCTTAGAGAACGCATCGCCGTCCCACCGTCTCCTAAATCAAACGCTGATGTTTGAGGCCTCGTCGTCGTCCTCCACGCGCTTTGGTGCACTCGCCGCAATGCCGCCCTCTCGCGTTGTCAACATGGTCAACAAACAAGAGGAATCGAGAGAGGTGTGTACGTGGACAGGATGATAGTAGAGGCCCACCATGTCCATGGACGTACGCAAGCAAGTTCCTCATTTTTTGTTATATACTCCATTGTCAGCATATAGAAAAATAAAATGCTTCCTCCTAGTGGTTTGCTGACATCTAGGACCCACGACATTGTCAGCGTATAGTCAATAGACAAGAAAACAACACAAGATCGACTGACACCTGGGACGTAGCTACTCGAGTAGTATTTTTTTTGTTATTGTTGAGACGGGGCATGGTTTCAACTGGGTTGTGGCCCGTCTAGCCCAGGCTTCTATTTTACGTTCACCACATGACCAACCCAACTATTTTTTCTTTGTGAAAATGGCTAGCCCAGTTTATTTTTTCTAAAGAATATCCAATCCAGGCCTACTTATTTTCGTCTACCCTGCTGGGCTGCAACTCTTTGAAGACGGCTGCTAATCTTAAAAGTAATATGAAATGGGCTGTAAATGTAAAACACACACGACAAATTGGCAATTACTTGGCTTTAACCTAATTTAAATATATCTTCAAAGGATTTTAAATCTGGCTCGACATTTTGGTATGAAAAATAATTTGGACCCACCGAAATATGCGAAATTTCATTTAAAGTTTTAACCCTGGCCCTGGTCAACAAAAATAATCGGTCTGCAATAAATTGCATAAGAAGTTGCAATGAGTTGTAAATTATTAAAAAATAGGGTATGGTCTAACTTGTGGGCCTATTAAGTTGACGTGTATGCAAGATTTTTTTACTTATTATACACGTCAACAAATGATTCTAGCAAACGTGATCGTTGGATGTCAATCCAATAGCCGTCGTGCTTCTTCAATCTCTGATCTTATTGCTCCACCTGCCAAATCCAGCATCGGCGGGACTGCCTGCTCCCGCCTCCCGTGGCCAGCTATGCTGCCGCGCAGGCCTCACCGCCCCCTACTACTCCCACCGCTGGCAGGGCCATCCCTCTACTCACCCACATCCCTCCACTATTGTGGCTTTGCTGCCTCCGGGTCATTCCCTTCCGGGGTCTCACCATCGTCCATCGCGTTGGTGTTCTCGGCACGGCATGGTCAACGTTGTCAACAAACAAAAACATCGGAAGAGGGATGTACATGTAGAGGCTAACAGTTAGTACCCACATGGTCCGTGGCCACACGCAAGCACGTACCTCATTATTACGCCAAAAAGAATGAATCCTCCCCATGACATCTGGGACACACCAGCTATATCTTGGCACAGAAGGAAGTGCCTCGTTATTAAGCAAAAAATAACGAGTGCTCCCCATGACATCTGGGGCCCACCATATTTGGAGGTTGGCTTGTGGCCCTACTAAGTTAACGCGTACGCAGGGCTTTGTCAACTTTGTCAGCAAACAATTCTATCACCATTGACCGTTGGATTGTTAACATCCAACAGTCGTCCTACTTCTTCAACCTTTGATTTTCTTGCTCCAGTCGTCCAAACCACCGTGTGCTCCTGCCTCCTATGGCCAGCTGTGCTACTATGCAGGCCTCACCGCCCCCTACTACTCCCACCGCTGTCCAGGCCATCCCTCTACTAACCCACACCCTCTATTATTCTGTGGTGACGGTAGCCTCACACCGTAGCCGAACCAGGCAACCCTCATACTACCCTCCGCATGTTCCCCGGCTCTGGGTCATTCCCATCCTAAGTCGCGTCGTCCTCCAGCACCTTGGTGCTCTCGAATGGTATGGCATGGTCAACACGGTGAACGAACAACAACCATCAGAAGAGGACTGTACGTGGAGAGGCTGACAGCTGGGTCCATGGCCGCACGGAAGGAAGTGCCTCCTTATTACGCGCAAAATAATGATTCCTCCACCTGACAGCTCAGACCCACTGGAAGGGCCTCTATATTTCTCAAAAAAGTGTTCCTCCCTAATAGCTGGGATCCATCAGCTTTACCTTTGCATGGAAGGAAGTGCCTTCTTACCCCGTGATAGCTGGGACCCACCAGGTTAAAGCGAAGGTAGCGTTATCTGTCTGGCCGTGAATGTGTACGTACATAGCGATCGATCGGTCTCTCTGCAGCGACATACCGTGGCCGAGTAAGGAGCAGCACGTGTTGAAGTAGAGGCGCCGGCGTAGCATGTCACGTGGCCCCGTCTATAACGTGTACACGTACGTATAGCCACGCTGCAAGATAGTAAATATGAGTACGTATGTACATACGAGCAGAGTCTCTAATGCGTACAACGACGGCGTCCTGTTCATGAGCAGCCAACCAGCTGGGTCAGAACAGAGTAAACAGAGTCGTGTCTTCATCGGGAGCCAACCATCTTGGATGGAACAGCCGAAACGAACTTTAGCATAACGCAGAATGGAGGAAATGGCCTTCTGTTCGACCGCGTATGGTCGAAACGGGGTCCTGTTCATCGGGAAGGGTCTGGTGTACCGCAAAATAGAGGAAACAGACTTGTGTTTGAGTGCGTACGGTTGAAATGCGGTGCTGTTGATCAGGAGGGGTGTGGTGTACCGCAAAACGGAGGAAACAGACTTGTGTTGGAGCGCCTACGGTCGAAAAGGGGGTCATGTTCATCGGCAGGGGTGTGGCGTACTGCAAAACGGGACTCCGCAGGCTACTGTTTATCCACCATCTACTGCCTTACTCCACCCTCCATGGGATACTGTTAATCCACCGTCGACTTCCTCCAGCCTCGACCTGCTACTGTTCATCCACCGTCAACTTCCTCCAGCCTCCACCGGCTACTGTTCATTCACTGGGTCCTGTTCATGCAGCCTCCATTGGCTACTCTTCAACTAGCCCTCCACTGGGTCCTGTTCATCCACCCTCCACTGGCTACTGTTCATGGAGCCTCCACGGGGTCCTGTTCATCCAGCCTCCACCAGCCTCCTCGATCGAGGTCCTGTTAATCCAGCGGCAATGGCCTCTACTACCACGGGGTCCTGTTCATTCAATCCCCACTGGGAACTATTCATCCAACCCCCAACAATGGTCACTATTTATCGAGAGGCAGCAGGTTCGATCGGCTTCAGTTAGGAGTAGTAGCGAAGGAATCACTCGGGTTTAGTTAACATCCAGGGTTCGATCACTCAGGTTCAGTAACGTAGCTAGTGCAATCGCTCAGGTTCAGTAAGCGAATGCCTCGCTCAGGTTCAGTTAGAACCCAACACCTCGCACACACGTGCATACCTGTACGAGAGAAACACACAATCCCTCCATGCATCGCTCGGCCCCAACCACCCACCGTTACCGGGAACACCTCCAAATTTTCCTCGCCCTTGCTTCTACCATGATTTTTTCCGTCATGGACGACCCAAAGAATGTCATACAGGTGCATCTTCAGCCGGACCAGGACGAAAAATCCCATTTTCTGTCATGATTTTTTGCCATAGTAGGAGCCCACTGCATCTATGATGATACCGGGTTTTGTCACAATTATCGTCATAGAAGTCACTGGTACGCGTCGGTGCTATACACACAGTTTTTAGCCCCTTTCCGCGACGGCATTCGGAACTATCGCCAAGTGAGTGTGGGCGATAGGGGGTCCTTTCCACATGACCCAGAAACCGTCGGGGATATGGAGCCATGATCCAAAGGCCTTGCAAAGTGTAATTGTGTGCAATGCAGCACACACTAAACTCTTTCGCACGTGTGGGACGGTGATCAAACATTTCTAATGACGTAGTGACACCAAATGGTGTGCCGTAATGAACCATTTGGGAAACAGTATGTAAGGCACATGGGCCAACATATGAACTATGTGCGATATGTACCCCATCGCACACGTGTTTTCTACGGAACCCGTCAGCCATGCAAGATTCTATCACACACATTTCCCAACAATTACCATGTTCGATAATGTTCTATCACAAACGGTTCAGGAGCCCTTTGCACACATACAAGTGTTGTAGACCATTTGTCATTTGTTGTTTATTGCCGACGGTTGTGGCAAGAGTGACGTGTGCTTTTCATTTGGGATCCCACACATTTCCTGAAAAAATTACGACTGGGATTGTATTTTACATTGGGCATGGTTTACTCCGAGCCCTCGTGTGCGATACAGTGATATCACAAATGGTCCCGGAGACCCTATGCACACGTAGTAGTGCTGCAAATCGTTTGCGATCTGCTGTGTATCACCGACGGTTCAGCTACGATTGACGTATGCTCTCCGATGTGGATCGCACACACTCATTTAGTTGAACCGTGGGCGTACCAATTGCCAGTTTAAAACAAAAATATCCCTTTTGAATCGGCATGCAAAAAGTAAATTCACCACAATATTCAATTGAACAAATAGTGTCCACAGGAAGAACATTCATCAGATTTCGCAACAATTGCAATTGAACATATGGTAGCTAAATTCCGATGATTTGTCCACACATATATGCATTACATAATTAATCTTAGTGTACAAAATACAAGACCTCATCAGATGGAAAACAATGGATCCATGTGTATATCTTTAGCGGCTAACTCTTATTGAATGTTTCAGTAGAGCGCATGTTGAAATCTTCATTATCACAAGTGGGATTGATGTAGTGATTTAGGAAGAAGTCGCTGAAAAATCTATGAACCATCAGCAATTCACCAGCCGGGAGTGGTTCAGGTGTCCTCGGTTCTAAGAAGAGCTGCAGTATTTTGAAGATCAGGATGTGCCATATGAGTGGAGTAGAAGATATTAATTAAGATAGACTTACTGGTACTAATTCATGAGGATCGTCACAACTATCAGCAGATTTGCAGATGGAGATCATGTGTCTGCAAACATAGTATCCACAAAGGTTGGTCCCTGCCTGTTGCTGAGGACATTGAAATTTTTTGTACATAATTAGTCATATATTTGTCCTGCTAGGAACAACCTAACCGGTGTTAGATGTATTATTTTTTCTTTGGACAAAAATAGAAATAGGTTTATTTGGAAGCTTGAACATTTGACTAGCGTAAAAAAGGTATTTGCAGACTATTGGATAAATTTTCAGAAAATAATGGATTTTGGTGTGTTACCGGAGAAACAATCTCGTGCTTCAGAGGTAGTTCCCTCTTGAACAAGTTCCCTTCTTTACTTTCCCACAATGTGGGCACACTACAAATGAAGATGAATTTTGACAACATCAATTATTGAACCAGATATGAATGCAAATTAATTTCAACATCATAGAATTCAATACCTATCCATGAATTGCTGAAGATGCGTCAGATCTTGAGCGTTTGTTGACTCTCTAAGAGAATCCATGTAGTAAACTGTGTTCTTGTTTGGAAAAATGAATACCAATATCCATTGATCACTACATATTAATAAAGCCATGAACTTATGAATTATGTCGAAAACTAAAAGACAATCAGTGTATGCGTGGTTGGTTACTAGACTTACTATTCATGACATGGCCAGAGAAATGATTCTGCATGGGACGTGTTTTCGAAGATATGGACAACCGTGTTAATGGCCCAGTCCTGTAGGTCCTTAGCATCTAATGTTGTGCCATTTTCTAATGCAGGATCTATGAAATACATACTCTCCCTTTTTCTTCTCTGCGCGTTCAATCCCCTCAGAGGAATAAAATGCAGTTAGTTGTTTATCATTTACAGCCTTGTATGGAGAAGTTGATCAGAGTTTGTTAAGTACATACATAATCAGGCATCTAACAAAAGTGGCATCGAGCTCATTGAAGTTGAAGAAGAGATGTAATTCCTCGAAACTCACATTGACGGAACCATCATCATGTCGGAAATGATCTTTGTTGTAGTGTACTAGCAAACCATGATGATTTGCTGACATTAGATGCATGCAATATTCATGTAACTCGCCACGACTGGAGCTGCACTAATCAAAGTATTCGCCAACAAGAAATGGCTAGCCATGGACGTAATTGTGTACTTCAAGTACGGCTGCTTTACTTTTAGCAAGAAACAACTCTACTTCTTCATCATTCGTGCCGTCAGAAATAATATTACTCCCCGATTCGGACAACCTACTATTAATTTGGTTTTGGGCGATGAGTGCTTTAAGTAAGAGGCAATCGTTCTCTTTCCTCTTCGCTCTCCTGCCGTGCTTCCTCTCAGGTGCAACCTTTTTGGCCGCTTCCTACTTGGTACTTGAAACATTTATAGCAGAATGTCTGGTTGGCTGCAAGGTAGACTACCGAGCAGACTGCCAAGCAGACGGTGAAGCTTCGATGGACTGCTTAGCAGACGATTTATCTATGCGGGACCACTGAGCTGGCGGTGCTGCTGTGACGGGCTGATGGGTTGTAGGAGCAGAGGCATCGGACTGCCGACCATGTGTTGAAGCTATGTCGGGTTTCTGGCAGGTGGTGCCAACTTGTCGATGTGTTGAGGAGTGCTACCTCTTGAGAATGCGTTGGTTTTCCCTCGAAGAGGAAAGGGTGATGCGACAAAGCATAAGTATTTCCCTCAGTTTTTGAGAACCAAGGTATCAATCCAGTAGGAGATAACACGCAAGTCACCTAGTACCTGCACAAACAATCAACAACCTCGCAACCAACGCGGTAAAGGGGTTGTCAATCCCTTCACGATCACTTGCGAAAGTGAGATCTGATAAAGATAGTAAGATATTTTTTTTGGTATTTTTGTTGTATAGATTGCAAAATAGTAAACGAGATGCGATAATAAAAGGAGATGCAATATAATAAGAAAGAGACCCGGGGGGCATAGGTTTCACTACTAGCTTCTCTCATGATAGCAAGTATTACGGTGGGTGAACAAATTACTGCCGAGCAATTGATAGAAGAGGGCATAGTTATGAGAATATCTAGGCAATGACTATATACATAGGCATCATGTCCATGTTAAGTAGACCAAAACGATTTGAAATCTACTACTCTCACTCCACACATCGACCGCTATCCAGCATGCATCTAGAGTATTAAGTTCATAAGAACAGAGTAATGCTTTAGGCAAGCTGACATGATGTAGAGGGATAAACTCAAGCAATATGATATAAACCCCATATTTTTATCCTCGATGGCAACAATACAATACGTGCCTTGCTGCCCCTACTGTCACTGGGAAAGGACACCGCAAGATTGAAGCCAAAGCTAAGCACTTCTCCCATTGCAAGAAAGATCAATCTAGTAGGACAAACTAAACCGATAATTCGAAGAGACTTGCAAAGATATCAAATCATGCATATAAGAATTCAGAGAAGACCCAAATATTGTTCATAGATAAACTTGATCATAAATCCACAATTCATCGGATCTCGGCAAACACACCGCAAAAAGTATTACATCGAATAGATCTCCAAGAACATCAAGGAGAACTTTGCATTGAGAACCAAAGATAGAGAAGAAGCCTTCTAGCTAACAACTATGGACCCGAAGGTCTGTGGTAAACAACTCACACATCATTGGAGAGGCTATGGTGTTGGTGTAGAAGCCCTCCGTGATCGAGTCCCCCTCCAGCAGATCACCAGAAAAGGCCCCAAATGGGATCTCACGTGTACAGAAGGTTGCGACGGTTGAAAAGTGGTTTTGTGGCTCTCCTCGATGTTTTTAGGGTATAAGAGTATATATAGGCAAAAGAACTATGTCGGTGGAGCTCCGTGGGGCCCATGATGGTGGGGGCGCGCCTACCCCCTTGGCGCGCCCTCCTGCCTCGTAGGAGCTTCGCGGAGTTCCATACTTCAATTCCATGTCTCCTAGTTTGTGTTTGTTCCAAGAAAGTTCCCCGTGAAGGTTTCGTTCCGTTTGGATTCCGTTTGATATTCCTTTTCTGCGAAACACTAAAATAGGCAAAATAACTGAAACTGGCACTGGGCCTCTGGTTAATAGGTTAGTCCCAAAAATAATATAAACTGCATATTAAAGCCCATTAAACATCCAAAACAGATAATATAATAGCATGGAACAATAAAAATTATAGATACGTTGGAGACATATCAAGCATCCCCAAGCTTAATTCATGCTCATCCTCGAGTAGGTAAATGATAAAAACAGAATTTTTGATGTGGAATGCTACCTAACATAATTTTCAATGTAATTTCCTTTATTGTGGCATGAATGTTCAGATCCAACAGATTCAGGACAAAAGTTCAATATTGACATAAAAATGATAATACTTCAAGCATACTAACCAAGCAATTATGTCTTATCAAAATAACATAGCCAAAGAAAGCTCATCCCTACAAAATCATATAGTTTGGCCATGCTTCATCTCCGTCACACAAAATGCTCCCATCATGCACATCCGTGATGGCAAGCCAAGCAATTGTTTCATACTTAGCCTTTTCAAACTTTTTCAACTTTTACGCAATATATGAGCGCAAGCCATGGACATAGCACTATTGGTGGAATAGAATGGTGGTTGTGGAGAAGACAAAAAGGAGGAAGATAGTCTAACATCAACTAGGCGTATCAATGGGCTATGGAGATGCCCATCGATAGATATCAATGTGAGTGAGTAGGGATGCACTAGAGCTATAAGTGTATGAAAGCTCAATAGAAGTAACTAAGTGGGTGTGCATCCAACTTGCTTGCTCATGAAGACGTAGGGTAATTTGAGGAAGCCCATCATTGGAATATACAAACCAAGTTCTATAATGTAAAATTCCCACTAGTATATGAAGGTGACAACATAAGAGACTCTCTATCATGAAGATCATGGTGCTACTTTGAAGCACAAGTGTGGAATAAAGATAGTAACATTGCCCCTTCTCTCTTTTTCTCTCATTCATTTTTTCTTTTCTCTTATTTTTGTTTGGGCCTTCTTTTTTATGGCCTTCTTTTTTTTCGTCTAGAGTCTCATCCCGACTTGTGGGGGAATCATAGTCTCCATCATCCTTTCCTCACATGGGACAATGCTCTAATAATGAAGATCATCACACTTTAATTTACTTAAAACTCGAGAATTACAACTCGATACTTAGAACAAAATATGACTCTATGTGACTGCGTCCGGTGGTGTACCGAGATGTGCAATGAATCAAGAGTGACATGGATAAAAATTATGAATGGTGGCCATGCCATAAATATGATTTCAACTACATGATCATGCAAAGAAATATGACTATGATGAAGCATGTCATAATAAACGGAACGGTGGAAAGTTGCATGGCAATTTGAATGTCTATGGAAATGCCATAATAGGTAGGTATGGGGGCTATTTTGAGGAAGCTAAATGATGGTTTTATGGTACCTACGAAAGTTGCGCGGCACAAGAGAGGCTAGCAATGGTGGAAGGGTGAGAGTGCGTATAATCCATGAAGTCAACATTAGTCATAAAGAACTCACATACTTATTGCAAAAATCTACAAGTCATCAAAACCAAGCACTACGCGCATGCTCCTAGAGGGATAGATTGGTAGGAAAATACCATCGCTCTTCCCCGACCGCCACTCGTAAGGCACTCGAAGAACACCTCATGCTTCAAATTTTTCACACAACGGTTACCATACGTGCATGCTACGGGACTTGCCAACCTTAACACAAGTATTTCTCAATTTCACAATTACTCAACTATCACAACTCTAATATTACCATCTTTATATCTCAAAACAATTATCAAGTATTAAACTATTCAATGCACTCTATATGGAAGTTTTTATTATAACCATCTTGAATGCCCATCATATTAGGACTAATTTTATAACCAAAGCAAATTACCATGCTGTTCTAAAAGACTCTCAAAATAATATAAGTGAAGCATGAGAGATCAATAATTTCTATAAAATAAAACCACCATCGTGCTCTAAAAAGATATAAGTGAAGCACTAGGGCAAAATTATCTAGCTCAAAAGATATAAGTGAAGCACATAGAGTATTTTAATAAATTCGGATTCATGTGTGTCTCTCTCAAAAGGTGTGTATAACAAGGATGATTATGGTAAACTAAAAAGCAAAGACTCAATTCATACAAGACACTCGAAGCAAAACACATATCATGTGGTGAATAAAAATATAGCCTCAAGTAAAGTTACCGATAGACAAAGATGAAATAGGGGATGCCTTCCGGGGCATCCCCAATCTTAGGCGTTTGGTTGTCCTTGAATTTTACCTTGGGGTGCCTTGGTCATCCCCAAGCTTAGGCTCTTGCCACACCTTGTTCCAAAATCCATCAAATCTTTACCCCAAAACTTGAAAACTTCACAACACAAAACTCAATAGAAAATCCCATGAGCTCCGTTAGTCTATACCAATATAAAAAGACCCAAATGGGCAGATCCAAACCATCTCGACCGTCAAATCATGTTATCTAGCGGTTCAAATCGCTCCAATGTTGAGCACCAAACACGTTTAACGCTCTAATTACCCACCACTGCCATTGGTGTTAAACATGTTTTGACTCAATGCTATCCCTTGAAATCTGCCATGTAATTAGTATCCTACCATTCCCGCGAAGAAGTAATTGATATCTTACCAAATATCAATATGCAACAGATATATCTTACCTAATATAAACATGCATTGCACATACATTATTACTAGTATAAGAAAACAAACCACCACTTTAATGTACTCTAATTAACTAATTCTTTATTTATATTGGTGTTAAACCTATTGTATTTCAACTTCTCTATGATTCATACCCCCCCCCCCCCGATACTAGCCATAGTTTCATTAAAATAAGCAAACAACACACGAAAAACAGAATCTGTCAAAACAGAACAGACTGTAGCAATCTGGAGGTTTCGAATACTTCTGTAACTCCAAAAATTCTGACAAATTAGGAAGACCTAAATCATTTGTATATTGATCTACTTCAGTTGGAATTGGTATTTTATCACTCTCTGGTAAAACAATGAAAATTATTCTCGTGAGCGCATACTTTCTGTTTTTCAGCAAGATCTAACAACAATCACCCAGGAAGATCCTAAAGGCTTTACTTTGCACAAACACTAATTAAACATAAAAAACACAATCATAACAGAGGTTAGACAAATTATTTATTACTAAACAGGAACAAAAAGTAAGAACAAAAATAAAATTGGGTTGCCTCCCAACAAGCGCTATCGTTTAACGCCCCTAGCTAGGCATAAAGACAAGAATAGATCTAGGTATTGTCATCTTTGGTATGCAATCCATATGTGTCTATCATAATTGATTCATAAGGCAATCTAATTTTCTTTCTAGGAAAGTGTTCCGTGCCTTTCGTTAACGGAAATTGAAATCTAATGTTTCCTTCTTTTATGTCAATAATTGCACCAATCGTTATAAGGAAAGGTCTACCAAGAATAATAGGACATGTAGTATTGCAATCTATGTCAAGGACAATGAAATCTACGGGCACATAATTCCTATTTGCAATAACTAGAACATCATTAATTCTTCACATAGGTTTCTTAATGGTGGAATTCGCAAGGTGCAAATTTAAAGAACAATCATCAAAATCACGGAAACCTAACACATCACAAAAAGTTTTTGGAATCGTGGAAACACTAGCACCCAAATCAAACAAAGAAGAGCATTCATAATCTTTAATCTTAATTTCAATAGTAGGTTCCCACACATCATAAAGTTTTCCAGGGATAGAAACTTCTAGTTCAAGCTTTCCTTCATAGGATTGCATTAAAGCATCAACGATATGTTTAGTAAAAGCTTTATTTTGATCATAAGCATGAGGAGAATTTAACACGGATTGCAACAAGGAAATACAATATGTAAAAGTGCAATTATCATAATTAAATTCCTTGAAATCCAAAATAGTGGGTTCTTCGCTATGTAATGTTTTGACTTCTCCAATCCCACTTTTATTATCAAGATCTAAAAACTCCGAATCATTGGGACGCCTTCTAACTAAAGTTGACTCATCTCAAGTCCCATCTTTATCAAGATTCATATTGGAAAACAAAGATTTAATAGGAGACACATCAATCACTTTTAGATCTTCATCAATATTATCATGAAAACTAGAAGAACACGCTTTCACAAAGCAATCTTTTTTAGCACGCATCCTAGCGATTCTTTCTTTGCATTCATGAATAGAAATTCTCATGGGTTTGAGAGACTCATTGATATCATGCTTAGGTGGAATAGATCTAAGTTTCAAAGAATCAACATCAAGATAAATTATATCCACATTGCTAGCCAACTCATCAATCTTAAGCAATTTTTCTTCAACCACAACATTGAAATTCTTTTGCGAACTCATAAATTCTTTAGCACTAGTCTCGAAATCAGAGGGCATCTTATTAAAATTTCCATAAGAGTTGTTTTAGGAATTACCATAATTATTAGAGGAATTATTAGGAAACGGCCTAGAATTAAATTTCCTCTATAAGCGTTGTTACCAAAATTGTTCCTACCAACAAAATTCACATCCATAGATTCATTATTATTCTCAATCGAAGTGGACAAAGGCATATCATTAGGATCAGAAGAAACACTCTTATTAGCAAACAATTTCATAAGTTCATCAATCTTTCCACTCAAAATATTAATCTCTTCAATCGCATGAACTTTTTTACTAGTGGATCTTTCGGTGTGCCATTGAGAATAATTAACCATAATATTATCTAGGAGTTTAGTGGCTTCTCCTAAAGTGATTTCCATAAAAGTGCCTCCCACGGCCAAATCTAAAAGATTTCTAGAAGCAAAATTCAATCCGTCATAAAAAAATTGTATGATCATCCATAAATCCAAACCTTATGTACAATAATTACGTATCATTACTTTCATCCTCCCCCAAGCTTGTGCAACATGGTCATGATCAAGTTGCTTAAAATCCATAATATCGTTTCTAATAGAGATGATCTTAGCAGGAGGAAAATACTTAGAGATAAAAGCATCTTTGCACTTATTCCACGAACCAATACTATTTTTAGGCAAAGAAGGGAACCAAGTTTTAGCACGATCTCTAAGGGAAAATCAAAATAGCTTCAATTTAACAATATCATTATCCACATCTTTCTTCTTTTGCATATCACACAAATCAACGATGTTGTTTGGATGGGTAGCGGCATCTTCACTAGGAAGGCCAGAAAATTGATCTTTGATGACAAGATTCAACAAAGCAGCATTAATTTCACAAGATTCAACATTGGTAATAGGAGCAATCGGAGTGCTAATAAAATCATTGTTGTTGGTATTGGAAAAGTCACATAATTTAGTATTATCTTGAGCCATTGTGACAAACAAACAATCCAACACACAATCACACAATAAGCGAGCAAAAAGAGGCACATGGAAAAGGCGAATAAAACGGCAAAGTTGAAGTGGGGGAGAGGAAAACGAGAGGTAAATGGCAAATAATGTAATGCGAGGGAGAAGAGTTTACGATGGGTACTTGGTATGTCTTGACTTGAGCGTAGATCTTGCCGGCAACGGCGCCAGAAATCCTTCTTGCTACCTCTTGAGCATGCGTTGGTTTTCCCTTCAAGAGGAAAGGGTGATGTAGCAAAGTAGCGTAAGTATTTCTCTCAGTTTTTGAGAACCAAGGTATCAATCCAGTAGAATATAACACGCAAGTCACCTAGTACCTGCACAAGCAATCAAGAACCTCGCAACCAACGCGATAAAGGGGTTGTCAATCCCTTCACGATCACTTGCGAAAGTGAGATCTGATAAAGATAGTAAGATAAATATTTTTGGTATTTTTGTTGTATAGATTGCAAAATAGTAAACGAGATGCGATAATAAAAGGAGATGCAATATAATAAGAAAGAGACCCGGGGGGCCATAGGTTTCACTAGTGGCTTCTCTCATGATAGCAAGTATTACGGTGGGTGAACAAATTACTGCCGAGCAATTGATAGAAGACCGCATAGTTTTGAGAATATCTAGGCAATGATTATTAACATAGGCATCACGTCCGTGTTGAGTAGACCGAAACGATTCTGCATCTACTACTATTACTCCACACATCGACCGCTATCTAGCATGCTTCTAGAGTATTAAGTTCATAAGAACAGAGTAATGCTTTAGGAAAGATGACATGATGTAGAGGGATAAACTCAAGCAATATGATATAAACCCCATCTTTTTATCCTCAATGGAAACACTAAAATACATGCCTTGCTGACCCTACTATCACTGGGAAAGGACACCGCAAGATTGAACCCAAAGCTAAGCACTTCTCCCATTGCAAGAAAGATCAATCTAGTAGGTCAAACTAAACCGATAATTCGAAGAGACTTGTAAAGATATTGCTCATAGATAAACTTGATCATTAATCCACAATTCATCGGCATACACACCGCAAAAAGTATTACATCGAATAGATCTCCAAGAACATCAAGGAGAACTTTGTATTGAGCCAAAGAGAGAGAAGAAGTCATCTAGCTAATAACTATGGACCCAATGGTCTGTGGTAAACTACTCACACATCATCGGCGAAGCTATGGTGTTGATGTAGAAGCCCTCCGTGATCGAATCCCCCTCTGGCAGATCGCTGGAAAAGGCCCCAGATGGGATCTCACGGGTACAGGAGGTTGCAGCGGTGGAAAAGTGGTTTCATGGCTCCCCCTGATGTTTTTAGGGTATAAGAGTATATACAGGCGAAAGAAGTACGTCGGTGGAGCTCCGTGGGGCCCACGAGGGTGGGGTCGCGCCTACCCCCCTGGGCGCGCCCTCCTGCCTCGTGGAAGCTTCACGGAGCTCCAGACTTCAACTCCAAGTCTCCTGGTTTGTGTTTGTTCCAGGAAGATCCTCGCGAAGGTTCTGTTCCGTTTGGATTCTGTTTGATATTCCTTTTCTGCGAAACACTAAAATAGGCAAAAAACATAAACTGGCACCGGGCCTCGGGTTAATAGGTTAGTCCCAAAAAAATATAAAAGTGCATATTAAAGCCCATTAAACATCCAAAACAGATAATATAATAGCATGGAACAATAAAAAAATTATAGATACGTTGGAGACGTATCAAGGAGGTCGTGCCAACGCGTTGGTTCGCTGAGCAGGAAGTGCTGATGCATTGGTATGCTGAACACGTGACTGTGGACCGACAGACTGATGAGCAGTTGGTTCTGGACCTCCAAACTGCTTAGCAGGCGGTTCTGAAGCATCAGACTGCTTAGCAGTCCGTTCCACCAGGTTGGTCTACTGAGTATGTGCTGCAGCTGGCTCTCCCCCCACTACTTCAGCGGCCGTCATTGCTGCCTCTTGAGCACTGCGTTGGTTTTCCCTTGAAGAGGAAAGGGTGATGCAGCAAAGTAGCGTAAGTATTTCCCTCAGTTTTTGAGAACCAAGGTATCATCCAGTAGGAGGCCACACGCAAGTCCCTCGAACCTACACAAACAAATAAGAACCTCACAACCACTGCGATAAAGGGGTTGCCAATCCCTTCACGGTCACTTACGAGAGTGAGATCTAATAGAGATAATAATAATAATAAGATAAATATTTTTTGTATTTTTATGATATAGATTGAAAGTAAAGATTGCAAAGTAAAAATAGATTGGAAACTTATATGATGGAAAATAGACCCGAGGGCCATAGGTTTCACTAGTGTCTTCTCTCAAGATAACATAAGTATTATGGTGGGTGAACAAAGTACTATCGAGAAATTGATAGAAAAGGCAATAATCACGAGAATATCTAGGCATGATCATGTATATAGGTATCACGTTCGTGACAAGTAGACCGACTCCTGCCAGCATCTACTACTATTACTCCACACATCGACCGCTATCCAGCATGCATCTCGAGTATTAAGTTCATAAGAAAGAGTAATGCATTAAGTAAGGCGACATGATGTAGAGGGATAAACTCAAGCAATATTATATAAAGCCAATCTTTTTATCCTCGATGGCAACAACACAATATGTGTGGTTTCCCTTTCTGTCACTAGGATCGAGCACCACAAGGTTGAACCCAAAGCTAAGCACTTATCCCATTGCAAGAAAGATCAATCTAGTAGGCCAAACCAAACTGATAATTCGAAGAGACTTGCAAAGATAACCAATCATGCATAAAAGATTTCAGAGAAGAATCAAATATTGTTCATAGATAGACTTGATCATAAACCCACAATTCATCGGATCTTGACAAACACAATGCAAAAAGAGTTACATCGAATAGATCTCCAAGAAGATCAAGGAGAACTTTGTATTGAGATTCAAAGAGAGAGAAGAAGCCATCTAGCTAATAACTATGGACCCGCAGGTCTGAAGTAAACTACTCACAGATCATCGGAGGGGCCATGGAGTTGATGTAGAGGCCCTCCGTGATCGATACCCCTCCGGCGAGGCTCCGGAAAAGGCCCCAAGATGGGATCTCTTGGGTACAGAAGGTTGCGGTGGTGGAAATAGGGTTTCGTGGTGCTCCTGGATGTTTTTGGGGTATGTGAATATATATAGGAGGAAGAAGTAGGTCGGTTGAGCCACAAGGGGCCCACGAGGGGGGAGGGCGCGCCCCCCTGCCTCGTGGACACCTTGTTCATTCCTTGATGTCCATTACAAGTCCTCTGGATCTCATTTGTTCCAACAATCATGCTCCCGAAGGTTTCATTCCCTTTGGACTCCGTTTGATATTCCTTTTCTGCGAAACACTGAAACAGGCAAAAAAAAACAACGATTTGCGCCGGGCCTTGGGTTAATAGGTTAGTCCCAAAAATAATATAAAAGTGTAAAACAAAGCCCATTAACATCCAAAACAGGTAATATAATAGCATGGAACAATCAAAAATTGTAGATACGTTGGAGACGTATCAAGCATCCCCAAGCTTAATTCCTGCTCGTCCTCGAGTAGGTAAATGATAAAAACAGAATTTTTGATGTGGAATGCTTTCTAGCATGTTCTTCGATGTATTTTCCTCTATTGTGGCATGAATGTTCAGATCCGAAAGATTCAAGATAAAAGTTTATTGTTGACATAAAAATAGTAATACTCCAAGTATGCTAATCAAGCAATTATGTCTTATCAAAATAACATAGCCAAAGAAAACTTATCCCTACAAAATCATATAGTTTGGCCATGCTTCATTTTTTTCACACAAAATGCTCCCATCATGCACAACCCCGATGACAAGCCAAGCAATTGTTTCATACTTAGCCTTTTCAAACTCTTTCAACTTTTACGCAATATATGAGTGCGAGCCATGGACATAGCACTATGGGTGGAATAGAATATGATGATTGAGGTTGTGTGAGAAGACAAAAAGGGAGAAAGTCTCACATTGACGCGGCTAATTAATGGGATATGGAGATACCCACCGATTGATGTCAATGCAAGGAGTAGGGATTGCCATGCAACAGATGCACTAGAGCTATAAATATATGAAAGCTCATCAAAGAAACTAAGTGGGTGTGTATCCAACTTGCTTGCTCACGAAAACCTAGGGCATTTGAGGAAGCCCATCATTGGAATATACAAGCCAAGTTCTTATAATGAAAAATTCCCACTAGTATATGAAAGTGAAAAAATAAGAGACTTTCTATCATGAAGATCATGGTGCTATATGAAGCACATGTGTGCAAAAAGGATAGTAACATTGTCCCTTCTCTCTTTTTTTGTTTGGGGCTTTTTTATGGCCTCTTTTTTTATTTTATTTTTTGTCCGGAGTCTCATCCCGACTTGTGGGGGAATCATAGTCTCCATCATCCTTTCCTCACATGTGACAATGCTCTAATGATGATCATCACACTTTTATTTACTTACAACACAAGAATTACAACTCGATACTTAGAACAAAATATGATTCTATGTGAATGCCTCCGGCGGTGTACCGGGATTGCAATGAATCAAGAGTAACATGTATGAAAAATTAAGCATGGTGGCTTTGCCACAAATATGACGTCCACTACATGATCATGCAAAGCAATATGACAATGATGATGCGTGTCATAATAAATGGAACGGTGGAAAGTTGCTTGGAAATATATCTCGGAATGGCTATGGAAATGCCATAATAGGTAGGTATGGTGGCTGTTTTGAGGAAGATATAAGGAGGCTTATGTGTGATAGAGCGTATCATATCATGGGGTTTGGATGCACCGGCGAAGTTTGCATCAACTCTCAAGGTGAGAAAGGACAATGCACGGCACCGAAGAGGCTAGCAATGATGGAAGGGTGAGAGTGCGTATAATCCATGGACTCAACATTAGTCATAAAGAACTCACATACTTATTGCAAAAATCTACAAGTCATCAAAACCAAGCACTACGCGCATGCTCCTAGGGGGATAGATTGGTAGGAAAAGACCATCGCTCGTCCCCGACCGCCACTGTGACGCCCGGATAATTAGGCCATAGAAAAACTCTGCTAATGATGCCATGTCACCTCCGTTCTTGTTGCTAATCCCTCATTGGTTCAAATCCCGTTCAAATTCAAATTTAAATAAAGTCAAACAATTAAAGTTTTCAAAAGTCAAAACTAAAATGTTCTTATTATGTCACATAATTCATAAGATATATTGGTGGAGAAACCAACTCTTTATAAAATGTTTAAATGCACTAAACTAATTAAATCACTAGCTAAAACCATTAATTAAATGCCTTTTATATTTTGAAAATTACTAACTAAATTATTTTGGGATGAAACCTTTTGTGGTTGTGACATAAGTTGTAACATCAATTTAGGTGCCACTTTGGTATTTTATTAAAACTAAGATAATTAGGAACTAAATGAAAATAGAAAAGAAATAAAGAAAAAGAGAAAGAACAAAAACAGTAAACAAAAGATAAAAAGAGGAAAACAAGGGCCACCACCCCTCACTGGGCCACGTCCCAGCTAACTGGTCTAGTTTTTCCCGTGGCCTATAACCACCCCACCCCATAACCAAACCCTAGCCCGATCCCACTCTCCACTCCCCCCCACGATCCCCTTCTCGCACCCGACTGGATTGGGATCGAGGCAACCTCGCCTCGTCCCCATCGCCCCCGACGCCTCGGCCCATCCCCGCCGCCTCGCAGTTCGCCAACGCCGCCCACCGGACTGCCACGTCCTCATCTCCTCTCCGCCATCCCCTCGTCAACGGGCCGCGACCGCTCTTCATCGCTGTGCGCCACCACCACCGCCCGAGGATCCCGTCGTCACCATCCACCATCACCGCCCCGACATCGCCGGCCTCGCCCTCACCGGACCACCTCGACCCCACTGCCTAGACCATACGCCCCGTCGTGAGCTCCAGCCTCCCTCCCTCTCTCCTCTGGTTCTCTGTCCCCGGCCATCGAGGCCCACTGCCGCGCTCGCCTGCGCGTTCGCCTGCCTTGCGTCTACCTCCCGCCTCCCGCTCGCGAACCGTGCACACCTCCGCAGGCCACGTCCACCGCCACCACCCACCCGACCATGCTGCCCAGCCCCGCTCCCTGCTAGCGCTGCCGACTGCGCCTGCTGCGCGCTGCTCAGGGCCGCCCGCCTCACCACTGCCCGCGCTCCTCTCACGCCCCTACCGCTGCGTCCGCCGGGCCGCACCCCTTTTCCCTACCACTCGCTGCAGCCGCCACCCGCTGCAGCTGCCCACAGCCGTTAAGCTCGCCGCCGTAGCACCCCACGTGGCCAACGCGCCTCCTGCTCGCCGGTCCAGTCGCCGCCTCCGGCCGGGTACTTTGCCGCCGGCGTCGCGCCCCTCGGCTGACTGGGCGAGCGCCCTATCGGGCTTGCGCCCAGCGCCTGCTCGCCCGCACCCACACCCGTTAGTGCCCGTGCCCGTTAAGTCCTCTAGGCCATTTCCAAACGGGGCCCACTGCCCAGAACGTTAAGAAAAAAAGATGAAAATGAAATTAGTAAAATTATTAATTAATTGATTTATTAATTAGATAATTAATTCAGTTTAATTAAACTAACTAAAATTAGTTAATTTAATCGAGTAATTGAACTAATTAATCTACTTAGTTAATCTTAGTTAATGACACGTGGGTCCCATTGGACCCACAGTTCAGATTTGACCCAATCAACTGCACAGTTGACTACTAACATCAGCATGATGTCATGTTGACGTCATCCAACACTATTCTGGATAATTTTAATTTAATTAATAATTAATAAATTAGAAAATGATTTAAAACTTTAAAAAATAATATAAATTAAACCGTAGCTCAGATGAAAATACTTTCTACATGAAAGTTGCTCAGAACGACAAGACGAATCCAGATACGCAACCCGTTCGTCCGCCACACATCCCTAGCATAGCAAACTCGCAACTTACCCCTCCGGTTCATCTGTCCGAAAATGCAAAACACCGGGAATACTTTCCCGGATGTTTTCCCCCTTCACCGGTATCACCTCCTACCGCGTTAGGGCATACCTAGCACCGCGTATTGCCTCGTTATGTTTTGTGATGCTTTGTTTGCTCCGTATTTATTGTTTCTTCCCCCTCTTCTTCCCCGGTATACCTCGAGACTGACGTTGCTGCTGGTACCCCGATCGACTACAGTGTTGACGACCCCTCCTTCTTGTCTGAGCAACCAGGCAAGCCCCCCCCTTGATCACCAGATATCGCCTACTCTACTCTCTATACTGCTTGCATTAGAGTAGTGTAGCATGTTACTGCTTTCAGTTAATCCTATACTGCTGCATATCCTATCCTTGCTACTACTGTTGTTACAACTACCTGCTATCCTACTGCTTAGTATAGGATGCTAGTGTTCCATCAGTGGCCCTACACTCTTGTCCGTCTGCCATGCTATACTACTGGGCCGTGATCACTTCGGGAGGTGATCACGGGCATTTACTATATTCTTTACACTGTTACATTACCTGTGGTACTGTTCAGAGTTGGGGGCTGAAGGGGCAGGTGGCTCCATCCCGGTAGAGGTGGGCCTGGGTTCCCGACGGCCCCTGACTGTTACTTTGAGGCGGAGCGACAGGGCAGGTTGAGACCACCTAGGAGAGAGGTGGGCCTGGCCCTGGTCGGCGTTCGCGGATACTTAACATGTTTAACGAGATCTTGGTATTTGATCTGAGTCTGGCCACTGGCCTATATGCACTAACCATCTATGCGGGGACAGTTATGGGCACTCGACGTCGTGGTATCAGCCGAAGCCTTCGTGATGTCAGCGACTGAGCGGCGCGCGCCGGATTGGACCGTAAGCCTGCTCTTGTATTAAGGGGGCTAGTTCTGCTTCTGTCCGCCCTCGCAACGGTGTGCAATGGGCGATGGGCCCAGACCCCTACGCCATAGGATTTAGACCGGCGTGCTGACCTCTCTGTTGAGCCTAGGTAGGGCTACGACGTGTTGATCTTCCGAGGCCGGGCATGACCCAGGAAAGTGTGTCTGGCCAAATGGGATCAAGCGTATTGGGTTATGTGGTGCACCCCTGCAGGGAAGTTAATCTATTCGAATAGTCGTGATCTTCGGTAACAGGACGACTTGGAGTTGTACCTTGACCTTATGACAACTAGAACCGGATACTTAATAAAACACACCCTTCCAAGTGCCAGATACAACCGGTGGTCGCTCTCTCATAGGGCGACGAGGGGAGGATCATTGGTTAGGTTTATGCTATGCGATGCTACTTGGTGAGCCTACCATCTTCTCTCTTCTCCATGCTACAAGATGGAGGTGGCCAGAAGCGTACTACTCCATATGATTAGCTATCCCCCTCTTATTCTGACTTTCTGCAGTTCAGTCCACATATGATACCCTTATTCCATTTGATACCAATGCATACATATGTAGTGTAGCTCCTTGCTTGCGAGTACTTTGGATGAGTACTCATGGTTGCTTTGCTCCCCCTTTTTTTCCCTTCCTACTTGATTTCTGTGACCAGACGATGGAGCCCAGGAGCCAGACGCCACTTTCGATGATGACTACTACTACTCGGGAGGTGCCTACTACTACGTGCAACACGCTGACGACGACCAGAAGTAGTTTAGGAGGATCCCAGGGAGGAGGCATGCGCCTCTTTCGATCTGTATCCCAGTTTGTGCTAGCCTTCTTAAGGCAAACTTGTTTAATTTATGTCTGTACTCAGATATTGTTGCTTCCGCTGACTCGTCTATGATCGAGCTCTTGTATTCGAGCCCTCGAGGCCCCTGGCTTGTAATATGATGCTTGTGTGACTTATTTTATTTGTAGAGTTGTGTTGTGATATCTTCCCGTGAGTCCCTGATCTTGATCGTACATGTTTGCGTGTATGATTAATGTACGGTCAAATCGGGGGCGTCACAACCACTCATAAGGAAAGCAATCAAAGAACAACCCATGCTTCAAATTTGTCACACAACATTTACCATACGTGCATGCTACGGGACTTGCCAACTTCAACACAAGTATTCATCAATTTCACAATTACTAAACTAGCACAACTCTAATATTACCACCTTTATATCTCAAAACAATTATGAAGCATCCAACTTCTCTTAGCATTTAAAATTTATAACCAAAACTTCTCTTAGCTGTTCTAAAGGACTCTCAAAATGATATAAGTGAAGCATGAGAGATCAATTATTTCTATAAAATTAAACCACCGCCGTGCTCTAAAAGATATAAGCGAAGCACTAGAGCAAAAATTATCCAACTCAAAAGATATAAGTGAAGCACATAGAGTATTCCAATAAATTCCATTTCATGTGTGTCTCTCCCAAAAGGTGTGTACAGCAAGGATGAATGTGATAAACTAAAAAGCAAAGACTCAAATCATACAAGACGCTCCAAGCAAAACACATATCATGTGGCAAATAAAAATATAGCTCCAAGTAAAGTTACCGATGGACGAAGACGAAAGAGGGGATGCCTTCCGGGGCATCCCCAATCTTAGGGTTTTGGTTTTCCTTGGATTTTACCTTGGGGTGCCTTGGGCATCCCCAAGCTTAGGATCTTTCCACTCCTTGTTCCATAATCCATCAAATCTTTACGCAAAACTTGAAAACTTCACAACACAAAACTTAAAAGAAAAATCTTGTGAGCTCCGATAGTAAAAGAAAACAAACACCACTTCAAGCTACTGTAATGGACTCATTCTTTATTTATATTGGTGTTAAACCTACTGTATTCCAACTTTTCTATGGTTCATAAACTCTATTACTAGCCATAGATTCATCAAAATAAGAAAACAACACACGAAAAACAGAATCTGTCAAAAACAGAACAGTCTGTAGTAATCTGTAGGTTTCGAATACTTCTGTAAGCCAAATTTTTTTAAAAGAAATTGCTGGACGAGAAGAATTTATTTATTAATCATCTTCAAAAATAATTAACTAAATAGAGCTCTCCAATAAAAAATGGCAGCAAATCTCGTGAGCGCTAAAGTTTCTGTTTTTTACAGCAAGATCGCAAAGACTTTCCCCAAGTCTTCCCAAAGGTTCTACTTGGAACAAACACTAATTAAAAGCATAAAACCACATCTAAACAGAGGATAGATGAATTATTTATTACCAAACAGAATTAATAAGCAAGAAAAAAAATAAAATTGGGTTGCCTCCCAACAAGCGCTATCGTTTAACGCCCCTAGCTAGGCATAAAAGCAAGGATAGATCTAGGTATTCTCATCTTTGGTATGAAATCCATAAGTGGTTCTCATAATAGATTCATAAGGTAATTTAATTTTCTTTCTAGGAAAGTGTTCCATGCCCTTCCTTAACGGAAATTGGAATCTAACATTCCCTTCCTTCATATCAATAATTGCACCAATCATTGTAAGGAAAGGTCAACCAAGAATAATAGGACATGTAGGATTGCAATCTATATCAAGGACAATGAAATCTACGGGCACATAATTCCTATTTGTAACAATAAGAACATCATTAATTCTTCCCATAGGCTTCTTAATGGTGGAATCCGCAAGATGCAAGTTTAAAGAACAATCATCAAATTCACGGAAACCTAGCAAATCACACAAAGTTTTAGGGATTGTGGAAACACAAGCACCCAAATCACATAAAGCAAAGCAATCATGATATTTAATCTTAATTTTAATAGTAGGTTCCCACTCATCATGAAGTTTTCTAGGGATAGAAACGTCCAATTCAAGCCTTTCTTCATAAGATTGCATTAAAGCATCAACGATATGTTTAGTGAAAGCTTTATTTTGACTATAAGCATGCGGAGAATTTAGCACAGATTGCAGCAAGGAAATACAATCTATTAAAGAACAATTATCATAATTAAATTCCTTGAAATCCAAGATAGTGGGTTCATTGCTATTTAAAGTTTTGACCTCTCCAATCCCACTTTTACCAATTTTTGCATCAAGATCTAAAAACTCTGAATCGTTGGGACACCTTCTAACTAAAGTTGACTCATCTCCAGTCCCATCATTATCAAGATTCATATTGCAAAACAAAGATTTAATAGGGGACACTTCAATAACTTTTAGATCTACATTATTTTTACCATCAAGTTCTTCCGGTTTAGCGGCCATCTTATTAACTAAGGTGGCCTGCTTATCCCAAATTTGGGCTACTAAGTTTTCAAGATGAGCGAACTGAGATTTCAAACAATAAAATTCTTTAGACATATCATCGAGCTCTTTATTCATGTACCCCATAAATCTTTTTTGTTCTTTAAGCTTGTTTCTGAAGAAATTATTATGCTCGAACTGCAAGGCAATAAAACTTCTAACATTGTTTTCAATTTCTTCCAACCTTTTAAGGTGAGGATCAAAACCTTTATGTAAAGCCATCGCAACAAACAATCCAACACACAAGCAAACAAGAGACAAGCAAAAATAGGCAAACTAGAAAAGAGAAGAGGAATGAAAAAGAGGGCGAATAAAACGGCAATGATGAAGTGGGGGAGAGGGAAACAAGAGGCAAATGGCAAATAATGTAATGCGATGGATAAGAGTTTGTGATGGTACTTGGTATGTCTTGACTTTTGCGTAGACTCCCTGGCAACGGCGCCAGAAATCCTTCTTGCTACCTCTTGAGCACTACGCTGGATTTCCCTTGAAAAGGAAAGGGTGATGCAGCAAAGTAGAATAAGTATTTCCCTCAGTTTTTGAGAACCAAGGTATCAATCCAGTAGGAGGCCACATGCAAGTCCCTCATACATACACAAACAAATAAGAACCTCGCAACCAACGCGATAAAGGGGTTGTCAATCCCTTCACGGTCACTTACGAGAGTGAGATCTGATAGAGATAATAATGATAAGATAAATATTTTTGATATTTTTATGATATAGATTGAAAGTAAAGATTGTAAAGTAAAAATAGATTGGAAAATTATATGATGGAAAATAGACCCGGGGGCCATAGGTTTCACTAGTGGCTTGTCTCAAGATAGAATAAGTATTACCGTGGGTGAACAAATTACTGTCGAGCAATTGATAGAAAAGTGAATAATCATGAGAATATCTAGGCATGATCATGTATATAGGCATCATGTCCGTGACAAGTAGACCGACTCCTACTTGCATCTACTACTATTACTCCGCACATCGACCGCTATCCAGCATGCATCTAGAGTATTAAGTTCATAAAAATAGAGTAACGCATTAGGTAAGATGACATGATGTAGAGGGATAAATTCAAGCAATATGATATAAACCCCATCTTTTTATTCTCGGTGGCAACAATACAATACGTGTCGTTTCCATTTTTTTCACTGGGATCGAGCACCGCAAGATTGAACCCAAAGCTAAGCACTTCTCCCATTACAAGAAAATCAATCTAGCAGGCCAAACCAAACTGATAATTCAAAGAGACTTGCAAAGTTAACGAATCATGCATAAAACATTTCAGAGAAGAATTAAATATTGTTCATAGATAGACTTGATCATAAACCCACAATTCATCGGATCTCGACAAACACACCGCAAATAGAGTTACATCGAATAGATCTCCAAGGAGATCAAGGAGAACTTTGTATTGAGATTCAAAGAGAGAGAAGAAGCCATCTATCTAATAACTATGGACCCGGAGGTCTGAAGTAAACTACTCACACATCATCGGAGGGGCCATGGAGTTGATGTAGAGGCCCTCCGTGATCGGTGCCCCCTCCGGTGGAGCTCTGAAAAAGGCCCCAAGATGGGATCTCTTGGGTACAGAAGTTTGTGGCGGTGGAAATAGGGTTTCGTGGTGCTCCTGCATGTTTTTGGGGTATGTGAACATATATAGGAGGAAGAAGTAGGTCGGTTGAGCCACGAGGGGCCCACGAGGGGGGAGGGCGCGGCCAGGGGGGTAGGCGCCCCCCTAGCCTCATGGATACCTCGTTCGTTTCTTGGCATCCACTCCAAGTCCTCTGGATCACGTTTGTTTCAAAAATCATGCTCCCGAAGGTTTCATTCCGTTTGGACTCCGTTTGATATTCCTTTTCTGCGGAACACTGAAATAGGCAAAAACAACAATTTGCACTGGGCCTTGGGGTTAATAGGTTAGTCCCAAAAATAATATAAAAGTGTAAAATAAAGCCCATTAACATCCAAAACAGATAATATAATAGCATGGAACAATCAAAAATTATAGATATGTTGGAGACGTATCAGTCATCTGAACCAGTGGTGCGTCTTCAGCAGTTGTAGGCCTTGCCGCTGGTTGCTCTAGGCGGAGGATGACATGGCCAGTACGGCACAAAGTCAGGCCGGCTGATCAAAGGTTGATGCATCAACCGTCGGATTACGAGTATTAGGTTCTTTGGGGGAAGCACGCGAGAGCTGCCGTGGCAAGGAGAGCATCACCGGTTGAGGGGCGACATTGGTTGCTCTTGGCGGGGCTTCAGGGATCTCATCGATGAACTCTATTTCCTTTTGTGGCCACTGGATGTGATGTAAAAGTGTTTCTCCGAAGGTCCTTTATTGATCAACGTCTCCTAGGACATTTTTCAAGGCAAATTCATTGAATCTAGACTTTACTTCAGTCACGTAGCACTACACACAGCCCGACTTCAATGGCACATTGTCCAACAAGAGGCCCTCTTCCAAGAAGGGTGGGTAAACCTAGGTTGTTGCATTTAATGTACCTTCACAATGTGTAAGCACACCCTGCAGTCTTTCTTTCATTCCAGATAGATCAGATATAGCATTATCATGAGCAGTTGCAGTCTCAGTGTCACTGCAGTCAGCTCATGCATAGCTACTCTTGTGCGGTGTTGTAGCGCAATAAGAAGCATCCTACATGCCCACCTCCCCTCCCATCTACTTGCTATCTGTTAGTGTTAGAGTCTTCTGCATCATCATTGACTTCTCAATATCCTTTCAAACAACCAAATACATGTCCTTCCTCAACCTTTCATACAATTCATTCTACTTCATTTCACTCCTCGCTGTTTTCACCATGAGCCTCTCTTCTTTGCTAAGTGTGAAAGCCCTCTTGTGCGGGACATTAACACCTATACCCCTTACACGGCCAGGGGCCTCTCTTGTTTCCAGAGCATCGGACAGAATATCACATGGCCCTGAGTCCCTGAAGAACCTTCCAGGGATCTTGGAAACCTCTAACATCACTTGATACAGTTCTTCGTCACGTGAGTTTTCAAAGTAATAAGTTCCGTCATCACGCCTCTTTGCACGTGCCCGCAAGTAGTCTCTGGCGCATTCGCCATTGATTTCATTAAAGGCCGGTTGCCCACCCACCGCTACTGCTTCTTTGTCCTCCTGGTGCCATATCCTGCCACACCCATACAGAGGGGGTATATGTTCTTCTTCTGAAGTCCCAATTGCTTGGCACTCTTCTCGGCAAACTCTGTAGTTGCCTTGACCCTTTTGAATTCTTCCTAGTCTTCCTTTGTAATTTGGGGGATGCGGGGATTGGGTCCTTGCCTTCACTCAAGTACTTCTTGTATAGCACGTGCTTCCAGTTTCTCCAAGCATCCCTAGCTTTCTTTAGTGCAGCGTGTTCCACCTGCATTCTCCACTACTCTAGAATGTTGAAGTGATCCATGATCTCCAGGACTATCCTTTGTCGTGTTTCTGTGTCAGCCTTCCCAAACCCTGGCAGATAAATGTTGAGCCTTGCCATGCCAACAAATCCACACACACTCCTGAACCTCGTGCGTGCTTTATCTAGTTTAGTTGGAGCCCAAGACTTTAAATCAATCTCGGTTACTTCATATACACCGTTAGGATGGTGTGTGGGCTTCCTTGGAGCGTTCCTCCGTGTCTTGACTGAAAGGGTAATTGCTGCAACTCTATCCCATTCAAGATTACTTGATCCCTCACAATCTGCTGAAGACCTAGGGTTGTCGGAATCAAATGAAGATACATCGCCTGAAGCATGAGTGTTGTCGCTGCTACTCGACATCTACAGAGAACACATGTGAAACTCAGGAAAGGAGGATAAGCATAAAACTAACAAGTTGGTATGAAGTTGTCTAAACATGTCATGCAATAATTTAGGAAATGTACAACTAATTTGTTAAGTTTGTGTGACTCAGGCGCTGATACGTCTCCAATGTATCTATAATTTTTTATTGTTCCATGCTATTATATTATCTATTTTGGATGTTTTACATGCATTAATATGCTATTTTATATAATTTTTGGGACTAACCTATTAACCTAGAGGCCAGTGATAGTTCCTGTTTTTCCTTGTTTTAGAGTTTCGCATAAAAGGAATACCAAACAGAGTCCAAACGGAATAAAACATTCGTGATGATTTTTCTTGGACTAGAAGACACCCAGGAGACTCCGAGTGCAAGTCAAAAGAGGCACGAGGTGGACACAAGGGTGGAAGGCGCGCCCAGGGGGTAGGGCGCGCCCGCCGACCTTGTGGGCCCCTCGGTGACCCCCTGACCTAGATCTTCCTCCTATATATTCTCAGATACCCTAAAAACTTCCTGGGGAGCCACGAACCCACTTTTCCACTGCTGCAACCTTTTTGTACCCATGAGATCCCATCTAGGGGCCTTTTCCGACATCCCGCGAGAGGGGGGTTCGATCACGGAGGGCTTCTAGATCAACACCATTGCCTCTCCGATGAAGTTTGAGTAGTTTATCAAAGACCTATGGGTCCATAGCCAGTAGCTAGGTGAATTCTTCTCTCTTCTTGATTCTCAATACTATGTTCTCCTTGATGTTCTTGGATATCTATTCAATGTAATACTCTTTTGCGGTGTGTTTGCCGAGATACAATGAATTGTGGATTTATGATCAGCTTATCTATGAATATTATTTGAATCTCCTCTGAATTCTTATATGCATGATTTGATATCTTTGCAAGTCTCTTCAAACTATCGATTTGGTTTGGCCAACTAGATTGGTTTTTCTTGCAATGGGATAAGTGCTTATCTTTGGGTTAAATCTTGCGGTGCTCAATCCCAGTGACAGAAGGGCAACCGACACATATTGTATTGTTGCCATCGAGGATAACAAGATGGGATTTTCATCATATTGCTTGAGTTAATCCCACTACACCATGTCATCTTACTTAATGCGTTACTCTGTTCTTATGAACTTAATACTCTAGATGCAGGCAGGAGTCGGTCAATGTGTGGAGTAATAGTAGTAGATGCAGAATTGTTTTTGTCTACTTGATACAGACGTGATGCATATATTCATGATCATTTCCTTATATATCGTCATAACTTTGCGCTTTTATATCAATTGCTCGGCAGTAATTTGTTCACCCACCGTAATAATTTCTATCATGAGAGAAGCCTCTAGTGAAACCTATGGCCCACGGGTCTATTTTCCATCATATAAGTATCTGATCTACAATTCCAGTTTCCTATTTACTTTCTCTACAGTCTTTTACTTTCCGTTGCACAAACCAAAAATACCAAAAATATTACTTTATCGGTTATCCATCTATATCAGATCTCACTTTGAAAATAATCGTGAAGGGATTAACAACCCCTTTATCGCGTTGGGTGCAAGTTGGTGTTTGTTTGTGTAGGTATTCAGTGGCTTGTTGTGTTGTCTCCTACTGGATTGACACCTTGGTTCTCAAAAGCTGAGGGAAATACTTACTCTACTTTGCTGCATCACCCTATCCTCCTCAACAGAAAAACCAATGCAAGCTCAAGAGGTAGCAGGAAGGATTTCTGGCGCCGTTGCCGGGGAGATCTATGCCAAGCCGAGACATACCAAGTACCCATCATAAACTCTCATCCCTCACATTACATTATTCTCCATTCGCCTCTCGTTTTCCTCTCCCCCATTTCTAAAACGCTTTTCGAAAAGATTCACCTTTTCTTCGCCCCTTTTCCGTTCGTCTTTTCACTTGCTTTTTGTGTGCTCGTGCGTTGGGTTGCTTGCTTTGTCACGATGCCTCAAGATAATACCAAATTGTGTGACTTTTCCAATACCAACAACAATGATTTTATTAGTACTCCGATTGTTCCCGATGCTAATGTGGAATCTTGTCAAATTAATACTACTTTGCTGAATCTTGTTATGAAAGATCAATTTTTTGGCCTTGCCAATGTAGATTCCACATCCCATCTTAATAATTTGATTGATTTGTGTGATATGCAAAAGAAAAAAGATGTGGATAATGATATTGTTAAATTGAAGCTATTTCCATTCTCACTTAGGGATCGCGCTAACACTTGGTTTTCATCTTTGCATAAAAATATTATTGATTCATGGAACAAGTGTTAAGATGCTTTTATTTCCATGTATTTTCCTCCCACTAAAATCATCTCCCTTAGGAATGATATTATGAATTTTAATCAACCTGATCATTAACATGTTGCACAATCTTGGGAGAGGATGAAATTAATGATTAGAAATTGCCCTACTCATGGTTTGGATTTGTGGATGATTGTACAAAAAATTTATACCGGATTGAATTTTGCTTCTAGAAATCTTTTAGATTCGGCTGCGGGAGGTAATTTTATGGAAATTACTTTAGGAGAAGCTACTAAACTCCTAGATAATATTATGGTTAATTATTCTCAATGGCACACCAAAAGATCTTCCACTAGTAAAAAAAGTGCATGCAATTGAAGACATTAATGTTTTGAGTGGAAAGACTGATGAGCTTATGAAATTATTTGCTAGCAAGAGTACTTCTACTGATCCTACTGATATGCCTTTTTTCTACTTTGATTGAGAACAATAATGAATCTATGGATGTGATTTTTTTTGGTAGGAATAAGTTTGGTAATAACGCGTATAGATGTAATTTTAATCCTAGTTCGTTTTAGTAATTCCTCTAACAATTATGGTAATTACTACAATAATTCCTACGGAAATTATAATAAGATGCCCTCTGAATTTGGGAATAGTGTTAAAGAATTTATAAGTTCGCAAAATAATTTCAATGCTTTGATTGAAGAAAAATTGCTTAAGATTGATGATCTGGCTAGGAACGTGGAAAAAATTTCTCTTGATGTTGATTCTTTGAAACTTATATCTATTCCACCTAAGCATGATATCAATGAGTCTCTCAAAGCCATGAGACTTTCAATTGATGGTTGCAAAGAAAGAACCGCTAAGATGTGTGCTAAAAAGATTGGTTTATAAAAGCGTGTTCTTCTAGTTTCCATGAAAATAATAATGAAGATCTTAAAGTGATTGATGTGACTCCTATTGAATCTTTTTCCAAAGTGAATCTTGATAAAGATGGGACTAGAGGTGAGTCAATTTTAGTTATAAGGCATCCCAATGATTTGGAGTTTTAGATCTTGATGCAAAAATTGATAAAAGTGGGATTGGAGAGGTCAAAACTTTAGGTAGCAATGAACCCACTCTTTTGGATTTCAACGAATTTAATTATGATAATTGTTCTTTAATAGATTGTATTTCCTTGTTGCAATCCATGTTGAATTATCCTCGTGCTTATAATGAAAACAAAACTTTTACTAAACATATCGTTGATGCTATGAGCAATCTTTTGAAAAAAAGCTTGAATTGGAAGTTTCTATCCCTAGAAAACTTTATGATGAGTGGGAACCTACTATTAAGATTAAGATTACAGACTATGAATGCTATGCTTTGTGTGATTTGGGTGCTAGTGTTTCCGCGGCTACAAAAACTTTATGTTATGTGTTAGGTTTCCGTGAATTTGATGATTGTTCCTTAAATTTGCATCTTGCGGATTCGACTATTAAGAAACCTATGGGAAGGATTAATGATGTTCTTATTGTTGCAAATAGGAATTATTTGCCCGTAGATTTCATTGTTCTTGATATAGATTGCAATCCTACATGTCCTATTATTCTTGTTAGACCTTTCCTTAGAACGATTCGTGCAATTATTGATATGAAAGAAGGAGACATTAGATTTCAATTTCCCTTAAGGAAAGGCATGGAGCACTTCCCTAGAAAGAAAATTAAATTTCCTTATGCATCTATTATGAGAGCCACTTATGGATTGCATACCAAAGATGACAATACTTAGATCTATTCGTGTTTTATGCCTAGCTAAGGGCGTTAAACAATAGCGCTTGTTGTGAGGCAACCCAATTTTATTTTTGTTCTTTCTTTTTAGGTCCTGTTTTGCACTAAATAATTCATCTAGCCTCTGGTTAGATGTGGTTTTGTGTTTTAGTTAGTGTTTGTCCCAAGTAAGACCTTTGGGATAGCCTACGGTAATAGTTGATTTGATCCTGCTAAAAAACTGAAACTTTTGATCCTGCGATAAAATAATGATTATTTTTGTAAAGGGTTATTAAACGAATTTCTAGGACTTTCCTAATTTTTCATGATTTTTGGAGTTACAGAAGTATTCGAAATATCCAGATTGCTACAGACTGTTATGTTTTTGACAGATTCTGTTTTTCGCGTGTTGTTTGGTTATTTTGATGAATGTATGGCTAGTATCG
Organism: Triticum aestivum; assembly: GCF_018294505.1. Taxonomy (NCBI): domain Eukaryota; kingdom Viridiplantae; phylum Streptophyta; class Magnoliopsida; order Poales; family Poaceae; genus Triticum; species Triticum aestivum. The sequence goes on along the minus strand of NC_057797.1, from coordinate 372,212,691 downwards.
GGGTATGAACCATCAAAAATTTGGAATACAGTAGTATTACACCAATATAAATAGATAATGAGTTCACAACAGTACCAAAAGTTGTGATTTATTTTCTTATACTATCGGAGCTTATGAGATTTTCTGTTGGAGTTTTGTGTTGTGAAGTTTTCAAGTTTTGGGTAAGGATTTAATGGACTATGGAATAAGGAGTGGCAAGAGCCTAAGCTTGGGGATGCCCAAGGTACCCCAAGGTAATATTCAAGGACACCAAGAGCCTAAGCTTAGGGATGCCCCGGAAAGGCATCCCCTCTTTTTTCTTCGTCTATCGGTAACTTTACTTGAGCCTATATTTTTATTCACCACATGATATGTGTTTTGCTTCGAGCGTCTTGTATGATTTGAGTCTTTGTTTGTTAGCTTGCCACAATCATCCTTGTTGTCCACTCCTTTTGAGAGAGACATGCATGAATCATGATTTATTAGAATGCTCTATGTGCTTCACTTATATCTTTTGAGCTAGGCAAATTTGCTCTAGTGCTTCACTTATATGTTCTTAGAGCACATCGGTGGTTTTATTTTAAAGAAATTGATGAACTCTCGTAGTTAACTTATATTATTTTGAGAGTCTTTAAAATAGCATGGTAATTTTCTTTGGTTATAAAATTAGTACTAATACGATAGGCATCCAAGAGGGATATAATAAAAACTTTCATATAAAGTGCATTTAATACTATGAGAAGTTTGATTCCTTATGATTGTTTTGAGATATGAAGATGGTGATATTAGAGTCATGATAGTAAGTAGTTGTGTAATTGAGAAATACTTGTGTTAAATTTTGTGAGTCACATACCATGCACGGATGGTGAACCGTTATGTGATGAAGTTCGAGCATGATTTATTTATTGATTGTCTTCCTTATGAGTGGAGGTCGGGGACGAGTGATGGTCTTTTCCTACCAATCTATCCCCCTAGGAGCATGCGCGTAGTACTTTGTTTTGATGAATAATAGATTTTTGCAATAAGTATGTGAGTTCTTTATGACTAATGTTGAGTCCATGGATTATGACTAATGTCTAGTACCGCACAACTTTCGCCGGTACCAAAAACCCACCATATACCTTCCTCAAAATAGCCACCATACCTACCTATTATGGCATTTCCGTAGCCATTCCGAGATATATTGCCATGCAACTTTCCACCATTCCATTTATTATGACGTGCTTCATCATTGTCATATTGCTTTGCATGGTCATGTAGTTGACCTCATATTTTTGGAAAAGCCACCGTTCATTATTTTTTATACATGTAGCTCTTGATTCATTGCACATCCTGGTACACCGCTGGAGGCATTCACATAGAGTCATATTTTGTTCTAACTATAGAGTTGTAAGTAAATAAAAGTGTGATGATCTTCATTATTAAAGTGTTGTCCCATGTGAGGAAAGGATGATGGATACTTTGATTCCCCCACAAGTCGGGATGAGACTCCGAACGAAAAATAAAAAAGAGGCCAAAAAATGAGAGAAGGCCCAACAAAAAATGAGAGAAAAGAGAGAAGGGGCAATGCTACTATCCTCTTACCACACTTGTGCTTCAAAGTAGCACCATGTTCTTCATGATAGAGAGTGTCTTATGATATCACTTTCATATACTAGTGGGAATTTTCATTATAGAACTTGGCTTGTATATTCCAATGATGGGCTTCCTAAAAATGCCCTAGGTCTTCGTGAGCAAGCAAGTTGGATGAACACCCACTCAGTTTTCTTTTTGATCTTTCATAAACTTATAGCTCTAGTGCATCCGCTGCATGGCAATCCCTACTCACTCACATTGATATCTATTAATGGGCATCTCCATAGCACGTTGATACACCTAGTTCATGTGAGACTATCTCCTTCTTTTTGTCTTCTCCATTGCGTGCATGTGTTCCAATGAGGTGTTGTGTGATGTTTCAATACCCAATGCACAACTTTGATGTGGCACATGCTTCGGAATCCGAAAACGCACTATAGAGAGGTTCACGAGACGTAGTTCCCCTCACTTCGAGCCGGTGGGAGGGATCATGTGTATGCACGTGCCCGAACTTTGATCTGGAATCTCATGATGATCCACACCATAACACAGGCCAAGATGAATCCACCTTTGGTCGTCCCACTGTCGATGAATACTGATAACCTTCATGGACTAATGAATGGGCACGTCGTTGATAATTGCACGAGGGGGTGTTCGAGGACCACCAATGCATGCATGTGGCCTGAACATGTATGTATGAAAGAGTTGTGTAATGTTTTAAATAACCTATTCATGAATTTGATGTGGCACCTTCCTCACAAAACGGCCAATGAGTAATGTACTAGAATTAACTATTTTCATGCACATTGAAAACCCATATATAATGTACTAGAATTAACTATTTTGACATACTCTTTTCTAGACATTAACTGTTTTCAATCTTCATGTCTACTTAGGCACTAACAAATGGGAAAAAAGGTATAACCAATAGGTGGTTGAAGAAGCACCGGGATTTTCTCAGTTCTCATGACATTCATTTGACGATAATAATGCTTGAAGGATATGCATCCAACCATGCAAACACTAACTTTGTCACATTCTTCATGTTGAATGTGAGGGCATTATTGTCCGTGAGGATTAAGTTTTTCAACAAAAAAATTCACACGACTGGACATGTTGAACGACATAAGAAGAAGTTTCAGGTGGACAAAAGGGCTTCTGAACGTGCCCGGCTTCTATGTACAACAACTTGTCGTCATCATGTACCAGTAGATTTTCTGGCCCGAGATCTTAATTTTATGGATCAAACCGATCCATTTGAATCCGACTACCCAAGACACTACAAAAAAAGACACATCCATGACATTTTGGGATGAACGAATGTTTTTCTGTCATAATTATGACACTTCTATGACGATAATTGTGACAAAACCCGGTATCATCATAGATGTGGTGGGCTCCCACTTCTATGACAAAAAATCATGACAGAAAATGGGCTTTTTGTCCTGGGCGGGCCGGAGACGCAACTGCATTACATTCTTTGGGCCATCCATGACAAAAAAAACGGTGGTAGAAGCGAGGGCCAGTAAAATATCGGGGTGTTCCCGATTACGGTGGGTGGTCGGGGCCGAGTGATGTGTGTTTCTCTCATACACGCACGCACGTGTGTGTGAGGCATTGGGCTCTAACTGAACCCGAGTGAGGCATTCGCGTACTAAACCCGACCGATTGCACTGCAGGCTAAGCGTTACTAAACCCGAGCGATCGATCGATGGCTGTTAACTGAACACGATCGAGCGATTCCTTCGCTAATGCTACTAACTGAAGCCGATCGATGCTGCCTCTAGATGAACAATGAGCGTTGCTGGCGGGGTTTGGATGAACAGTTCCTGGTGGGGGTGGATGAACAGGACCCCGTGGTGTTGCCTCCGGATGAACAGGACCCCGATCAATCGAGCCGGTTGGAGCTGGATGAACAGGACCTCGTGGAGAGCTGGATGAACAGGACTACCCCGTGGAGGGCTGGACGAACAGTAGACTATGGAGGGCTGGATGAACAGTAGCCCGTGGAGGGGTGGTTGAACAGGAGCCCGTGGAGAGGGCTGGTTGAACAGTAGCCGGTGGAGTAGCGCGCGGTGGAGGCTGGATGAACAGTAGCCGGTGGAGTAGCGCGCGGTGGAGGCTGGATGAACAGGAGCCCGTGGATGAACAGTCACAGGTGGAGGTTGGAGGAGGTCCACGGTGGATGAACAGTAGCCTGTGGAGGCTGGAGGGGGTCGATGGTGGAGATGAACAGTATCCAGTGGAGTCCCGTTTTGCGGTACGCCACACCCCTCCCAATGAACAGGACCCCCATTTTGACCGTAGCGCTCCAACACAAGTCTGTTTCCTCCGTTTTGTGGTACGCCACACCCCTCCCGATCAATAGGACCCCGTTTCAACCGTAGGAGGTCCGTTTCCTCCGTTTTGTGGTACGCCAGACCACTCCCGATGAACAGGATCACGTTTCGAACATGGTCGGTCGAACACAAGGCTGTTTCCTCCATTCTGCGGTACGCCAGGCCTCGTTTCCATCGGTTGTTCCATCCAAGCCATCCCGATGAACACGACGACACATTACGTTCCGACCCAGCCGGTTGGCTCCCCATGAACACGACAACAACGCAGTTTCTCCGTTCTGACCCAGCCATGTACACGAGCCCTGGCCGTACGTATGCGCGATTAGGCAGTCGAGACCCCGCCCATATGTACGTACGTGGCCATATTTTCTTTCTTGCACACTGGACGTTGTACGTATGTCTACATGCTACGTGCGCGCCTCTAATACGACATGTGCGCGCCTCTACATCGACCAGTATGTACGTAGACGTTCACGACCAGAATGACAACGCTACGTACGCTTCGACCAGGTGGGTCCCGATTGTCAGGCAATTCCTTGCGTGTGAACATGTAGCTGGTGAGTCCTAGCAGTCAGGGGGGTGAATCGTTTGTTTTGCCCAGAAGCACTTCCTTGCGTGCAAAGATGTAGCTGGTGGGTCCTAGCAGTCAGGGGGGAACTTTTTTTTTCATGAAACACGGTGGCCCGTCCGATGGGTCCCCGCTATCAGGTGGAGGAATAATTATTTTGTGCGTAATAAGGAGGCACTTCCTTGCTGCAGCCGTGGACCCAGCTGTCAGCCTCTCCACGTACAATCCACGTCTGATGGAAGCCGTTCCTTGACCACGTTAACCACACCGCGCCGAGAGCACTAGGGCGGTGGACAATGGCGAGGCCTTGGAAGGGGAGGACACGGAGCCGGGGAAGGCGCGACAGTGGATGCCCATGCGTAGAGGAGTATGAGGGTTCACTGGTTCGCTGCGGTGTGAGGCTGCCGTCGCCACAGAATAACAGGGGGTGTGGGTTAGTAGAGGGATGGTCTGGCCAGCAGTGGGAGTAGTAGGGGGCGGTGAGGCCTTCGCGGCATCGCAGCCGGCCACGGTAGGTAGGCGCACGAGGCACGACCGGCGCTGGTTTGGGTGGCTGGAGCAAGAAGACCAAAGGTTGAAGAAGCACTACGGCCGTTGGATGGACATCGTACGGTCACTGGAGCTAGAATCGTTCATATTGACTAAGTTGACAAAGCCCTCCGTCCCTGTCAACTTAGTTGGCCCACAAGTCAGCCTCCCGCTATTGTGGGTCCCAGCTAGTAGGGGGAGTATTCATTGTTTTGTGCGTAATAAGGAGGCACTTCCTTGCGTGCGAAGATATAGCTGGTGGGTCCGAGCTGTCAGCGGCGGTAACGTTGTTTTCGCCAAATAGAGAGGCCCTTTCGGCGGGTCCCAGATGTCAGGTGGAGGAATCATTATTTTGCGCGTAATAAGGAGGCATTTCCTTGCATGCGGCCGTGGACCCAGCTGTCAGCCTCTCCACGTACAGTCCACTTCAGATGCATGTCGGTCGTTGACCACGTTGACCAGGCCGCACTGAGAGCATGAGGGTGGTGGACGATGGCGAGGCCTAGGAAGGGAACAACACAGAGGCAAGGAAGACTCGGCAGTTATTTCCCACACGGAGGGGAGTATGACTGTGCGAGGGTTTACTGGTTCGTCTACCGTCACCGGAGAATAACAGCAGGTGTGGGTGAGTAGAGGGATGGCTAGGCCGGCGATGGGAGTACGATGGGGCGGTGAGGCCTGCGCGGCAGCACAGCTGGCCACGGGCAGGAGGGAGCAGGCAGTCCGGCCAGCACTTGTTTGAGCGGCTAATGCAGGAAGAGCAGAGATTGAAGAAGCACGACGGTCGTTGGATGGACATCCAACAATCACTGCTTGTGCGTCAACCTTTTTTTAGGAAAGCCTCAAATCTGTGGAAAACAGTATACAACCCATCTGCCATTATTTCTAATAATTTACAGCCCATTTGCTAATTCTTAAGGTTTTTTGGAGCCCATATTCTTTTTGTTAGCATTAGAGCCCATATTGTGGCCACGGTTAAAAAATTGTACGAAATTTTGCATATTTCGGTGTGGTTTGAACTGTTTTTAATCCCGAAATTTCGAGTCACATTCAAACTGATTTTAAATATAAATGTATATCAATATAAAATCCAGCAAATTGTCCACGCATAAAAACCAATGCAATTTAAAATCTCGAAATGAAAAAAAAGAAATTTGAAACTAATTGCCGGTTTGATGTGTTTTAAAAATATACATCCCATTTCTCATTACTGATAGGCCATTTTCTCGGCAGGCCAAATGAAGCTCTCCTCGTCTTGAAAGATTTGCAGCCCAACAGGCCTGAGAAAGCGACTTACACTACTACGAAAAAGCCTAGTAGTAGCGCGGGTGCCTGCGCTACTACTACGTCGCTACAGCTAACTAGTAGTAGTACATGTGTTAGTAGTAGTGCGTGTCTGTGACCCGCGCTACTACTATTAATTTGAAAAACCAAAAAAAATCTCAACCCCATGACGGGCACACGTTGGCCGGGAGCAAGGAGATCTCGACCATGACACGTGCCTCGTGGAAGCCGTCGAGGGCGGCCGCGGAGGCCTGCCCGGCGTGGGCCGGGAGCTGGAGGACCTACATCTTTGCATCATGCGTGGGGAGCAGCACCTCGTGGTGGCCGTCGTTGTTGAGGTCGGCGACAAGCGGCAGGAGGCTGTCCACGTCGTGCTTGATCGGGAGCCCGTCGTCCGATAGGTGGTACCACACCTCCCGGAACGAGAAGTCACCCTCGTGCTGCCGGGGGAGGTGGGGGATGGGTCAGCTAGCATTCCGGATCGAATCGGAGAGGGGGGGAGGAGGAGGGCTGACTTGGAGCAAGAAGAAGACGGTGAAGGCGGCGAGGAGGAGGATGCCGAGGTCGTGCTTCCGCATCTTGGCGGCAGCGAGGAGCTCCGGCGACCGCCCACCGGAGGGATCTCGGTGAGGGAGGGGGCGACCGCCACCGCTGGAGTATGAGGTAGAGATGACACAAGTGAGAGAGGGGGAAAGTGAGGGAGAGAGGAGGGATTCGGCTGAGGATACGGGGATTTCACCTACCTCATACTTAGTAGTAGCGAGGGGTATAAAACTGCGCTACTACTATCAACTTAGTAGTAGCGCGGGTTTGTACCCCTCTCTACTACTATGGCATGTCCCGGGAGGGCACAGTAGAGTTTTCTTAGTAGTAGCGAGGGTTAAAAACCCGCGCTACTAGTATCAACTTAGTAGTAGCGAGGGGTAAAAACCCGCGCTACTAGTAAGTAGCAGTAGCGAGGGTTCTAAACCCTCGCTACTAGTAAGCATCTTCCTATAAGCTTTTCCCTAGTAGTGTTACTTGGCAAATCACAACAAAACTGGGCTATGGCTGTGGACCCAGCTGTGGCCGTGGACCCAGCTGTCAGCCTCTCCACTTACAGTACTCCTCCGATGGAAGTCGGTCATTGACCACATTGACCATGCCGCGCTGAGAGCACCAAGGCGGTGTACGACGGCGAGGCCTAGGAAGGGGACGACGCGGAGCCAGGGAAGACGCGGCAGTGGATGCCCATGCGGAGAGGAGTACGAGGGTTCACTGGTTCGACTGCGGTGTGAGGCTGCCGTTGCCGCAGAATAACTGGGGGTGTAGGTGAGTAGAGGGATGCCCTGGCCAGCGGTGGGAGTAGTAGGGGGCGGTGAGGCCTCTGCGGCATCACAGCCGGCCACGAGAGGTAGGAGCACGCGGCACGACCAGCGCTGGTTTGGGCGGCTGGAGTAAGAAGACCAGAGGTTGAAGAAGCACTACACCCGTTGGATGAATATCATATGGTAATTGGAGCTAGAATCGTTCATATTGACTAAGTTGACAAAGCCCTCCATCCCCGTCAACTTGGTAGGCCCACAAGTCAGCCTCCCACTATGTTGGGTTCCAGCTGGCAGGGGGAGTATTCATTTTTTTGTGCGTAATAAGGAGGCACTTCCTTGCGTGCGAAGATAGCTGGTGGGTCCGACCTGTCAGCAGGGGGCATGTTTTTATTTTGCGAAATACAGAGGCCCTTCCGGTGGGTCCCAGATGTCAGGTAGAAGAATCGAAGACTTGAGAAAGCATACAGAACAAGCTAGTGTACCAGTAAAGAGACGTTGCTAAGTTTTAGAAAAAAGAGAGACGTGCTCCTATAGCTAGTTCGAATCCAAACCTAGACTATGACTATATATGGTGCTATGATACTCTGCAAGTAATGAAACTGATATATCCAACGTTCGCTTCTCCTCTTCCCTACTTACTCTGCCTAGCATCAGAATCTCTGGCCGCAGCAACCATGTCCGCTGGCTGCTCGTCCACCTGCTCTTCAGCAGGCATCAACCAAATATGCGCCAAGTCGCCACCCGTACCATCGCCTGCGGGTCTCATCACACCCCCGCCGGCACGTGCACCGCAGCCGGTTGCTCATCGAAACCCGCTGTCGTTGGTGTGGTGCCACTACTGGAAATCATGCAGAGTCATCCGTTGTGTCTCAACCACAATCCTCAACCCTGGCCGAGTCTTCTACAAATGCCCGAATCATGGGGTAATAATAAGTTTCAGTGTTGTTCTGCTACTTTCAGTTGCTGATTTTTTAATAGTTTGGTTGATCTTCTTCCTATTTGATTCATGCAGAAAAGGGAAGATTCGTGTGATTTGTATTTCTGGGAAGTTGTTGATGTGGGGGAGTGCAACTATGCTGATTATTTGGTCAGCCGAGGAATCCCAATACTAGCAGGTTGGGGTGTTGGACAAGTAACTGAAGGAACGACAGAAGAGGAAGATGCAGAGCAGAAGGTTAAAGGTGCAGTTCCTCTGATCATGGCCAAGCAACAGCTGCTGAATGGCCTTGACAGCAATGAGGAGATGAAAGAGCTTGTGATGATAATGGGCAAAATCGATGTGCTTTGTAGGATGATTGTCTCCTTATTTGTAGTGTATGTAGCACTCATGATGTATTCAGTGGCTATGACATGAGCACTTTACTGAAACTAGTAATGAATGAAACCTGTGTAGCAGGCTGGGCGTAGTGTTGTGAACATCTAATGATTTCTATTAACGGAAATCAGGGGTATCGCCTTTTGCTAATAAATAAATAAATAAATAGCAGAGGCCCTTTTGGTAATAAATACATAAATTAGCAGAGGCCCTATCGGGTCAGCTTTGTTCTCATTCGAAGACGTCGAGCAAATTGCAGTCCAACAGCAAACTATGTCATCAGATTCAAGTTTCACAGCCAAATATGAGTACAACTAAACAAAAATGTCATCATGTTTTAGTCGTCATACAATCACCAAACACAAATCAGCATACATAACAAGTGATGTTCTCACAGGAAAATACTAAACAACATGTTCATCAGGTTTCAGTTGTCATAGAAAACACAATTTCACATAGTAGATAAAAAACGTCTTCTGATAGGCAAATACGACAAAAGCAATGTAATCATCATCCACAGCAGCAGCGTCAACATCTTTGCCATGTGTATCAGTCTGAATCATAATTCACCATGGTGTCATCTTCTTCTTCCTCCTCAACGTCCTTGAACATTGGCTTCTTGATCAACTCTTGTATGTCCACAACACGACAGACAATCTTTTCGTCGGCGTCATTGACATGATGGTTCTCAAAGATATTAGGAACATCTGCGTTATCTTGTACATCAGGAGCAGTGTAAGCATCATCTTGTTGTGCAACATCATTAAACGAATTCCTCTGCTCAAACCTTTGCAATACTCTCCAGTCATCGTTAAGTGCAAATGTGTCTTCCAAGAAAAATATCCGTGTTACTTAATTTGCCAAAATAAAAGGCTCGTTTGTCTGGTACGCTGCCTTGACATTGATGGATTTGAAATAATCACCAGCTCCAGGTTTTGCGATCCTGGAAAGCAGGTTATACCAACGACAGCACAACAGAACCACACACCGATGATCCTCGAAACTGGAGATATACTGAAACTGAACAATGTCTATTATGTTAGCATACATTTCAGTTGTCTCTTTGTCATACGTATCCGTGCTCATGATGGCACTGTTTTGTGTCTTCCTGCCTTTGTCTCGTGCAAGGGTGTTGTAGTGCACATCTCCAACAACGCAAGATTCATAGTGTCTTACCCGAGTATCAGGACCCACTGCTAGTGAGTAAGGGGCATCGTCAACTGCCTTCCCATCCTCCCGCATCTTCTTAACCTATGGTTAGAAAATAGATAAGCCGATCATCTTATGTACTCAATGTATTAAAAAACTGACAGTGCAATTCAAAAGCTTACATGGCTCTTGAACCATTTCGCAAATCCTTCCATAACCAGTTTGTTAATGTTTCTTGGATTTTGCGGCAGTAACTCCTTTCAGTAGATGCTGCACAACATAGTGATCACGTCAAACATCTAAATATATAAGAATGTGCTGCATGTTTAGTAGATTACGATGTATAAGTTGTAGTACTTAGCACTTAGTTGATATAAGGTAGTATCTCAGGACAGTTATTCAAAACATACCAAACCATTTTGTCCAAATCTTTAGGTTTGTCCTCTTGTCGACTCTTCCCTGTAACTCAAACAAAATAATCGAAAACATTGAGCCCGGGATTGTCTTCATCCACCTCTTTCCTAAGTTGATCAGTTGTTTCAATGTATTTTGAGCAGAATGTCAACGCTTCTGTAGCAATGTAGGCCTCTGCAATGGAACCCTCTGGTCTAGCTCTATTCCTAACATAGCCCTTGAAAGTGCCTAGCCGCCTGTCAATAGGGTACATCCAGCCATACTATACTGGACCTCTAAGTAGTGCCTCATGAGGTAGATGAACAACAAAATGCACCATCACATCAAAGAAGACTGGAGGATATATCTTCTCAAGGTCGCATAGGATAGTTGGTATCTTGTCTCTAAGATGCTCCAAAGCATCTATCCTGATATTTCTATTGCAGAGTTCCCTGAAGAATTGTCCCAATCTGCAACTGCTCTATATAAGTCAGGGTGGCCCAATCCTCTAAGGATAACAGGTAAAACCCTTTTAAGTAGGACGTGGCAGTCATGAGTTGTCAACCCTTGTACCTTGTTTCCATCTGCACTAACTCTCCTTTTAGGGTTGGAAGCAAATCCATGTGGGAATCTCACATGTGACAGGACCTCGCAGAATTCTTTTCTTTTTATCTTGTCCAAGACGTACACAGCTAGTGCCATATACCCGTGGTTTACCATCATCTTGCACCTGCAAATCCTGTCTAATACCCAGGTGTGTCAAATCAATCCTAGATTTTAAGGTATCTTTCGTCTTGCCTTCAATATTAAGAAGTGTGCCGATAATGCTGTCACATATACTTTTCTCGATGTGCATCACATCAAGATTATGCCGCAGATTCAAATCTTTCCAATACTCCAAGTCCCACAAAGTGGACCTGCGGGTAAACAATAATATCTCTTCTGCCCTGCCATGCTTCCTTTTCCCGCTACCATTACCAGGATGGTTTCCTGGTGTAATATGCCTGACCTTCTCTAATTCCACTTGCAACTCATCGGCGGTGAGCCTCTTTGGCGCATCACGGTTTTCATACTTTGCATTGAACACATGTCTTTGGTATTTTCTAGGATGCGGCTTGTCCTTGGCAAGGAAACGGCGGTGTCCAATGTAACAGATCTTGCTATATCACAGCGAACACATGCATTGTAACCATGTGTCGTTCGCCCTGACATAGTGCCCAAAGCCGGATAATCATGGATGCACCAAATTATAACAGCATGTAGAAAGAAATCAGCTGGTGGGCTGCTATATAGGTCTCGAGTGAGAACACCCCTCCATAGCTGTTGAAGTTCCTCCACAAGAGGCTCTATGAACAAATCAAAATCCTTTCCAGGACTTTTTGGACCTGGGATGAGCAAGGCCATCATGTAGTTTGATTCTTTGGTGAAGACAATTGGAGGCATGTTGTAAGGGATAACAAGCACTGGCCACTGCTACCTCTTGAGCACTTGTGTTGGTTTTCCCTTGAAGAGGAAAGGGTGATGCAGAAAAGTAGCGTAAGTATTTCCCTCAGTTTTTGAGAACCAAGGTATCAATCCAGTAGGAGGCCACGCACGAGTCCCTCGAACTTACACAAACAAATAAATCCTCGCAACCAACGCGATAAGGGGTTGTCAATCCCTACACGGTCACTTACGAGAGTGAGATCTGATAGATATGATAAGATAATATTTTTGGTATTTTTATGATAAATATGAAAAGTGAAATAAAAGGAAAAGGAAATAACTAAGTATTGGAAGATTAATATGATGGAAGATAGACCCGGGGGCCATAGGTTTCACTAGTGGCTTCTCTCAAGAGCATAAGTATTCACGGTGGGTAAACAAATTACTGTTGAGCAATTGACAGAATTGAGCATAGTTATGAGAATTTCTAGGTATGATCATGTATATAGGAATCACGTCCGAGACAAGTAGACCGACTCCTGCCTGCATCTACTACTATTACTGCACACCTCGACCGCTATCCAACATGCATCTAGAGTATTAAGTTCATGAGAACAGAGTAACGCTTTAAGCAAGATGACATGATGTAGAGGGATAAACTCATGCAATATGAAATAAACCCCATCTTGTTATCCTCGATGGCAACAATACAATACGTGCCTTGCTGCCTCTACTGTCACTGGGAAAGGACACCGCAAGATTGAACCCAAACCTAAGCACTTCTCCCGTTGCATGAAAGATCAATCTAGTAGGCCAAACCAAACTGGTAATTCGAAGAGACTTGCAAAGATAACCAATCATACATAAAAGAATTCAGAGAAGATTCAAATATTGTTCATAGATAAACTTGATCATAAACCCACAATTCATCGGTCCCAACAAACACACCGCAAAAGAAGATTACATCGAATAGATCTCCACAAGAGAGGGGGAGAACTTTGTATTGAGATCCAAAAAGAGAGAAGAAGCCATCTAGCTAATAACTATGGACCCGTAGGTCTGAAGTAAACTACTCACACTTCATCGGAGAGGTTATGGTGTTGATGTAGAAGCCCTCCGTGATCGATGCCCCCTCTGGCGGAGCTCCGGAATAGGCCCCCAGATGGGATCTCATGGATCCAGAAAGTTACGGCGGTGGAATTAGGGTTTTGGCTCCGTATCTGGTAGTTTGGGGTATGTAGGTATATATATGAGGAAGGAGTACATCGGTGGAGCAAGAGGGGGCCCATGAGGGTGGAGGGCGCGCCTGGGAGGTAGTTGCACCCCCTACCTCGTGGATTCCTAGTTGATGTCTTGATGAAGGGTCCAAGTCCTCTGGATCATGTTCATTCGGAAAATCATGTTCCCGAAGGTTTCATTCCGTTTGGACTCCGTTTGATATTCTTTTTCTGCGAAACCCTAAAATAGGCAAAAAAAACTGCAATTCTGGGCTGGGCCTCCGGTTAATAGGTTAGTCCCAAAAATAATATAAAAGTGTATAATAAAGCCCAATAATGTCCAAAACAGAATATAATATAGCATGGAACAATCAAAAATTATAGATACGTTGGAGACGTATTAGCCACATGCTATATGTGGCGCTCTGGTGGCCAAATGGGTTAAATCCATCTGATGCTAAGCCAAGTCTAATGTTTCTCGGGTCAGCAGCAAACATTTCGTGGTTCTGATTGAAGCTTTTCCACTCACTACCATGTGATGGATGGCTCATTACATTCTGATCTCTATACTCCTAGTTCCTAGAATGCCATAGTACATCCTCTCTTGTTTCAGCATCATGAAACAACCTCTGCAATCTTGGTGTAATTGGAAAATATCTCAGAACATTATGAGGAATCCTCTTCACAACATCGCCATCTTTCCATCTTGATGATTTGCATTTCGGGCATTCACTTAAGTTGGCACAATCCTTCTGGAATAGAACACAATTATTCTTACAAACATGGATCATATCATATTCAATTCCAACTGCACGAAGGAAATTCTTCATTTTATTGTAGGTGTGTGGCAGCTCAGACACATCTGGGAAAGCTTTGCGGAAAGTAGCCAACATCGCATCGAACCATTTGTTGGTCATCCTCTCAGATGTCTTCACCTAAAGAAAGGTGACCATAGCTGAGAATACTGACAGCTTATTTCCTGGGATGACAACCACGTTGCATTGTTCCAACATGCGGGCCCACCATTTTTCATCTGTAGGTGAAAGTTCACGGAATACACGAGCATTTCGTAGCATTGTTTCAATGTTGGTCAAACTCACTGGCTCCGCCACCACCTCCTCCTCCTCCTCTTCCACCTGAGCATCACGCAGATCAAGATGGTGATCTGCTACTTCCACGTAGTCAATAACAATGACGTTCATAGCTTCACCATGATGAACCCACCTAGTATATGTGACCAACATCCCATACAAGTGTAGATGATTTTGCATAGTTGACTGGGGTCTTGTAACTGAATTCATACAACTGCTACACGGGCAGAGCACATCTGATTTCGGATCACTGTACTCAGTTGTGATAAAGTTCATGAAGTTTTCAACCCCCTTGATATATGCAGTGGAGAATCTTCGAGCAGAAGTTATCCAAGTCTTGTCCATCTATTAGACATACAAATTAGTTCTTCTACTTGATATTACAGGAAAAACATATATGCTTTTTTATGAAGTCCAGAAAAAATACCTAGGTCGATGTCTAAAGCTATGGCAAGATATTTGGACGAGCAAATCTAAGTAACAAAATATATGTAAAGCTAATTCAGCAAACAGATTTGAGTGCTAAATTATGGCAGGCTGTTTCAGCGGTCAATGAGGCCGAGCACATAGCCATCAAACTATCGAAGGCCATCACAACAACAAAGATAGAGTATAAAACGGTGTAGAGCTATTTCACCTAACAGATTGGCTACTAGACCACGGCAATCTACATCACAATAAATATATGGCAGGATATTTTAGCAACTAATCGGCCTTGGTATGCCATCTCAGCTAATCAGATTGACTGCAGAACAGGCAAAGAAGCTTCTTAAGCAGAGCATATTGAATGTAAACTACTTCGGCAAACAGTGAGATTAACAACGTCTATCAGCTAACATTCAGCGCTACACCGACATGCACGGGGCCTCAGTCTAGAATGCACATACTGTGGGAGAAGCTGACCGCCGTGTGTCTCCACACGAACATCGCCAGCGGTGGTGGCGCTAACCGCCGTGCGCCTCCACAAGAACGTCGCCGGCGGTGGCAGCGCGGCTTGAGGACGGCAGTCTACGAGAGTGTACTGTTGGAGCGAGGGGATCACTGTGCGTCCCCCTCGACGAACCGCGGTGCCGACGTATCAGCGCGACGGGGAGGGCGACTTTGCCTAGTTGGCTGAAGTGCGATTGAATCTAGGATTTGGGGGGAATTTTTGGGTGGGGGGGGGGGTCGTGCGGTGGGCAGGGGCAGTTTGGCGCATGGTTGGTTTCTCCAAGTGCAGTCCCACGTGTTAGTAAAGAGGCTAGCCGAAGCGCATTCCGTTTGCGTGAGCCATGTGCAGGACCGAACATGTGTATGGTGCAATGCGACCGCGACAGGGGTGCTGTAAGTGTACCGCCTTTTTCATTTTAAACTAGGTGCTTCACCCCCTCAAAAAAAACTTTTTGCTTCACGCGATCCATCGATACTACTAATAGTAATCTGATAATCCCGACTAAAACGGCGCGGCTGGGTCTTTTCCCGCACGATATGCTAGGAGGTTGGCTTAGTTGGGGTTTTTAGGACGACTAATGCTACACCTACATAATCCCAGTTACGTAATTAATGTAATGTGAAACGTGTGAGCTGTTGATTGTAGATTGGGGGGAGGGAGGGGCCCACCACCATGAAAATCAGGGGAGGAGAGAGAGAGGCAATTTACGTTAACCCTTTCGTAGGTTCCCGTAGATGTAGAAAGATGTGAAATGCCTTAATGTGTAGTTGACGTACTATTGGAGTGCCTAAGATAAATTGTGTATGTATAGACCCTATGTGTTTATTTTACTTCACATGTTAGCTTTGTCTCGGTTCAATAAAAATAAGAGTTGGTGATGATGGTGTGCATGTCATCCTGCAATATAGGTCGTCCGATCTATATCTAATGGATAGGAAGGAAACTATGACAATTTACCCGCACTCCTCTCCACATTTCAAGATAAGGCCTTCCCTCGTTCATCTTTTTCTCCCACAAGATCTTGATCTTCCGTGCAACGCACGAGCATCTTGCTAGTACTCCTACAATATACTATATTATTGTGAAAGTTCATATACAACGGCCGAGATTAATGTAAACACGGAAGATTTTCATTACATTTCGAACGTTTATAGGGCAGAAAAATAAAAGAAACCTGATCCTAAACCTATTCTACGGTGGCGACCGACTTCCTCCATCTGCGATCTCTATGTACGGGGGCGAGGTTCAAAACTCGTGAAGTGAAGGTGCGTTCTCCCGCGAGGAAGAGTAGAACACGAGATACAGGCCGGCCAGTTGGCACACCATGCCCTGCCGCCTCCCATGCCCTGCTCATCCTCGGAGGAGTCCCCGACCTCGGCAGTGCCAGACGTTGGACGGCGGCAAGTAGGACGCGTGGCTTGCGGTGCTCCCGTCGTTGCCCGCCAGCGTGGCCACCGCTTGTGCGGTCGCGTCCGCGTCCGGCTACACCGCTATTGCGTCGTGAGAGGCGACTTGAGCGAGGGCGGCGACCTCGAGCTTCAGCCCCGAAGACAAGCTCTCCCGTAGAGCATTGCGCTTGCGGTCATGGCAGATGTGGTGCAGGTAGGAGGACGATGCGCTATGGTGTGGAGGTTAGCTGGGCGTTGCCGCTTTAAGTAGCGCATTCCGGTGAGGCCAAGCGTCCTCGTGCGTCATTAAGTCACCAGAGTTGGTTCCTCGGGCACTGGGCCTCTTAACGACGACATGCGGACGGACGGCATGAATGCGGGCAGCTGGCGTCAGCTGGGAACGCACCGCGCGACAGCACGAGGGACGAGGGTTTTTGGTGTCCCAGGGTAGTATGCAGCAGTCGTGGAAACGTTGGAGATGCCCTTTGCTCACATGCGATCGACGCATGTCATTGAAAAAGCAAGACGACCCGGCATGGTCTCGGGTCCTGAGGATGCAGTTGGCCGCGTCACACCACTCCGCGGACGCGTCCCGGTGCCCCGTGCTTCCTCAACGAGCCGGGGGTGGGGTGTGTTTGGATTGTGGCCAAAGTGCACCTTTCGAAAATTTTGGTCATGACCCAAAGATTGGTCTTTGTTTGGATGGTTGCCTTTTTTTGACATGCCAATGAACTCTAGCCAACTGTAGTTCATTTTTCTTGCCAATGTCGGCCAAATCATGGGCAACCAAAACCACAACCAAAATTTTGGCTACCCAATGCTTTGATGGGGCAACCTTGGGCACAAACCAAACATACTGTTGGTCGTGCCATAGCACTAACACCACCTTCGGCACACTGAAACTGACCGTGTCTAGCAACGATGAGCGTGTCGCTCACCGCGGTCGCCGTGTCCAGAGGTGGTGCTGGAGCTGCGCCACGTTGTTGGCCCCCACAACCCACATGAACGGTTGCCGGCGGCGAGGAGGTCGTGGGCCAGCTCCTCCATTGGACTAGTCTGTGCTACGTCGTCCCGACAGGTGTGCCCCACATGTTGGTTTCCCTATTTTCCCGGCCATATTCGAGCGTTAGTGCTCCGCGTTGCGCATTAGGCCTTTCACTATGTAGGCCAAGCGAGACAACTTATTGTTTATTTGAGTTGTTCAAGTATAATCATGTGGCGTTTGCTTATTTCTCATTCCTCTCCAACCTTCTTCTCCATCGATCATGTCGCCCTCCGGTCGAGTCCATCTTCCCGCATGCCTCATTTGAGCATTCCATCGAGTATCATTCGCATGTGGGCCTAGACCATGCTTGTATTTCCAATGTATTGGAATTTTTCAGACATGCATACAAACAGACGGTTCATTTAAAGTTTCACTTTGCCTCCACTATGTGTCGCTTCACGTCTTAGTTTTGACATCCCATTCGGTTCATGCCCCGACACATGTTGACGAGATCGATTAAAGTTCAGAGATCAATTGCGTGTCATGCAAGGAGATAAAGGTTTGGTCTGTTTCTATGATAGAAATGACCCACGGGGGGGGGGTCTATGGGTATCAGGGGGAGTATATTGTACATTCGTAAGCGAAACGAATGTATTGTACCCACCCTAGTCCTCTTTCAATCGATCTCCGGACCCCAAGATGAAATCGAGAGAGAACGAGTGGGGGCATGTGTGATACCTAAGGCGGATTCAAAATTTTGAACCGGTGATCATAGCATCCGCAAATCATATATAAAGGGTATTCAATGTTCCTTTCGTTTTTGAACGTACAATATACTCCCTCCTATCCTTTCTAGTTTACATATAAGTTTTATGTGTACTCAGAGTATCTCTACTTTGATCAAAAAACTATCAACATTCAACATCGCCCAATCAATATTGTTTGATTCATACGTAGTCCTAGATTTCTACTCGAGATGGTTTCCAATTTGTTTTCAACCACGTGAATGTGCTTGTTCTCGCGCATGCTCTTCCTACTAGGATTTCGCCATGTATAGCCAGTCCAATAGTAAACTTTTTAAGCTCCCTGTCCAATAGTACTAGTGGAGTACTGACAACATCTGTACTAGAGTATGCAGTGCTCATAGTAGTACTCCCTTCTTCCATTTATATAGGGCCTATGTGGAGGAGAGAGATGTGAAAAAGTAAGGGGAGTGAGCTCTCATGCAAGAGCCTAGCTATATACGCATTCCTAGTTAAATACAATAAATATGAAGAAAGAGATGGAGAGGAGATGGAAAAAAGTACTAATACAATAGCCAACCTTATAATTATTTTTGCGGGAAATAGCCAACCTTATAGCCCACACTACTGTATGAGTGCATATAATAGATGATGGCTATAGATGACATGGCAGTTCCTTATAGCCATCGACTGGCTATATTATTAACCACACTCTTATGCATTTTTCAAAACCGCATTTGACTATTGACAAGATTAATAATACATGAGATGTATAATGTGAAAATTATATCATTGGAAGCTCCTTTCACATATGAATTTAATCGTATGCTTTGTGTAAGTTGCATGCCATATATTATTACTCTAACATTTGGTCAAAGTTAGCCTCGAAAAATGCATTAGGCCTTGTATAGTAAATGGAAGGAGGTTGTAGTAGTGGAAGTGGATCCTATGACGTAGGTATCCCTGCCTTACCCTCCCTTCCGGTAACTTACTAGCGGACCCCATGCTTGCTAGGCCCCGCATGTCAGTTACTCAATGGGTTCAGCCATGTCAGGGGATCCTCATCCGTAGTATACTCCCTCTATTTCTATTCACTCCACATAAAACAGAGGGAGTGGTAGTATAAATGACGCGGGCGGGGGAGGGGGAGGGACGTTGGTTTGCTCTCAACCGTGGTCCCACAAGCGAGCAAAAACACAAGACAAAGTGTGTTCGATTCAGCGAGTGACGTGGAGTGTCTAGCGTGCCGGGATGCAACGCGAACGCGACAAGAGCGATGTACAGTCAAAACCAATTGATCGGTCATCGCCGGAACCACTATTCACACCAAAACCTTCGCTGCTCGACCTACGCCAGCCACTGCCCTAAAATCACACCTAATCTCCAGCCCCTTCCTCACCTTTTGATCCCCTAGCCCGCATCAAGCATCCCCTCGTTCGCCGGAAAGCCATGGTGTGCCGCAAGATCACGTACTACAAGATGTTGACGCCGGAGCGCCGTGAGAAATTGTGGCGGCGGTCGGCGCCACAGACCTCCGTTCCCAAGCTCGCTTTGCGGCGGGCCAATCCCCAAGTTCTATGGAGCCAAGCTACAAGGAGTAGGAAGCCGATCCAATGTTCATGGCGGAGGTTGCGGCACAGAAGGCCTCCAATGGGTATGAGACGATGGACGTCGACTTCGTGCCGGCGTCCGAGTCCCCCATGGTGCAGGCGGACCAGCGGTTCAACCTGGCGATACTACAGGAGGACCAGGAGGCAGAGGCTCAACTCGACGCGGAGTGCGCACATGCCGCTGCCATCGAGACTCTCCTACAGGCAGAACCGGATGTCGTGGATGTGAACCGGGCGGCGGAGGCTCAACTTGAGGCGGAGCACGCTGATGCCGCTGCCATCGAAGCCCTCCTGCAGGCGGAACTGGACGTCCTGGACTTGAACCAGGCGGCAGAGGATCAACTCGATGTGGAGCGTGCAGATGTCGCTCCCATCGAGGCCCTCCTGCAGGCGGAACCAGACGTCCTGGACTTGAACCGGGCGGCAGAGGCTCGACTCGACGCGGAGCGCGCGGATGCCGCTGCCATCAAGGCCCTCCTGCAGGCGGAACCGGACGTCCTCGACTTGAACCGGCGGTGCTCCCGTCTGTGCAGAGCACCCGCATGCTCCGCGTGAACGAGTAGTTGGAGGTCGAGGACAACCACGGTGCGGAGACACACGTCAGCAGCTACGGCTGGTTCGCGCCGGTAGACAAACACGACAAGGCTGTCTCGTTCCACGAGCAGTGATAGTTTTTCTTTATCTTGTTGTTTCTATGGATCTTTTGCTATTTAAAAACATATATTGCTATGCAAGTCGCCTGACTTGGGTCAGTCTACCATTTCAGGTGGTTGGATGAATATCCTACGTCTCCTAACCCTTGTTCCTCACCTCTTCTTCTTCCCCAATAGACCACCGCATGGGCCATACGGATACTCCCCAACATGCGGTTGGATAAACATACTCTATGAACGAAAATAATGTGTCAGTGGTAGGATGGCTGAGTTTGGTTTGTTCACATGAGACATCACGTGTTAGTGAGGGTACGTTCCCTTGTTTAGGTTTGCAGCGTGCAGGAGCGACTGTGTGAGGGTGCGGTGCGACCGCGACGTGCAGGAGTGACCGTGTGAGAGTGTGGTGCGACCACGACAACCATGCGCAAGTGTACCTCCATTTCATTTTGAAAACTTTAGGCAATCTTGGAAAAATGTGTGGCGAAGTATGGCAATGCAAGGCCTAGACCCAAACAGGATAAATACGTACTACGTACTAGGAGTGCTAGTGTTAAAAAAGAAAGGTGGAGTTTTCCTTTGCGGGATTAGTCAATACAAATCGTCGTTTCACATGTCAATTAATGTGTATTTGTTTCTCCAAAGCCCAAATAGCTAACCATCTCACTCCTCATTGCTTGATTAATGCAACTCCATGCAAACCAAGCTTCTCACTTCCGCATGCATCCAGGGGATATTAATGTCCTTGGTTGCTAGTACGAGGCAAACCCCATCAATTTTGCCTCGATTAGTGTTAGTGACCTTTTGCAAATTGTAATTTTGATATACTAGCCTTGTGTACAAAAAATGGAGGTAGTAACTATATTTGACTTCCTTCCCCCATTGCGGTGACGTCGATGATATCTCGAATGTTGTGGTTTGGCGAAGTACGTTCAACGGAGAACACCATTGTGGGAGACCACGGTAAGTCATTCGCAAGTGCCGCTTGCAAGCCGAGACAACCGCCTCATTTGCATCCAGGAAGTCCGTTGAACCAATGGATGCATAAATGTACTAGTACTACTCATACACAATAGCATCGTCCGTCCAGCTTAGTGCGATGAGATGGTTTCTCGAAGAAGACGATGGATAAGCGGAGTCAACGAAGAGTGAAATGATGGTTGCTTCATATGTGCTTTGTGATTTGACGCCTCACTGCTTTGTGATTTGTGATAGAGGGGACAGGGGAGTAGACTCTATGCTTTATACTGTACATGCGTCTAAGCACGGGAGAAAGAGGAGAGATGTTGCATTTTTTATTCCTTCAATCAATCAATCAGGGAGCTTCGGTTCCATCCTTTTGGCTTTGGGAACACCGTCCATAATGGTTCCCACGATGCCAAAAGCTATTTTCCCATTTGGCTACACATTGTGGATGCCCTTAACTGTACCACTTGATTTTGCTCCTGTGTGCTATCTATACAAATCTCAATTATATTGACCTAAAAAATTATAGAATCAAGATTAGTGAAAAGGAGGTGATTTTGCCGCGCAGATGGCAGGGGAGGTTTCTTATTTTTAGAGGACGTTGTCCTGGCGGTTTGCTAACATGCGGTCCCACGTGTCAGTGCTTTACCAAGCCGATCCGCGTCCCACATGAGGCAGAACAACGGCAGAAGCAACACGTGGTTAACTTGAAGAAGATGAGGGAGAAGCGGATTCAGCAACGAGTGAAATGATGGTTGCTTCGTCCCTCCAACTTCTTTTTTTAGCATTATTACTTCGTCCCTCCAACTTAACTGCGGGAAAGGTGCAGCTTTGTGATTTGACGCCTCATTGCTCATTACTACGCCGGCGCCATGACTGGGTGCTTCACCCCGGCTGCTCTGCACTGTATTCCGGTATGGCACGTGGACCCGGTAGCTTGATGTCCCACATGTCGGCGAAAGGGACTAGAAGATTTATGAAAGCGAGCGCTCCACTCTTACGACGGAGGAGTACACGACACGACGGCCCAGTGAACTGTCACTTGTACTGTATAGTACTATAGTTTTGTTGTTTCGCATGATCCATCGATACAAACCCGATTAAACAGGAAAGGGCGGGATTTTTCCCGCGCAGTATATGATACTGGCCATACATTTCAAAGGCAATTTAATGTATGCAAAATGCATAATTAAGTAACAATATGATATCTAGTAAAACTAAAAACACATATGATTTATTGTGTTAGAGTGTAGTAGTAGTGTTGTATTGCATAGTTGTTAGATGTAACATGCGATAACGTGTAAAGATGTAGTTTTGGAGATCCTGTAGAGAGAAAAGCGTAATACGTTCACCGAACTTCAGAATAAGTTGATTACGGTCACTATATATGTTATGCGGTGATTATACGGTCACTTGCTCACGGTTCAGCATCGGATTGCACTCTGTTGACCAGCCAAATAGTCTTCATGGCACCATGTTGACTAGTTAAATTGACCATGTTCCTTGTGGGTCCCACCTGTCAGTTTGCAGAGGGAAAAGGTTAGATAAACACAAATTTATGTAGGCGCGACAAGACTCCAACCCGTGCGCGGGAATCACCTGGTTGTGTATGTGTCTATCAGGGCCTGATGTGTGAGCATGCACATGTAGGTTGAGCACTTGAGCGTGAGAGTGAGTGTTGGTCGTGTGGTGTACTGGTGTGTGCATGCATGTGTGCGTGTGAGTGTTGCATGAGTGCGTGGCTGCGTGTGTATGTGTGAGTGTTGCGTGCATGCATGGGTGCATGTGTTCGTGTGAGTATTGCGTGCATGCAGTTCGTGTGCATGCGTGCGTGTGTGTGTGTATAATCACCACACCAGCTCTTGTGTGTTAAAACAGACGGCTCAGCATACCAATACAAGGCACCTTGTCCGTTGTGCCCGTGGTCATGACTTCGAACCACCATCCAATATTTTTTTGTCGTTTGATTTCATTTTGACTAGCAAGATGCTCGTGCATTGAATGTAACACCAAGATGCATTTGTATGTCTAGTTTATCTTGTGACAAAAAAGGATGAACGAGGGAAGGCCTTATTTGCAAATGTGGAGAGGTGTGTGGGTACCTTTTTTGCAAAATTGTCATAGTTTCTTTCCTATCTGTCAGATATAAATCGGACGACCTATATTGCAGGATGGCAGGCACACCATCATCACCAACTCTGTTTTTTATAAGAGTGTATTTTATATTTTATAAGAGTGTAGATGTAGAGTAGATACAAGCCGACAGGTGGGCCCGATGGTAGTGAGATAATGTGATGCAACACTAGAGGTGCCACGTGGAGCATTTAACTGGTCAACTAGTCGTGTCTTGAGCAAATATAGAGTTGTACGGTGAGCCCGTGACTGTATAATAACCACAAAACGTAAATGGTGACCGTAATGAGTGGATTCTGAAGTCCAATGTACGTATCGTTCTTTCACTTCAAATACAATGATCGTCACTATATATATCACGAGAGAAAGATGAAACATGCGTGAATGTGCTGGCGGCTTACTTTTAGAGGAACTGGAGATAGTTTGTGTGCGTACGTGAAAGGGGCGTTGAGGGGGGTATGCGATGGAGAGAGAGATGCTCTTCGTTTCTCTTTATTATGACTAACTTTATATATAGTATAAAAATATACAAATTCACAGTGCGGAATAAATATCATTGTGGGCACCATGCAATGCAAATTAGCGTTCATACTCCTCCATATAACTTTGTAATGTTGTATATATATAGACATTCTAAAATTATTTTGTGGCCACACTTTATTCAAAAGGAATGTTGTATGCGAAATAAATGTGAAGAGAGGGCTTGTTAGATCAATGGGGTACGTGATGTAACATGTGTGAATGTGTAGTTGATGCATTTGGCAGGGCCTAGAGAGGTATGTGTGTGTATTACGTATTCGAGAGAGGCATGGATAGAGGGGCCGGCGGCGGGGGGGCGTGGGAGAGATAGCACGAGAAATGAGAGTGATCTAGAGAGAGAGAGACAAATATGACGTCACGACGAGAGATTCCCTTGAGTGTGTATATGCAAGGGGGTGCGGATAGAGGCACCAGGAGAATATTTTTTGTGTGTGTGGTGTCTGTGTTCGTATGTGTGGGTGTGAGAAGATAACGAGACGTGGGGGAAGAGGGTGTGTAATCGCGTGAGGTCCGGTGGTTCGAGGTGAGGCCCTTCGTTTGGTTCCGTCCTGCGCCACATTGGTCGACCCGTGACGCATTTAGGGAGACCCATGGATGACTAGTCGTACAAGACAAAGATAGCATAACTATGAAGGAGTCTGTGTCCACTAACAAAGCCGGCTAGGATTTGTAACCCTAGTTTCTCGGGCTAAGGTAACCCCTTTATCTCTGATATTACTATTCATCCAACCTAACTTTAAGGCGAATCCTACAGAATGCTCTGCTAGAATCATACTCGTCGATTAGGAAGAGAGGTGTGAGACAATGTGTCGGTGTCAAAACTGGCGGATCTCGGGTAGGGGGTCCCGAACTGTGCGTCTAGGCAGATGGTAACAGGAGACAAGGGACTCGATGTTTTTACCCAGGTTCGGGCCCTCTCGATGGAGGTAAAACCCTACTCCTGCTTGATTAATATTGATGATATGGGTAGTACAAGAGTAGATCTACCACGAGATCAAGGAGGCTAAACCCTAGAAGCTAGCCTATGGTATGATTGTTGTATGATGAAGTTGTCCTACGGACTAGAACCCTCCGGTTTATATAGACACCGGATAGGGTTAGGGTTACACAGATTCGGTTACAATGGTAGGAGATCTTGAATATCCGCATCGCCAAGCTTTCCTTCCACGCCAAGGACAGTCCCATCTGGACACGGGACGAAGTCTTCAATCTTGTATCTTCATAGTCCTAGAGTCCGGCTGAAGGTATAGTCCGGCTACCCGAACACCCCCTAATCTAGGACTCCCTCAGTAGCCCCTGAACCAGGCTTCAA
The DNA here is from genome assembly GCF_018294505.1 of Triticum aestivum. Lineage (NCBI taxonomy): Eukaryota > Viridiplantae > Streptophyta > Magnoliopsida > Poales > Poaceae > Triticum > Triticum aestivum. The sequence continues at coordinate 372,187,263 of NC_057797.1, read as the reverse complement.
TGACGACGAGTCCGGCGCGCAGATTGTCTTCGGCATTGCAAGGCGGGTTCCTCCTCCAAGTCCTTCAAGAAGATTTTAAACAAGGATAGTGTCCGGCTCTGCAAAATAAGTTTCCACATATTGCCATAGAGAGAATAATATTAACACAAATCTAATCTGCCGACGTATTCCGCAGCATGACATCACACTACGGCCAAGTCCTTTACTTGAATCGTTTTTACTTTTCCACCTCAGCACGTTTTGCGAGGCGGTTTCCTTGGCACGTCTTGTCAAAGCAGAGATCGTGTCCCCCCTTTTACGGGATTCTCATCAATGCGGACGTGGGTAACCCAATCATGCCCGTTAGCACGTTTCCTCGATTAAAGGCGAGTCCCAAACGGTTACGGGAGGGGCTCTTGGTATTCAACCTCTTATAAAGAGACCAAGGCCTTACTCCTTTTTCCAATCTCAAACGAGTTCGCCCGTCACCTCGAGTTCCAACACCCTAGGCTCCAGATTCCAGGCGCTTCGGACCTTCGACAATGTCCGGCTCTGACCTTCAAGGCCGATGGACGCCCTCCTCCATCATGGAGGAGGACGTCCTAAAGTTGAGAGAGGCTAAGTTCCTGATTGGTGAAATTTCACATAGGTTACCTGCTCAAGGGCAGGCCATTCCCAGTCCCCAGCCTGGTGCGAGCGTGGTGTTCATGTCTCACTTCCTTCGGGGGTTAGGCTTCCCAATGGATCCCTTCGTGAGGGGGCTGCTATTTTATTACGGGCTGGAATTCCGTGACTTAGCTCCGGAGTCCATCCTCCATATTTCCTCAATCATCGTCATGTGTGAGGCGTTCCTCCGTGTTACCCCTCACTTCGGATTATGGCTCAAGACTTTTAAAGTGGAGCCGAAGATGATCGAGGGACGGCACACAGAGTGCGGAGGCACTGTTATAAGCAAGAATGCTGATGCTCCATGGCCCGAGGGCTCTTTTCACGAGGAGATTGGCTTGTGGCAACGAGAGTGGTTCTATATCACCGCTCCCAGGGGCACCAAGTGGGTGGCGCTTCCTGCCTTTCGCTCGGGTCCCCCACCACGACTAACGTCATGGGTCAGCAAAGGGTTAGATTGGGGGTTACCCAAAGACGTGCCCTTGTTGCAAGGCCGCATTAGGGATCTCTTAGAAGGAGACCTCGGCCTGGTCAAGGTGACGCAGGTCATGTTGATTCGCCGGATACTGCCGGGCAAACGTCGCTCCCTTCGCCTGTGGGAGTTTAACCCAGAGGGACCGCGCGCTCTCCAGAATTTCATGGGCGCAATGCCCGTGGAGATGTATAAACTGTTCTTCGGATCACAAATGATGTGTCTGGATTTGACCGAGGACACAGGCCTAAGCTGCAATCGCCCGGATACCCAAGTAAGTAACCTTGTGCCCGGACCTACTATCCATATAATCATCATAAACTTGCCCCTAAAAGAGATGTCCTTTTAAACAGGAGTGGATAGCGAAGGCAAAGCTGATCAGGTGTCCGTCTCCCCGTCCCGAAACCAGGCCGGATCCCGTGCTTGTCAGGATGTTGAAGATAATGCCTTTGGAGGGAAGTAAGTGGAAGGACAAGGGAACTATGGCCTCCTTGAAGGAGGCTGGTCCGAAGGGAGGAACCGACAATTCCTCTCCTAAGGGGAAGAAGAGGGCCGCCTCTGACGACCCGGAGACCATGGCCTCGAAGCGGGGGAGAAAATCCTCGTCAGAGAGTCCGACACCGGGGAGTTCCTCGGCCGAACTACGCCCTCAAAGGGATCAGCCCTCCAGCAAGCCGTAAGTAGAGAGAGGTTTTCCTTTTGAGGGATGAGAGAAATCCTTGATTTATATCTGAGAAGATTAACCGAAATTTTACCTTGTAGCTCGGACCTCAGCCCTTCTCAGCAGAGCTCGTCTTCGGGGGATCTTCTTCCGGAGATGATGGAGAGCGGGACGCCTCCCCCTGCCGTACCGCCTAGCGAGGCGGGCGACCCTGAGGTGTCGTCGCGGAGGGTTTCTCTGAATCCGGCAGGGGCGGAAGATAGCTATGTGGCCCCCCAAGGTTCTCCGCGTCCGGCCTTCGAAAGAGGCCATAGGACAAGTCCGGCACCGTCTGGTGCTCGGCCGGAGGAGCTAAAGATTCTGCTGGGGCGAGCTTCTATCTCAGAGGAGCACCGTGCATTGATGGGCACGGTGATTGAAAGGATTTCATCCGCAGAAAGCGGATTGCATGAGGCCGTCAAAAGTTTACTGACGGGTTTTGAGGTACGTTAGATAATGTACACTTTTGTCAGTTGCGCATAAGTAAGATGCGCCCTGTGTAGATAGTAGCCCCTGAGACTCTGCGCGTTGTCAAGAAATGATGGCACGCAGAGGATCATAATCCCAGGTCTAAGATGTCGCCTTTGAATGTAGGTGGCGAGGTGTCCGGAATCAAGCCGAACTGATGATTTGGCCGAACTAAAGCGGCAACTGGACGTGGCAGATGCCGACATCGCGCTTGTCAACAAGCGGCTTGATGAGGCTCAAGGTATGTAATTCCTCGGGCGGCATCAGGTAAGAGGAGCTTCATGCCAGTGTCTTACAATGTGTGTGCTTGACGCAGATGGTACGGCCGCCGTGGAGGATCTTAGGGCAGAACTTGCCCGAGCTAAGGAGCAAGCCAGAAAAAGCGATGCGGCTGCCGAGAAGGCCCTTGAAGAGCTGAGAGCCGAACAGGCTGCTCACTGCCGAAGCAAAGAAGAGATGGCCGAGATGGCCGAGAAGTTAAAGAGCGCTGCAGACCGTTGCAAACTTCTTGAGAAAGAAGACCGGGCGAGACAGACGGACTTAGAGAAGGCCGTTGCCGATGCCAAGGACGCTCGCTCTGCGATGAGAGCTGCGAAGGAGGAGCTGCGTCAGGCCGAACAGATTGCGGCTGGAAAGCCCTTTATGCTGCGGAGGAAGTTTTGCGATCCGAAGTTTGCTCCGTTGGACCGGATGTGGAGTGTGGAGGACACCTATCTGGATTTGGCAGCAAGTGCTGCTGATGCGACCGAACACTTTCGAGATCTAAAAGATTGTGAAGTGGAAAAGCTTTTCTGGTCACAGTTCCACAATCCAGAGTGTCCACTGGCAGTGGACGATTGCTTGGCTCAATGGGCCGAACTGAATAGATTGTCCGGACTCGCCATGAAGTACGTCATGGGTCATCTGTGGCCTGGGAGATCGGAGCCGAAGAGTTATTTCAGCTTGGTGCAGCAATTCCTTGACGCGGTGCCGCGTATCAATGCGATGAAGAGGTCAGCATGCATAGAGGGCGCACGGATGGCTCTTGCCCGTGTCAAGACATACTGGGCAGAGATGGAGACCACCGTTGTTGCGTCCCGAGATTCGGACAAAAGCCGAGTACCCTCCGAGCACTATTTTCAGGAAGTCCTTGAAGGCGCTCGTGTAATAGAGACGCAGTGCTCGAAGGATGCTATGTTATGATAGCGTATGTAATTATAAAGCAATATTTTGATAAATTGTAGTGGCCTTTTATACTTGTGCCTTCAAGTATTGGGAACACCTCCTGTGCGGCCGTTTTAAGATATATATATATATATATGTAATCTGAAAGATGGCAGTCGTTGGCTTCAGCCCCCACGCACATAATGCGGGGGTGCTCGCAGAAGACGCATTTTCACACTTAACCCAACGTCTTGGTCCTACAAAGGAGGTGATAGCACAGCGGGCCAGGCAACCAGACTATAATGCTTTAACACTTTCACCTAGCCATAGGAGCTTGACAGTGGGACTATTTAGGTAGCCCCTTGGTGGCGACTGCGCTCGCCCGAGTTTGGGGCGCGTATGTGCCTGGCCGAGAAACATCCCTTCATTAAAACGGAGGAATCCTATAGATTCCGATAGGTCATCGGGTGGCTGACCATTCTCACGCTACATCATGACAGTCAGTTTTCGGCTTCTCTACTGAGGCGCTCGCCCGGCCTAACCGGGGCACAATCGCAGTAGTTCTCCTGGTGCTACCTTACCGATAGAGCGGAACGTAAGGTAGCCGAACTCAGGAGCCGGGCAACCCAACATTTGACCAAAGACATGATTCGGAGCTGATGCATATAATGCCAAAACCCGCGACGCCGAACACTCCCTAAGGTGTTCGGTCTTTATGAGTGCGGGCAAAACAACACTCTTTATTAAAAAGCCCCTAGTGTCCAGGTACGCGCAAAAATTCTGACGTGGCCACATGCCAAGACGCCAGCCTCCTCCTTGGTTATATCAGAGAAAACCAGGGGATATGTAGCAACAAGAGACAGTAAAAAAGGTTTACGCAGGGTCTTAATCTAAAAAGAATCCTTAGGACGGGTCCCTACTGCACGTCTGCGCCTGTGTCTCCGTTGTGCCGTATCCTGGACGGGCGCCGCACGACGTTCATCTGCGAAAGAGAGGAACTGAGCTGAAAATGGGTCGTGCCGAACAAAAGTTTAAAATAAGCAAAGTATAAAGTAAAATATATAGAACTGAGCTTTATTGTCTCTTATTGTATATGTACGGAGCCCCTAGTGCGGGGGTATATGGCCACTAAGCCTGCATCAATGATGATTTTGTACCGAACTCGTCTATCCGCGTTCGTGGTCTTTAATGACCTATTCCGAAATTTTGGCCGGTGAAGCCATTTTACTGTGGGGCTGTCAAAGCGGCCGCACAGTCCTCCGCTTGGGGGAGGGGCACATCAATGCTTCCCCTTCAAAGAGATGATGCCTCGTGGACCGGGCATCTTAAGCGTTAGAGATGCATAATGCGGTATTGCGTTAAAGCGGGCGAAAGCTTCGCGTCCCAGTAGTGCTTGATAGCGACTGGAGAATGGGACGATGTGGAAGGTCAGCTTTTCGCGGCGGAAGTTATCGGTAGAGCCGAATATAACTTCGAGCCGGAGAAAACCCATGCAATGGGTGTCCGGACCAGGCGTGACCCCTTGAAAGGCGGTTTTGCTGCGGCGGATTCTTGCTGGGTCTATCCCCATGTGGCGGATTGTGTCCTGATATATCAGGTTTAGTCCACTGCCGCCGTCCATAAGGACATTTGAAAACTGGAGTCCGCCAATTATTGGATCGAGTACCAAGGCAGTCCAGCCTGCGTTCCTGATACTTCTAGAATAATCCAGCTGATCGAAGATGATTGGTTTTGACAACCAATGGCGGGACCCCTTTGGGATAGGTCGTGTGGTGCGTACCTTTATGGGCGCCGCACGTTTTGTTATGTGAAGTAAGTTTACTGTTTTTACTTCTTGTGGGAAGTTCTTTTGTTTCCTGGTGCTCTGCTTTTGGGGTTCGTCCTCGTCTTCGCTTGGTGTGTCGAGCCCCTTGTGTTCGGCGTTGAGTCTGCCGGATTGTTTGAAAACCCAACAATCTCTATGGGTATGGTTAGCAGGCTTACCGGGAGTACTGTGTATTTGACATATCCTGTCCAGGATTTTGTTTAAGTTGGATGGATCATCCCTGTTATCCTGGAGGGGTGGCTTTGTCTGATTCTGTCGTGAGCTTTTGAATCCGGCGTTGACTGCCGTGCTCTTCGGACTTTTTTCCTTAGTCCGGCGACGGTCCTTGTTGCATCGCGGTTTTCCATTTCCATCCCTAGTTTCGGATGTACTTGGGTCGCTGGGGCTGCATCTTGCCAACCAGCTGTCCTCTCCTGCACAAAAGCGGGTCATGAGGCTTGTTAGTGCGGCCATTGTTCTTGGCTTTTCTTGGCCGAGGTGTCTGGCGAGCCATTCGTCTCGGACGTTATGCCTGAAAGATGCTAAGGCTTCGGCGTCCGGACAGTCGACTATCTGATTCTTTTTAGTGAGGAATCTATTCCAGAATTGCCGAGCTGATTCTCCGGGCTGTTGAGTTATGTGACTAAGATCGTCTGCATCCGGAGGGCGGACATAGGTCCCTTGAAAATTTGCTCGGAAAGCGTCCTCGAGTTCTTCCCAACTTCCGATTGTGTTTTCAGGAAGGCTTTTAAGCCAATGCGGGCTGGCCCTTTAAGTTTAAGGGGTAAGTATTTTATGGCGTGGAGGTCATCTCCTCTAGCCATATGTATGTGGAGGATATAATCCTCGATCCAGACTCCAGGGTCTGTTGTTCCATCATATGCCTCTATGTTTACGGGTTTGAATCCCTCTGGAAATTCATAGTCTAGGACCTCATCGGTGAAACATAGGGGGTGTGCGGAGCCTGTATTTGGGTGTGCCAGATTTTGATGATGGCTTTATTGCATTACTTACGAGAGCTTGCTTTCTTGGCCCGTAAATGGACCTGACTGGGCCCTGATGCGAATCCTTAAGTGGGTCGCATGCCGATTTAAGTGTGGCGCCGCTTGCCGCTTTATGCTGGCCATGGGGTCGTCTATCCGACCATGTGGCTTTCTTATTTTTTGAATGCGAGGGCTCTAGGGCCTCTTCGTCGAATTCGGGCAGTAGCTTTCTCTTCGGATAGCTTTTAGTGCGGCGAATGTCGCCGTATTTATCTGCGGTATTGATTACTTTGCTCCATCGGATCCTGAGTGCATCTTCCGCCGTTTTTAGCTTCCGCTTCTGCTTTTTCAGGCTGTGTGCTGTTGCAACGAGCCTCTTGTGGAGATTCTTCTGCTTCGTGGGTTTATCCGGCGTAAGGTCGTCCGGAGTGCCGTTTTCGCAGGGGGAGGGATGTTCAGTTTCTCTATCCGTGTTGCCCTGTTCGGACGGTTGCTCTAAGGCCTGCTCGTCGTCTACCGGCTCATCCTGCTCTATGGCTGGGTCTTTATCGAGGCGGGGCTTGGGTCGGCGTTTACGCCAACGCTTTGATTGCTTTTCGAGGGATCGGTCCCCCTTTCCATCCCCTTTTTCCTCGTTGTCGTTTCCTTTAGGGGTATCCACCATGTACACATCGTGAGATGGGGTGGCTGTCCAATGCCCTATGGGCGTTGGCTCATCTGTATCTCCTGCATCGTCGTCCATGCTGTCGATGTCTGCGGAGTCGAAGTTGAGCACGTCGTTTAAATTGTCGACAGTGGCTACCAAGTGGGTGGTGGGTGGGCTTTGAATTTCTTCATCGTCCGTATCCCATCCTCGCTGACCGTAGTCCGGCCAGGGCTCTCCTGATAAAGAGAGAGACTTTAGAGAATTCAGGATGTCGCCAAAAGGCGAGTGCTGAAAGATGTCCGCGGCGGTGAACTCCATTATCGGCGTCCAATTGGATTCGATCGGCAGGGGCGCGGGGGGTTCGGAGTTCGGAGAGGAATCCGGCTCCTTGGAGTCACGGGCCGTGCGGAACGCGGGGCTGACGTTCGGCTCGATCGCCTTTGAGATCGTAGCCCCCGAGGTGACGTCCAACCGCTCATCCTCGATTGGCGCAATAGGCTCCGAATAAAGGGTCGGAACCGGTGCTTGTGCGGCCTCCAGGGCACTGTTCGGCGGCAGAGCTAGATCATGCCTCTCGACACAGTGCGGCGCGCTCAGCTGTGGCTTGAATCCGTCGAAGATCGAATCCCCGCGGGTGTCTGCCGTGTAGTTTAAGCTTCCAAACCTGACCTGATGGCCAGGGGCGTAGCTTTCGATCTGCTCCAGGTGGCCAAGCGAATTGGCCCGCAGTGCGAAGCCGCCGAAGACGAAGATCTGTCCGGGGAGAAAAGTCTCACCCTGGACCGCATCGTCGTTGATGATCAAAGGAGCCATCGAGCCCAAAAGTGACGACACAGAGGAACTCTCAATGAAAGCACCAATGTCGGTGTCAAAACCGGCGGATCTCGGGTAGGGGGTCCCGAACTGTGCGTCTAGGCGGATGGTAACAGGAGACAAGGGACACGATGTTTTTACCCAGGTTCGGGCCCTCTCGATGGAGGTAAAACCCTACTCCTGCTTGATTAATATTGATGATATGGGTAGTACAAGAGTAGATCTACCACGAGATCAAGGAGGCTAAACCCTAGAAGCTAGCCTATGGTATGATTGTTGTATGATGAAGTTGTCCTACGGACTAGAACCCTCCGGTTTATATAGACACCGGATAGGGTTAGGGTTACACAGAGTCGGTTACAATGGTAGGAGATCTTGAATATCCGCATCGCCAAGCTTGCCTTCCACGCCAAGGAAAGTCCCATCCGAACACGGGACGAAGTCTTCAATCTTGTATCTTCATAGTCCTGGAGTCCGGCTGAAGGTATAGTCCGGCTACCCGAACACCCCCTAATCCAGGACTCCCTCACAATGCGTGAGAGACATGCCTAAAGATAATGTGCGTACAGGAGACACGTAGGCAGGTCTATGTATATAGAAAGGGTCGATGGGGATTGTGCGTGTGTATGCTTATGAGAGGAAGAGTGCTTGTGATAAAGGTCAGTGAAAACAGTCGTAAATGGTTACGAGAGGTCGGGAGGGTTATATCGAGAGCATGTGTGCGAGAAAGACACCTCGGAAGAGAGTGTGTGAGCATGTGTGAGAGACCACCGATGGAGAGCGAAACTACACGTAAAAGACTGCTGTACACATTGATTAAAGATATAAGTTGTATCCAAATATTAGGATGGGATCATGATATTTGAAATGCGCTTAAGGAACGGTCATTGATCCATCAGACATCTAGATTCTATCAAATTTGAGCATGCCTATGTTATTATTCGACACAATTGATCCACATAGTTAGTACTTTGAACTCCAGACAATGCATCGCTTTAGCAATCGAATATAAACGTGAGTATAGTTCATGTTGTGTGTGTAAAGCACAATATACATACGAAAGTTACGCAATGAACATTATAAATAGCTACCTATGAACTAGCATAAATTTGAATTCAACTTAAGGTGTTTAAAAAAAATCAAATTCAACATGAAGTCCATTCAATTATTTGAATTTGATATGATGGCATTTGTAAATCATACCGAAATTATGTGGGAACCAATCTTTGCTCTGATTTTGTACATAATAGCATATGTAGTCGTGTACAAAATAGATTCAAATTTAGATCCTCCATTCCAAAATAATGGTAGTCATAGGATTTTCAAGTGTCAAAATTTCAAAAAGAAGCGGATAATTTAATGGGGTTTTCAAACATACAAGGTCAAATTTAACATTGTCTATTTAGGTCAATCCTCAAAGTTCAAGAGTACTCTAAACGTGAATGCTTGTGTTTCAAAATTTTGAACGAAGCCCCAAAAGAGCCTCTACTCGCCGGAAATCGCGTGAGACCAATGTTTGGTAGTACAAGGAAATTACCTTTCTAATAACTCCGACCCGTGAAACTTACCGGCCTGACGTCCTAAGGTCTAAACCGGGGTAGGTTTGTAGCTTCATCTAGATGACATGCAACCGCCTCAGAAAAACAATCATACACAATGGCCGCCTAAGCACACATGCACGCGGCCGAAATCGCTCCCACCCACTATTTGGGACACCTGGGATTACCATCCTACCCTCGACCCGTAGTAGGTCCGAAATATAAGAGGGGGGCAAAGTTTGTACTTTCCCCAAATTTCAAACAAGCGCATCCCATCTTCTGTTCAAAAAAGCCAAAAACAAGCGTGTGCCAGAACGAAACATGGTTCTCCCCCTCCCCCCCGCCCACCCGTATGATTCCCCATCCGTACTCCGTGGGTGCAAAAACTACCTCTCCACCAGCCGCGAAACCCCTCTGTCCACCACCCCATCCCACCCATCAACCGCCGCCCTCCTCCATCACGCTGGAGCCGATACCCCGACGTCGTCATCCATCGCAATGCCCTCCATGGCTAGTAGTTGAAGCCGAGGCCGAGCCGTCTGTACTCGAGCCAGTTCAACCACGCCGTCCTGCGCCTCTCCCTTGCCGCTCCAACTTCGCCACCCTCCACCGCACCGGAGCTGTTCCTGCTACGCCGTCCTTCTCTGCCTCAGATCTGCTTCCCCTCTGCCGATATATGGCCACGGCAACACAGTCAACAATTTGTCCATGGGTTTGTCCAAGGATCCACGGTTCTCCAAAACATCGGTTCCCCCTGGAGAAAAAAGAAGGTCGCCGCGACATATGGCGGAGACCACACTCGCAACCGATAACGGTACTACTCTTCCCTTATTCGTGCAAATCTTATGTTTCTGCTTGCACGGTATTCATCCCACAAAAGACACTAGTTGACCGCTTCTTCTTGATACTAGATGTTCCTAGTAACTCGCGATGCACAAGGTTTCTCTTCATATACTATTTCACCTTAGCTAGATACTACTAGGGAAAACCTTATACACAGAAATTTAGCAACAGCGCGGTTTAAAAAAGGGCGCTAGTGCTAGATAGCAGTAGCGGTTCAGCATAAACCGCGCTGCAGATACAATCCTAGCAGTAGCGCATGTGCCCGTAAAAGCGCTACTACTAATATTCCCATTGCTGGAACGATGGGCTACGCATAGCAGTAGCGGCCTTGCAGGAAGCGTGCTACCGCTAGGGCATGAGTAGCAGCGCGTTTCCCTGTAACAGCACTACTGCTAATGGAAATAAAATAAAATGAAAAACAAATAGAAAAGTAAATGAATATGAAAGAAACAGAAAAAGGAGAAAGAAAAAAATAAAATGTAAAGAAAAATAAATGAAAAAGCGAAAAAACAAAGAAAGGCTTAGCTGTAGCGTGTGTTAGTAAGAGGCGCTGTAGCTAACGCAGCTGCAGCGCGTTTCTAGGACCCCCGCTATAGGAACAGAAAAGGAAATAAAAAAGAGAGAAAATTACATATGTATAGCAGTAGCGCGTTTTGGAAAAAGCGCTATAGCTACCTTAGCTATAGCGCGTTCTGCGAAACGCGCTATTGCTAGTTTTGACTTAACCAAAAAACCGTTTCCCCCCGGTCACCACTTGCCCCCCAAATCTCTCGACCCACCCCGCCGCCGTCTTCCCGGTTCGCCGTCGCCCCACTTCGCCGCCGTCTCTTGTCGACGTAGACGCCCCCGGAGCCACCAGAGTCGTGCGCCGTCGACACCACCGGAGCCGCCCCCAATGCCACGGAGCCGCGCGGCCTCATCCACGCCACCGGAGCTGTCGTCGACGCCACCGGATCCTCCCTCACCACAACTGCCTCCCTCGCCGTCACCGGAGATGCCCCTGCCTCCCTCGCCACCACCGGAGCCATCCTCTGTAAGCCCCCACCCCTCCTCTCTCTCTCATGCATAGGTTAGCTAGTTTAATTATGTTAATTATCTAGGTTAGGGCAAAATTTTAGTTAGGGCTTTGACAGAGAAGTAGTTAGGTTAACTAGTTTAATTAGGTTAATTACCTAGGTTAGTGCAAAAATTTAGTTAGGGCTTTGACAGAGAACTTGTCAGGTTAACTAGTTTAATTAGGTTAATTATCTAGGTTATTTAGGCAAGTTTTATTTTAAAGATGATCCCTTCCTAGACTTTTATTGTTGATTATATCTTTTCATTGAAGTGGTCATGTTGTTTGTGCCCAAGTGGCTTTGTTGTTTGAATGAAGCTGACTGGCCTATATATGTTTTGCCGGAATGTTGATTCATTTCCGTTCTGGCAAATTTCAGGTTCTCGATTGGTCAACTTTTTAGCAAAGGTCATGCCAAAATTTTCCATGAATTTCGGCATGACTTGTGCTACAAACTAGGACATAGCGAGTGCCCGGGATTTGCCGCACCAGGAAGGAGTCAATGTTCCTGAAAAACATACGCCTTTTGTATGTAATTATTCATTTTATTAGGTCTAGAATTAATTTACTAGATTTAATCGTAGGAAACATGGCTAGCAACAATGAAGGACAGGGTTCTGGTGATTGCGATGACGTCTACTGGGCGGCAGACGAATTTTTTAGCCTTGCCGACGATCAACCGGTGGCATCGTGGACTGAGACCGACAAGAAGACCGATGCTGAGACTGAGACCGGCGCTAAGACTCAGACCGGCATCGAGACCGGCGCTGAGACTGAGACCGGTGCTGAGACTGAGACCGGCGCTGAGACTCAGACCGACATCGAGACCGGCGCTGAGACTGAGACCGGCGCGGCCTCGGGGAGCAGAGCCGGTGTAGAACAGAAAACAAAGAGGCAACGGCTTCCTAACAAACTCAAGATTAGTAGACTGGTGGTCACGGGGGTGGACGATGGCAATTTTTAGCCAAAGGCGCCCGAGGAAGCGCGTCGATGCTACGACAATCAAATAGGCTGCATCATACGGACAACCGCCACCATCAACGATGAGAAACTACCGAAGATAGAAAATATGAGGAGCTCCCTCCTAAAGAAGTTTCACCAGATATTCTTGTTCACAGGCCGGATTCAGAAGCATTATGAAGATCCAGATGAGGACCCGACAATGAAGAAGATAAACAAACACGCCATGACCAAGTTTAGCAATGCGTTGGCCGCCTGGAAAAATCGAGTGAAAGCAAAGATCATCGACAAGAAGGAACCCTACTCCGAGATTGTAAAGGATAATCCGACAATCACGGAAGATCAGTTTCAAATATTCAAGTAGGCTTGCGAGGCCGAATCTGCGGAAAATAAGTCTCAGTACATGAAGGGGCTTCAAGAGAAGAACATTGGGAGCCACCACCTCGGAAGCCGTGGTTACGGCGGAAAGAGGTCCAAATGGGCCAAGGAGGACGCGGAAGCCGCGAGTCTTGGCATCCCAGACCCCTTGGCGGATTTCACCGTCCCGCAGGAGCATGACGTCTTGAGGGCCCGGCACCGTTGGGACCCAGTGAACAAGGTTTATGAGACAACACCGGTCATTACAGAGTTCATGAGACTGCTGGTAATTTTACTTTCTGATCAATTCGACTGCACACATTAGTCATATTTGTAAACAATCCTTGTGCCTTTTGCAAAGGGAGCAACATCGGATTGCGGCCGAAACCGACTCGCCATCTGAGGCATTAGCGAGGCCCAAGTTGGACACTCCATTCAACCGGGCGTTGAACATATTGAAACGACAATTGGTGGATACTCGACCGTCGTATGAACGCATGCACGGTGTCGGAGACGGCGCCACGTGGAAGAAGTACTATCGTGAGACCACGGAGGAGAGAAAGGATTTTCCTTGGTGACATCGGTAGCTGCCGCAAAACAGGTGGTTGCAGATTTGTCTACTTCCTTGGTGACAGGCGTTATCACTTGAACAAGGCAAAATCCATAAAAAATGCAAAGGACTTTCCCCTTGCCGACTTCTTGGGGAGCAGCTCGACTAGCGTTGCACCAGCACCTGCTCCCGCACCGGATGTGCTCGGTGGTGCTTCATCTTTGGCTGAGCTCGACGCCCTCACGGTATCTGTCACACCGGCCCCTTCAATATAAATGTATAATCTCCCGTTTTTGTTGCCTTTTGGATGTCTCACGTCGTAGACTTTTCTTTCCAGGCCGACGAAACCCCGTGCACCATATTGTACACCATCGGCTACCAGAAGGTGGACGTGGGGAAGGCGACGATAATGAAGCCGAAGGAACCATTGTTCCACAGCTGGCCGATCCCCCCGAACGTCTTCAAGGTTTCCATGGCCAGTGTCAAACCGGGCCACAAGAATTTGCCTCCTCCAATACTAGCGGGGGATGACGACGAGACACCGCAGCGGCTTGGTGATTGTTGCAATGGGTGGGTGCTGTTATGGACAAAGAGTCTGCTTCGTTTGGAGGCGGCCGGGAGCACACCCACGAGCACGCAGCCTCATCAAGGTATGAACATCAACACCCGACCTACCCAATTAGCGTCGGGTGTCGGGTTGGGTGATAGCGGATGGGGTAAGGAGGAGGCTACATTAGTCGCTGATGACGTCGCCATGGATGAGGATGAGGACGACGATGGCGCTGAACAGTATGTCTATACTGGCGCCTCCTCAGGGTTTGAGCGTCATGAGTCAGTGCCTGAATTGCCGTCTCAATGTATTATGGACGACCTTCCAGTAGTAAAGAAGTCTAGGAAGAGAGCGAGGAAAGGCAAAAAAGTTGATTCTATGATCCAGCCGCCTCAGCAGCCTCGGCTTCAGGACCGTATAGAGATCCCCGATTTGGATAAATGGCATATCCCCGGTCAACCAATCCTACCAGCAACAGCGCTACGGGCCAGATTCAGCGATCTAAGCAGACTCCATGACGATGTGATGTGGGTAGAGAAAGGCCTCATCGCCTCGAAAGATCCAGGATACCCACTCTACATGGTTAATGTTCCGCGGCAAATGTCATACGTCGACAGCTTCCCCGCGGATAAGTTCTTCCTATGATTCGATTACATATTCGACATGTTTCACGTGAAGAAGCTGGATTTTACGTTTGTCCGCCATTATGCCTTGCACATGAACTACATCATCGGGGTTGAGCAGATATCTAATATCTGTGTCACTGACCCGTACTACATGCACGAGGGCTTCTTGGGAGTCTGCGCAAAGCACCGTGAATACACGAGGGATTACATCGTCACTCTCATGCTTGCCAATAAGGACAAGGAGGCGATTCTCATGCCTTATCATCCCGTGTAAGTCATCCGCGCTGCTATCCTTCCTTCGATTTCAATCATTCATTTGCACGGTGGAGGCTAATTAATTTGAGGTGTACTTATTTTGCGCAGCGGCGGGCGCGCCATCCTCATCATCCTCTACCCCCGATTCTCCCACGCTCTTTACTTGGACTCATCGAAGAACATTCAGAAAAAGGATTACACCCACATCAAGGATGTTCTAGACAGTGCTATGTTTTACTACCAAGCAAGGGGTGGAGAGGTCAGGGACAAGAAGACAAGGGGCGGCAGGGCCGCCTTCGGCCATAAGACCGACTTCTGCTGCATCCAGCAACCGAACGATTCTCTTAATGATGGATTCTATGTCCTACACCACATGCTGGAGTACAGACGGGATCACCAGAACCTTCGCATGTCACCTAGATCTGTGATGCCCATATTCTGCAATGGGCAAAGGACATAGGAGATATCGAGGATCATCGACTTTGAGCTGAGTTCTATAACATCCAACGCGAACTTTCCCAAATCATCATGAAGGAGGTCGTCGGAAAAACAGGGATGTTCTACATAGAAGGGCAAATGTCGCGGGAAGACGTCCGAACATGGATAGCCTCTCAGCGTCTCGACATGAAGCCTTTCACTAAGCTCAAGGACTATCTCCCTGACTTGGATGGATGGAACGACATGTTGGAGTGATTGTCGATATATGACAATGTGTCCGTTTAGTCCATTCTTTCTGTACGACAAAACTTTGAGTTATGCACGATGAAACTTTATTTGTGATGTAATTAAACCGTCCTCCTCCTCGACTAGCAAAAATCACTCTAGTTAGGGCATTTTGGGGTACGATGAACATTGTTATTTATGCTTATGATATGTTGTTTCTATTTTTGCCAAGTCTGTCTCTTTCTGTTGCTCAACTATATATGTTGCATATCATCGACTCATGTGACGATGCAGGTGCATATATCATAGATGGCGAAGAAGTGCTACGCCAGGAGTATATATACGACAAGTGGCCGGAGTGTCAGGCCCAGGTGTACCGGTTTCCGGTTTTCGAGCGATAGGCAGTAGTTAGTTTAGGTTCACGCTAATGCGAGAGAGGGATACGAACTCATGTACTCAAAGTGATAGATCTTCTCGCGTATATCATTGTTTAGATGGATGACGATGTATTTGCAAGTAATCGAGACTTGTATTGCTATTTTCGAGATGGTGACGAGAGACCACTTTGTGTTGGATGATGATTATGATGAGACTATTTGTATGTATATGTTATGATTACATCTGTGGTCTCGCAGGCATTTGTATGTGTATCATGATAACATCTGTATGTGCTAAAGATTCTTCTATAAAGCCTGTTCAAATACAAAACAAATATGCCGAAAAAACAAAAAAAACTACTAAAATTAGCAGTAGCGAGTGGAGAAAAGTTAGCAGCAGCGCGGTAGTAGCAGTAGCACGCACGGAAGAAGCGCGCTATAGCTATTAGCAGTAGCGAGCTTCCACTAAGCGCGCTGCTGCTACACTTGTGTAGCAGTAGCGCTGGTGAGCACTCGCTACTGCTATGTGTTAGCTGTAGAGCCTTATTAGTAGCGCCGGTCCGCGCGCTACTGATACACCTAAAACCCGCGCTGCTGCTAGCCTTTTCCCTAGTAGTGAGAAGTCCGTCGCCCCCCTGAATTTCAATTCCTAGTCAGTTGATTCCCAATTAATGGAAGCATTCCCCAGCGTAACAGGCGCTAGTCCGCCTATTACACCGGGGAAGCAGCGCCTCGGTGTTTATCTTAGGGGCATGTGGGGCCTAGAGCTACTGGCGCCTGATCTGGAGGTTGGTCGGGACTAAAGGGATGGCCTGGGGGTGCTGCCAAGCACGGCGGTGCTGTGAGGTCGAGGGGAGGGCTGGGCGGCGAAGGCAGGGGTCTGGGCCGATGGTCGCTGGCGGTTCGAGAAAGATCATCAACAGTGACTAGCGGGAGGTAGACGAAGGCCATCTGCCCGTTCCTTATAGATCGAATGATTCATTAAAAAATCGACTGACCTATTTATTTCAGTCGACTGTTATCTTGATATGACCACATGTGGTGGTGTGCTGGAGGAGTACCTGCATTTCCTGTGCTCATATATTACAAAATCATATGGAGTAGAATCTAGTTTTGTTTGCCATGCAATGTTGTAGAGCTATCATATGTCTCCTGTCATTTATTTTTTAGCCACCTGCTATCTTCTACTTTTATAGTTTACTAGTTCTGCACACACTTCACCCATACTCTCACTATTGTGTTTTTATGCAAGGGTATTTCAGAGTCTGCCTCGAGAGAAGCAGAAAATAAAAGAGAGAAGTTGCTCGAGCTTTGTACGTGGGTAAGCATGACACGTTATGACACTATAAAGGGTGCAGTGTTAGCAGATGGAGACGGTAAACGTAGCTCTGGAGTTGATGACCTCGCTCACAATGAACCACCATCCCAGGTGCTTGCTTTAACTTCGCGATGTCATATGTGGTTGCATGTTCCATATGGTCTCTAGCTTGTATTCGAATGGCCGAAGTCGATATTTTTTACATGAACCACCATCCCGTGAGCACCAGAAGACAAATAGCTAGTCAGGGCACTCGCCGAGCCAGTGACAAGCCCAGCAAAGAGAGGCATCACCTGGAAGCCAACTAAAAAGCCGCGATGGTGGCGAAGCAGCCCGCCTCCCACTAGGCTCTCAGGTCCTAGATGATCATGCTCACCACTCTAGCCGGATGACTAGCTTGTATTGCTTCCAATTTGGTTAAATTGCATCTTCTTAGCTTACACATTATACCTTTGAATATGACATGCCTTTCTGTTTTTGGTACATACTAGTACATCTGTGTATTAACCATGTTCTTACATCAAACTAATGTTCTTGTGTATCCCTCATCAATCACTTATGATAAGGCAGTCAGGCAAGTGGACTACTCCTCATTTAAAGAATGTAGTGTCAGCCTCCCGACACGATTCTCAAGAAACAGCAAGGCTAGATGAAGATAGTGAACGTAGCTCTGTAGTTGATTACCGCATTTCCCCTACACTAGCATCGCAGGTGCTTGCTATAACTTGGTAGCGTGATATGTGGTTGCATGTTGCATATGGTGTCTAGATTGTAATCCTTCCAATCTGGTTAAACTGCATGTGCTATTCTGCTTAGCTTATACAGTATACCTGTTAATGTGACATGCCTTCTTGTATTTAGTACATAGTACATCTGTCTATTAAGCATGTCCTTACATAAAACTATTGTTTTTTTTGTATCCCGCATCAATCAATATGACAAGACACCTTGAGTATATGCAGCGCGATATTAGTTGCATCCTTCATATGATTTATAGCATGTGCTGCTTCTAATTTGTTGAAATTCCATTTATGATGGGACACTTTTAACTTGGCAGTGTAGCGACCAGACCTCAAATGGTCCAATCTTTGTGCTCCAGCGTCATCCCTGGATCAGTAATGCTGACACCACACAGTACTTGAATAATTTATAACATAGTAGCAATCACACACTTATTACATCGAGTGTCTCCAAAAGAGAACTTATTACAATAAATATGGCTTAAGGCCACCTAATAACGATAACAGCGGAAGGCTTGGAAGATAAGTGAGTCCATCAACTCCAACGGCATCACTGAGTATAGAACCATGACCTAAAGGCACCTTACTTGTCGTCTGAAAAGTCGGCAACATGAACGTTGCAGCTCGAAACGGGTCAGCACATGGAATATGCTGGCAATGTAACACATTTAGAGCAATGAAAGAATAAGGCTATACTACATGCATATTTGGCTGGTGGAAAGCTCTATGGTTACAGTTTTGTGTAAAGCCAATTTTTCCCTACTACAAAGGAATACATTTTATTTAACTATCATGGTGGTTGTTAAACATTGAGAGTGTAGACACCCTCTCAATCCCAATTAAACATCATCATTAAAACCCAACAAAATTAATTAGAGTAACATGATGAGATTCACATGATAATCCAAGTACTAGATACTCAAGATGTCCATAACCCGGGACACGGCTAACCATGATTAGTTTATACACTCTGCAGAGGTTTGCGCACTTTTCCCCACAAGACTCGATCTCCTCCGTTGGGATTCTCGCACTACATGGTGTTTGAGAAACGGATGACCAAGACATAGTCTTTCAGAAGCGCTAGCACCTTACGATCGAGTAGACCGTTACACCTACTTTCCCCTACATCTGCTAGTCTACCACTTTAAGAGTTCACACAACTTAGTCAACTATGCTAGATCCCATAGTAGCTTGTGGCTGCACATGGAAGTTTCTAGTATGAATAATCTCATGATCCCATTGAGCCTGGGTGGCGGTCCAAAAGAAAACATGCAATCGCTAGAATACCCCGGTGCCTCAATCCACCCAGATGTGTATTTAAGTTGCCACCTTAGATAAACAATTAATTTAACAAACTCACATCTGTCATGGATACACTCACCCAATCCACGTCTACTAGCATAGCATGGCATAATAAGAAAACGTACAAGTAACTCCTGAAGGTTTGATAATAACAGGTAATAGGTACTACCTCATCTACTTCCCAAACCCACAATTTAATTAGATCCTAGTCATGCAATGTGTGAGGATTGATCTAATGCAATAAAATTGGGTAATAGGAAGTATGATCAAAGTGTTACTTGCCTTGCTGATGATCCACAAAACCTAGCGATTCGAAGTGGCAAGCGGTGCATTCCGGGTACTCTATCGCAAACAAACAAGCATACAATAAGTACTCAACTAATGCACATGTAAAACTCAAATAAGAGATCTAACCAAAAAGTTCAACTTAAGAACTCCGGTTGGCAAACGGAAAGAGGGTTTCGAGACGAAACTCCAGGTGCTTGAATCTCCTGATTCCGATAAACGAGCGAAAAGTTATACTAGAACGAACATCGGATCAGAAATCACGATCAGAAAAATCACGGAATAAATCCGAGAAAAAGAAAAACGACTAACAGGTTAACGAACGAACATTCATCATCTGGATCTAAACAAAGAACGCGTTCATTAAAACGAGCGAACGCTCGCTAATTAAACTAAACCGAGAAAAAAACCGATCTTTCTAAAAAATGAAACTAAAAAAACCGAAAATAAACCGGTGAAAACCATCGGTTTTTTAAAAAAACGGCAGCGGCGGCGGAGTCGACCTTGTCGGCAGCGGCGGCGGCGGCTTTGGGCTAGCTCGGCCTGGGGTCGCGCTATATAAAGGCCTCGTCCAGGGAGTCCTGGCCGCACACGGCCCGTAGGTCGGTTCGGACTTTTTCTAAATAATTACGCTCAGCAAAAAACAAAAAAAATACTAAACGGACTCGAAAAATCCCGAAATAAATTTTCCCCGGCTTCTAAAATCAAGCCGCACAGGATGAACATTTATTTGGGGCCTAAATGAAATTTTGAAAAACACGCATTTTTCCTAAATTCAAATAAAATAACAAATAAAACCAAAACAAAATCTTATTTGATTTTTTTATTAAATCCTCAATATTTCTTTATTTTGGGAAAGTCATTTTATTCCCTCTCTCATATTTTTATAATATAAGTAATTGAAGATAAAATAAATAAAATCAAATGATCCTATTTTCAAAATTTGAGAAAAACTCAAATATGAAAATAACGAAATCCCCAACTCTCTCTGAGGGTCCTTGAGTTGCGTAGAATTTCTAGGATCAACCAAAATGCAATAAAATATGATATGCAAAGATGATCTATTGTATAACATTCCAAATTGAAAATTTGGGATGTTACAAACCTACCCCCCTTAAGATGAATCTCGCCCTCGAGATTCGGGTTGGCTAGAAAATAGGTGAGGGTGGTCCTTCAGCAATTCTTCCTCTCGTTCCCAGGTGGCTTCATCCTCCATGTGGTGGCTCCACTGAACTTTGCAAAACTTGATAACCTTGTTGCGGGTGACTCAGCTGGCATACTCAATAATCTTAACTGGTTTCTCCTCGTAGGTCAAATCACTGTCCAACTGAATCGCTTCCAGCGGCACTGTATCTCTTAGCGGTATATCAGCCATCTCTGCGTGGCACTTCTTCAACTGTGAAATGTGGAACACGTCGTGAACTCCTGACAATCCTTTGGGCAATTCCAACTTATAAGCTACTTCTCCCATACGCTCCAAAAGCTTGTATGGTCCTACAAAATGTGGCGCTAACTTTCCTTAACTCCAAAGCGCTTAACTCCTTGAAGTGGATATACTCGAAGATAAACTCGGTCTCCGACTTCGTAAACTGTCTCCTTGCGTTTAGAATCTGCATAACTCTTCTGCCTGGACTGGGATACCTTGAGCCTATCGTGAATCAATTTCACTTTCTGTTCAGACTCCTTAATCAGATCCGGTCCAAACAACTGGCGGTCTCCAACTTCATCCCACGACAATGGGGTCCTTCACCTCCTTCCGTATAAGGCTTCGAAAGGGGCCATCTTCAAACTGGATTGATAACTGTTGTTATAAGAGAACTCTACATATGGCAAGTTATCGTCCAAACTAGATCCATAATCTAGCGCACAAGCTCTCAGCATATCCTCCAAATTCTGATTGACTCTCTCGGTCTGTCCATCTGTCTGCGGATGGAAAGCTGTACTGAACTCTAGCCTGGTACCCAAAGTTTCATGCAACTGATTCCAGAACTTTGAGGTAAATTGGGTTCCTCTATCTGATACAATGCTCCTTGGAACTCCATGCAGACATACGATCCTGGTCATGTATATTTTTGTCAACTTGGCACTAGTGTAAGTAGTCTTCACTAGAATGAAATGAGCTACCTATGTCAAACGATCGACTATAGCCCAAATTGAGCCAGAGCCTAAACGAGTTCTGGGCAATCCTGTAATAAAATCCATGCCTAACTTATCCCACTTCCATTCGGGTATCTGCAATGGCTGTTGCAATCCCGCTGGCTTCTGATGCTTTGCCTTTACTCTCTGACATACATCACAAACTGCTACATACTCCGCAATATCCTTCTTCATTCCGGTCCACCAGAAAGTATCCTTCAAATCCAAATACATCTTGGTATTTCCTGGGTGAATCGAATATGGTGAATCATGGGCCTCTTGCAGAATCAACTTCCTGATCTCGGAATCATTAGGCACATAAACACGGTCTTCAAACCATAAGGTATCGTGCTCATCCTCACGAAATCCTTTAGCGTTTCCTTTGCTCATTTTCTCCTTAATAGAAGCAATCTCCTTGTCAGTCCTTTGAGCTTCTCTGATCTTATCCATCAAAGTAGACTGAATCTCCAATGTTGCTACATAGCCTCTCGGGACTATCTCCAAACATATCTCACGAAGATTTTCGGCTAATTCGCTTGGTAAATCTCCCGTCATTAGGGTGTTGACATGACTTTTACGGCTCAGCGCATCAGCAACTATGTTAGCCTTTCTAGGGTGATAATGCAATCTCATATCATAATCCTTGATGAGATCCAACCATCTCCTTTGCCTGAGATTTAACTCCTTTTGTGTGAAAATGTACTTCAAACTCTTGTGATCCGTGTACACCTCACAATGGTTTCAAATGAGGAAATGTCTCCAAGTCATCAACACATGCACTACGGCTGCTAACTCCAAATCATGCGTAGCATAATTCAACTCATGAGGATTAAGCTGTCGTGAGGCATATGAAACAACTCTTCCTTCCTGCATAAGCACTGCTCCAAGTCCTCGATGTGAAGCGTCGCAATACACCTCTTAATCCTTGGTCTGATCTGGCAAAATCAACACTGGTGATGTAACCAAATGTTTCTTCAACTCCTAGAAACTGGCCTCACATTCCTCGGTCCATATGAACTTGGTATCCTTCTTCAACAACTCTGTCATAGGCTTCACAATCTTCGAGAAATTTTAAATGAACCTTCGGTAGTATCCTGCAAGTCCAAGAAAACTCCGGATCTCTCCAAATGTTGTTGGCGCTTCCCAATTTGTCATAGTGTCAACCTTGGTGGGATCTACTGCTATACCTTCTCCAGATATAACGTGTCCGAGAAATCCAACTTCCTTCAACCAAAATTCACATTTGCTAAACTTGGCATATAACGGATGTTCTCTGAGTTTACCAAGTACCAAATGCAAATGCTCCTTATGCTGCTCTTCATTCTTCGAGTAAACCAGGATATCATCAATGAACACTACGACGAACTTATCCAAAAACTCCATAAATACTTTGTTCATCATGTTCATAAAATATGCAGGTGTGTTAGTCAGACCAAATGACATAATGGTATACTCGTACAACCCATACCTGGTGGTAAAAGCCGTCTTAGGTATATCCTGTTCTCGAATCTTCAACTGTTGGTATCCTGATCGCAGATCGATCTTGGAAAATACCTTAGCTCCTTGCAATCGATCAAACAGATCATTGATCATCGGTAGTGGGTACTTGTTCTTGATGGTTACTTCATTCAATCCTCGATAATCAACAACCATCCTTAACGATCCATCCTTCTTCTCCACTAGAAGTACTGGCGGTCCCCAAGGCGAAGAACTTGGGCGGATATATCCTTTATCCAATAACTCCTTAATCTGCTTCTTAATCTCTTCCAAATCCTTTGCGGGCATCCTATATGGTCTCTTAGATATTGGCCCTGTGCCTGGCAAAAGCTCAATCAAAAACTCAATATCTCTATCTGGTGGCATGCCTGGCAACTCCTCTGGAAATACATCAGGGAAATCCTTCACTACTGGTACTTACTCCTGCACATCTCCTGTTAACAAATTTACTTGAGTCCTTTTAGGCACATGCCGAGATATATACTTGATCCTTCTCCCTTCTAGGGTGGTAAGAAAAATTGACTTACTGGCGCAATCTATGTTTCCTCCATACATCGACAGCCAATCCATACCCAGAATTACATCCAAACCTTGTGATTCCAAAATGATAAATCCGAGGGAAACACATGCCGACCTATACCTAATGGCACTTGAAAACATCCCTTACTAGCCATATACTCCGCTCATGGTGAGCTTACTAACATAGGTGTTCTAAGAACTTTGGTGGGCAGGTTATGCTTATCCGCAAATCCCCTTGATATGTATGAATGCGATGCACCAGTATTGAAAAGAACGAGTGCAGTAAATGACTTAACCAAAAACTTACCGATTACTGCATCCGACTGCACTTCAACCTCCTCCATGTTAACATGGTTCACTTGTCCCCTATTGAAAGGGTTCGGCTTCTTCCCAGAGCTTCCATTGACATTTCCATTCTAAGATTCAGGACATTCATTGGCATAATGTCCGGTCTTCTGGCACTTAAAGCAAGTGACTTGGCTCAGGTCTCTTTTGGCTGGGGTTGATGGGTTGGTAAGGTTCTGGCCGTTGCTTCCTCCATTCCCATTACCATTCTTGGGGCCATTATGATTGTGCGAGCTACCTCCTCCATGGGTATGCTGAAAATGTCCTCCTGGTCTAGGGGTATAACGTGGCTTCTACTGAGCACCTGAATTGTACTTCCCTTGTCCATACTTCCTCTTGCGATTCTCAATCTTCTGCTGCTTCCCTTCAATCATAAGAGCACGATCTACCAACTCCTGGTAGTTGTTGAAGGTTGAAACCATCAACTGCATGCTCAACTCATCATTCAGTCCTTCTAGAAACTTCTCCTGCTTAGCTACATCCGTAGCAACGTCATCTGGGGCATTATGTGCTAGCTTAATAAAGTCCTCCACATACTGGCCAACTGTCCGTCCTCCTTGGCGCAAGTTGCGAAACTCACGCTTCTTCATGGCCATATCTCCTGCTGAAACATGGGCAGTACAGAAAGCCTGCTGGAACTGGTCCCATGTGATAGTGTCGATAGGGAAAGTGGCTGTGAAATTCTCCCACCTTGATGTTGCGGGTCCATCAGGCTGATGTGCGGCAAACTTCACCTTTTCCGCATCTGTGCATCCGGTTCTGGTCAACTCCCTTGCTGTCTTGCGGAGACAATCATCTGCTACTATAGGCTCGGTGCTACTGGAAAATACCGGCGGATTCAACCTAAGAAAACGGGCTAAGTGGTCAACAGGTGGTGGTGGTGGTGGTGGGTTGTTGTTGTTGTTCCCCTGATTCTGATTCTGGACTAGCAACTGCATCAACGTGTTCTGCTGCTGAATCAACTGAGTGAGCTCCGGTGGGAAGGTAAATTCGGGGTCACGTCTCGGAGGCACCTGAGGGTTTAGAAAAGATGAGATTTAAGAATAGAGAGGGGTCTAGAGACAAAACACTACCCATATGCACATGAGGCAAAAGCAAACAATTCACTTCATTCAATCAAACAAGGGCATACAATCGATCTAACTATCGCAAAAGTGTTCGGACTACTATATTTACATGGTGGACTACTACTACTGATGGGGTGGTCTACTAGAAATATTCTTCGGTTGCAAACTCCATGATATCTACTTCAGCTTCATCAACATAGTCATCATCGCTATCATCTAGATCTGAGTCGGTGTCGTCGATGATGATGTAGTCTTCCAGGCGAATCTCCTGGGTTCTTCGACTTCTTCTACTGGTGTAGGGCCTCCCATAAATATTATGATCTTCATTGTTAGGTTGGCATTCTTATCCACTAGTACTTCGATTTCCTCTTCATAATCTTCACGTGTACATCTGGTTCTCCTGACGTCGAATGTGCTGGTTTAACTCCTGGATAAAAGCTACAATTGATCTATCCTTCCTGGTGCTTATCATCTCCCAGTGCTCATCTCGACGCCCACAAATCTGGTAGATAGTATTCTTGAAATCATTGCGGTAAACTTCTCCAATGCGTTCCATGGCAATGTGAGCTGCCATGATATTTCCTAGACTCCAGGTTGGTGCATCAAAGGAAAACTCTATGGCCTCAGTGACTGGCATGAACGTCCTTCCTGGAACTTGAACTTGAATCATCCAGCGCTCCTCTTCAGGTAAAGTGGCGTTGTAGGTTCTGGTGAAGCTTGGTACTCCTTCAAGTGACGTCCAAAGGGTGTATCTTCATCCGGTTGCATGAACTTGTTGCTTGCATCCGCCATCCTAAAAGTGTAGAAAAGATGAGGAGTCAGAATGAGAAGAGTGAGTAGTGATCTAGGGCTTTAGCTTAGTGGTCGTGTCCTACAGTCAGCGTGTGCTCTGATAACATCTTGTAGCGACCAGACCTCAAACAGTCCAATCTCTATGCTCCGGTGTCATCCCTGGATCAGTAATGCTGACACCACACAGTACTTGAAGGATTTATAACAGAGTAGCAAGCACACACTTATTACATCGAGTGTCTCCAAAAGAGAACTTATTACAATAAATATGGCTTAAGGCCACCTAATAACGATAACAGCGGAAGGCTTGGAAGATAAGCGAGTCCATCAAATCCAACGGCATCACTGAGTATAGAACCACGACCTAAAGGCACCTTACTCGTCGTCTGAAAAGTCTGCGACATGAACGTTGCAGCCCGAAACGGGTCAGCACATGGAATATGCTGGCAATGTAACACATAGAGAGCAATGAAAGAATAAGGCTATACTACATGCATATTTGGCTGGTGGAAAGCTCTATGGTTACATTTTTGCGTAAAGCCAATTTTTCCCTACTGCAAAGGAATACATTTTATTTAACTATCATGGTGGTTGTTAAACATTGAGAGTGTAGACACCCTCTCAATCCCAATTAAACATCATCATTAAAACCCAACAAAATTAATTAGAGTAACATGATGAGATTCACATGATAATCCAAGTACTAGATACTCAAGATGTCCATAACCAGGGACACGGCTAACCATGATTAGTTTATACACTCTGCAGAGGTTTGCGCACTTTTCCCCACAAGACTCGATCTCCTCCGTTGGGATTCTCGCACTACATGGTGTTGGAGAAACGGATGACCGAGACATAGCCTTTCAGAAGCGCTAGCACCTTACGATCGGGTAGACCGTTACACCTACTTTCCCCTACATCTGCTAGTCTACCACTTTAAGAGTTCGCACAACTTAGTCAACTATGCTAGAGCCCATAGTAGCTTGTGGCTGCACACGGAAGTTTCTAGTATGAATAATCTCATGATCCCTTTGAGCCTGGGTGGCGGTCCAAAAGAAAACAGGCAATCGCTGGAATACCCAGGTGCCTCAATCGACCCAGATGTGTATTTAAGTTGCCACCTTAGATAAACCATTAATTTAACAAACTCACATCAGTCATGGATACACTCACCCAATCCACGTCTACTAGCATAGCATGGCATAATAAGCAAACGTAGAAGGAACTCCCAAAGGTTTGATAATAACAGGTAATAGGTACTACCTCATCTACTTCCCAAACCCACAATTTAATTAGATCCAAGTCATGCAATGGGTGAGGATTGATCTAATGCAATAAAACTGGGTAATAGGAAGTATGATCAAAGTGTTACTTGCCTTGCTGATGATCCGCAAAACCTAGCGATTCGAAGTAGCAAGTGGCGCACTTCGGGTACTCTATCGCAAACAAACAAGCATACAATAAGTACTCAACTAATGCACCGGTAAAACTCAAATAAGAGATCGAACCAGAAAGTTCAACTTAAGAACTCCGGTTGGCAAAAGAACCAAATTGAAATAAGCAACGAACATCAAACGGCAAAAGAAACAAGCTTTGTTTACTAATCTGGATCTAGGTCAAATTTTACATAGGCAAAAACTTGTTTGAGTTGGTTAAACGGAAAGAGGGTATCGAGACGAAACTCCAGGCGCTTGAATTGCCTGATTCCAATAAACGAGCGAAAAGTTATACTAGAACGAACATCGGATCAGAAATCGCGATCAGAAAATCGCGGAATAAATCCGAGAAAAAGAAAAACGACGAACAGAGTAACGAACGAACGTTCGTTATCTGGATCTAAACGAAGAACGCGTTTGTTAAAACGACCGAATGAGCGAACGCTCTCTAATTAAACTAAACCAAGAAAAAAACCGATCTATCTAAAAAAACGAAACTAAAAAACCCGAAAATAAACAGATGAAAACCAATGGTTTTCTAAAAAAACTGGCGACGGCGGCGGAGTCGACCTCTTTGGCGGCGGGGCGGCGGCGGGCTCCGGCTGCGGCGGCAGGCGGTGGCGGCGGCGGGCGGCTTAGGGTTTGGGTCGCGCTATATAAAGGCCTCGGCCAGGGAGTCCTGGCCGGACACGGCCTGTAGGTCGGTTCAGACTTTTTTTAAATAATTATACTCAGAAGAAACAAAAGAAATACTAATCGGACTCCAAAAATACTAATCGGATTTTCCCCGGCTTCTAAAATCAAGCTGCACTAGATGAACATTTATTTGGGGCTTAAATGCAATTTTGAAAAACGCGCATTTTTCCTAAATTCAAATAAAATAGCAAATAAAACCAAAATAAAATCTTATTTTATTTTTTATTAAATCCTCAATATTTATTTATTTTGGGAATTTCATTTTATTCCCTCTCTCATATTTTTATAATAGAAATAACTCAAGATAAAATAAATAAAATCAAATGATCCTATTTTCAAAATTTGAGAAAAACTCAAATATGAAAATAACGAAATCCCCAACTCTCTCCGAGGGTCCTTGGGTTGTGTAGAATTTCTAGGATCAACCAAAATGCAATAAAATATGATATGAAAAGATGATCTATTGTATAACATTCCAAATTGAAAATTTGGGATGTTACAGGTAGAGTCATATTGTTTGTATCTTTCATGTGGTGTCTAGCTTGCATTGCTTCTTACTTGTTGGAATGGTTTCTGCTTAGTTTACACAAACAGTTGTGAACATGCCATGCCATCCTGTTTTTTGTACATATTGCATCCTGGTATCATGTGTTTGCCTTACATCAAAGTAGTGATTGTCAATATCATGCATGAATGAGTTCTGAAGAGAGAATTTTATTGCTTTTTCTTGTCGGTTTTACTTGACAATTCAAAATCAATAAAGCGGAAGAAAGTTAGCAAGGCAGTGGATAAAGGAGCTCCTTCCAAACGGAGGGCCTCTACAATTTCTACTCATCCATCCCCCCAAGATGATTTCCAAGAAAACACATGCATAGACACTCGGCGTAGCTGTGTTTATGATGAGCATGTCTCCTCTAGTGCACCATCACCGGTGCTCCC
The DNA here is from genome assembly GCF_018294505.1 of Triticum aestivum. Classification (NCBI taxonomy): domain Eukaryota; kingdom Viridiplantae; phylum Streptophyta; class Magnoliopsida; order Poales; family Poaceae; genus Triticum; species Triticum aestivum. Next base: position 372,158,744 of record NC_057797.1, on the reverse strand, counting down.
TCAAACTTGGCACTGTTATATGTGATTGCATGTTATGTGTGATGTCTAGCTTGTATTGCTTCTAATTTTTTTGAATTCCATCTGCTTACTTTACACATTATACTTGAATAAGACACGTGTTCCTGTTTCTAGAACATACAATATCTGTCTATCACACCATGTTCTTAAATCAAATTACTACTATTGTGTAACCTACAACAATCACTTACAATAAGACACGTTTTACTTTGGAGTGTGATATAGGTTACATCTCGCATTCTTTTCTAGCTTGTACTACTAATGTGTTGAAATGGCACTTATGACGAGACAATTTTAATTTGGTAGAGTGATATTCGTTGCATCTTTCATATGGTGTCTAGCTTTCATTGCTTCTAATTTGTTGAAATGCCTTCTCCTTAGTTTACACATCATAAGTTGTGAATATGCAATGGCATTAATGATGAGAGACCGCTAACTTGGTAGTGTGATGTTGTTTGCATCTTGCATATGATTTATTTCTTGTACTGCTTCACATTTGTTTAAAGGTCATTTATGATGAGACACTGTTAACTTGGCAGAGCGATATTTGTAGCATCTTTCATATGGTGTCTACCTTCCATTGCATTGCTTCTAATTTAGTGAAATTTCTTTTGCTTAGTTTACACATCGTAGTTATGGTTATCTCTTCCGTCCTGTTTTTCGTACATATTACATCCTCCTATCATGTGGTTGTCTAACATCAAAGTTAAGTTTGTATGTATCACGCATCAATTTGTTCTAAAGAACTAAATTTTTATTCATTTTTCTTGCTGGCTTGGATTAACATGGCACATAGAAAGAGGAAGAAACATAGAATGTCAGGGAATGGGAACCGGAAGAATCCTGCAGATTCTGCTGGTACTGATGGTGCAATAGTAGGTCAAAGTCCGACGGAAAATTCTACAAATAGGGTATCCCATGCTACACAAGCTGCAGAAAAACCCAAACAGAAACAAATAGCTGCCACCAAACAAGCAGAGACAACCCTAGTTCTTGCAACACCTTCCACAATACTACCAGCTACGCGAGTTACTCGTGCGTCAACTGAGCTAGCAGGACATTCCCAAGCTCCCTTGCCACCTGACACTACTTCCCAAGCACTCTTGACACAAGACGAGTTGGCAAGATCAGATGAGTCTTGTGAGCTTCAACAACAAGAAGGTAGTTGCTGGAGTCAAGTTATAGTTGCATGCTTCTTTATATGTAGTCTCACAGTTTGATGCACACTAACGCTTCCTATGTTCGTTGTTGGACTAGCACCTAGGTGCAAGAGGAAAAAAACATCAGGGATAATGCTCGATAGGTTAACTAAATCTAGAGGAGGAAGAATGGAGATCCGTTTTGAGGCAGGTTTGAAAAGGCGACGTGATGCTACAGTGTCAGCCAAGTTAGTATCAGGGGCAGCGGTTCCCATTAGGTGTCATGTACGTATCCTCCCAACATGGATTCAGTACAGGAATGACAAAGACGAAACCCATTTCAACACCTTCCTCGACCATTTATCTGTAAGTATGGTTATGTATGGAAACTAGTAATATCGTCTTGCTCTATCCCATACTTTCTAGGTTGCTGATAATGAGACTCCCATAATTTTCAATAGATGAGGTTCAAGTTGGATAGCCAAGATGATGCAACCATACAAGCTTGCACCCATGTTTTCAAGTCTGCTCTATGACAGTATCGGTGTAACTTGAGGAAAACTCACTTTGAAGGCAAGGCTAACAGTGAACTTTCCCAAACATCTCCGGTGGAAAATATATCGGATGAAGACTAGAGGGTCTGCGTTAAACACTAGTCTCATCTGAAGTATCTGGTACATTATATGTATGTGAACATATTACATGTTGAAGTCCTATTTACGCATGTGCCACACAAATCTATCTTCTTGTAGGTGAACTGTTCAAAGAACAAGGCCAGCCATACGAAAGTGAAATTCCAACAGACGATAGGATCTCGTAGCTATATTGCACACTGCGAGGCTCTTGTAATTAGCTGTTGTTTCACTCTTTTCGCTGTACCATATTATCAGATCTATATTGACTTGTTCCAAATGCAGAGGAAAGCCTGCAAGGACCAAAAAGTACCTGAACCAAATGTTGTGGAAATCTTCAAGGACTATCACACTAGCAAGAAGAAGGGCATGACTACACCAGTCAAAGCCGCTGTTGTAAGTCCTTAATCCTCATGCCTTTTAACAACTACTTACTCTGACTTGTGCCTTGAACTGAATGGTTTGCAGCCAATGTCTATTACTCTTTTCAATTTTATACACAATTTTCATAGCGTATCATTGCACCTTACAAGGTTTAAAAGAGAGGAGTGATGTTCCTTTGATCTTGACATGTAATCTAGTTCCGTGCTGGACTTGCCCACACAATGTTACAATTGCCTGTTTGTCTGTTCTCAGTTGTTTTGGATATGAATGATGTCATACTATGCTTACCGTATTATAAACTTTGTCTCTTTATCCTTAGCCCTCAATACAATGTGAAGAAATAGACAATACATTAGTGATGGTACATGGTCATATGCTTGGAACCTGGTTTTATTATGTACTTTGCAATAAATACAACTAATGTTTTACATGGGTTCACGAGAATAAGTTCTGTATATAGACCAAAGCTATTTTGTTTGGTTTTGCTGCCTCCTTAATATCTTCTATTCTGGTACTACTAATGTAAAACCTCAACTTTTTAGAGAGCTATGGAAAAATGGTGGAACCGCCACCTTTTAAAGGTGGCGAGGCAACTATAACCGCAATGCCAGCTCTTGCTGCAGTGGGTCAGTACATGTCCACTAATAGTGCCAAAAGCACGTTCCTGCGTAATATAGGGTTGGTTGTTAAGGCAATCTCGTCCAAACTGCCTCATGATCAAGATATGCAAGCTCAAAACAATGTTGTATCTGTGCTCCAGACACAAGTCCGTTCGCTAACAAAGACCCTTTGTGAAACAAGGAGAGACATTGTTCGATATTGTCAAGATATGCATGGTTTTGAAACCAGACTATCATACATTCGCTATGTTGTTTAGGAGCCTAGAAGAACTGAAGGTGAAGGTTATGGTGCTCCATCGGACAATACAACATGAAAACGTAACAGTCAGGTCAAATGAACTGAGCTTCTGAACTTCTGGTGGTGCATTTATCTGATAGACTGTTAACTTTTATGCCAACCTTCCTTTTGTTTTATAGTTGTAATTTGTTTTGGTGCGATACAAAATTTCCTCTTAACATGCAGCCACCGGCTGAAGAAAACAACAAGCCATTTTTGTATAGTGTAGGGTGTTCCCTATATTTGCACTGGTGGCGAACTTTGATGCCAAGTGGATGTAATATGTGTTATAGTCATGATAGCCTAGCGTAAGTTGCTTACTTATTTATTTCCTTATTGTCTTGTTTATTTGTTTTCTTGTAGTCAATGCAGTTCTTTTTCCGTGGTTTGCTAGTGGCCGCAATAACCTATTTTTAAAAACTAGGCCACATTGTCCATGTGCTACATATTTACTGTAGTTAACATGGTCCTCCTGTGGGCCGTAGAAAGAATGGGCCTTCTAAGGGCCGTATAAACAATGGGCCTTCTATGGGGCATAGAAACAATGGGCCTTATACGGGCCGTAGACACAATGGGCCTTCTACGGGCTGTATCATCAATGGGCCTTCTACGGGCCGTATGATCGGTTGGCCAAACGTGGGCCAATAACAATCCACATTATGGCCGTAAATGGGCTAGAGTTGAAATCGTCCATTCATGGGCCGACCATAACGGGCCATCGTTAATCGGCCGTATTTGATGACGCTATGAAAATGACCCAATGTATTAATGGGCCACAAATGGGCCGGCTGTAACCACGGGCTGAATTTCGCCCACAAGCAGAAAATGACAGTAACGGCCCAAAAATAAACGAATGCTAGAAATGAGCCCGAGAATAAATGGGCCCTAAGAAGGCCGAAAGATAACATGGGCTGGAAATGGCCCAACGGAATAATGGGCCGTTAATGGGTATAAAGTGATACACTGTTCATTATGGGCCAGTTTTACCACGGGCCGTTAATGGGCCGAGGGTTACTAAGGGCCACATATGGTCCGGAAGACGTCATGGGCCATACATGGGCCGGAAATTAAAACGGGCTAGCATTATGTTGGACGGGCCAGATGACGCTACTGGGCCTAATTCGGATAGGTCGTAAACGGGCCCTGGGTTAGCGGGCTGTAAATGGGCTATATGCGAATAGGCCATTAATAGGCTTGCCATGGGCCGGCCCGCCACCTTTTGACCAAGTCAAACGGGCAGGCCTTTTCACAGGAATGGGCCTCTGTTGGGCCGTGCCATGTGTCGATGTATCATAGGCGCTTTGGGTCCAATGAGTGGATGACATCTGTCCCAATGGTGAGCCGACACGTGTTTCCTCCAGCCAATGATGATTTTATCTGTGGAAAATCCCCATTGGTCGGGGCTGTTAACGGGTTATCGGATCCAAAACCGGACCCGATAGCTTAACGGCGTTCCGTTACGGTGGATGCCACGTGTCGGTCACCCTTGACGAAAGAACTTCTGTGATGCGCGATTTATCGTCATGGAAGTGGACACTTCCATGATGATAATTTTGGTAATGTCATGCAACACTTCTACGACATGACAGGTATGAATATCTTGATTCTCTCATAAAATTGTCATGGACGTACATGCATGACAGAAAACGTGACCTACTGTGACAAACACGTATCATCACAGAAGTGTATTTTTTTGTAGTGAAACTTTGGTGCAGTTAGATGTTATTGCCATGTTCAATCTATGTTTTTTCTAAACCTGATGAATAATTAATCCTTGTGCTTTTGTACCGTTTATAAGCTGGAGTTAGATATTGTTGCCCTTTTCAACTCGACTTTGACCCATATTTTCTTTCACAGTAGGCCAATAGCTTGTCATTTCTTTAATTAAGATAGAAATATTATAAGTAGTCACAACATAGGGAAGAACATCACTCTCGCGGGCTCCTTGAGATCATTGTACATAATAGAACCCGCAGGTGCTTAGCACCTGTCAGCACCCGCAAACTTATTTTGAGCTACCACACCAAATGGGTTGTAATTCTAAACAAGAAAAGTTGCATGGTAGTGACAGATTTGACTTCTTACATTTGGGATCCACGAGGAAAAAGCCTATCCAAGGTGGTGTCGACTCGGCCGTAAACATTGAGAAACTTGGTTTTAAAATTACTGTAAATCCAAAACTCCCCTAAAAATAATTAAAGTGTCCAATACATTTCTATATTGAAAAGGCCTTCAATACCTAAACCATTTCTAAGGAAACATTTCTATTTTATTACTAACTTTTCTATTGTATTATCAGTTATAATTTCTTTTCTATTCTATTACTAGTTATAATTTCTACCAACTATGTGTCCAATACATTTTTATACCAACTAAATTTTGAACTAATTCAGTAACTAGAAACTAGAAACTAATTTAGTAAACTACAAACTAATTCAGGAGGGGGCAGCTGGAGGAGGAGGGAGGAGGGGCTGCGGCTGTAGGGGAGTGAGGAGGGGCGGCGGTTGGAGGGAGGAGCGCGTCGGTTGGAAGGAGGAGAGAGGAGGAGGAGGGAGAAGGGGCAGCGACTGGAGGAGGAGGGGCAGTTGATACGTCTCCAACGTATCTATAATTTTTTATTGTTCCATGCTATTATATTATCAATCTTGGATGTTTTACATACATTTACAAGAAACTTTATATCCTTTTTTAGGACTAACCTATTAACTTACTGCCTAGTGCCAATTGATAATTTTTGCTTGTTTTTGACTTTGCAGAATATCAGTACTAAACGAAGTCCAAATGCCACAAAACTTTTTGCAGATTTTTTCTGGCAATAAGAGACCCCAGAAGCTTCGTGAGGGAACCAAAAGATGAAAGAGAGGCCGACTAAGCACCAGGGCACGCCAAGGGCCTCTGGCACGCACTGGTGGGTATTGGGCCCACGAGCATCGTTTTGACCTACCTCCGCCTCTATAAGTACTCTAAAATCCCAAAACCCTTAGGGGAGTCCACGAAATACCTTTTCCACCGCACAAGTTCCAGAACCATGAGATCCTATCTAGAGGCCTTTTTCTGGCACTCTACTCGAGGGAGAAACGATCACGGAGGGGTTCTTCATCATCCTTGTTGCCCCTCCGATGATGCGTGAGTAGTTTACCACGGACTTATGGGTCCATAGTTAGTACCTAGATGGCTTTCTCTCTATTTTTGATCTTAAATACAATGTTCTCCTTGGTGTTCTTGGCTATATATTTGATGTAATGACTTTTTGTGGTGTGTTTGTTGGGATCCGATGAATTGTGAGTTTATGATAAGATCTATCCATGAATATTATTTGAGTTTTCTCTGAACTATTTCATGCATGATTATTATAGCCTCGTATTTCTTCTCTGATTTATTGGTTTAGTTTGGCCAACTAGATTGATTTTTCTTGCCATGGGAAGAGCTGCTTTGTAATGGGTTCAATCTTGCGGTGCTCAATCTCAGTGATAGAAAGAGACATGACTCATATGTATCGTTGCTATTAAGGGTAACAAGATGGGATTTATTTCATCCATGATTTTATATTTTCTACATCATGTCATCTTGCTTAAGGTGTTACTCCGGTATTTCATGAACTTAATACACTAGATGCATGCTGGATAGTGGTCGATGTGTGGAGTAATAGTAGTACACACAAGGAGGAGTCAGTCTACTTGTCTCGAGATGCCTATATACATGATCATTGCGTTGGATATCATCATAATTATTTGCTTTTCTATCAATTGCCCAATAGTAATTTGTTTACCCATCGTATGCTATTTTCTCGAGAGAAGGCTCTAGTGAAAACTATGGCCCCCGGGGTCTATTTTCTTTCATATATTAAAATTAAAAATAACTTGCCGCAATTTTCTTTTATTTATTTTATTTTGTATTTTTGTTAGATCTATCTATCAATAACTATATCTTTTAATCTTGCTCGTAACCGTTGAGGGAGTGACAACCCCTCTATGCGTTGGGTTGAAAGTATTTCTTGTTTGTGTGCAGGTGTTGTTTACATAGTGTTGCTTGGTTCTCCTACTGGATTGATGAGCTTGATTTCATAACTGAGGGAAATAGTTATCTCTACTACATCATCCTCTCCTCTTCGAGGAAATCCCAACACAACTCACAAGTAGCAGCAGTGGCTGGAGGGGAGTGGGGAAGGGTGGTTGTTGGAGGGAGGAGGGTGGCGGCTAGAGGGAGGAAGGAGGAGGAGTCTTACCGAGGTGGTGGCAGCGGCAATGGTGAATGACGTCACGCACCAATGGTGTGAGAGAGAGTGAGCACATGAGAGTGAGGTGGACGGTCACGCATTGGGCTACTAGGCCCGTGCTACTGCTAAGCCAGGACCACGGGGGCAGTAGTGGCCCCCAGGGCTATCCATAGTAGCAGCACGGGCAATGAACCATCACTACAGCTACATGGTTAGTTGTAGCGCGGATTAGTCACTCGCGCTGCTACTATGGCTCGACCAGGGGGAGCGCCCAGGCCCACTTAACAGGAACTTAGTAGCAGCGTGGGTTTATAGACCGTGTTACTACTATCAACTTAGTAGTAGTGCGGGGTTTATAACCCCTACTACTACTAATTAGTAGCGCGGCCCTTCACTACTACAGGATGGTCCAGACGCGACAGTCCAATCAGAGACCCTTTGACGAAACCGTGAGCGATGCATTAATCGCAAATGGTGGTATAATAAAACCGTCAAAAATGAGATGAACTGTTTGTGATGGCGCGCACATCAAACACGATTCAGATCAGAGCTGTGTGTGCGATGCGTGGCATACGGTTAACCCATATGAATTGTTTGCGATGATCCAGACCAATAAAACTGGTCAGCCATATAATGGTGTCTACGATATACTAATATACGGCATACAGTTCACTGGGATGAACTATCTGCGATTAGGAAACACAATAGAAATGGTCAACCAGATCAAGGTTTGTGCGATGGAGGGCATAGAGTTCACTTGTATGAACTGTTTGCGATAAGCCAAGAAAAGAGAAATAGTTCAACTAAACAAGATGTGTGTGATACGCAGCAAACAGGTCCGTGATCAGAAATGTGTGCGGAGACCAATAATAACACAAACGATTACTGCTAATAAGTCGTGTGATTTGCTCTGTCAACAGAAGAACAACATATATATAACTGAAATAAATATTCAATTACATAAGTGACTATACCGAACATTCACACACACCTCAATAAACAATTGCATCCATTTTAAACTAGGAAAAACAATCATCTAGTCATCTACTCCTTGTAAAGCTCCCGCCACTGCTCTGTGGCTCGATCTCTCGTCTGGGGCAGGACAAAGCCACTTCCTCATTTCAACGATCTACCTGTACATCTCATAGCTTGTGTACGCATCATTGGCCACGTACTTGACGTGTTCTTCATCCATTCTCTGATCCCAGGCACTATGCCAGGGAATCTTGTCCTTCTTGCTCTCATCTTTCATCTTCATGTAGTATGGGTCGATGATGGCTGAGGCGATGTCAACCAGGGAGTTCTATGTGTTCTTAGTGCTGCCCCAGACCTTGTAGTGGTCACGGATGTTGACACGATTCTGGCAGGTCAAGCCTGAAACATCAAGCGCTTTTAGATCGTTGGTGGTGTCCACCGTAGCAAAACTATCGTCGGTGTTGTTGATAAACCTGGCGAAATGCTCGCAAGGCCTTGTGGCCAGGTGGTAGTGGTAGACGATTACGTCATGTCGCATGCACAACTAGGCAACGACAACCCCTGATCTTGCTCGGCACGACTGCTGGTGACCCCATGGTTGAAGCCGACCACTTGGTACTTTTCCTTAGCAAGCAATTGCTCTATAGTTTGTATGGAGCTCTCCACCGAGACCGGCTCATCGTGTTCACCACCGAGAGGTCCTTCCCACTCATGTGGGTGTCCACTACATGAAACATAGTGAATTGTCCCCCGTTGTCGTTGTCCGCCGCTGGGAATGCAATTGGAGCCACGTGGAGCACCATTGGAACCGTTGGATGTCCTGTCTGTATGCGTCGTCGTGGGTGTGCTTATTGTTCGTGTGGCGTGATATATGAAGGTAAATGGCCACAAGAATAAATGGGGCCGGGTGGCTTGGATTTTTTGCATGTTCGCATGGCAGTTTTTGCAGCAGGTAACTGCATCATGGCGCCACCCCCAGCTCAACCGCATGCATAATGGTAGGACGAACGTACATGATCGTGTGCCGGCCCCAAACACTGGCAGCGCGTGTGGAGAAACGCAAGAGCACAGCGTGTCGCGGCCGTCTCAACCACGAGAAACCAGTCGCATAGAGCTGTTGAACACGTAAGGAATGGTCATCTACAAGCCGGTTGGCAGTTGCGAGCCGACGACATGATGTGAAACTACGTCACGTTGCACTCACACAGTGGTCGAAAAATCGTTCGCAGTGCTGTGTAGAAAGCGGTCATGTGCTACTACCTCCGTCTTGGTCTATTAGTCCCGTTTATATTATGTGCCATATTTTGACCTTAAATTTATTTAACAAAATGGTAATGCATGTTATAAAAATAATATAATTGGAAACTATGTTCAAATACGAATCCAACGATACAATCTTTGGTGACATGCATTCGCATTTTATTAGTTAAATCTCTAGTCAAAATTTGGGAAAAAATACAAAGAGTACTTATAACTAGGACGAGGGTAGTAGATAATTAAATTTAAAATGTTTTTTATTAACCATATGTGTACGTGTCGTTTCGTCCTCCTGTCACACGTCTTGTCACCCTGCTACCGCAGACGGCTTCGAGTGCAAGCTTGAGCAGCACGCAGGGGCATTGTTTTGGCCAAACGATGGCTTGAATTGGCGCCAATGAATCATTGGTGAGTCCATTCCTATGCAACCACATAGGTTCCCATGCATAGCCACACAAGCTTCCCACCTGACTCGGTGAAATCCCCCAAAATCCCAATGCTTACCGTCCTGCTATATAAACCCTCACGGCCGGCGACTCGCGCATCACATTTTTCCCTCCCTTCCTATAGCTTATCTCATCTTCTTCTCCCCCAATCAGCAATGGCACCGTTCCATTGTCGCCGCTCAACTACTCCGCCGTCTTCACAGGACAACTCTGATACGTCTCCAACGTATCTATAATTTTTGATTGTTCTGTGCTATTATATTATCTGTTTTGGATGTTTTATATGCATTATTGTGCTATTTTATATTACTTTTGGGACTAACTTATTAACCTAGGGCCCGGTGCCAGTTTCTATTTTTTCCTTGTTTGGAGTTTCACAGAAAAGGAATACCAAATGGAGTCCAACCGGAATGAAACCTTCGTGATGATTTTTCTTGGACCAGAAGACAACTAGGAGACTTGGAGATGAAGTCGGAGGAGCCACGAGGCGGCCACAAGGACGGAGGGTGCTCCCAGTGGGTAGAGAGCATCCCCACCCTTGTGGGCCCCCCGTGACCCTCCTGACCTAATTCTTTTGCCTATATATATTCCCAAATGTCCCCAAACCACCAGAGGCATCCACGAAAAGACTTTTCCACTGCCACAACCTTCTGTACCCATGAGATTCCATCTACGGACCTGTTTCGGCACCCTGCCGGAGGGGGATTTGATCATGGAGGGCTGCTACATCAACTCTATTGCCCTTCCGATGAAGCGTGAGTAGTTTACCTCAGACCTATGGGTCCATAGCTAGTAGCTAGATGGCTTCTTATCTCTCTCTCTCTCTTTGATTCTCAATACCATGTTCTCCTCAATGTTCTTGGAGATCTATTCGATGTAATACTTTTTTGCGGTGTGTTTCCCGAGATCCGATAAATTGTGGATTTATGATTAGCTTATCTATGAATATTATTTGAATCTTCTCTAAATTCTTTTATGCATGATTTGATATCTTTGTAATTCTCTTCAAAATATCGGTCTGGTTTGGCCAACTAGATTGGTGTTTCTTGCAACGGGAGAAGTGCTTAGCTTTGCATTCAACCTTGCGGTGTCCTTTCCCAGTGATAACAGGGGCAGCAAGGCACGTATTGTATTGTTGCCATCTAGGATAAAAAGATGGGGTTTTCATCATATTGCTTGAGTTAATTCCTCTACATCATGTCATCTTACTTAATGCGTTACTCTGTTCTTCATGAACTTAATACTCTAGATGCAGGCAGGAGTCGGTCGATGTGTGGAGTAATAGTAGTAGATGCAAAATCGTTTCGGTCTACTTGACATGGACGTGATGCCTATATTCATGATCATTGACTTAGATATGTTCACAATTTTGCACTTTTCTATCAATTGCTTGGTAGTAATTTGTTCACCCACCCTATTATTTGCTATCTTGAGAGAAGCCTCTAGTGAAACCTATGGCCCCCGGGTCTATTCTCCATCATATAAGTTTCTATTTTCCATCATATAAGTTTCTATTTTCCATCATATAAGTTTCTATTTTCCATCATATAAGTTTCCAATCTTCAATATTAGTTTCCGATTTACTATTTTTGCAATCTTTTACTTTCCGATCTATAAATCGAAAATACCAAAAATATTTATTTTAATGTTTATTTATCTCTATTAGATCTCACTTTTTCAAGTAATCGTGAAGGGATTGACAACCCCTTTATCTTGTTGGGTGCAAGTTGTTTGATTGTTTGTGTAGGTATTAGGTGATTTGTGCGTTGTCTCCTACTGGATTGATACCTTGGTTCTCAAACTGAGGGAAATACTTATCTCTACTTTGCTGCATCACCCGTTCCTCTTCAAGGGAAAAACAAACGCAAGCTCAAGAAGTAGCAAGCACCAGCTTGGAGGCTACACCACGGAGGCGGCGCAGTCCCCGACGTAGTGTAGTGCGTGTGGCATCCCTGTTGGGTGTGCGTGCAACACCTACCACACACTCCGTCCCCCTTGCCGCCACCCCACTGTCTACTGCCGTGGCCGTCAGACCACTATCGAAAGCCAGGTCCATCGCCCACTACGCCATCGCGGCCCGAAGGCGGGAGGTGGCCATGATGGCCGTCACCCCACTGTCGGCCATCGTGACCATCACCCGCTCCGCCACCACGGCCCGAAGGCAGGAGGTAGTGGTCGTGGCCGCGACCCCACCGTCGGCCGTCGTGGCCGCTAACCCACTGTCGACCACCGGGGTCATCTCCCACTCCGCCACTGCCGCCCGAAGGCGGGACGTGGAGGTGGATCCCTGCATCTGTGTCAGGGACCTTGTGTGCTACATCGAGTTCCTGTGGGAGGAGGAGGAGCGCCTTGTCAGTCACGCAAAGAGTCTTATAGCCACCATGGCCGCAACATGCCGCCGCAGAGGCAATGAATGAGGAGATCTACGAGGAGTCCCGTCGCTTCTAGAGGGGTTGTCTAGAGCGGCAGAGGGCATTCGAGGTGAGCATCGCTAAAGGTGCAGCAGCGGCAGTCATCGGATTCCAGTTGTCCAGTTCGTCGGTTGGCTCCTCCTCCTTTGACCCTTACTGAGCGTGCTCGGCAGAGGAGAAGTTGCTGGAATTAGTACAAAGCCCCTCCGTAGTAGTAGTATTTAGGGGCTATTTTGTTCAGTTCGTCTGACTATAGATGTCGTTGAACTATACAATGTACTTAAAATTAGCTAGTATATATAGTAGAACTAGATATTTCAGTACGTGGATGGCAACAATTGGGGAAAAGTTTGATCGGTTCGGTTGTCGAGTTCAATTGTTTGTATAAAGAACGACCGCTCAATCTATGAATGAAATCTATGCTTACTGAATTTTAGTTGTAAAATTTGATAGGCTACTGATTTTTAGCTGCAAATTTTGAGAAATGGCAGTGTTACAAGGTTGACGAAAGGCATGTTATTAGAACAACAAATGTCAATCTTTCCAGTTTGACAAATGGCAATATACCCAATATGACAGATGCAAATCTTACCAAATTGTCTGTACGTGGTTGCACACAGGTCATCCAAAAAAACTGTTTGCGTTGAAGGGATGTACAAATCCAGCATGCCCGATTTTCACTTGGCTTAGTGACGAAGTCTCGCTTTGCATACCGTCTTCAATCTGAACTATTTGCGTTGAAGAGATGCGCAATTCCTGCGCGACGAATTTTTCCTTGGCTTACTGGGGAAGACCATAGCTCTCACTTTGCATACGCGTGTTCTATCTAAAATGTTTGCGATGAAGAGCTGCACAAATCCTTCTTGGCACATTTTCGCTTGGCTTTCTAGGGAAGCTGTCTCTTTGCATACGGGTGTTCTATCTAGAACGTTTGCGATGAAGAGCTGCACAAATCCTGCTTGGCACATTATCCCTTGGCTTACTGGGGAAGCTGTCGGTTTGCATATGGGTGTTATATTTAAAAAACAATGATGTTCTTTTAAATCATTTGATAAGTCTATTCATTCAGAGAGAAAAATGCAAATTCCTTCAAACCATATATTTCACTCAGTCGCACTATGACTTTATATTCATAAAATTGAAATATAGTATTAAACCCCAAAAAATAATTCCGGCAGAGGCGGAGGCGGCGTGCCATGCCGGCGTTGTCGTTATCGTCCTCTGAGACGCCGTTGTTGAAGTCTTCAAGGCAGCACAGAATGTTCTTCAGTTGGAAATCAAACATCCTGTCGTCACGCGACCGACGGGCTGGGTGCGGGAGGACAGCAACTTGCGGCGCTGCAAGGTAGCGGTCGACGGCGGCGTCCCATCACATTGAGGGGGGCGCTCGCACGGGCATGGGTGCTGCGGGTGCAGGCAAACGCACGGGTTCTGGCACCGTGGTGGGTGCAGGGCAAGCACGGGCACGGTCGCTGGTGCTAGCTTGTACATGAGCTTGTGCGGGTTTGAGGGGACCTCGCTGACGCCCATGGCTTCCAGCTCTGCAATAGTGCTTGGTGAACAATCCTTCAATGCTATGGGGATGGTCGCTGCGCGTGGATGGGAGCTGGGAGGGGCACAGGGGCAATAATCGCCGCGGCCAGCTCGTTCAGGGCCATGTCCATGAGGCCCCATTCCTCCTTATTTTCTATCTCGTCTGCTCAGAGTCGACTTCACCAAATTTGGAGACTAGTGGCAGATGATCCTTCTACGCCATGGTGTTGGTGGAGGTCTGCGGGAGGGGAATGGGAGAAGAACAGTAAGGCCGCCCATATTAAATAGTGGCTCGGGCACCATTAATGGAGAGGATGTGAGCATGGCGATCGACCATGGAAGTAAAAGGGCATGCTTCCCAGTGAGCCTCGCAATGTACATCTCGCATGCTTCCCGATGAGCCTGCATATTAGAGGGCAGCTTGCATGCCTCCTAGCCAGCCTGCACATCAGACTGTGCTCGCACGCCTCCCATCTACTCAAGCAGTTGTCCACACATCACACTACAAAAAAGACACATCCATGACATTTTGGGCCGAATGAATTTTTTTCTGTCATGGTTATGACACTTCTATGATGATAATTATGACAAAACCCGGTATCATCATAGATGTGGTGGGCTCCTACTTCTATGAAAAAAATCATGACAGAAAATGGGCTTTTCGTCCTGGGCGGGCCGGAGACGCAGCTTCATGACATTCTTTGGGCCATGCATGACGGGAAAAATCATGGTAGAAGCGAGGGCGACGAAAATATCGGGGGAGTTTCTAGTTACGTTTGGTGGTCGGGGCCGAGTGATGCGCATTTCTCTCGTACGTACGTGTGTGTGTGCAAGGCGTTGCACTCTAACTGAACCCGAGCGAGGCGTTGGGCTCTAACTGAACCCGATCGATTGCACTACAGGCTACGCATTACGGAACCCGAGCGATCGATCGATCCCTTGTTGTTAACTGAACCCGAGTGATTCCTTCGCTAATGCTGCTAACTGAAGCCGATCGAACCCTGTTTCCTCCTTCCCTGGATGAACAGTGAGCATTGTTGGGGGTGTTTGGATGAATAGTTCCCAGTGGGGGTTGGATGAACAGGACCCCATGGTAGTAGAGGTCATTGCCGCTGGATGAACAGGACCCCGATCGAACTGGTTGGGGGTGGATGAATAGGACCCCATGGAGGGCTGGATGAACCGGACCCCGTGGAGGGCTGGTTGAGCAGTAGCCTGTGGAGGGCTGGGTAAATAGTAGCCATGGAGGGGTGGTTGAATAGGACCCCGTGGAGAGGGCTGGTTGAACAGTAGCCGGTGGAGGAGCGGTGGAGGCTGGATGAACAGGAGCTCATGGATGAACAGTCGCAGGTGGAGGCTGGAGGAGGTCCACGGTGGATGAATAGTAGCCTGTGGAGGCCGGAGGAGGTCAACGGTGGAGATGAACAGTATCCCGTGGAGTCCCGTTTTGCGGTACGCCACACCCCTCCCGATGAATAGGACCCCCGTTTTGACCGTAGAGCTCCAACACAAGTCCGTTTTCCTCTGTTTTGCGATACGCCACACCCCTCCCGATCAACAGGACCCCGTTTCGTCCATAGGAGGTCCAAGAGAAGTCTGTTTCCTCCGTTTTGCGGTATGCCAGACCCCGCCCAATGATCAGGATCTCGTTTCGACCGTGGCTGGTCGAACATAAGGCCGTTTCCTCCATTCTGCGATGCGCATGCTTCGTTTCCATCGGATGTCCGTCCAAGCCAGTTGGCTCCCGATGAACAACACGCGTTCCGTTGCCTCACGATGAACACGCCACATTCCATTGCCTCCCCATGAACATGACGATGATGCAGTTTCTCCATTGCAACCCAGCCATGTACACGAGCCCTGTCAGTACGTATGCGTGAGTAGGTGTTCGAGACCCCGCCCGTATGTACGTACATGGCCGTATTTACTTTCTTGCACACTGGCCGATGTATGTAGGTGTACATGCTACATGTGTGCCTCTACTACAACACGTGCACGCCTCTACAACGACATGTGCGCGCCTCTACATCGACCATTCTGTACGTACACATTCGCGACCAGAATGACAACGCTACGTATGTGTCGGGGGTTGGGTGCGACATATGCCAAAGGATGGCTTATCATGGTGGGGGCGAGTAGAATGTCGCCGGTGCCTGGAAACGGGATGAGGCGCAGACATGCACGCCGGCGAATCTTACCCAGCTTCAGGGCTCTCCGGGGAGATAATACCCCTACTGCTGCTCTGCGGGGTCTCCGCATGATCACTATGGCAAGGTGTTTACACGATTTCTCCTTGAGCTGTTTCTTGGAGGTAGGAGAGGGCAAGGCTAGCTCTCTCCCTCCTATATGATCTGGTCTAGAGCTAATGGATTCCAACCCTTTGCATGGGCACCCTGGGGGGTTTATATAGGCCTACCCCCCAGGGGTACAATGGTAATCCGGCTGGACGCGGACCCAGCCGTCAGTGCCTCTGTCCTCCGTCTTCTCCACTGACTGTTGGGGCCCGCCGACTGGTGGGCCCTGCCGACTGGCCAGGTACGGAGCCGACAGGTCGTGTCTGCCGCGGGTGGGTCTTGCTGGCTGCTGATTACTATAGCCGTGCTTCTGATGACGCGGGCTTGATCATGGGGTCGTGGCAACAGCCCCGCCGGCTGGCGGGCGATCACTGTTGCACTCTCCGTCACATTCGGTTAATGGCGTGTGGGCCCCGGGGGAGGGTCTGGCCGACTCCGGGGGCCGACTGGTGGCACACTCGCCGCCTCCTGGGGTCCCACTGACTGGTGGGACCCGCCCCTCCAGGGTCGTACAGACAAGCCGTCGTGGGCGCTAGACTCGGTCCTTCGGCGCTGATGTCAGGGCTGACACGGCAATAGTGCCACGCCGCACGGAGATCTCCCCTGGTACGGCGTGCTGTGGCCATGCCTGCCCTTAGTAAGGGGCCGGAGCGGGCTTTACTATAGCCACTCCCCGGTCCTGCCCCTCCCGATGAGGATATGGGCTCGTTGGAGTCGCGGGCCGACTCCCCAAAGCCAGCTTCTCTGGAAGTCACCAGTCAAGAGTCGGCTTATCCTGAAGTCATCCCTGGGACTCGGCGTGTGTGGGAAGTCGGCCGTCTTGCCGCCGACTTCTCAGAAGGCGGCTCTTCGTCCTGGGGTCTTGAGGGGCGCAGCCTACCCCGATGTCTTGAAAGGTTCTGGGGCTCGGGTTGGCCTACCTGTGGCCCATTACTCCGATAGTAGTCCCCGAAGCTGGTGAGGCACCACGATCGATCGGCCGAGAAGCCTCAACAGTTTCTCTTTCCGGGTACTTGACACATGGCTCTTGGTTGACTTCTGCTGGGCCGGCCAGAAGGAGTCGGACTCGCCCAACTCTGACTCGCACAATATTTCAAACATCGCGGTGGGATCCAAGTAGCGTGCTGGCTAAGCCTCTAGGCTGCCGCCCACTCCCGGCCTGTCACGTGATAACACGTGGCCGGGCCATTCTGCCAGCCTACGCGCGCGACGGGACAGGCCCATAGGTGGGGTCCGCCACTACCGCGCCTCGGCGCCCGAGCGGATCCGCTGTGGCCCAGGCGTACGGTTGGGATTCTTGGGGAGTTACTGCGCGCAATAACTTTGTCGTGGAAACGTGGGTGTCGTGGGGTCGTGGGCGCAGTAAATCCCACGACCGCCCCCTCGGCTTCACAGCCCATGAGGCTATAAGTAGGGGAAAGAGGGGGGCGCGGCAGAGCACGCGCGCCCCTCCTTCTCACTACTCCTTGCTCTTCTCCTCCTTCTTCTTTGCTCCACCGCGCGCCCAAGCTTCAATGAACGTTGCGGCGATCAGCTCAGGATGAGTTCTTCTTCTATCGCCGCGCCTCCCCCGGTGCGCTCCGGCACCTGGCACGGCTCAGAAGTTCACGACGACCATATTGAGTTCCTCCGCAAGACTCGTCGGCTCCCCGGCGAAGACTAAGTGCGGGTGCGTCTTGCGCCGAGGGGGGAGATGTCCCCCGTGCCGCAGGAGGGCGAGCGGGTCATCTTCCGGTCGCACTGCTTGCGCGGGTTGGGGCTGCCGGCGAGCAGTTTCTTCCGCTCCTTTCTGGAGTTCTACGGCCTCCAGCCCCACCACCTCATGCCCAACACGGTGGTGCTGCTGTCCGCCTTCATGGCCTTGTGCGAAGGCTTCCTCGGAGTCCTCCCCACCCTCGAGCTCTGGGGGGAGTTCTTCATCTCCTAGCTCGGCACCCAGGCTGCAGGCATGCCGGCTCAATGCGGCACTTTCATCGCCGTGCGAAGGTTGGGGGCCGACAACCCCTTCCCCACCATCTCGCTGATAAAGTCGGTGAAGATGTGGCAGCGATCGTACTTCTATGTCAGGAGCGTCTCCGTGAGGGGCGACTGGGTCAACTTGCCGGCTTTCGAAGCTGGCCCGCCGGCTGGGAGGCTGCCCAACTGGTCGTACCGGGCCAAGTCGCTCACGCCTGCGGGAGCTGGCGCCGTCACGCGACTCCGATTGCCGATGCAGTCGGAGGGCTTGACTGGTCCAGACCTGCTGGCCGCCTTCGTGGCGTGCCGAGTTCTCCCGCTCCAAGGTCGCCCCCACATGATATGCCAAATGAGCGGGCGTCATGATCCAAGTCGGATGTGAACCAAGGACATGCCTCATGAGGAGGTGGCCTACATGGTGAACTACCTCTCGGACAGCAAGCTCCTGGAGGATTGGCGGTTCGGCAAGGAGCCGTACTCCCGCGCCAACCCCCCGCCCGTAGTGAGTTGCCTTTTCTTTCTTTCCTTGGATTGTCTTCTTTTTTTGTCGAGTTTGTTTTGTGCGGTCTGACCAGTCGGCTTTGGTCAGAATCCCCTCCTCCATCCACCAGCCGGCACCACGGGGCCGCCCCGCGAGTTCCTTGCCGACCGGGCAGAGAGCAACGTCGACGACCCCGATCTGGGAGCGGCGGCCCTGGAAGACGACGCGGAGGGAGGAGGAGGAGCAGCAGGCAGCTCCAGGCCTTCGGCCACTTTCGCCGACTGTCCTGACGACGAGGCCGAGGGAGAAGTCGCACCCCACCATCGGCCAGGAGCCAGCCAGCCTGGCGCGGGCTCTTCAGCCGCGCCGGGTGCTCCAGGCGGCGGGAAGAAGCGTAGAGCCGTGCCAACCTTGTTCAGCAGTCGGCCGAAGAAGCCCAAGGTTTCGGCTGCGGCGACCCGGCGGGACGAGGCGGTTGCGAAGGCCATCCGCTTCCGTAAGGAAGTGAAAAAACCGCCACTGGTCTCCACGTGAGTATTCCGTCTTAACGCTGTATTCTTTCTCTGCAGCTTTGTCTGAGTCTTTTACTTGCTTCCCTTGCTTCAGGGCTCCCCTTACTCTTGAGAGGGTTGCTGCCGCTTCCGTCATGGGGTCAGCGGAGATGTCCGCCACAACTCGGCGGATTGACCCTGCTGCTGACCTCCGGGAGGCGACGGAGCGGAATGCACAGGAGAAGCGCAACGAGGAAGAGGCCGCCCGCCTGGAGAAGGCGGAGGCCTCCGCCAAGAAGAAACTGGCGGAGGCCGAAGCCGTCGTCGCGTCGAAGCAGCAGGCTGAGGAGGCTGCGCGCCGCCAATCGGCGGTGTTCGTTCCCCTGCTGAACTCTGCGCCGCCGCCTCCGGAGTTCACGGGGCAGACTGGGGGAGCTGGCGGCGAGAACCCCGTCCCAGAGAGGGAAGGCGGCGACTCCTCTACGCCGGACGTGATCGTTCTGCCGCCGCCTCCGCCGCCGTCTGGAAGCGCGCAGGGCAAACAGCCAGCGGACCCTCCGGTGCCGCCGACTGAAGATGAGCCCGTGGCGAGGCTACTCCTTCAAGTCGGCTCGCCAACACGCTGCCGTCTTGAGAAGGCGACCTCGGCACCCCGCCCCTTAGAGGCCGGGACTGCCAGCTCGGCGATCCCAGACGCCAAAGCGACGAGCACCGCGCCCATTGGGTGGGTGTGCGGAGGCGGCATAGGGCCGCTGAACCAGGCGCTTCTGGACGTCCAGGCGAAGCTTCGAGCTGAGGGCGACGCCCTCCAGAACTGCACCAAGGCGTACCTGGCATCATGGGCAGCCGTCCGATATGTTTTTTCTTTGGTCCTTATTTTCTTGTTCCTCTCTGTGGGGGCACGCCAGCGCACCCACTGGGTGTAGTCCCTGAGTTTTGGGCTGGCTGCTGAGCAGGCGGCCCGGAACTCCAATTGGTGAGCTCCAGGTACTAACTTTTGTCCGAAACACTTGTCGCAGGACTACCACAACCTCCGCGTTACTGCCTTTAACCGGAATGTTGAAGAGCTGGGCAAGCAGGCCGCCGACTTGTCGGAGAGCTAGAGTAAGTCCTTTTTCTTCTTTGCGGGGGTGCGCTGGCGCACCCGCGGGCTGTAGTCCCCGAGATTCGGGCCGATAGCTGTGCAGTCGGGCCAGATCTCCCCGGCGACCTTCTTTATTGATGACTTAACGCCTTCTTTCTTCCTTCTCTTCAGGAGCCAACGCTGCTCTTCAATAGCAGCTGAGCGAACCCAACTCCGCATTGCACGCCAAGGGGGAGGAGTGCAGTAAGCTCGCCACAGAGCGCGATCTGCTGGCCACTCAATTGGCAGCACAGAGGGAGCTGCTTGCAAAGAAGCAGAAGGAGGCGGAAGAGACGGAAATCGCCCTCCTGGCCGAGTTCACGAGCGAGCGCTCCTCCTGGTCTGACAAGGAGGCGATGCTGGCCTCCGGCTTCCATGAGATTGAAGACATCGTTGATGGTGAGTTTCTTTACTTTCTTTCTTTGAGCTGCTGCTTATAAGTCGTGCCGACTCCTGGTTTTTGACTTGCTTCTTCGTTTCTTCCGTCTTGGCAGACTTCTTTCCTGGGCACTCGCAGGCCGCCATCCAAGCCATCGAGGCTGACCGTGAAGGTCGGAGGGCAGAAGGTGCAGAGATCGCCGCCGACGCCCCCCGAACCCTTGATGAGCATATCCTGAGCATCAAGGCTCGCCTTCGGCCAACTCACCGGATGCTGCGCCGGCTTCAACGTGTCGGTGCCCAGGCGATTGCCGCCCTGTGGCCGGACATGCAGGCTTCGCGCACCCCCAGCCTGACTGCCGACTGGCTAGAGGTCGCGGCCGGTCGTCTTGAGGCCTGGAAGGGTTCCTCAGCCCAAGCTGGAGCGCGCCGGGCCTTGGAGTTCGTCCAGGCGTGGTATCCGGGGCTGGATCTAGACCGGCTGGACACCCTCCGGTCAGAGGCCCAGCCGGAGCTGGCAGCCGCGGAAGACGCCCTCGTCAAGCGTGCCGCGTCGATCGCCGAGTACACCGACACAAGCATCTTCGTCCCCGAGCGGTCTGAAGACGGCGAGGAGGTACCGCCGGAGTGGTTTGGGATGAACCCAGACTACGGCGAGGACTCCAGCGTCGAGGAGGAAGGCGAGGCGGAGGACGGAAGCACCAGAAGACGGAGCAGACAGCCAGCCTCAGCTCGACCGCGCCTCCAGCAACGAGCCGCGTGCGACCGAGCCGACTGCCGCCGGAGGCAATCAAGCCGAGACTACCCAGCCGGCCGCCCCAACGCCTGACGCTGCCGCCTCCTCCGAGTCTCCGAATCCGTCTGCTGCTTCCTGAGCTGCCGCCTTATCTTTATTTTATCTCCTTTAGTAGTCTTTGAAGAACTTGTTAATTTGCACAATTCCACCCGCGGGGTGTATTTTGAACTTCTTCTCGAAGATTCGGCCAAGGGCCTATGTTATGTAAATATTTATCCGAATTCTATATTTTCTTGCTCATTGCTCTTTTGGCTTTTTTTTTTCTTTGCCGCTTTCCCTTAGTTGCCTGCCTTGCCAATCGGACAGCCGCTCTGCGGACTGCCACTGGATCAAATGCTTGGCTACTTTGGGAAGGCAAGTACTTAGCCATTTTTAAGAGTTTTTTGAACAAGTTGAATAGAAGGCGGCAATCCGACTATTCAAGAGTCGGTTTGCGAAAAAAGGCTGGAAGCCGTCTTGAGCTATGTTTTATGCTTTGAGTCCTTAGCCATTTTTCATGCGAACACCCATTCTACCACACTTCTGCCCACCATACAGTCGCTCTGCGAGCTGCGGCTTCTGACAGGAGATGGTTTAGGCGTTACACACTACTTGTCCGGCTACAGGAAGCATTTCACAGTGCAAGGCGGCAAGTCCCCAGGCCGACTTGTCGAGCCCGGTGCCAAGCGGCATAACAAAGAGTAACATACTTGTAGGCATAATTTTTATCATATAGACAAAAGAGGGCAGTCCCCGAGCTTGTCTCGGGGGGCCCGAAGTCTTGGTATTTTAATACAAAAGGTAGCATGGTACATACTGCATCAACTATAAAATCTTCGGAGGAGATTTGCATTCCATGGCCGCTCTGTCTCCTTGCCAGAGTCATCCCTCTTGCGTGCATAGGGCTTCTGAGCGTCAATCAGGTAGTAGGAGTCATTGCCTAGTACTTTGCTGATGATGAAAGGGCCTTCCCAAGGCGCCGAAAACTTGTGTTGGCTGGCTGTTCACTGGATCAGCCGGAGCACAAGGTCGCCATCTTGGAAAGATCTTGGCTTGACCTTCCTGTTGTAGTATCGGTGCAGGCTCTGCTGGTAGATGCTGGACCGGCTGAGTGCCAACAGCCGGCCCTCTTCCAGCAGATCGATGCCGTCTTGACATGCTTCTTCTGCTTCCTCCTCGGTGTACATGGTGACTCGTGGGGAGTCGAACTCTATGTCCGTTGGGATGACGGCTTCGGCACAGTAGATGAGGAAGAAAGGCATGAAGTCGGTTGACTTGTTTGGAGTCGTGCGCAGACTCCAGAGGACGGCTGGTAGCTCGTCGAGCCAGCAGCCAGCCGAGCGCTCCAGAGGCTCGATCAGCCGGGGTTTGATGCCGGACAGGATGAGGCCGTTTGCTCGCTCCACCTGGCCATTTGACTGTGGATGGGCGACGGATGCTAGGTCCAGTCGGATGCCCTGAGTTGCGCAAAAATGGGCTAAGGCGCCTTTGGCAAAATTTGTGCCATTGTCAGTGATGATGTTGTGTGGTATGCCGTACCGAATTGTGATATCAGAGATGAAAGTCACGGCAGTCGGACCGTTCAACTTCTTGATTGGCTTCGCTTCTATCCACTTGGTGAACTTGTCCACTGCGACAAGTAAGTGAGTTAAGCCACCTCATGCTGTCTTGAATGGTCCCACCATGTCTAGACCCCAAACTGCGAAAGGCTAGGCAATGGGGATGGTCTTGAGTGCAGAAGCCAGCTGGTGTGGCTTGGAGCTGAACTTCTGGCAGCCTTTGCATTTTTGGACCAATTCCTTGGCCTCTTCTAAGGCAGTCGGCCAGAAGAAACCGTGTCGAAAGGCTTTTGTGACGAGTGCTCTTGAAGCCGCATGGTGGCCGCACTCGCCTTGATGGATGTCTTTGAGAATTGCTTGGCCTTGCTCTGGCTCTACGCAGCGCTGGTAGACACCAGTGACGCTGCGCCTGACCAGCTCTCTGTTGACTATGGTGTAGGCTGCCGCTCGGCGTTGTACTTGCCGAGCTGAGGTCTCATCAGTCGGCAGCTCTTTGCTCACCAGGAATTTGAGGATGGGCTGGGCCCATGAGGGTGCTGCTATTTCTTCGACTGCCAGAAGTGCAACTTGGACCAGGGCGGTTGGGCTGGGAGGCGGTGGGTTGGAGTCAACAACCACTTGCTGGGTTAATGAAGTCCTCAGGCCGACTGGCGCGGCTCTTGGGCCGAGTTCTGGAGTCTTCGAGTCCGCCGCGGCAGTCCCCGGGCCGGGTACTGTGGTCCCTGGGCCGGCCTCGACTGTGCCGGCTTTGGAGCCATCTACCAAAATCCCTGTACCGTCTGCCGGGGTTCTAGAGTCGGATCCGACCTCCTCGGGAGGAGCCGGCACAAAGATGGAGGCTGACTCTGGTGAAGGCTTGACAGACGGCTTGAGGAGGCGTTGAAGGGCAATGCCAGATGGTATTACTTGGCGGGTAGAGCCGATTCGTGCCAAGGCGTCTGCTTGGTTGTTGTAGTTTCTTGGCACATGGAGGAACTCGCACCCCTCGAAATACCCACTGAGTTGCTGCACGAGGAAACGGTAACTCGCCATGTTTGCATCTTTGGCATCCCAGTCGCCAGATGACTGTTGGACCACTAAGTCCGAGTCGCCATAACAGAAGATCCGGCGAATGCCAAGTTCTTTGGCAAGCCGGAGCCTGTGAATGAGCGCCTCGTACTCAGCGACGTTGTTGGAGGCGGCAAAATGGATTTGCAGTGCGTATTTGAGCTTGTTGCCTTTAGGAGAGGTGAGGATGACGCCGGCTCCCAAGCCGGTGCGCATCTTGGAGCCGTCGAAATGCATCCACCAATGGGTGGAGTCAGGCGCTGGAGGTAGGTACTGGGTCTCGGCCCAGTCGACGAGGAAGTCGGCCAGTGCTTGTGACTTGATGGCGGTGCGGGGCTGGTAGTGGATGGTGTAGGGAGCCAGCTCTATGGCCCACTTGGCCACTCGGCCAGAAGCATATCGGCTTCCGATGATCTCGGCAAGTGGGGCCGTGCAGACCACAGTGATCGGATGCTCTTGAAAGTAAGGCTTCAATTTCTTGGCAGTAAAGTGTACGCCATAGCACATCTTCTGGTAGTGGGGGTAGTTCTGCTTGGAGGTCGATAGTACTTTGCTCAGGTAATATACCGGTCTCTGGACAGGTAGTGCCTTGCCTTCCTCCTTGCGTTCCACTACAATGACCGTGCTGACTACCCGGCTGGTGGCGGCGATGTACAGGAGCATAGGTTCCTTGGGAGTCGGAGCCGCCAGGATGGGTGGAGTAGTCAGCATCTTCTTCAACTGGAGAAAAGCTTCGTCCGCCTTATGGTTCCACTCGAAAAAAGTGGTCTTCTTCATGAGTTGGTATAAGGGGAGAGCTTTCTCGCCCAGCCGACTGATGAATCGGCTGATGGACGCCAAGCAGCCGGTGAACTTTTGCACATCCAGCAGTCGGCTGGGTACCTCCATTCTCTCAATGGCCGTGATCTTTACAGGGTTGCATTCTATGCCGCGTTCAGAGACCAGGAAGCCAAGGAGCTGGCCGGCTGGTACCCCGAAGACACACTTCTCGGGATTGAGCTTGATCTGGAATCGGCGCAGGTTCTCGAAGGTCTCCTTGAGGTCTTCCAGCAGTGTTCCATGCTTTTCCGTCTTCACCACCATGTCGTCCACGTAGATGTGGGCGTTCCTGCCGAGCCGCTTGAGGAGGCACTTCTGCATGCAACGCTGAAAGGTGGCGCTGGCATTCCTCAAGCCGACCCGAACATCATGGTGAGGTAGCAGAAGGCTCCAAACGGCGTGATGAAGGCGGTCTTCAGTCTCTCAGTCAGGTTCAGCTTGATCTGGTGATATCCTGAGTATGCATCCAAAAAGCTCAACAGCTCGCATCCGGCGGTGGAGTCTATCACCTGATCAATTCTTGGTAGAGCAAACGGGTCCTTGGGGCAGGCTTTGTTGAGGCTCGTGTAGTCGATACACATTCGCCACTGCTTGTTCTTCTTCAGTACCAGGACTGGATTGGCTAGCCACTCCGGAAAGAATACTTCCATAATGAAGCCGACTGCTAGGAGTCGGGCTATCTCTTCTCCGACAACTCTTCTTTTCTCTTCTGATAGGCGGCGCAGGGGCTGCCTGACCGGCTTTGCATCAGATCGGACATGTAACTTGTGCTCAGCGAATTCCGTCGGTACACCTGACATGTCATTCGGGGACCATGCGCAGATGTCCCGATTCTCAAGGAGGAAATCGACGAGCTCGCCTTCCTATTTGCTGTCGAGGTTTGTGCCTACGACAGCGTACCTCAGTGGGTGCTCCTGATCCAAGGGTATCTTCTTTGTCTCTTTGGCCGGCTTGAACGAACCCTTAGCCTCCGACTCCTTTGGGTTGGGCGATACCTCTGGCTGCTTGCCTGCCATCGCCACAACTCGCTCAAGGAGCCGCTTCTCGGCCGCAATCACCAGGGACTCGGCTAGTCGACTGCTCTCAGCCGCACAGGCAGACGACTTCCCGTAGTCGCCGGATACAGTCAGAATTCCCCTGGAACTGGGCATCTTCATTTTGAGGTAGGCGTAGTGGGGGGCCGCCATGAACTTGGCAAAGGCGGGTCGGCCGAGTAGCGCATGGTATGGGCTCTCAAGGTCCACCACCTCAAACCAAACCGACTCTCGGCGGAAGTGATCTTTGTCTCCAAAGAGGACGTCCACCAAGATCTTGCCGATTGGTGAGCAGGAAAGCCTAGGAACAATGCCGTGGAACACAGTCCGGCTGTTCTGAAGCTGTCTTTGCTTGATTCCGAGCTTCTCCATGGTGTCCTTGTACAGGATGTTGATGCTACTGCCTCCATCTATCAGAACTCGCGAGAAACGCGCGGCTCGTCTATCTGTAGAAAAGGTGGCATCCAAGACCAAGGCATAGGAGCCCGGCCTCGGCATCACCCCTGGGTGGTCAGCTCTGCTCCAGCTGATAGGCTTCTCGGACCAGTGCATGAACTCTGGCGTCTCTGATGCTACTGCATTCACCTCTTGTCGCTGCAGCCGCCTGCTACGTTGATCATCAGCCATACTGGTAAACACCACATAGGCTCCGTGTTCTTCAGGGTATTCGTCTTGTACTGTGCCGACTGGCCTGACAGCCGGCTGTTGGGGCGGAGGCGGAGGCGGCTGCCCAGCAGGCGGGGGAGGCAGGAGGCCGTCTCCCTTGGCGATCCTGGTGAGCCAGTGGCACTTCCGGGTGGTGTCATTCGATGGCTTCGCGCCGCTATGGAACTTGCAAGGTCCATCCAGAGTCTGCTCGTAGGAGAAGGCTGGCAACCAGTTCGGCTTGCCGCCTTTCTGTCGCTTGGGCCGAGGCTGCGCATTTGGCTGTTGGGCTTCAATGGTCGTGACCTGCCCGCTGCTGGAAGCCGGCTGCGGGGCCTTGCGCTTGTGGTCGCCCTACTGTTGTCGCCGATTGGCGTCTCCCGCCGGAGTTCTTGGAGCTTGAGGGGCCACTTTGCCAGTTGCGCTGACTTGAATCTCGGCCTTCATGGAGGAGTCGGCCGTGGCGTATTTGTCCGCTATGATCAGCAGCTCATCGAGGGTTTCTGGCTCGTCGCAGAGGAGCTTGTGCTTGAGGAGCGTGCCTTCTCTTCACCCGGCTGTGAAGTACTCGATGGCCTGCACCTCGTGCACGCCCTCACAGGAGTTCCGAAGCTCGGCCCAACGCGTGAGGTAATCGCGAGTCAAATCGTCGGGGCCTTGCATGCACAAGGAGAGCTGTCGAGGCTTGGCAGGACGCTTGTACATGCTGGTGAAGTTGCGGACAAATGCTTCGGTGAAGTCGACCCAGCTATTGATGCTGCGGGGCTTCAGGCTGTTCAGCCATGTCCGAGCCGTGCCCTGGAGCATGAGCGGAACATACTTTACGGCGACACGCTTGTTGCCGTTTGCTATGCTGACAGCCGTGGAGTAGTCGACCACCCAGTCTTCTGGCTTCACGGAGCCGGTATACTTGGGCGTGTCTCTTGGGAGCGTGAACCCTCTGGGAAAGGGCTCGTCTTGAATGCGGGGCCCAAAACAAGGCGGACCCAACTCCTCTTCTTCTTCCAGCGCTAGGGATCGGTGAAGTCGGTCGATCCGGTGGCGGGCGTCATTTTCTCTGACTCCCTCTCGGCGGCCAAGGCGGTCGCCGAGAGTCGGATGGTCAACAGGCGGCAGGGAGACTCGCCTCTCCTTGTGAGGAGGAGGAGGCGGACAGTTGTCCCGTCGTTCCACTCCTCTCGGGCGGCCGTCTCGGTCGTGCTCTATGGTAATGTGAGTCCGACTGTGGCTGACAGCAGGATCCTTGTCTCTTCTTCCTCGGGCACCGCCAGTCGGCGTCCGAGATGTCACGCCTTGATCTCGGCGAAGGTCATCGTTTTGCCGCTGCGGCGCCTCCGTGCGGTAGCCGGCCTCGTTCTGCGCGGCAGCCGCGTCGAGGAGCCGCTGGACTCGCTCCATCATCAGGCGGCGTTCTTCGCCCTCGAAATTGTCCAGCTCGTCCACTGCCGCCTGGGCGGCTCGGATGTTCTCCGCTAGTGTAGCATACACGGGGCGGCTTGCCTCGAATAGGTCGGCGATGGCTACGCCGCGCTGCTGGACCGCGCCAAGGCGGCTGGGTCCCGCTGGGGCCGGCGAGCCGCCAACAGCGCGATCTATCTCTCGCTGGTAGGCTTCTGACAAGCGCCTCATGCTAGCCAGCTTCTTCGCGCCTTCGACGAGCTGAAGGAGGCGTGCCTCCAATGTCTCTGTGTCAGCGTCTAGCGGAATGGGCGTAGTCAGGTCTTGTAGCGCCGCACCGAGCGGATCGTGCGCTCCTCCGCCGGGGAGCTCGTCATTACTGATGATGAGCACCTCGGTGACGGTACTTCCGTCGCTCTCCGTGCGAGGGAGAGGTTCGTCGTAGACCACCACATTAGTGGGGAACACGTCGAGCGACACGGTGTCGGAGTCGACCAGCATCGGGTCGGTGGAGCCTACATACTCCATGTCCACGGCAGGCTCGCCGGAAACGTGGAGTTGATTGAGGAGGCCCGCGAGGAGGCTCTCGGAGCTGCCCGTGCCTGCGTTGGATGCAGGTTCGTCGGAGAGGTGAACCTCCCCGACAAGTTCGGTGAGGCAACTGGCTGCGCAGGCGATCTCAACGCCACGCAGCGCATCCGCGCAAACTCCGTCTGGCGTGCCTGGCTGGCTGCGCTCGCCAGGGAGGAAAAGGGTTCCCGTCCAGAACAGGTCTTCGGACGGCGGTGCACCAGGCCCCACGGTGGGCGCCAAATGTCGCGGGTTGGGTGCGACATATGCCAAAGGATGTCTTATCAGGGTGGGGGCGAGTAGAACGTCGCTGGTGCCTGAAAACGGGATGAGGCGCAGACATGCACGCCGGCGAATCTTACCCAGCTTCAGGCTCTCCGGGGAGATAATACCCCTGCTGCTGCTCTGCGGGGTCTCCGCATGATCACTATGGCAAGGTGTTTACACGATTGCTCCTTGAGCTGTTTCCTGGAGGTAGGAGAGGGCAAGGCTAGCTCTCTCCCTCCTATATGATCTTGTCTAGAGCTAATGGATTCCAACCCTTTGCATGGGCGCCCTGGGGGGTTTATATAGGCCTACCCCCCAGGGGTACAATGGTAATCCGGCTGGACGCGGACCCAGCCGTGAGTGCCTCTGGCCTCCGTCTTCTCCGCTGACTGCTGGGGCCCGCCGACTGGCCACGTATGGAGCCGTTAGGCCGCGTCCGCCACGGGCGGGTCTTGCCGGCTACTGATTACTGTAGCCGTGCTTCTGATGACGCGGGCTTGGTCATGGGGTCGTGGCAACAGCCCCGTCGCCTGGCGGGTGATCATTGTTGCCACTCTCCGTCACATCTGGTTAATGGCGTGTGGGCCCAGGGGAAGGGTCTAGCCGACTCCGGGGGCCGACTAGTGGCGCACTCGCCGCCTCCTGGGGTCCCACTGACTGGTGGGACCCGCCGCCCAGGGTCGTACAGACAAGCCGTCATGGGCGCTGGACTCGGTCCTTCGGCGCTGATGTCAGGGCCGGCACAACAACAGTGCCACGCCGCACGGAGATCTCCCCTGGTACGGCGTGTTGTGGCCATGCCTGCCCTTAGTAAGGGGCGGGAGCGGGCTTTACTGTAGCCACTCCCCAGTCTTGCCCGTCCCGATGAGGATATGGGCTCGTTGGAGTCGCGGGCCGACTCCCCAAAGCCGGCTTCTCTGGAAGTCACCAGTCAGGAGTCGGCTTATCCTGAAGTCGTCCCTGGGACTCGGCCGTGTGTGGGCAGTCGGCCGTCTTGCCGCCGACTTCTCAGAAGGCGGCTCATTGTCCTAGGGTCTTGAGGGGCGCAGCCTGCCCCGATGTCTTGAAAAGGTTCTGGGGCTCGGGTTGGCCTACCCGTGGCCCATTACTCCGACAGTATGCTTCGACTAGGTGGGTCCCGACTGTCAGGCACTTCCTTGCTTGCGAAGATGTAGCTGGTGGGTCCCAGTAGTCAGGGTGGAAACGTTTTTTCTCAAAATACGGTGGCCCGTCCGGTGGGTCCCTGCTGTCAGGTGGAGGAATCACTATTTTCCGCGTAATAAGGAGGCACTTCCTTGCTGCAGCCGTGGACCCAACTGTCAGCCTCTCCATGTACAGTCCATGTCCGATGGATGTCGTTCGTTTACCACGTTAATCACACGGCACCGAGAGCACCAGGGCAGTGGGCGATGGCGATGCCTAGGAAGGGGACCGCGTGGAGCCAGGGAAGACGCGATAGTGGAAGCCCACACGGAGAGGAGTACGAGGGTTCACTGGTTCAGCTTCGGCGTGAGGCTGCCGTTGCCGCAGGGCCTGGCCAGCGGTGGTAGTAGTAGGGGCAGTGAGGCCTCTGCGGCATCACAGCCGGCCACGGGAGGCAGGAGCACGCGGCACGACTAGCGCTGCCTTGGGCGGCTAGAGCAAGAAGACCAGAGTTTGAAGAAGCACTATGGCCGTTGGATGGACATCGTATGGTCACTGGAGCTAGAATCATTCATATTGACTAAGTTGACAAAGCCCTCCGTGGACTATGTGGTGTAATAAGGAGGTACTTGCTTGCGTGCGGCCATGGACCATGTGGGTCCCAACTGTCAGCTTCTTCATGTACATCCCTCTTCCGATGTTGTCTTTTGTTGACAACGTTGACCACGCCATGCCGAGAACACTGGCACGGTGGACGACAACGAGACCCAGGAAGGGAATGACCCGGAGGCGGCGAAGCCACAACAGTGACCTGGCTAGCGATGGGAGTAGTAAGGGGCGGTGAAGCCCGCGCGGCAGCATAGCGGCAGCACAGTCCCGTCGGCGCTGGATTTGGCGGCTGGAGCAAGAAGATTAGAGATTGAAGAAACACGACGGTCGTTGGATTGACAACCAACGGTTACGTCTGCTAGAATCGTTTGTTGACGTATATAATAAGTAAAAAAATCTTGCATATGCGTCAACTTAATAGGCCCACAAGTCAGACCATTCCCTATTTTTTTTTAATAATTTATATATAGCTCATTGCAACTTCGTATGCAATTTATTGCAGTCTGTTTTTTTGTTGGCCAGGGCCAGGGTTAAAAATTAAACAAAAAACCGCATATTTCTGTCGGTTCCAAACTATTTTTAATACCTAAATGTCGAGCCAGATTTAAAGTACTTTGAAGATATATTTAAATTTGGTTAAAGCAGAGTGAAATAGGAATATGAAAGTGTGAAAAAAATCAGAAATTATAAAGTAATTGCCAATTTGTCATCTATTTTTATATTTACAACCCAGTTCATATTACTTTCAAGATCTGCAGGCGTCTTGAAAGAGTTGCAACCCATCAGGGCATAGAAAAATAAGTAGGCCTAGATTGGGTATTCATTAGAACAAATAAACTGGGCTCATTTTGACAAAGAAAAAATAGCCTGGCTGGTCATATGGTGAACATAAAATATAAGCATGGGCTAAACGGGCCACAACCCAGTTGAAACCCTGCTCCGTCTCAACAGTAACAAAAAAATACTGCTCGAGCAGCTACGTCCAAGCTGTCAGACGATCTTGTGTTGTTCTCTTGTCTATTGACTATATACGCTGACAATGTCGTCGGTCCCAGATGTCAGGAAACCACTAGGCAGGAGCATTTTATTTTTCCATACGCTGATGATGGAGTATGTATAACAAAAAATGAGGAACTTCCTTGTGTCCAACCATGGACATGGTGGGCCCCTACTGTCATCCTCTCCACGTATAGTCCTCTTCCGATTCCTGTTGTTTGTTGACCAATTTGACAACGCGAGAGGGCAACGCCGTGGAGAGCGCACCAAAGTGCGCGGAGGACAATGGCGAGGCCTCGGACATCGGCATTAATGATTTAGGAGATGCTGGGGCGGCGATGTGTACGCTGAGGCGCAGCCAGCCGTGGGAGGTGGGAGCTGGCGGCCCCGCCGGTGCTGGTTTGGTTTTGGCGGCTGGAGGAAGACAGGACTGAAGAAACATGGGAAATTGTAAAAGGAGCAGGAGTACTTAACGACCTTAACTGAAACCAACAAGCAGGATAACAAGGCCTAGGCGCGACCCCGCTCATCCACAACCTCTGAAAGCGGCTTCATCTCGCAATGTGGTCAATAAACAGTATATTCGCTTTAGAGCCATGGAAAAGCAGGAACATAATCTTCTTTCCTATTCTCCAAGATGGATGGGCCTTCATTATTTGAGACCACCCATGAATAAGTATAAACGGGAATGGAGTAGGTCGACATAAACATCATGCTGTGACCAAGCGCAAGTCTGACCCGACCATGGTCAGGCATCGGTATAGGAACAATAGAACTGGGCAGTTTCTGTTTCAAGAAGATCATAGCTGTAAAACCGTGTATAAACAATAGTTTCTGAAAAACATGTATAACAGAAAACAGCTTGTACCATACGTTTCTCAACATAGTTGGACCTGTTCAACGAGTGCAGCAGTGGCACACATATCCCACGTGGCCTTCCACCATTGAAACGCCCCACAAGGACCTCAAGACGATCAGTAAAGTATAGGAACTTATGGATGTCGTCCCAGTAAACTTTAGTGCCATCAGTAACAGCCGAGTTCTTACAGAATAACAAACGAGTAGCCTGCTTAACTCTGAAAAAACCTACACATGCCACCAATTATAAGAAAATATTAGTTAGAAGTAGCATCTCCGTGAGAGATTCGTTGCTACTTCTAAAGTTAAATTGTGATTAGTTAGACAGAATAGGTGGATTAAGAAGTAATCAAGGCAACAAGCAAGAACCAGATACAAAACTAACATGGATGAACAATTGGAACGAAGTTGGGATGGAACATCGCAGTGAAGATGAGACTAGGTTCTGCTATTTCCATCAACATTCGTGCGCCAACTTTCAGTCCGTAACACTTGAGAAAGTTTATCCAAGTTTGACCATAAGAAAGCAGCGATCTTCTTGGTTCATGAACCCAACTCGGAACTTATATCCATGGCCTGTCTTCACTGTGACCATTAAACTGGTGTATTCAGTTATGGCAAGACCGAGCATCTTCAGTACATGTGTTCTGGTAGAGCAAGGAATGCACTGCAGGAAAAATAATATGAGAACATAATGTATTCCCTATCCAAATCTAGAAATAATTTCCTCCTTCACGTCAGTGTTGACCATGGTACTAGTACCTTTTATCCAAATATAGCAATCCAAATTTCCAAATTAGTCGACAACATGTTCAAAAATCCCCACCCTCCTGGATAGAAAAGAGGATTCTAGGAACATATTGTGCGCATTTTAAAATCATGTGTTAGGATGAGAAGGAACAAGTGTGGCGTCTCACCGAGGGCGCAGAAACCTATAGGGTCCTCGCACTTTGGGCACTGCAAATGAAACACACTAGATTCACTAGGAAGAAAAATGCATCAACGGCGGCGGCTGCCATCCTACGATTACCCGCGACCAAGGGACTTGGATTTATCGGGGATGGATGAATAATTCGTACAAGGTTCTCCATGAGAAAACCCTATGCAATCGTCGAGCAGGGGTTTTCTCTAAACAAGAAGACGAGGGAGAAGGGGATTCATGCCTAGTGAAACATTGTCACTTCGTCCGTCCAGCTTAGTGCTAAAGCTGGAAAGGTGGGGTTTTTTGTGATTTGACGGCTCATTGGGCATTACTGCGGCGCTACGACTAGGGTGTATCTACCATGCAGTTGTGCACTCTAATTTGGTGCATATGGCACGTGGACCCCGTTGCTGGATGCCCCACATATCAGCAAAAGGAAGTAGAATGAAAGGAGTAACTAGTTACACATAAATATATTTTTGACAGAGAGATACTCCCTCTGTAAAGAAAATAAAAATCTTTTATATCACAACTTTAGACATGAGAAAAATCAAGGGGAATATATATAACATATATAATTATAAAATACAGAGTTTTTTTAATAGAGTATAGACGATTTGATGATGATGGTGTGCCTGCCATCCTGCAATTTAGGCCGTCCGATTTATGTCTGATGGATAGGAAGGAAACTATGGCAATTTTAAAAAAATGCACCCGCACACCTCTCCACATTTGAAAATAAGGCCTTCACTCGTTCATCCTTTTATCTCACAAGATAAAATGCTCATACAAATGCATCTTGATGTTACGTGCAATGCACGGGCATTATGGGGGTTCAGCTGAGAATATAATACTCAGACATGCTTATGGTTCTAGACTTTGGGCCTGCATGCTTGGGGGCCCATGTGTTCTACCTCAGCACTTTTCATATTGCGAGCGATCGGTACAATGCTGGTTTTAGATGCTGTCGCAAGGCAAATACACAAAATTGAATAAAGCACGACAGCTATTAGAATGAAATCGAACAACAGTTCCTAACCAGCAATCATAGTAGCAATTCTATCAATGATATACCATGTGATAAATAATATTGTCGTACTACTTATACACACAGGACACTTGTTTCACCATGCCAGATTATTACATCAAAATCTCTCGGAGGATAGATCAGTTCGATAGTTGCGTGCTGCTACTGAAGAATTTCAAAGTTGATTCGGACTAGCTCTCCATGCCGAGAAAGTTCGATTTTGACATCATCCCCTACTGCAAGATATGATTTAGATTTTAACCTTGACCATCCTTTAGCATCAATCATCATGCGACCATCCTTTGTACTGACGGTATATTGAGCAGGTTCATTCACACCAAGGATGTGCATGGTAAGAGAAACTTGGCCACGGTCGCCGGATTGTTGAACGACTCCCTCGTTACTCTAGGCATTCTTTGTTTGCAAACAAGATGACATACACAAACAACTAGATCAACACAGTGAATCATGTGAAACAACATGGAAAGAAAAAAGAATGAAGCATTTGCGCGGCCAATGCTTACCAAGAAGGTGGACATGTCGGTTTTTGTAAGGACTTTGGTATATGAAGTGCGAACTGCAACCCAGTCTGTTGCTGGGGCAACTGCTGGTTCCGTTGCTGCTGCATGGGCCGGAGCAGATGCAAGTACAAGTGTTGGTGCAAGTGCCGAAGCCGTTGCTGGTGGCCGTGCAGGTGCGACTGGTAGTTCCCCTGCTGCTGCTGGAGATGGTCCTCCTTGTAGAGCTGGTGCCGGTGTCGAAGCAGGTGCCGGTGTCGATGCCCGATCCTGCGGTAGATCATCCTGATCTGCTAATGCGGTCGGTGTCGGTGTTCTGGGAATGGGGGTCCCCAGACTTGCTTGCCTGTGGCCCACGGCGTGGCGAGTGGCCCCATACGGCCCATCTTCACCAACAAGCATTCAAGACCCTCGCGAGGCGGACGACACAAGACCTCCTTAGGAGCGTCCTCACCAGCCTGGCTCACGAAGGGTGGAGAAATCAAGGCCAGGAAAACCTCACGAGGTTCCAATGACGTGAGCCATGACGATTGAGACCACGCGGGTGCCAGGCGGGCGCCAACGCTCACAGTGTCCTTGTTTCCACTTTGGTGCTAAGGAAGCAAACGCAGACGAAGAGTACCGAGGCATCAAGCAAAGGTTTCCATATCGGTGAAATGAGACCAAGACCAGCAGGACGGCAGGACGGAGGTCACCGTGGAGCCCAAGACGACGTCACCACCAGAGCCTTTGGCAGGTGAAGACTACTTTTATCAGGATAACTTGTACTAGCTGTCCCCTTTCAAATTGGCCATTGTTCGCTCCCTTCCCGCTCAACATTTGGGGAGAGCACCAGGGCCTCTATAAATAGGATTAGCCACCGCAGTAGAGGAGGGGGGATCGACCTCATCTTAGATATGAGCCATTCCATCCTCAGCCACACACCAACCAAGCACAAGAACACATCTCCTCAGGAGGCTCTTCTTCCCCTTGTATTATTCATCATCAGCCCAAGAGGCAATCCACCACAACACGCTGGAGTAGGGTATTACACTGCAACGGTGGCCCGAACTAGTATAAATATTGTGTCTCTTGTGTCCCGAGTTCGTCGAGCTAGCCTTTGAGATCGTGAAGTGGTTGGGGGCGTGATCGGTGAGGGAGAGATATTCGCGCACACCAAAGTGTTTGAACCTTAAGGGTTTTGCTAGAACCCGAAATCCATCATTTGGCGCGCCAGGTAGGGCTACGCCAAAGCCTTCTTCTTCGTCAACCCACACTTCGTCACTCCACCATGCTCATGGCCGACGCTCGTCGAGCTCGTGCTGAGCGCCGGACCGCCCTTGTCGCCCGTGTTGCTTAGACGGCTCCCATCGGCGGGCCTCCCCGTCATTCTCTGTCACCCGCCGCCAACGCCGTCACCGGTCCGGCGGCGAACAAGCAGCAAGCCTCTTCGCTGCATCCCTTCGTGCACCGGGATGGCCACACCGCCATCCCGTCACTGTCTCCGGCCGACTCGTCATCTCACGCTCGCCGCGCCCCGACGGAGGCGCAGGCCGGGCTGCTCATGGCACACGAGCTCCTGCGTTACCGCCCGGTCGACGACCTCTACAAGGACTGGCTGGACCGCATCGCCGAGCTCGTCAGCATCGGGGGAGGCTCTCCTGCACCGTCCCTCTCGTTGCCTCGCCCACCGCCAGCTGCGGGCGACGTGGCTCACGGAGCGCCTCCGCCTCCTCCACAACAAGATGGCACCCTTGTGCCGAGGCGTGCGGCTCAGGGAGCACCTCAGCCTCCCCGGCGCTAAGGCGGCGTCCTCGCTCCAAGATGCGCGGTCCAACGGCGTGACCCACTGTGCCGCATGCGAGCACACGAGGAAAGAAGATGCCAAGAGATTCCCCGTCCCCAAGGAAGTGCTCCACCACTCCCAGCTCCGCTACGCCAGGATTGCTTGTTGCGATTGGGCCATGCGCCACGTGCCGCAGCGGCGGAAGGGCACCACGACCAGGCTCCTCCTCCAAGGCGAGCCCCGGTGACCTCGGTCGACTACCGCACCTTCACCCCCGAGCTACATAGCGTCCCCTGGCCAGGCAAGTTCAAGCCAGACCTGCCTCCGCGCTACGACGGCACCACCGACCCCGCAGAGTTCTTGCAGCTCTAGGAGCTGAGCATCAAGGCAGCCAGCGGCAACGAGAAAGTCATGGCGAATTGGTTCCCCATGGCTCTCAAGGATGGCGCCCGCTCCTAGCTCCTAAACCTTCCTCCTGGCTCCGTCTCTTCCTGGGATGAGATGCGTGACCGTTTTGTCGACAACTTCCAGGGCAGTCGCGACCGCCCCTCGGCCGTGGGTGACCTGCGCCGCATCAAGCAACAAGCAGGGGAGACCCTTCAGAAGTACATCTAGCGCTTCAACAACATTCATCTCAAGATCCCCAAGGTGACGAACGAGGCCATCATCTCTGCGTTCTCCGATGGCGTCCGCGACATCAAGATGAAGGAGGAACTTGCCATCCATGAGGAGCTGTGCACATCCCTGGAGTTGTTCAACCTGGCGACCAAGTGCGTAAGGACTGAGGAAGGGCGCCTTTCCCTCCTCGAGCTCCCTGCTCTCAACCCAGAGGAGAAGAAATCCAAGGCCAAGGACGTGAAGCGCAAGGGAGTCGCTGTGCTTGCGGCAAAGCCAGACACGAAGCACGGCAGGGACCAGCCTGAGTCATCCAAGGGCAGCCGACCATTCTGCGCCTTCCACAATGTACACAGCCGCAACACCAATGATTGCCAAGAGCTCAGAGCCATGCGCGACGGATGCTTCGGTCAACGCCCCGAGTGCAACGACCGAGGCTACGGCCGAGGAGGAGGACGCGGCGGAGGATGCTGGGACGACCGGGGCCCACGCCAGGAGTGGCGCGACCAGCCTCGTGAGGACCGCTGGCAGGATCAGCCTTGCGAAGGTGCCTAGAGGGATCAGCCTCGCGAAGACTGCCCTCAGGGCAATGCTGGACTTCCTCCACTGCCACCACCAAGAAGCAACGACGACCACCACCAAGACGAGGGCGCTGGGGGGCTTCTAGGAGCCTCGTGCTATCGCCTGCATCTTGGGCGGAGCTCAAGCCCTAGCCTCACAACGTATCTTCAAGCAGTTTGCTCGCGAGGTGAACACACTCCTTCCCAAGCTCGAGGCTACATGCCCGCTCACGTGGTCCAAGTGCACTATTACGTTCAGCTCAGCAGATCAGCACAAGTGCGCGGCCACGGCTGGCGCTCTCCCAATGCTTTGTTCACCCGTCATCAGCAACGTGCAACTCACCAAGACCCTCATCGACGGCGGCGCAGGGCTCAACGTCCTGTCCGTCGAGATGTTCGACAACCTTCAAGCGCCATACGATCAGCTTCAGCCAACCAAACCTTTCTCAGGAGTGACCAACGGCTCCACCACGCCGATAGGTCAGGTCCGCCTCCCAGTCACCTTTGGAGAACGCAACAACTACCGCACCAAGCTCATCGACTTCGACGTCGCCCACATTTGTCTATCGTACAATGCCATCCTTGGGTATCCGGCCCTGGCCAAGTTCATGGCAGTGATGCACCACGGCTACAACGTCCTCAAGATGCCAGGAAGCAGCGGGATCATCATAGTCCCCTGCAAAGAAAGAGATGCAGTGTGCTCCCTCGTGCGCGCCTTCCAAGCAGCCTCAATTGAAGAAACCGGCAACAATGCAGCTCGGTACCCTCCTGAGGTCATCCCCAAGAAGAAGAAGCAGCTACTCAAGCAGCACCACCTCGCTATCCCTTCTCCTCTTCGCCGCAGGTATCGTCCTGGTTACACAACAAGGATAAAGAGTCGGAAACAAGCATCAACAGCAAGGACAAGTTAAGATGGGGACACTTATTGATCCTCCGCGACATAGTCCCTTTGCTTCGGGAGCTAGAAGCCGGAGAGCTTCGCAACCCAAGGTGCGGGCATGCCAGCTCTGGAAGTAGGAGTGGCAGCTGGGGCGGAAGCGGCTCTAGGCAACGTCAGAGTAGAAGCAGCGTCCCGGGAGATCAACGCCGATCGGTCCCTCGTCAGGATGACGGGTGGCTCTTCCTTCTCCAGGCGGGAATCAACCTCATCGTCGTCAAGAAGGGTGCAGAGGATGTCAGCTTTGCTCAAGGGGGAGGTCTCCCCCATACCTTCAGGGGTCACCTCTGAGTCTTCCTCCTCCTAATCTTCCACCCCGAAGATCTCACCAGAAGACAACTCCACCGGCATCGGCACCGCAGGGGCTCTGGTGGGCGCCGGCGGCACCGGTCTACGCCCGTCAAAGGTCGGCCTGGAGGCCACAACCAGTGCCCCGTCCTTGCGGCGGAACAAGGGGGTGAAGGCATTCGGCGGGTACTCCTGGTCATCCCCAACCAGGAGATGGAGAGCCACAGCCAGGTCATCATCGGACATGGCTTTCAGGCTCAGGCGAACCTTGTCCTCTTCGTCCCCAAGCTCCCACAAAGGGCGCGTACGCACCTGAAGCGGGGCTACGCGTAGCATCAGGAATTCCCTCAGGAGCATGGCCCCCGTCACCCTCGCCGCCTTTGCGTTGCCCAGCTTCAAGTCGGTGTTCATCTGCTCCAGCACCAACATCACCCGCTCATCAGTGAGCTTCGCGCGAGACAACCCCTTGTCGGATTGGGGCATCTCCGTCGGCAACATCAAGCGTGGGTGGGCGCACTTGGCGTCCATCATGGCCCACTTGATCCTGAAGCCATCGGCCTTCTTCCCCGTCTTCGAGATGGAGATGGCCTTGCCGACCGCGATGAAATTGGCACACCCGGAGGTACAGCCATCATTGATGCGGAGGAAGAAGAAGTGGCGCAGAAGAGCCACGGATGGCATCACGCCAAGGTACGCCTCGCAGTAGTAGGCAAAGATCGACAAGAGAATGATAGAGTTGGGATGGAGATGCAGCGCCTGCAGCCCGTAGTGGTCAAGGACCTCGTAGAAGAAGTCAGAAAATGGGGGAACTAGCCCCGCGACGATGTTGCTTGTAAAGAAGGGGAAGAAGGTGCTTCCCTCGTGCTCCGGCACATCGGAGCCAGCCCGGAGCCTGGTCTTCCCCTTCTCGTTGCTTTCCCCCATCGTCAGTAAGCGCGTGGCGGTGAGGTTCTTCTCCGAGACATTGGGTGCGTCGAGAGCTGGATTGTACCAAGCCGGAGATGAGGCAGGCTTGACCCTCCGGGGCGCCATTGGTCGCTGACGCAGGAGCGGATGGGAGTAGATCTGGAGATTTCAGAAGCATGGAGCAAGAAAGGGTACCTGGAGCAAGGTGAAAGAAGCATTGAAGGCAAGGGTTGTCTACGCCAGCCTTTTGACAGTCGGGCAGTTGCCGAGGCAGCATGGGGAAGCCGGGACGCCCATGTCCAACCAACCGGCACGCGTCACCCAAGGCCGCAGGCTATTGGGGCCCGCGGCACACCGCACTTTCCCCTTGGCTTCGCCTCGAAGCCAAGCCCGAGCGCGCCTTGGGCCCGGGGGCTACTATCGGCGTTCTGGGATTGGGGGTCCCTAGACTTGCCTGCCTGCGGCCCACGGCGTGGCACTACGAGTGGGCCCGTACGACCCATCTTCACCAACAAGCATTCAAGACCCTCGTGAGGGGCCAAGCCTCGCGAGGCGTACGACACAAGACCTCCTCAGGAGCGGCCTCACCAGGCTGGCTCACGAGGGGCGGAGAGATCAAGGCCAGGCAAACCTTGCGAGGTTCAAATGACGTGAGCCATGATGATCGAGACCAGGCAGGTGCTAGGCGGGCGCCAGTGCTCACAGTGTCCTTGTTTCCTCTTTGGTGCTAAGGAAGCAATCATAGATGAAGAGTACCGAGGCATCAAGCAAAGGTTTCCATATCAGTGCAACGAGACCAAGACTAGCAGGATGGCAGGACGGAGGTCACCGTGGATCCCAAGACGGCGTCATCACCAGAGCCTTTGGCAGGCGAAGACTGCTTTTGTCAGGATAATTTGTACTAGCTGCCCCCTTTCAAATTGGCCGTTGTTGGCTCCCTTCCCTCTCAATATTTGGCAAGAGGACCAGGCCTCTATAAATAGGATTAGCCACCGCAGTAGTGGAGGGGGGATCGACCTCATCTTAGATCTGAGCCATTCCATCCTCAGCCATACACCAACCAAGCACAAGAACACCTCTCATCAGGAGGCTGTTCTTCCCCTTGTACTATTCATCATCAGCCCAAGAGGCAATCCACCACCCCACACTGGAGTAGGGTATTACACCGCAACGGTTGCCCTAACCAGTATAAATCTTGTGTCTCTTATGTCCCGAGTTTGTCGAGCTAGCCTTTGATATCGCGAAGTGCTTGGGGCGTGATCGGTGAGGGAGAAATCTTCAGGCGCACCCTAGTGTTCGAACCTTAAGGGTTTTGCCGGAACCTGAAATCCGACAGTCGGTGCCCAATCCTCAGCTAGATCAGACTGAGTTGCTGCCGCTGTCAGT
This sequence comes from Triticum aestivum, assembly GCF_018294505.1. Lineage (NCBI taxonomy): Eukaryota > Viridiplantae > Streptophyta > Magnoliopsida > Poales > Poaceae > Triticum > Triticum aestivum. Next base: position 372,117,469 of record NC_057797.1, on the reverse strand, counting down.
GCTAGAGCAAATGTCGGCGCTCGATCGGTTGTTGAAGGTGGTACCGATGTGCGAGACAGCGGTGATCGTGTCTGGTCTGCTATGATCAGCTTTCTAACTTGACTAGGCTCTGTGACCGTGATCCAATCTTTTTCTTCATTTCTTTTAAATGCGAGAAGGTCTAATTGTGGCGTGTTTGTTAAACCAAACTACATGTCATCATAGGGATTTACCTTGTACTCAGACAACAGACTGGTCCAATTTTTTCCAGTAATATAAGTGATGGACAATGCCTTCGTTACTGACACGACATAAGAAGTGAAACCTGCAAAAATATCCATCATAGTGCAAACCAAACGGTTTATTCTACGATGAATGTCACATGGCAAAACCTACATCATAAAATTGCAGCAAAAGAAAGAAAACATGACATTAAATCAATAAGATTTAGACAGTAAATCAATAAGATTTACTTGATGTGACACGAGTGAATCCTTACCAGGAAATCACTATGTTGAAGTACTAAACAGAAGATTGATCATCCAACTATGCGTGGCATGCAGGGCCCCCGCCTACTCCCAGAAGCAGGACAGTCCAAAGGTCATGAGACATCGTATGGACCGAACATCCATGGGACTGGAAATCCTGGTGGGTGCGATAAACCTTGCAATGCATACAGATATTGGAGTGTAACCATAACTGATAAACCGTCCCCACAAAAACGATGATCTGGATACTTCAAAATATACAAACTAAATTGAGTGGACAGACAATAACATATACTTCTCTCAGGACTCACCACACACCAAAAGCGGCAGTACTAAACAATACAGGGTTCACAAACACAAATCAAGTACTGAACAATAGTACTTACTACAGACAAGCAAAGTTGCAATAATTAAACTTTGCAGACTATTTCTTGCCACCGACCTATGGGATGAACTCCGCATAACTGACTAGGCCATGGACTTCGTGAGAGATGTTGACCTACACCATCACCATCTCTTCAATCTTGGAGAACCTAACAGAGTGGTCTTTCCACTCATAAACATGACGATGAAGACATGCCGCATCAGATTTGTCGGGAATCTTACAAGAACCACACACTTCGTAATCGAAGGCACGACTAGTAGATTATTGTGGTCAAGTACAGCCTCGGGAACAAGGCCTCACAACAATGCTACAAGAAAACACTAGTTCAGGACACGTGGCGACAAGGACACGGCAGCTGGATAGCTTAGCAGTAGAACTCATCCTCAGGTCTTCCAGTTCACACGACATGACTTTGAGAATTTCATCTCCACCGCGGACCTGGTTCTAATTCAAACAGAAACCAGATATTTTATTACTACCTCCATTCAGAAATATAAGATTATTTTTGATATTTTACTCCATATATGACTATATATACGCACAGAAATGAGTGAACAAAGACACTAGAACATGTCTTCAAAGGCATGAGAGCAGAGGGATTACTTACAATATCCATAACACAAGTTACTGAGGCAAATATACCCTCTTCAAAGGTAGCATTGATGTTCATAAAGTAGTTGAAAGTAATCTATAAGAAATCAGTGTCAACCTCTCGCATGTTTTGGTCAAAAGAGAAATTTAGAACCGTCATTTGGCACACAAAAATCACATGCAAGATCACCCAGAAAGTTGTACTACTAGTACCAGTATTGCGTGTTAGATGAAAAAACACGATAAAGATCGAGAAAAAGATTGTCAAGAAGAGATATTACCTGGACTTCCTTAATGAGGGATCCGGGAGAGGGGGGCTTGGACAGGGCGATGTCTTTGAGCTTATATGTGGTAGTCTCGGTGGGGTGCTTGCGATTCTTCGTACCATGAGCCTCAACGGTTTTGTCCAGAGCCATATACATCACTTCGGCCGGTGCTCCAGCGTCCATCAAGAAACTATCAAATAGAAATAAAAGAAAAGAAACCATAATCACAAACCCAAAAGAAGAATAGCAAGGGAGTTATAGGATTAGTCTCAGGGTTGCAAGTTCGGGCCTTGGCCAGAATCAACACCATTGATGCGCTCACCTTTCCTTCTTTGGGAGAGAAGAACAATGCCAGAAGCAGGTCAGAGTTTTCTTGAAGAAATGAGGAACAAGATGAGGGAGAAGCGAGTGGGGTTTTTCTTCAAGAGAGGAAGCTGAGAGAGAAGAGTGAAATGATGGTTGCATCGTCCGTCCAACGTATTGCTGGAAAGGAGGGGGTTTTGTGATTTGACGGCTCATTGAGCGTTACTGCGGTGCTTCGATCGGGGTAGTCTACCGTGCAGTTGGGCAATCTACTATGGAGTAATTTAGTGCATGGCTAGTGGACCCCGATGCTGGCTGTCCCACACGTCGGCGAAAGTGAGTAGCAAGGTTCTTGACGACCGTGGAGGAAGATCCACACGGTAGAGCATGACCACTGTTTTTCCGAAGAAGAAAAATGATTACAACAAGCGTTTCCACTCTTACGATGGAGGAGTGCGAAACACGGCAGCTGTCGGGGTTCTGGGAATGGGGGTCCCCAGACTTGGCTGCCTGCGGCCCGCGGCGTGGCTCCATCAGCGGCCCTGTATGGCCCATCTTCACCAACAAACACTCAAGACCCTCGCGAGGAGCCAAGCCTCGCGAGGCAGATAATGCAAGACCTCCTCAGGGGCGGCCTCACCAGGCTGGCTCACGAGGGGCGGAGAGATCAACACAAGGGACAACTCACGAGGATTGTGTGACGCAAGCCATGACGACTGGAGCCAGGCGGGTACCAGGCGGGCGCCAACGTGCAGTGTCCTCGTTTCCTCTTTGGTGCTAAAGAGGCAAGCGTAGGAGAGGAGTCCCAAAGCATCATGCAATGATTTCCATATCGGTGCAACAAGAGAAAGACCAGCAGGACAGGAGGACGGAGGTCACCGTGGAGCCCAAGACGGCATCACCACTAGAGCCTTTGGCAAGCGAAGACCATCTTTTGTCAGGATAGCATGTACTAGCTGTCCCCCTTCAAATTGGCCGTTGTGGGATCCCTTCCCGCCTAATATTTGGGAAGAGGACACTGGCCTCTACATATAGGACTAGCCACCACCGTAGGGGGGGATCGGATATCCTATGATCTCATCTCATCTCATCTTGGACCGGATTCATCCCACCAAAGCCACCACACTCAGCAAGCACAAGAACACCCCTCCCTAGGAGGTTGTTCTTCCCTTTTAACTATGCATCCTCAGCCCAAGAGGAAATCCACCACACCACACTGGAGTAGGGTATTACACCACATCGGTGGACCGAACCAGTATAAATTCTTGTGTCTCTTGTTCTTCGGGTTCGTCGACCTAGGTCATGAGATCATGATGTGTGCGAGCTAGAGAGGGGGAGAGATTTTCGTGCGCACCCCAGTGTTCAAACCTCAAGGGTTTTGTCGGAACCCGAAATCCGACGTTTGGCGCGCCAGGTAGGGGGTGCGGTTAAGCTTTCCCCTTCGTCAATCCGCGCTTCGCCACTCCACCAAGTTCATGGCCAACGCTCACCGGGCCCGCGCTAAGCGCCGGGCCGCCCTCACCACCCCTGTCGCTCAGGCAGCCCCTGTCGGCGGGCCTCCCCGTCATTCTCCGTCACCCGCCGCCAACGCCACCACCGGCCCGGCGGCAAATGAGCAGCAAGCTTCGTCACTACACCCCTCCGTGTGGCGAGGCGGCCGCACCGCCACCCCGTCGCTAACTCCGGCCGGCTCATCGTATCACGCTTGCCGCGCACCCATGGACGCGCAGGTCGCATTGCTCATGGCATGCGAGCTCCTGCGCTACCGCCCGGTCGACGACCTGTACGAGGACTGGTTGGACCGCATCACCGAGCTCGTCAGTGCCGCAGTGGGCTCGCCTGCACCATCCCTCTCGCTGCCTCGCCCACCCCCGGCTTCGGGCAATGTGGCTCACGGAGCGCCTCCGCCACCTCCGCACCAAGATGGCGCCCTCGCATCGAGACGTGTGGCTCATGGAGCGCCTCCGCGTCAAGACGACGTCCTCTCTCCAAGATGTGCGGTCCCGTGGCGTGATCCACCGCGCCGTGTGCCCGCGCACGAAGAAAGAAGTTGTCAAGAGATCCCCCGTCTGCAAGAAAACGCTCCATCGCTCCCAGCACCGCCACATCAGGATCGCTTGCCGCGGCAGGGCCATGGGCCACTTGCCGTGATGGGGCGAGGACACCAAGATCAAGCTCCGCCTCCTCGACGGGCCCCGGTGGCCATGGCATGCTGCCACGCCTTTGCTCCTGAGCTGCGTAGCGTCGTCTGGTGGGGCAAGTTCAAGCCGGATCTACCTCCTCGCTACGGCGGCACCCCCGACCCGGTGGAGTTCTTGCAGCCCTATGAGACGACCATTGAGGCGGCCAACAGCGACAAAAAGGTCATGGCGTACTGGTTCCCCATGGCTCTCAAGGACGGCGCCCGCTCATGGCTCCTTAACCTGCCCCCTGGCTCGATCTCCTCCTGGGACCAGATGCGTGACAGCTTCGTCGCCAACTTCCACGGCATTCGTGACCGCCCCCCGACCGTGGGTGACCTGTGCCACATCAAGCAACAGCTGGGAGAGACCCTCCAGAAGTACATCCAGCGCTTCAACAACATGCGCCTCAAGATCCCCAAGGTGAGAGACAAGTCCATCATCTCAGCGTTTTTTGATGGCATCCACGACATCAAGATGAAGGAGGAGCTCGCCATCCATGAGGAGTTGTGCATGACTTTGGAGCTGTTCAACATAGCAACCAAGTGTGCAAGAGCTGAGGAGGGGCGTCTCTCCCTCCTCGAGCTCCCTGCTGCGGATCCAGAGGAGAAGAAGGCCAGGGTCAAGGACGTGAAGCGCAAAGGGGTGGCCGTACTCACGGTAGAGCCAGATACCAAGCACGGACGAGACCTCCCCGAGTCGTCCAAGGGAAGCCGTACATTCTGCGCCTTCCACAACATGCGCAGCCACAACACCAACAATTGTAAAGAGCTCTGGGCCATTTAAGATGGACGCTTTGATTGATGCCCCGAGCGTAATGACCGGGGCTACGGCCGAGGAGGTGGACGAGGTGGAGGACGTTGGGACGACCGCGGCCCTCACTAGGAGTGGCACGACCAGCCTTGCGAGGACCGCTGGCAGGACCAGCCTCGTGAGGGCGCCTGGAGGGACCAGCCTCATGAGGATCGTCCTCAGGGCAACGCTGGTCTCCCTCCAATGCCGCCGCCACCAAGGAGGAATGACGAGCACCAACTGGACGAAGGGGCTGGGGGCTTCCAGGATCCATGCGCCATCGCCTGCATCTTGGGAAGCGCTCAGGCCTTAGCTTCCCAGTGCATCTTCAAGCAATTCTCTCGCGAGGTGAATGCAGCCCTCCCCAAGCTCGAGGCAACGCGCCCGCTCAGATGGTCCAAGTACGCCATCACCTTTAGCTTGGCGGACCAGCTCAAATGCACGACAACCGCCGGCGTCCTCCCGGTGCTCTGTTCAATCGTCATTAGCAATGTCCAAGTCACCAAGACCCTCATCGACGGCGGTGCAGGGCTCAGTGTCCTGTCCGTCGAGACGTTCGAGAGCCTTCAAGTGCGATACAATCAGCTCCATCCCACCAAGCCTTTCTCAGGAGTGACTGACGGCTCCACCACCCCGATAGGACAAGTTCGTTTCCCTATCACCTTCAGTCAGCACGACAACTACCACACTGAGGTCGTCGACTTCGACGTCGCCCACATCCGCCTGCCGTACAATGCCATCCTCGGGTACCGAGCGCTAGCCAAATTCATGGCAGTCACCCACCATGGCTACAACGTCCTCAAGATGCCAGGAAGCGACGGAATCGTCACAGTCCCCTACGAAGAAAGAGAAGCGGTGTGCTCCCTCGAGCGTGCCTTCCAAGCAGCAGCAGTTGAAGACCCTGGCAGCGCATATGTGCAGTACCCTCCTGAGGCCAACCCCAAGAAGAAGAAGAAGCGGCTACTCCGCGCTGGGCCTTAGGGGAGCGGCGCCTCCAGCGGCGCCACCTTAGGATCGGTGCACGTGCCTGGCACGCCTCCCTCCCTTGCATAGGGAGGCGCGCTCGGCATCCTCCTCAGGCAGGGCTTAGGGGCTCTCTTCTGGAGGGCCTCCGACCTGGCCAACATCACGAGGGAGGCGCTCGGGCACCACGTGGAGGCATGCTTCGCGGCATGTTTCCCTCAGGAGGACTCCGGGCGAGGAGCGCCCGGCGCTCAGGAGTTCATCGTGAAGGCACCTCAGGAGCTTCAGGAAGCAAGAGCAATACGCGGCGACCACTGCCCACCTGGCGCTACTCCCCATCCAGGCGAGGGTGGTGAGCTGTGCGTCTGCATCGACATCCCAAGGCTCAACAGGCCCGCATCTCAGGAGCGCTTCTAGCCTTCGCGTGCTGGACGGTGTGAGGGTCCACCTCACAGCTACGTTCGCATGCCACTCGTCCTGCCGAGCATGGCGGCTGCCTTCCAGCACAACCTGCGGAGCATCCTGGCAGGTCAGGAGGCCAGGCATCACGCAGTCCTCACGGAGATGGAGACAGTCCTCAGGAGGCCACCTAAGCCTCCAGAGCCTCCCGAGGCTCTGGGTCTCGGCGGCTCATGAGGAGCGACTTCTTCGCCATGTGTCTTCAGCTACCCCAATACTCCTTCAGCAACCAAACCAGGTGACATTTTCCAAGTTTATTTAGCTGGGAGCGCCCCCTGGGCTGCATCATTCTAAGGCCGTGTGGACCTGTCCTTGCGGCATGTATCTGCTTGAATCTTTAGTTCACCCTGCTGGGGGCGCCCCTCGGGCTGCATCATCCCCAGGCCGCTCGGGTCTGACCCAGTAGCATGTATCATTCTTGCATTTACCTAAGCTAGTTCTCTTTTCATGCATAATCTATCTTTGGTTATCACCTGCTTGATTGTCACCCACCATGGGAGCCGCCCGCCAATCGTCTTTCTTCAGGATCCTTCGCATAAGAAGGCTAGGCACGGCGTGTGTGCTCGGGCCAGTCCCCGCAGCGTTGATAAATCCAATGGCTGAGCTCTGTCTGGCGGACCGGCCCCATTCACGTCACCTCCTGGGGTCGTTGGTGCTTGGCCTTCTCGTGCGATAACCTCAGGAAATTCATTTGGCATAGGTTGTCTAACCCTCTCGCAGGAATGCCACAGCCATCAAGAACCAAGACCAGGCGCGACCCGCCTTGAGGTAGGGCGTCGTCAGTCCCGCGCTGGCTGACGAGTGCCCAGATACACCTCGTCAAGCCCTACCATGCAAGCCACGTGTGAGGGTGGGGTTGTACATGCCCCAGGGGCTCTCCGCAGTAGGGAGTCCCCTCCCGCGTGCCAGTGGAAGCACCATGGTCCGCGCTGGCAGTCGACACTGCCGAGGAGCGGCTATGCCTGTGCATGTGCGGAAGCGCTATGCTCCACGCTCGTGATAAACAACTGAGCGCGGCCTCACGGTCATATCAACCTCAGGGAGCCTCCGAGCTCAGTGTCTGGCCCCACCGCAACACCTCCCCTCGGGAGAGTCGCACGAGGGGGCTGGGCACGGGGGCTGTGCTCGGGTCACGCCCAAGCATACGCCACCCTGCCAGGTCCCTCGGACATGATCGTCGCGCGCCCTCCCTAGCGGAGCCAAGGTATGAAGGTCGTTTGAACGTCAAGGGGGACTCTTAAGCATCGCGACTCAGGAGCGTAACTAACCACGTAGCCCCTCACTCCTTGGTCCATCCTGGTGATCCGGACGACCCAATGGCGGCTGAGGTATGCGCGGGGTCGGGCCCTGTCGACATAGAACACTAGGCATACTCCAAGATCTCCTTTCTATAGGTTGTCTACGCGTCAAGGGGGACTCCTGAGCATCGCGACTCAGGAGCCTAACTGATCACGTAGCCCCTCACTCCTTGGTCCGTCCTGGTGATCCGGACGGCCCAACGGCGGCTGAGGTATGCGCGGGGTCGGGCCCTGCCGACATAGAACGTAAAGCAAATGGAGAGGAAATCGCAGAATTTCAAAGCAAATATTACAAGACATATTGTTCTCCTGAAACCAAACGCGAGTTTAATGCCTCCCCAAGGCATGGTGCATATTGCAGAAACTGAAATAGGAAGGGCGCCGCCAACAAGTTATCCCATAATCCCTGGATACTGCCACCGCCTGCAAGGGATGCTTCTTCTTCAACGTCGTCGCCTTCACCTGTACCACCAACCGGAGTTGCAGGATCAGTAGCACCGCCAGTCGGGGGCGCGGGAGCAAAGGTGTGGAACCTCTTCACCAGGGCCTCCACCTGACCCTTCACAGCTACAGCAGCGGCCTTGCAATGCTCGTCTCCCACAGGCTCCAGCAGCTCGTCAAGGCGGGCGGCAGGATCGCGGAGATGGAGGTGGCTGAAGACGCGCGTCAGCGCGGCTATGGAAAGAACGCGAGCTTCTTCCTCCGCCATGGGGCCGATGCCGCTCACAACGGCCTCTAGTGCACCGACTAGATAACGAAGCAGCTAGATGGGGCCCTCGTCGTCGTTGGCCAGCGGCTCTTCCAAGCCCTTATCGTAGAGTGACTGCAACGCCGTCTAAGACCTCTCGTCAAGAAGCTTGAAGGCCGTGCGGTCCTCAGCCATGACCTTTACCTTGGCGTCAAGCTCAGCCTTCTCCGCCTTCAACTTCTGCTCCAGCTCCTCCAGCCGGCTGCGCTCCATGGCCCGTGCCTTCGCCAACTGCTCCAATTCGGCGTCGCGATCCTTGATGGCGTCCTCTCGGGCCTTCATCTTCTCCTCCACCGCCCTACGGCCTCAAGCTTCTTTCGCGCGCTCCCTCCGCATGGTCTCCAACTCGGCCTCTAGCGACTTGCAGTGGTCCTGGGCGGCCCCGGCATCCTTCAGCGCCACCTCGCGGGCGGCCACAGCTTGGGTGACGACCTTCCTGTCCTTCTCGGAGTTGACAGTAGCCTGGCTCAGCGTCGCCCGGACAGACACATCAGAGTGAAGCCAGCCAAAGACTAGCTCAAGGTTCCCGGCCACCAGGAGACGGTCGGTGCCTTTAAGATCTTCTCACAGCAAGGCCATCGTAGAAAGAGCGCGCTCCAGGACGTCAGGAGAGGCAGAAGAACCCGGAGACAGCAATGTGGCAGCTGGAGGAGGAGGCGACGTCGTCACCATGGCCTGGAAAGCCAGAAGCTCCTGAGCTTCGGGGACCCCAGCACCCGAGCCGGACGTTGGCACCTCCGGAGCCAGCGGGGCCATGGGGGCTGACTCCTCCTAAGGATGCTCCACCAAGCCTCGCGAGGATGATCGGGCTAGAGACACACAACCGTCGTCGTTGCCCTTATCCATGAAGAGGGGTGCGGCCGCAGGAGGTGATCTAGGCCCGAGCAGTACCACCTCGTCCCCCTTTCCCTTCTTCGCCGCGAGCGTCGGCCTAGTTGCACAACGAAGAAGAGTTAAGGACGAGCAGCAGAAGCAAGAACAAGGCAGGACAAGAACACTTACTGGTCCACCACGGCGTAGGCCCTCCCCTTTGTAAGCTTGAAGCCGGAGAGCCTCGCAGCCTGAGGCGCAGGCGCGCGGGCTCCAGGAGCAGAAGCAGGGGAAGCAGATGGACGGGAATCAGATCCAGGCGGTGTCGAGGCAGGAGCGTCGTCCCGGGAGAGCAGCGCCGACCTGCCCTTCATCGAAACCATGGGCGGTTCCTCCCTCTCCGGGAGGGCGCCGGCCTCGTCATCATCATCATGCAGGGTGTGGAGGATGTCGGCCTTGCGCAAGGGGGAGGTCTCCCCCATCCCCTCGGGGGTCGCCTCTGAGTCGCGCTCCTCATCCTCCTCCTCTTCCCCATCCCTGTGGGAATCGCCAGAAGACACGTCCACTGTCGCAGTCGCCACCAGGACTCCAAGGGGCACAAGGCCGCGCCCATCAAAGGTGGGCATGGAGGCCACAACCAGCGCCCCATCCTTCCGAAGGAACAAGGGAACATGGGCACTCGGCGGATACTCTTGGTCGTCCCCGACCAAGAGGCGCAGAGCCACGGCTAGCTCCCCTCTAGACAAGGCCTCCGAACTCAGGCGAAGCTTGTCCTCTCCGTCCCCGAGCGTCCACAAGGGGCACGAGCGTGCCTTGAGAGGAGCCACCCACAGCATCAGGAACTCCCTCAGGAGCATGGCCCCTGTCAGCTTCGCCGCCTTCGCGTTCCCGGCCTCAGGTCGGCGGTCATCTTCTCCCGCACCGACTTCGCCCAGTCGTCAGTAAGCTGCACGCGGGACCACCCCTCGTCAAACTGGGGCATCTCCGTCGGCAGCTTCAACCGTGGGTGGACGCACTTGGCATCCATCATGACCCATTTGCTCCTGAAGCCATCGGTCTTCTTTTAGGCCTTCAAGATCGCATTGGCCTTGCTGGCTGCGACAAAGTTGGCGCACCCCGAGGTGTGGCCGTTGTTGATTCGAAGGAAGAAGAAGTGGCACAGCAGTGCCACAGACGGCATCACGCCGACATATGCCTCACAATAGAAGGAAAAGATCGATAAGAGAAGAACGGAGTTGGGATGGAGATGGAGGGCCTGCAACCTGTAATGTTGGAGGACTGCATAGAAGTCGGAGAAGGGGGGAACCAGGCCAGCGATGACGCTGCTCATAAATCAGGGGTAGAAGGAGCTCTTCGAAGCCTCTGGCACGTCGGAGCCAGCCCGGAGCTCGGTCTTCCCTTTCTGGTTGTTTTCCCCGCCGTCAGTAGGCGCTTGGCGGCGAGGTTCGTCTCCGAGACATTGGGCGCGTCCAGAGCCGGCTCATAACAGGCTGGCGGCGAAACGACCTTGGGCTTTCGGGGCGCAATTAGTCGGAAGCTCGGAAGGGGATTGAAGCAGATCTGGAGATTTTGGAAGCAAGGAGCGAGAGAGGGGATCTAGAGCAAGGCGAAGGAAAGCAATGAAGGCAAGCGTTGCCCGCACCAGCCTTTTTGTCAGACGGGCAGTTGCCGAGGCAGCGTGGGGAAGCGGAGACGCCCACATCGAATCAGTCGCCACATGCCTACCATGGCCGCAAGCTGTTGGGGCCCGTGGCGCTCCGCACTTGCCCTTTGGCTTCACCTCGAAGCCAAGCCTGAGCGCGCCTTGGGCCCAGGGGCTACTGTCAGCATTTTGGAATGGGGGTCCCCAAACTTGCCTGCATGCGGCCCGCGACGTGGATCCATCAGCGGCCCTGTACGGCCCACCTTCACCAGCAAACACTCAAGACCCTCGCAAGGGGCCAAGCCTCGCGAGGCGGACGACGCAAGACCTCCTCAGGGGCGGCCTTGCCAGATGGCTCGCGGGGGGCGGAGAGATCAAGGCAAGGGACACCTCGTGAGGTTTGTGTGATGCAGGCCATGACGACTGGAGCCAGGCGGGCGCCAGCGCGCGCAGTGTCCTCGTTTCCTCTTTGGTGCTAAAGAGGAAAGTGCAGGTGAGGAGTCCCGAGGCATCAGCCAAAGGTTTCCATATCGGTGCAACAAGACCAATACCAGTAGGACAGTAGGATGGAGGTTACCATGGTGCCCAAGACGGCATCACCACCAGAGCCTTTGGCTGGCGAAGACCATCTTTTGTCAGGATAGATTGTACTAGATCTACCCCTTCAAATTGGCCGTTGTGGGATCCCTTCCCGCCTAATATTTGGGAAGAGGACCCGGGTCTCTATATATAGGGCTAGCCACCACCGTAGAGGATCAGATATCATATGATCTCATCTCATCTTGGACCGGATTCATCCCACCAAAGCCACCACACACACCAAGCACAAGAACACCTCTCCCTAGGAGGATGTTCTTCCCTTGTAACTGTTCATCCTCAGCCCAAGAGGCAATCCACCACACCACACTGGAGTAGGGTCTTACACCGCATCGGTGGCCCTAACCAGTATAAACCCTTGTGTCTCTTGTTCTTTGGGTTCATCGAGCTAGGTCGTGAGATCATGATGTGTGCGAGCTAGAGAGGGGGAGAGATCTTCATGTGCACCCCAGTGTTAGAATCTCAAGGGTTTTGCCGGAACCCGAAATCCGACAGCAACCACTTGAACATACACAATGCTCCCACTACTAGGCATTTGCAGTGGTTCATACATCAGTACTACATAATCTTGTTGCTACTGTAGTAAGATATGACGATAACAAATGATGTTGTGCGCATGTCAACTATATGAACAGTAATGTAACATAGTACCGCTTTTTCGACTGTGCGGTCGAGAATGAACGGTGAGATCGATGTTAACAGAACTAGGTCTACAGCGCACGGAGAGTACAGTCCTACAGCACTCCACGAAAGATGAACCATATGAAGCACGAATCAGTGTTAGACAGGGTGTATGAAGGGTGCACGGGATGGGATCAAAAGTCCCCTTCTCGACCCACTTTTGGGTGTTTGGCAGAGTGCATAAAGGGTGCATCAGTCCACACTAGTAGGTTAACACAAATACACGAAGAGGGAACAACTATATTGAGATGAGAATGTGACCAAACACACCCACACACTTTGTGCTACAGTGACCGATCTGCACCGGCTGAGTTTGATCCAACGGTTATGTTGCACGGAGACATGGACATGCCCATGCAGAGGACGCCTAAACACCATCGAAGTCCCTCTGCTTCTCGAGGCGCACAACGATGGTGATGTAGGGTGCAACCGCCCACAGAGCCTCCTCCCGGTCGACGGGAGCCAGCTCGTCAAAGACGGTGTCCAATGGCACGAATCAATTCCGGTGACGGAGCCCTGAGAGGATTCGACCGACAACGGCGATGGCAGCCTGCAACCCCTCCTTGTCCATCTCCGCCCCCACCATCGCACGGAGACGGCTCAGCTCCTCGGAGATATAGGTGAAAAAGGAGACCAGGTTAGCAAGCCACAGCTCATTGAAATCGACGGGGTGGTCGAATGGGTTTAGCCCGACAGCTGACATGGTCGCGCTGGCACGACAGAGGCATCACACAGCCGCAACACGTGCGTGGCAACTTGGTCCACCAAGTGGCTGATTCGATCCTGTACCTCGTCACGATCGGCCCGCTCACGCACCAACCGGCTCCCCGGACAGCCTATCGTATCTCCCACTTTCTGCAGCAACACCGCCGACGCCTTGAGCATCTTTGTGGTGGACGCCTGCCGCTATTGAAGCTCCATGAACTCCTGCACATAACGGAGGAGCATGGCACTCATCTCCTCCTTGAGCTCACGGAGCTCCACGTCCTTGGCCCTGAGCTCCGCATCCTTGGCCTGGAGCTCCTGTGTTAGGCGCCTCACCTTAGACTCCATGATCCGCTGCACCGCCATGGCACCAGGTATAAGCAATGGGGAGAGGAAGCAAAGGGGGTGAAATGACAGAAAGGCAATGCAATCTATGGGAAGGCGTAGGGAGCCAGCCGAGGAGCAGGGTGAATCTTCTGGCTTTCACCATGGGAAAACACCAGTCGACGACTTTTCACATCAGCGAGCAGTGGCTTTTACAGGCGGAGTCATTGTGACTAAGTTGCTATCACGCCTACTCCGTCAATCAAAAAATTATAAATCCTGCCGAGCATGCCGCACCCAAACACCAGAGCAATGCCGCAGTGGATATTTAAATTTACCTGTCGGCAAGGATATAAAAAAAGGGGTGAAAAAACAAATGTGGCGGCGGCCTAGCTAATCGGTCGCACTAGCCCAACTAGCTAGCCATGGTGCTTCACTGATGTACTCGGCGGGAAAGGTGGTCTTTCGTGATTTGATGAATCATTTACTTGCTTCGGCACTACCATAGAGGAGGACCCAGAAAACACGCGGTAGGGCGTCCCACGTCTCGGCAAGGAAGAATATATGTGTGCACCACCCAAGAGGACCCCAAAACCACGCGGTAGGGTGTGCCACGTCTCGGCACAGAGGAAAAACGTGCATGCAAAAATATACTATACCAGACATAGTACCTATGGTTCAACCTCGGGACCCAGCCAGTTGATCGAAAACACCCAACTAGCCACACAACTTCATCATGCTAATGTGGCACGGAGGATAGGTGTGGTTAGCTCCGTCTCGACCAGCCACAATGTCTCTTGTTCTAGGCGATTCTTCTATTTTCCAAGCTTTTTTAGTTATAATAACACCACGGCAAGTTAGAGCCAATCTTCCTGTGTGCCCGTGCGCCTAAAGGAGAGGAGAGAGAGAGATTGCAGACCTGGGACCCACCAATAAGTGGGTCAACGGTCATGCACATGTTAACGAGCCACTCCTTCTACTATACTGAATGTAATACGGTATGAAATCAAGTTGTGGGACAAAGCAAACAACCGTTGTTGTTTTAGGCTATCGACTTACGCTTTGTAGTCCAGGTTGCCAGTTCGAATCTCGTCTTTCAGATTTGTTAGTTTTAGGTCCAAATTTGATCAATGACAAGTGGTACCCTCGTGTGTTGTTCCGATATTCCATTGTAGGATGTTTTTTTGTACAAACACTTTATGCAGTTAGACAAGTAACGACACGAGTTACACATATTTTGCAAGTTTACGAACAAAAATGACAGCGGCATAGAATATCACATCCACCCCGCAACTTACACGCTATGGTGATACTAGTTTTTTCATCGTTGGAACGGAGATCCAATGGCTTGGGAGTACTCTTTGTAATTATGCGCAATTTCCAAACTCTCCAAGGTTTTTTTTGCAAATAAAACATTCAGGCATTGTTTGTGCCGCTATGATGTCTACTACACAACCTTCTTCTTGTAGACGTTGTTGGGACTCCAAGTGCAGAGGTTTGTAGGACAGTAGAAAATTTCCCTCAAGTGGATGACCTAAGGTTTATCAATCCGTGGGAGGCGTAGGATGAAGATGGTCTCTCTCAAACAACCCTGCAACCAAATAGCAAAGAGTCTCTTGTGTCCCCAACACACCAATACAATGTTAAATTGTATAGGTGCACCAGTTCGGCGAAGAGACGGTGATACAAGTGCAATATGGATGGTTGATATAGGGTTTTGTAATCTGAAAATAGAAAAACAGCAAGGTAACTAATGATAAAAGTGAGTACAAACGGTATTGCAATGCTTTGAAACAAGGCCTAGGGTTCACACTTTCACTAGTGCAAGTTCTCTGAACAAGGATAACATAATTAGATCATATAACTATCCCTCAACATGCAAAAAAGAGTCACTCCAAAGTCACTAATAGCGGAGAACAAACGAAGAGATTATTGTAGGGTACGAAACCACCTCAAAGTTATTCTTTCCGATCAATCCATTGGGCTATTCCTATAAGTGTCACAAACAGCGCTAGAGTTCATAGTAAAATAACACCTTAAGACACAAATCAACCAAAACCCTAATGA
Source organism: Triticum aestivum (assembly GCF_018294505.1). Classification (NCBI taxonomy): domain Eukaryota; kingdom Viridiplantae; phylum Streptophyta; class Magnoliopsida; order Poales; family Poaceae; genus Triticum; species Triticum aestivum. The sequence continues at coordinate 372,102,191 of NC_057797.1, read as the reverse complement.
AACCTAGATACTCCAATGTCACCTCAAGTATCCGCGGGTATGATTGTATGATATGCATCACACAATCTCAAATTCATCTATTCAACCAACACAAAGAACTTCAAAGAGTGCCCCAAAGTTTCTACCGGAGAGTCAAGAAGAAAACGTGTGCCAACCCCTATGAATAGATTCCCAAGGCCACGGAACCTGCAAGCTGATCACCAGAACAGACATCAAGTGAATCAAAAGAATACCACATTGTCACCATAGGTATCCCACACAAGACATACATCAAGTGTTCTCAAATCCTTAAAGACTCACCCCGATAAGATAACTTCAACGGGAAAACTCAATTCATCAGAAGGAGATAGACAATACTGGAATCTGCCAATTTGCCATCTGCCACCTCTTTGCCGTCCGCCAGCTGACGGCAAAGAGCCTCTTTGCCGTCCACTTCCACAAAGCGGACGGCAAAGAAAGTGCGGATGGCAAAAAGTCTATTTGTCGTCTGCTGCTTCTTCACCGTCAGCCAGCTGACGGCAAAGAGCTAGAAGGAAGAAGGCAAAGGGCCAGGTGGGCCCCACATGGCACGGCATGGCTAGGTCAGGTTCTGTGCCGTCCGCCAGCGGACAGGAAAGAGGAGACTCGGGCCAGCCCTAAACGGCTGCCCTCTTTGGCGTCTGATAGGAGACGACAAAGAAGGCCCACTAAACGGGCCGAGCCGTCTCCCCCCTCTCTCTCTCTTTCTCTGTCTCCCTCTGGCGTGCCCCCCTCTCTCCTTCCCCGCCGCTCTGTCGGCGCCCACCAGCCCCGCCCCCTGGACCCAGCCCCCGCCATCGTCCAGCCCTCCCCCGCCCCGCGCCCCGTCGCCCCGCCACCCCGCCGTGCACCGTCGCCGGAGAGGCCTGCGCCGGGCCGCCCCGGTGTCGGACCCCTCCCCGCGGCCCAGCGCCGCTCCGCCCCGCTGTCGCCCTCCTCCCTGCGAGCCTTGCACCGCCCCGCCCCACTGGCCGACCTTGCGCTCCACCAGCGATCCCCTGCAGGTTTCTTCTCCCCCCTTTTTTAGTTTAGTTTCTTTTAGATTAGTTTCTGTTTTAGTTTTAGTTTTAGTTTTAGTTTAGTTTTATTTTCAGTTTAGTTTTAGTTTATTTTAGATTAGTTTTAGTTTTAGTTTAGAAGAAGAAGATGATGAGTAGAAGGAGGAGGAGGGAGGAAGAGTAGGAGGGAGAAGAAGAAAGAAGAAGAAGAAGAAGAAGAAGAAGAAGAAGAAGAAGAAGAAGAAGAAGAAGAAGAAGAAGAAGAAGAAGAAGAAGAAGAAGAAGAAGAAGAAGAAGAAGAAGAAGAAGAAGAAGAAGAAGAAGGAAAGGAAAAAATAGGGCGCCTGGGACGAGCGGGTTAGGGGTTCCTCGATGTTGATGCATGTGGCTGTCGGCGTCGAATACTACATCCATGTCCCACAAATGACGCCGACGTCATTGACCACCGGAACTATTGTTGCGGGACGCCAGACGCCGGCTTCACTTGTGGGATGTGGATCTAGTGTTCGACGCCGAGGGCCGCATGTATCTCGCACCGATGATACTTGCTATTTTGGGTTCCATCGACACCAAGGACCCCCTAACCAGCTCATCATGTTGTAAAAATTTAGTTAGGTCGACGGAAGAAACAAAATTGCTATGTTATTCATCTTTCGATTTAAATGTGCAGTTATTTCGTCGCTCCGAGGGTCTGGTGTTCGACGAGCTCTGCCCCTGCGTTCATTGGTGAGAACAAATGACATCTCCTCCTCCCCCCTTCATTTGCTCTATTCCGGTCTTCGTGCCGATGAAACTTGCTAGCTATAGGTGTCAATCATCAGTATGCATAACCACTATGCGTCTCCCGTTCGAAAGGGTTACATCTATAAATATGCATGAATTTACATATTTATAATTGTGATTCTTTCGAATTGTCCAACATTATCCATGGACAGCCCGAGTATGTGTAGATTGGGTTCGTTTTCCCATATGCTCTGCTCCGGATCCGATGCAAAATTTTGTCAGTGCCTCCCAGTTGTTCTCCGGGTACACATCCACTCTGCTTATTGCCGAGATGTGTATCAGGAGAACAGCGGGGAGGTGCTGCCGAAATTTTGCGTCGGATCCGGAGCAGAGCATGGGAAAACGAACCCAATCTATACATACTCGGGTGGGATTAGGACCTATCTTTACCTATTAGCATGTAGGTTGCATGGACGTAATAAAACTGACAAACTCCATTAACTGATGGATATGCATGGTTTGCTTAATTATGTATATATTTCTTGTGTGTCCAGTAGGAAGTCAATATGAGTGATCGTGCATGGATGTACACTGGTTACACTAGTCAGAAAGTTTGGACCGAGGAATGGTTAACATAAACCAAGGGGTTTGTTAGAGCCGCATTTGCAAATGACCAGGAATTAAGCTGGTGCCCCTATGCCCGTTGCGACAACTATAAAAAGAGGGACGATCTTGAAATGAGTAAAGACCTACAGAAGTTTGGTTTTACGCCTGGTTACGCAGTTTGGACATTACATGGTGAGTCTGCCCAACGTGCCAGAGCCAAGGTGGTTCGTCGTTGCACCGACGAGCATGGTATCGGGACCGCAGACATGGTGCAAGACTTTGACGATGCTCAGGACTCGGACGAGGAGATGGTGGAATCTGCAAAGGCCTTCATTGAAATGTTGGAGTCCTCAAAACATCCTCTCCACGAGCACACAGAGCTTTGTCAGTTGGATGCCATCTCACAAACAATGGCTCTGAAGGCTCAATTCATCTTGGGCAGAGAATGCTATGACGCGATGATGATAGTATTCAGATGATTTCTACCCAAAGGCCATGTGCTACCTCCAAACCTGTACCAGTCAGACAAAATCCTCCATGCTCTTAAGATGCCCTATGAGAAGATACATGCCTGTGAGAAAGGACGTGTCTTATTTAGGCTTCAGTATGAGGACTTGAACTAATTTGCGACTAATGCAACAATCCGTTCGTATTAAACTTGTAGGCTAATTCAGAGATTATGGATGCCGAATTGAGACAAGTAGCTAATGGTTTTGACTATAAGGTCCATTCTTTTGACAAATAAGACATCAACGGGTATCGCTTTCGTACCTATGGCAAAGAGCTATCTATGGCCGACCGAAAGTCTACAAATTGTTGTGTCTATGCTATCGGCAAAGGAGGTATCGAGTATTATGGAAGAGTTGAAGCAATTTATGAACTTGAATTCTATGGTGAAAACCCACCAAACGTCGTAGTCTTCAGATGTTATTGGTTATAGCCGAGGGAGACTAGAAGGACTCATGAACATATAGGGCTAGTCGAAATCAAACAAAGCACCCATTTGGATGTTCCCGATGTTTATATTACGGCTCGACAGGCAACCCAAGTTTTATATCTACCATGGGTTGTCAAAGTGATCCAAATCTCAGTGGTTGGGACGTCGTTTATGAAGTGTCGGCACATGTTAGACCACCTCCCCCCAATGAAAAGGATTATGAACCTCACATTAACCAAGACACATATGACGAAGGAGAATTCTTCCAAGAAACACGTCTTTCCAAAAAAATGTTTCAAGAACCGCTCTACTCCACCCCAGAACATTGAAGTAGACAACGATAGTGAATCCGACTTCACCCCTGAGCCGGAACAAGAAGAGCCGGAAGAAGAAGAAGTTACTGCTGCAGATGACATGTCAATGCTTGAACGATTACGTAAAGGTGGCCTTCCACATGATGATGCATTTATTAATGATGATGATGAGCACGTCATTACCGATAGTGATGATGATGATGCTTAGGTATTCAAATTTTTATGTTGTACTTGATTTATATAGTTATTTGTATGATTGTATGATTTATATAGTTGGTATTTATAATTTTCTTACTTTGTATGTTTGTTTCTTATACATAGTGCCATGGTCTCGATGTCCGTCCCGGTGGGCCCTCGCCCGCTTTATGATTCATATGTGGTAAATTCTCTTTCTTAACTATTTGTTGCATTTCACATTTATGACAATTATGGCCATCAAGTTGACATAGAGATATTTAATTCTAGGAGGTATGTGAACCGGAATTTGAAACGGGCCCTCTTGTCAAGAAGTTAAATTTAGTTGAAAAAGAAAATGAGTATTTGAGAGAAAAAATTAAAAGAATTGAAGAAGAGAAGATGTCATTGGAGTTGTATGTTGCCGATGTCATCGATGATCACAAGATGAAGATGGATGTAATGCGCCTGAAGCTTAAGAAGATTAGAAAATATGCCATTGATAATGATGCTTGGTATCATTATGTGATGATGGTAAGTTTTCTCTTGTGTTTTTCTTTACAAAAGTATACTTAGCTTATTTTCCTCCTAAATGGCATAATTACCTAAGTTAGATAAAAAATGATCTATACTTAGCTTATTCAGTTCATTTATGACGTACTTAGAAAACTTAGGTAAAAAATGGCATGATAATTTTTGTTAGCTCCAAAATGATATAGACTTAGCTTATTTTCCTCGAAAATGACATAATAACCTTACTAAGCTCCAAAATGACCTATTTACCTAGCTTAGCTCTAAAATGACCTACACTTAGCATTTTTACCTAGCTTAGCAATAAAATGACATTTTACCTACCTTAGTTAGAAGAAGAAGAAGAAGAAGAAGAAGATAAAGAAGAGGAGAGGAGAAAAAGAAAGAGAAGAAAAAAAATCTTCTTCTTCTAACTTCCATCTTTCCCAATTTGCAGATTTGCTTTACATGAGGAAGCTTGGATTCATGGAGTGTACTATTCTTCTGGTGCTTCCTTGTTGTTTATGAAAACTTGTTTGGATATGTTGTTGGAAACTTGTTACTGGTTATGTATATATTGATATGTTGGACTTTGTTGACCTATGTTGTTGGATTTGATGAAATATGTTGTTGGACATGCTGTTGGATACGTTGGATATGTATGCATGTATATATGTGTTTGAAACCATGTCTAATTAATGGGATTTATATAAAACCAGGGGAAATATAGCTTCTTTGCCGTCTGCTAGCAGACGGCAAAGAGGACACGTGGAAGTCACCTGCGCAAACTAGGAACACTGGCTGCCTATTTGGTCATTTTGTCATCCGCTGGCAGATGGCAAAGTTACCAGCTATGCCGTCTGCCAGCAAACGGCAAAGATTCAAACTTCTTTGCCATCTGCTGGCGGACGGCATATCTGGACACGTGGCAGCTTCCCAGTGCTGCCTAGCTGGGCTCTTTGCCGTCTGTTAGTGGATGGCAAAGAGCTTTGACTCTTTGTCGTCTGTTGGCAAACGGCAAAGAGCGCTGTTAACCCCCTAACGGCCCTCACGCCACCGCACTGCCGTGTGCTTTCTTTGCCGTCTACTGACCTCGGATGGCGGATGGCGTAATCCTTTGTCGTCCATTTCTAAGAAGCGGATGACGTAATCCTTTGTCATCTGTTTCTAAGAAGTGGACGACAAAGAAGGCCTTTGCTGACACGTGTTCATCCGAACAGTTTGCCGTCTGCTAGCGGACGACAAAGAAGTTTGGCGTCTGTGATCTATGCCTTTTCGGTCCGCCATGGCAGACGGCAAAGAAGCTGATTCCAGTAGTGAGAGGGGGAGAAACATCATAAGATCCAACTATAGTAGCAAAGCTCGCATTACATCTAGATCGTGCCACGTCAAGAACACGAGAGAGAGAGAGAGAGAGATCAAACACATAGCTACTAGTACATACCCTCAGCCTCGAGGGTGAACTACTCCCTCCTCATCATGGAGAGCGCCGGGAAGATGAAGATGGTCAACGGTGATGATTCACCCCTCTGGCGGCGGAACTCCCGATCTAGGTTCCTTTTCGTGGGTTCTTTATTTATAGGAATTTTTGGCACCAGTCTCACGTCAGAGGGGTCTCCGAGTCATCCACGAGGCAGTGGACGCGCCCTTCACCCTCGTGGATGGCTCGGGACTCTTCTGGCCCAACTATTTTACTCCGGGGGCTTCTTTTGGTCCATAAAAAATCATCAAAAATTGCCATGTCAATTGGACTCTGTTTGGTATTCCTTTTCTGTAAAACTCAAAAACAAGGGAAAAACAGAAACTGGCACTAGGCAGGTTAGTCCCAAAAATCATATAAAATAGCATATAAATGCATATAAAACATCCAAGATGGATACTATAATAGCATGGAAGAATAAAAAATTATAGATACGTTGGAGGTGTATCACGCTGCATCTTGGATCCAACGGCTCCCCGGTGCTCATATTAGGTGCTCCATGTAGCTTAATTAGTCGCTACGGTAATACGAGCATCTAGGTCGTATGATCTGTGATCAGATGCCACATGCGTAGTACTTGTACTTTCTGCACAATTCCCAAACTCTCTCAGGCGTATATTGCAAAAACATTCAAACCTCCTACTGTGGGCGGTTAGATCTCCGTGAACTCGTATCACCATATAATCTACGGTGCGGGAGCACCTCATATTCTCCCATGCGAGAATACATCAGGTGCTCTTGCAGCTTGGATGCTACGGTGATACGAGCTTCGAGGTCGTTTGATCTAAGATCCAATGGCATCTAAGCAGTCTTTGTGCTTGTAAGTAGTGGACGAACTCTTTGGGGGCTTTTCTGCACAAAAACATTCGAACCACCCACGAGTTGTTCGGTCACAAATCCAACGGCTCTGAAGAGCTTGTATCACCAAAGCATCTAAGTTGTGGTAGCACATGATATTCTTACATATAGGAGAATATGATGTGCTCCTTCATCTTAGATGCTACGGTGATACGAGCTTCAAAGTCGTTGGATATGGGATCCAAGGGCATCTGAGTAGTTTTTGAACAAATTGTGTGCAATTCTCAAACTCATTAAGGTTTCCTGTAAAAAATATTAAGACATCATTTGAGCCGATATATCTCAGATCTACAAGCTCCAAGCAACTCATATCAGCATATAGCATCTAAGGTGTGGGGGCACATGATATTCTCTCGGGGAGGAGGGGGTGCAGAACAAATCGGTCTTTGGGAGGGTGGGGACAAATATAATCTAAACAATCCTAAACACAGCTTCACAATTTTATCTAAGGTCGAGGGGTTAACCCCCGACAATCTACATAGCTCTGCCTAAACACAACATTTGCATGTAATGTAGTACTAGACTTAATATTCATGTTTCAGTTTCCTATTCATTTTAAATATTGAATTGAGGACCATGAATGTCCTACATTTTACTCCCTTCGTTCCTATATATTAGGCCTTCTTTGGATCAAAGGGTAGGAAAATCGTAGGAATAGGAAAGTCATATGAAATGAGATGACATGTATCTCAAATCCTATGAGTAGGAATAGGAAAGGAGATGCCCTTTGATTCAGATCATAGGATTTTTTTTCCATTAAGTCTAGGCTAATGTTTATTTTCCCATGAAATGTGGAGGATAGGAGGAATTCCTTCATAGGAATAGGATTCTATTCCTACAAGCCAAAGGGCTCTAAAGGAATTTTTCCTATAGAAATCCTATCCTATGAAATTCCTACAAGATTCCTCTAAACAAAAGGAGGCCTTAATCTTTTTAGAGATTTCAAATGGACTGCCACATACGGATGTATATAGACATATTTTAGAGTGTAGATTCACTCATTTTTCTCCGTATGTAGTCACTTGTTGAAATCTCTAAAAGACTAATATTTAGGAACAGAAGGAGTATTTTTTAATTCATGTCATACATGCATGGTTTGGAAAAATAGATGCAATATACTTATTGGATTATTGTTGTGTTCGTGTGTGTGTGTGTGCGTGTGTATGTGTGTGGTCATATGCTTGATACATACAAAGTTTTCTCACCACCATACCATTCATCTTTTAAATTTGAATTTGTAATGAAAAACTTACTAGGGATACCATGAAATGTGAAATCTACGTTGAGATAACTATATCACAAACTCACTCTAATTCAAGAACTCGTCATAAATCAATTACCACGTTGAGATTACTATTTGCAAGGAAAATACGGGCATTGTAATACACATAGATTCGTCAGCAATTTAAAAGATTCCTTTCATATTCTCGAATGGTAGGACCCAATGGCGTACTAGTGAGACATTGGCTCGTGTTGATCCTAAAAAAACCGGCCCGTATCCTTCTGGTGGCGTGCGTGGTACGCACATTAGCCAACCCCAACCAGTCGAGCCTTTGTGTTTCGAGTCGAAATATCGGGCGGCTAGAATTCCAGCCCTAGGAAATTCCCCTCATGTCCCCGGTCCATAGTGACTACCGATGAACAATGGAGGGAATGCTTTAGTAACTAGACAACGTTACCTACCATGTCGAGCACAGTTCAATTCCCTCGGTCACCGCTACCCAAGGTCACCCGTCAACTGCATTGCCTAGTACTAATAGGAGTACTACACCAGGATGAGCACATAATCGAGCCCGTTTGTTCATGCCTAGTACTTAGTTAATATATCAGGAAATGCACTAGTACGGAGGTATTATCCTTTTACTCTGCATATATAACTTGTCTGAAGTCTAACTAAGAAAAATATTTGACCAAATCCTTTCTTAAGAAATACAACAGGAAATATGTATCGCTTGAAAATTTATTGCGTGATGCAACTTATGCTATTGTTTTGAATCCTGGATTTTAAATTTCAGAGAATCCAAAAGTGACCAGAAATTCATGAAATTGAGCATGGTCACGTGATATGGCACAAATATTCCTACGTGGTTTTTTTCATCAATTTGAGACAGGCTGCTTATGGGAAGTTGCACAAATGAAGAGCCAAGGTATTTTGGAACAAAGACCTGTCACGTTAAGGCAAATGCTTTCACTATTGAAACTGTGGGCGTTTACGTGCCACCACGAGTCCCGCTTCTCATCGGCAGGCGCCGTCCGAGCAAGAGTGTGAGTTGACGGGAGCCGTGCGAGCAGAACGCTGCGTCGGCTAACAGGGAGATGTGCGAGCAGACCGCTGCGTAGGCTCGCCTTCGTCCCAACTGCTCCCACTTCTAATGTCGCTGGCGCCACAGTTTAAAATCAACCCCGCACTACCCGGTATCACTACAATCTTCTCTATTCCTCTCTGATCCGCCTGTCGTCTACCTCCAACCAGCCTGACCTAACCATACACCATGCCGCATCACGATGGTCTGCCCTTAATCTTCCAGTTTCCTAAGGAAGACACCCAGCGGGAGTCTCAAGAACATAAGGAGCTTTGGGACGAGCTTGAACCGGCCTTGCGGGAAGACGCCGCGCGTATCCCCGCTCCTGTTCCGGCTCCCGTCGCCCCGACTGTGCGAGTGCCCATCCCCGTGGCATTGATGGGCTGGGAGCCACACATTGTCGCCAAGCTTCATGCCACGGGGTTCCATGAGGTCCCCGCCGGCTTTCACACAACCGTGCACCGGCCAGTGCATGCGCCTGTGCGTGCACTGATGCGCATGCCCGTGCACCTGCCAGCGCGTGCACTGACGTGTGCGCCCGTGCCGGTGCCCGTGCACACGAATGTCTCCGCCACGCCGTTGCTAGCGCTTGTCCCCGCGCGGGTGCCAATTCCGCCCTCAGCGGCATGGATGGACGTTGTCGACCGCTTCCCTGCACCAACGCCAGTCGCCTCCTCCCGCTAGTTGACTCGCTCCTAGAGACCAATTCCAGAACATTGTGGCCTTCCTCGAAGCTAGGGCCAACGTCTAGGAGTACGCCAACAACGGCGCAAGACACCGCCATCGCCGTCGGTCAATGGCCCGATGATACACAGAGCACCGCAGGGGTGCCGCTTACCACCACAAGACGCCCCCGCCACCACCGCGTAATCTAAAATTGCCATGAAAAACATTCGGAATGCCATGCTTAAAATCCAAACGTTTATCATTTCCATTTATTTTAGATCGATCGTCGTATGAATGTAAAGTCGGAGTCAGACTGAATGAAATCTATGATTTGATCGACTGAATGTTCTGCTAGAGTCGTATCAAATTAAATATAAAACATCATCAAGCCACATGTATTCCTTCTCATCCAATGACCTAGACTGCTTCAATGTCGAGCGCTCAACACGTGTAGCATGCAGTTAATTTCATGCCAAAAATAGTGTAATCACATAATAACAAGCAAATAATATCCTACTTGATATCCACATGCACTTAATATACTTCCAAATTAACGTGCATTGCACGTACACATTGACTAGTACTACTAGTACGTAAAACTAGTGCCGTAACTTGTGAACGCGTCCAGATATTGTCACGGCAACATCGCCCGCGAGTTCTTCGTGTTTGCCTGTGCGTCTAAACGCGGAAGGGGAGGAGAGAGAGCACACATGGAACCCACCAGTAAGTGAAGGCTAATAGTACGTGCTAACGAGCCGGTCCCACTAATGTACTAAAAATAATATTACATGTTATCCATTAAATAGGCTGTGGTAATATAAAAACATTATATGAACAAAGGGGGGTACAACAAACATTGATGTTCTACGTACGTTGCCTATTGACATGCGGCTTGAAGGCCCTGGTCGCATGTTCGATCCTTATCCTTTATTTTTTAATCTGTATATGGGTCCAAATTTGTTTCATGACAGGTGGGCCCCTCGATGTGTAGTTTGTAGCACTTTAATTTGTGGGTCGAAATTTGTTCCATTCCAGGTGGACTATCAGTGTGTAGTTTTGTAGCTTATTTGCAATAATTAAAGAGAACAAGAGAGTTTTTTGCAATAATACCATGGTGTGACGTTGAAGGCGAGAAAGGACGTGTGAGAGAGTGATGACCGAGCTAGAGGGAAATCAATTGGGGGAGGTGCGGGGGTTGCAACAGTGTTCGGAGTAGTTTTGGGCCGAATGCTACGAAAATATAATCTAAGCCCGCTTTGTGAGGTTGGAGTCCCTTCGCAATGTAAATAGCTCCCGCTTTGTGAGGGATGGAGAGGTATATTCAATGTGTGGAATATACGGCGTGAGACACCGAGGTCAATTGAGAGACATATAGATAGAGAGACAAAGTGAGTGTGATCTGACATTCATTGAAAAGATATATATATATATATATATATATGTGCTCTAGAGAGATATTGTCGGATTGAGCTTTTGGGAAGGGTGATGGCTGTAAGATAGAGCATGAGAGATGATCCAGTCACAGAGATGTAGATATTTTTGTGCCTGGGAGGAATCAAGGTCAATCGATTACATATATAAAGGGAGAGAGATTGAGCAAGTGTGGGTCACCGTGCGGTTGAGAGAGTGAGATGGGTTGGAGAGAGTGACCTAGATAGACAATGTGCGTGAGAGAGTATACAATATGAATATGTCGAATTGGGCTCAAACATGGAGATATATCATTTGTGTCCGAGAAAGAGCGAGGTCAATCGAGACATACAAATAGAGAGAGGGGGGAGGGAGAGAGAGAGAGATTGAGTGAGCGTAGTCCGCCATGAGGTCGAAAGAGTGGGGGCAGCTTGGATGGACTGACCAAGATAGACAATCTGTGTGAGAGAGTATAGAGTGTGTCGATCGAGGCCCGAATAGGGAGATATATCATTTGTGTGTGAAAGAAAACAAGGTTAATCCAGACTCAGATAAAGAGAGCGAGATTAAGCGAGTGTGGCCTGCCGTACAGAAGAAAGAGTGAGACAGCCTCGAGGGAGTGACCTAGATAGACAATGTGCGTGCATGCGCACGAGAGGTTGGGGGGCTAGATAGGCACTGCATGTATCTAACGAGAGAGGGTGGGAGGGAGAGAGAGAGAGGGAGAGCTCGGCATGGGGTGCAATGGCAGGTGTGTGAGGTAAATACATTTGGTAACAGAGTGGGAAAAAGGGGGTTGTGTAGTTGAGAGAGTTAGAGATCGAAACATGGAGAGAACGAATGAACGTGTGTCGGAAACCGACAGCTTCCTAAGGTGGTCAGGAGAGGAAGATTGACCGATACATGAAGTATGTAGCGTCTGTGCCGAGGGGGGGGGGCTAAAAACAACATTTGAATGTAGATAGTACAAATATCGATGTTTCAATTCCGTACATTGTAAGATTTGAACTGAGGACCATGCATATAGGTAATTATTTCGAGTTCGTGGCATATTAGGTTTGGAAAAGTTGACATTGACTCGATTGTTGTGCTATTTTGTAGGTCATATGTTTGAATCCATCCAAAGTTTTCTCACTACCATGGTGTTCATAATATACATATGAATTTGTATTAAAAAAAGTAGTGTGGATACCATGAAATGCGAAATCCATGTTAGAATTGGAGATTGCTATGTGACACACACTCTAATTCAAATAACGAATTATGTGACACACACTCTAATCCACGTTAGCGTGGATACTGTGGATACCATTTCGTTTTTTTAGTAACTCCTCATTATTTAATATATAGTATCTCGGGGAGGAAGATGGCTCTCCTCCACTGTAACGCCCTCGATGCGGCTATATCTCCTACGTGTCGAAGCACGACTTAGAGGCATAACCGCATTGAAAGCAATGTCGCAAGTAAGGTAATCTTCACAACAACCCATGTAAATAGATAATAGGGGAAAAAGGTACATAGTTGGCTTACACTCGCCACGTCACACAAATACATGAATAACATTACAATCATCCAATACACTCATGGTCCGACTATGGTACCAAAATAAAGATCAACCCCAACAAGCAACATGGTCCCCGATCGCCCCAACTGGGCACCACTACTGATCATCAAGGAAAGACACATAGTAACGCCGAGAGTCTTCATCGAACTCCCACTTGAGCTCAAGCGCATCATCTAGAACGGTATCATCGGTCCCTGCATCTGGTTTGGAAGTAATCTGTGAGTCACGGGGACTCAGCAATCTCGCACCCTCGCGATCAAGACTATTTAAGCTTGTAGGAAAGACAAGGTAAATATGTGGAGCTGCAGCAAGCGACTAGCATATATGGTGGCTAACCTGTTCGCAAAAGAGAGCGGGAAGAGAAAGGCAAAGCACGAATGAAGAACTATGATCAAGAAGTGATCCTATAACAACCTATGTCAAGCATTACTCCAACACCGTGTTCACTTCCCGGACTCCGCCGAGAAGAGACCATCACGATAACGCACGCGGTTGATTCATTTTAATTAAGTAAAGTTTCATGTTATCTTCAACTGGACATTAACAAATTCCCATCTGCCCATAACCGCGGGCATGGCTTTCATAAGTTCAAATCCCTGCAGGGGAGTCCCAACTTAGCCCATCACAAGCTCTCACGGTCAATGAAGGATATTCCTTCTCCCGAAACATTCCGATCAGACTCGGCATCCCGGTTCTACAAGACATCCTCGACAATGGTAAAACAAGTCCAGCAACACTGCCCGAATGTGCCGACAAATCCCGATAGGAGCTGCACATATCTCGTTCTCAGGGCACACTTAGATGAGAGCTCCATACAACTAAAACCAAACCTCGAGTTTCCCCGAGGGGGCGCTGCACAGGGCTCTAGGTTGGACCAACACTCAGAGGAGCACTGGCCTAGGGGGGGGGGTTAAATAAGATGACCCTCGGGCTCCGGAAACCCAAGGGAAAAAGAGGCTACGTGGAAAATGGTAAAACCAAGGTTGGGCATTGTTGTAGGAGTTTTATTCAAGGCGAACTGTCAAGGGGTTCCCATTATAACCCAACCGCGTAAGGAACGCAAAATCCGGGAACATAACACCGATATGACGGAAACTAGGGCGGCAAGAGTGGAACAAAACACTAGGCAAAAGGCCAAGCCTTCCACCCTTTACCAAGTATATAGGTGCATTAAGATAACAAGATAATATACTGATATCCCAACAATAAACAATATTCCAACAAGGAACGATCTCCAATCTTCACCTGCAACTATCAACGCTATAAGAGGGGCTGAGCAAAGTGGTAACATAGCCAATCAACGGTTTGCTAGGACATGGTGGGTTAGAGGTTTGACATGGCAATCTGGGAGGCATGATAAGAAGTGGTAGGTATCGTAGCATAGGCAGAGCAAAAGAGCGAGCATCTAGCAAGCAAAGATAGAAGTGATTTCGAGGGTATGATCATCTTGCCTACAAAGTTGTCAGAGTTGACTTGATCTTCGTAAGCAAACTCAACGGGCTCCTCGTTAGAGAACTCGTCTCCTGGCTCTACCCAAACAAGACAAACAAGCAAAAGGAACACAATCAACCACGTGCAATGCTCGAACAACATGATGCAAACATGGTATGCTATGCGGGATGCGATATGTGATGCATATGCAAGATTTTACAAGGAATGATTGAACCTGGCCTCAACTTGGAAATCCAAGATTGCCACTGGAAAGGTGAGGTGATTTCGTTTGAAATCGATATAAAGGTCACCGGAATCGGATGCACAGTTTGGAAATGGCAAGCAAAACAAATATGGCATCGGTCTGCAATAATCAGCAAGTAGCCATCTAAAAGCATCAAGATAAATATGCTACAGCACTCAAACATGATAACACAACACATAGCAGCGATCCACTCATGATGCTTGAGAAAAGATGAACACTGAGATACGGCCAATTCATCCATTAACAGGTTCAAACAAGCATGGCAAAAGTGCAAATAATAAACAGGTTTCAGACTTGGTGAAATTAACACAAGGCTGGAATTTAATATCAGGTAGCACACTTTGGAGCATGGAAACTATATGCTACATGAACTTAACATGGCAAAGCAAGGCATGGCATGAAGCTACTCAAAGCACTTAACAAAAGTCCCTTAGTGACCTTGAGCCAAAAGGGATCAGAAAATACAATTGCAAGCATGTGAACATGGCAAAAACATAATCAGATTACAGACTTAGTGAAAAACTGGAGCATGCAAATCTGTTAACGAGTAGGCATGTTCACGAGCTCGATGCACTCACTACAGAGCATGGCATGACAAACTAAGCATACACCCATCAAGAATACATATCATAGAAGCTAGACATGGCAAGAACAACAACATAGCATGCACGGATGAATAACAACATCCTCGGCAAAATTGCTAACAAGTCAACAATCTGCCATGATTCACGAAATGGCAAAAGTATAGCTCGATTGACTCAAGCTAGGGTGCTCCATAAATGAAAACAAAGACAAGGACGGATAGATCAACACAATGTTAACAAAACATCCTTACTGATCATCCCCAAAAGAGGCACGGATCACTAGGAAACAACATGAACATATGGCATAATGACAAAATCAGGACAAGGACTTAGAGAAATTCTAAGTCCCTGAAATCAGCATTACCGAATATGCTACTTTGCAAGCTTGTGCTAGTCACCAAACATATCACAAAAATACATGGTAAGCACCTCTGTAAATATGGCATGGCATATAACAAAACTCATATAGTGCTTAGGAGCATATCATGCACACATTAATCATGGCAAAAATGACAAATAGCTATTTGATGAAACAGATCTGACAATTTTATCATATAGCCCTCTTCCAACAGCATTTCGGGCACCGAGATGAGCTCAAATGAAAATGATGCAGTGAGATGAAATGATGTACTCTCTGAGGCGAACATTTTCATATGCTACACACGCAAATCGGAGCTACGGACGCGGAGATACGACATGATGAAAAACGCAAACAAAACTAGGGTTTCGGGGGAAAGTCAACCGCGCGAATCTCACATCCAGATCGGGCACTGTAGCAGCTCGGCTCCCGAAGATCGACGGTGCCAGAGTTCGTGCTCGCTGGAGCTGCGGGGCATCACCGGAGTCGAGGGAGAGGCGGAGAGGAGCTGGATCCGGCGCGGGGGAGGCGGTTGACGGCGGGGCGGCGACCTTGGCGGCGGAGACGAGGGCGACTGGCCGTGGCGAGGCTCGAGGTGGGCTGGGTCGGTGGCCACCGGCGACGCGACAAAGCAGGGCGGCGCCGGCGAACTCAGGCGGCGCGGCGAGGGAGGAAGAAGGCGGTGGGGCGCTGGAGTGGGCGGCGCGGCTTCGGGCCGGCTCCAGGCTGAGCGGGCCCACGGTGCGGCGAAGTGGGCATGGGCGGAGGCCAACGGGGGCGTGACACGTGGCGGCGGCGGCTAGCCGGACATGTCCGTCGGCGAGGATTTTGTCTGGCGTGCGAGGAAAGGGAGGGATCTAGGGTTTGCCTGAAAATTTCAGGGAGTGACCTTTATATAGGGGTAGAGGGAGCTAGGAGGCTCCAAATTGAGCACAGTTTGCAGCCACGCGATCGTGATCGAACGCTCTAGGTGATGGAGGGGTTTTTGGTGGGTTTTGGGCCAAAATTGGAAGGGTGTTGGGCTGCAACACACACAAGGCCTTATCGGTCCCTCGGTTAACCGTTGGAGTATCAAACGAAGTCCAAATGGAACAAAAATTGTTAGGCGGTCTACCGGTAGTAAACCAAGGCTGCATGGCAAGTCTCGGTCCAATCTGGAAAAGTTTAACCCCCACACATGAAAAGAGGTAGAGAGGGGCACCGGAGGAGATAGGAGCGCCAGAATGCAAAACGGACAATGGGGAAAAATGCTCGGGTGCATGAGACGAACACGTATGCAAATGCAATGCACATGATGACATGATATGAGATGCATGACAAAGGCAACAACACACGACAACAAAAACCCGAACCCGAGGAAATAAATAACTTAGCGCCGGAAACGGCAAGAGTTGGAGTACATATAAGGTAACTTACATCTGGGGTGTTACAACACTCCACCACTCCAAAAGGATCTCGGCCCGAGATCTAGGACTGGAAAAACGCCGGGTACTCAGAACGGAGGTGATCCTCGCGTTCCCAGGTGGCTTCACGGTCGGAATGGTGTGACCACTTGACTTTGAGGAATTTGATTGACTTATTGCGAGTCTTGCGCTCAGTTTCTTCAAGAATAGCAACTTGGTGCTCACGATAAGAGAGGTCTTCTTGGAGATCAATGTCTTCGAAGTTGACGGTGCGGTCAGGGGTCTTGAAGCACTTTCAGAGCTGAGAGACATGGAACACGTCGTGCACATTTGCAAAGTTTGAAGGAAGCTCGAGTTGATAGGTGAGATTGCCTCTCTTGCTGACGATCTTGAAAGGACCCACATATCTAGGGGCAAGCTTCCCTTTGATACCGAAGCGACGAGTACCTTTCATTGGAGAGACACGGAGGTAAACATGGTCTCCGATCTCGAAAGACAAATCACGATGCTTACTATCATAGTAGCTCTTCTGACGCGATTGCGCTGCTTTGAGGTTATCACGAATGACTTTGCACATCTCCTCTGCCTCTCTGATCAAGTCATTACCAAGAAGATGACGTTCACCGGTCTCTGACCAGTTAAGAGGAGTACGACACTTCCTGCCATAGAGAATTTCAAATGGGGCCTTGCCCGAACTTGCTTGAAAACTGTTGTTGTAGGAGAATTCGGCATATGGAAGACAATCTTCCCACTTCATACCGAAGGAGATAACGCAAGCCCTGAGCATATCTTCGAGAATCTGATTGACACGCTCGACTTGACCGCTAGTTTGAGGATGGAAAGTTGTGCTGAAGCGGATGTTGGTGCCCATGGCCTTCTGAAAAGAATCCCAAAACTTGGATGTAAAGATGCTGCCATGGTCTGAAGAGATCAACTGTGGAATGCCGTGCAGAGAGACGATCCAAGAGGTATAAAGCTCCGCCAATTGAGCTGCAGTGATAGACTCTTTGATAGGCAGGAAATGAGCCACTTTAGTGAGTTTTTCGATGACAACGAATATAGAATCTTTGCCGCGCTTGGACTTTGGGAACCCAGTCACAAAGTCCATCTCAATGTGGTCAAACTTCCATTCTGGAATGGCAAGAGGTTGGAGGAGACCAGCTGGTCGTTGGTGTTCTGCCTTCACTCTTCTGCAGACATCACATTCATTCACGAACTGAGCAATCTCGCGCTTCATTCGAGTCCACCAATAAGCCTGCTTGAGGTCCTAGTACATCTTCGTACTCCCAGGGTGGATGGAGAGGAGTGAGTTGTGAGCCTCATTCATAATGACTTTATGAAGGTCACCTTTAGGCACAACAATGCGATCCTCGAAGAAGAGAGTATCCTTGTCATCAAGGCGATAGCACTTGTACTTGGGTTGACTCTTGGCAATCCCAATCTTCACCTTCTTCACCATAGCATCAAGAAGTTGAGCCTCGCGAATCTGATCTTCCAAGTAGGAGAGACTTGAAGGTTGGCGAGGAAACCTTGAGGAACAACTTGCATATTGAGTTTGTGGAAAGCTTCACAAAGCTCGGGTTGGTAAGGCTTGAGAATCAGACTATTGCAGTAAGCCTTCCTGCTCAATGCGTCAGCAATCACATTGGCCTTGCCTGGAGTATATTCGATACTCGGATTATACTCTTGAATCATTTCGACCCAACGAGTCTGCCTGAGGTTGAGATTAGGCTGAGTGAAGATGTACTTGAGACTCTTGTGGTCAGTGAAGATGTCCACTTTTCTTCCCAATAAGAGATGTCTCCAAGTCAAAAGAGCATGCACAACTGCCGCCAACTCGAGGTCATGAGTGGGGTAGTTCTTCTCGTTGGGCTTCAACTGGCGAGAGGTATAAGCCACAACTTTCTTCTCTTGCATCAACACTGCACCAAGACCTTGAAGAGAGGCATCGCAGAAGACCTCGAACGGTTTGGATTCATCAGGAGGAGTCAGAACTGGAGCAGTGACTAATTTCTCTTTCAGGGTGTTGAAAGTGATGTCACATTCCGGAGACCAAACGTACTTGACGTGCTTCTGGAGAAGGTTTGAAAGAGGCTTCGCGATCTTTGAAAAGTTCTCAATGAACCTTCGATAGTAGCTTGCGAGACCAAGGAAGCTGCGGAGTTGCTTCACGTTCTTAGGTGGTTCCCAATTCACAATTGGAGACACCTTCTCAGGATTCACCGCTATGCCCTTGGCAGAGATGATATGCCCAAGATAGAGAATCTCATCGAGCCAAAACTCGCACTTTGAGAACTTGGCGTAGAACTGATGTTCTCTGAGCTTATCGAGCACCAAACGCAAGTGCTTGGCATGATCTTCCTTGTTCTTCGAAAAGACCAGAATGTCATTGAGGTAGACCAAGACGAAGTCATTTGTGTAGGTGTTGAAGATGAATTTCATCATGCGAGAGAAAGTTGGAGGAGCGTTGACGAGGCCAAAAGACATGACAGTGTATTCATATGAACCATAGCTTGTTCTGAAAGCCGTCTTGGGAATATCTTGCTCACGGATTCGAATCTGGTGATAGCCCATACGAAGATCAAGCTTGGAGAATACTTGAGCACCTTTGAGTTGTTCAAACAGCTCATTGACGTTGGGAAGTGGGTACTTGTTCTTTATAGTCTTCTTGTTCAATGGACGGTAGTCAACACAAAGTCGGTCCATTCCATCCTTCTTCTTCACAAAAAGAACTCCACAACCCCACGGAGAAGAACTAGGTCGGTTGAGACCCATTCGCTCTTGAATATCGAGTTGCTTTTTCAGCTCCTTCAATTCTTCAGGTGCAAGCTTGTAAGGACGTTTGCAAACAGGTTCTGTGCGAGGCTCAAGATCGATGACAAATTCAACTGGCCGGTGCGGAGTCATTCTTGGAAGCTCTTCTAGAAAGACGTCTTGATATTCGCAAACGACTGGAATTTGAGAGATGGCATCCAGTTCACCCTTCTCATTGAGAGAAAACAGACGGATGGTATTATCCCGAGCGGCAAAGACAATTACATCCTCAAACGAATGAGTCAATTGAATATGTCTAGCAGCACAATCAAGATGAGCCTTGTGCTTAGAAAGCCAATCCATTCCGAGAATAAGATCAATATCCGAGTCGCCCAGAACAGTAGGAGAAGCTAGAAATTTGTAGTCACCCAACATGATAGTAACATCCGGGACACAGATATTAGTTGTCATTTTCTTGCCCGATGACATGATTTGCAAAGATCTTTGCAAATACTGATAATCGCACTCATACTTTGATGCAAAAGGTGTTGAAATGAAGCAATGCGATGCACCAGTGTCAAAAAGAACTTTTGCAGGAACATCGTTAACAGGAAGGTTACCCATGATGACATCTGACGAGTCCTCTGCCTGAGCTGCATTCACCATGTTGACCTTGGCGTGCCTGGGGTTAAGCTTGATCACAGCTGTACTTGCCGATCTCATAGGAGGAGGAGGAGGAGGGAGACGCCTCTGATTGAAGCATTTGTTGGCATAGTGACCCTTCTGTTGGCACTTGTTGCACGTGACCTCTGAAAGCGGACGGTGATACGGAGCACTCGATCTTGGAGCTTGAGACGAAGTCTTGTTCTGAAAGCTAGGGTTGGGTGTGTGGGAAGATCCACTGCCACCTTTGCTCTTCTGCTGATAAGGCTGACGGAATGGAGGAGGAGTAAGCCAATACTTCTGCTGCTTAGCCACTTGAGTTGAGGAAGAAGGAGTAGCATCTTTGACTCGCTTCTTGGAAGCATCGCACTTCAGTTGAGCAGTCTCTTGCTTCATTGCCATGTTGTAAAACTCATCGTACCTCTTGGGCTCAAAGAGGACAAGAGCTAGCTGGATTTCATCTCTGAGACCACCCCTGAACTGGTATATCATGCTCTTCTCGTCAGGGACGTCCTGCTTAGCAAAACGGGCGAGCTTCTGAAACATCTTGTTGTACTCATAGACAGACATAGAGCCTTGCTTCAGGTTGCGGAATTCCTCACGCTTACTTTCAACCTCGCTCTGAGGAATATGATGAGCTTTGAAGTCTTGACGGAATTCATCCCAGGTAATCACACGCCCTCCTCTGGAATCTTTGTACTGCTGAAACCATTCTGCAGATTGGTCTTTGAGTTGGAAGGAAGCGAACTTGACAAAGTCCTCAGGCCTGACGTTACTTCACTCGAAATGCTTGCCTATGTCCACGAGCCAATCATCAGCGTCTGTTGCCTCAACACAATTGCTGAAGGTCTTTGGCTGGTTAGCAAGGAACTGGTTGAGCGTAGCAAAGTGATTCTGATTGTTGCCTTGGCCCTGGTTCCCTTGGTTGCGCTCTTGAAGAAGTTGCATGATCAGCTGCATGTTTGCATTTGTAGTGGCCATCACAGCTTGCCATGCCTCCGGAGGTGGAGGTGGTGGTGGCGGATCAGGATTCGGAGTCGTGCGCGTTGGAGGAGCCATCCAGAGCGATGAAGGGACTGGGGAGTAAAAAGAAGTCCTAACTCTCCGATATATATAATCCTAAATGACTCAAAACATTTTTCTAGACTCAACAACGCCAGCTATTCGATCAAGCCGGGGGGCTCCTAAGGTCGGGGAAGGCTCTGATTACCAACTTGTAACGCCCTCGATGCGGCTATATCTCCTACGTGTCGAAGCACGACTTAGAGGCATAACCGCATTGAAAGCAATGTCGCAAGTAAGGTAATCTTCATAACAACCCATGTAAATAGATAATAGGGGAAAAAGGTACATAGTTGGCTTACACTCGCCACGTCACACAAATACATGAATAACATTACAATCATCCAATACACTCATGGTCCGACTACGGTACCAAAATAAAGATCAACCCCAACAAGCGACATGGTCCCCGATCGCCCCAACTGGGCACCACTACTGATCATCAGGGAAAGACACATAGTAACGCCGAGAGTCTTCATCGAACTCCCACTTGAGCTCAAGCGCATCATCTGGAACGGTATCATCGGTCCCTGCATCTGGTTTGGAAGTAATCTGTGAGTCACGGGGACTCAGCAATCTCGTACCCTCACGATCAAGACTATTTAAGCTTATAGGAAAGACAAGGTAAAGATGTGGAGCTGCAGCAAGCGACTAGCATAAAATGGTGGCTAACCTGTTCGCAAAAGAGAGCGGGAAGAGAAAGGCAAAGCACGAACGAAGAACTATGATCAAGAAGTGATCCTATAACAACCTACGTCAAGCATTACTCCAACACCGTGTTCACTTCCCGGACTCCACCGAGAAGAGACTATCACAGTAACGCACGTGATTGATTCATTTTAATTAAGTAAAGTTTCATGTTATCTACAACCGGACATTAACAAATTCCCATCTGCCCATAACCGTGGGCACGGCTTTCAAAAGTTCAAATCCCTGCAGGGGAGTCCCAACTTAGCCCATCACAAGCTCTCACGGTCAATGAAGGATATTCCTTCTCCTGAGACATTCCGATCAGACTCGGCATCCCGGTTCTACAGGACATCCTCGACAATGGTAAAACAAGTCCAGCAACACCGCCCGAATGTGCCAACAAATCCCGATATGAGCTGCACATATCTCTTTCTCAGGGCACACTCAGATGAGCGGTCCATACAACTAAAACCAAACCTTGAGTTTCCCTAAGGGGGCGCTGCACAGGGCTCTAGGTTGGACCAACACTCAGAGGAGCACTAGCCCGAGGGGCTTTAAATAAGATGACCCTCGGGCTCCGGAAACCCAAGGGAAAAAGAAGCTAGGTGGCAAATGGTAAAACTAAGGTTCGGCATTGCTGGAGGAGTTTTATTCAAGGCGAACTGTCAAGGGGTTCCCATTATAACCCAACCGCGTAAGGAACGCAAAATCCGGGAACATAACACCGATATGACGGAAACTAGGGCGGCAAGAGTGGAACAAAACACTAGGCAAAACGCCGAGCCTTCCACCCTTTACCAAGTATATAGGTGCATTAAGATAACAAGATAATATAGTGATATCCCAATAATAAACAATATTCCAACAAGGAACGATCTCCAATCTTCACCTGCAACTATCAACGCTATAAGAGGGGCTGAGCAAAGCGGTAACATAGCCAATCAACGGTTTGCTAGGACATGGTGGGTTAGAGGTTTGACATGGCAATCTGGGAGGCATGATAAGCAAGTGGTAGGTATCGTAGCATAGGCATAGCAAAAGAGCGAGCATCTAGCAAGCAAAGATATAAGTGATTTCGAGGGTATGATCATCTTGCCTGCAAAGTTGTCAGAGTTGACTTGATCCTCGTAAGCAAACTCAACGGGATCCTCGTTAGCGAACTCGTCTCCCGGCTCTACCCAAACAAGACAAACAAGCAAAAGGAACACAATCAACCACGTGCAATGCTCGAACAACATGATGCAAACATGTTATGCTATGCGGGATGCGATATGTGATGCATATGCAAGATTGGACAAGGAATGATTGAACCTGGACTCAACTTGGAAATCCAAGAGTGCCACTAGAAAGTTGAGGTGATTTCGGTTGAAATCGATATAAAGATCACCGGAATCGGATGCACGGTTTGGAAATGGCAAGCAAAACAAATATGGCATCGGTCTGCGATAATCAGCAAGTAGCCATCTAAAAGCATCAAGATAAATATGCTACAGCACTCAAACATGAAAACAAAATACATGGCAGGGATCCAATCATGATGCTTGACAAAAGATGAACAATGAGATACGGCCAATTCATCCATTAACAGGTTCAAACAAGCATGGCAAAAGTGCAAATGATAAACAATTCTGGAATTTAATATCAGGTAGCACACTTTGGAGCATGGAAACTATATGCTACATGAACTTAGCATGGCAAAGCAAGGCATGGCATGAAGCTACTCAAAGCACTTAACAAAAGTCCCTTAGTGACCTTGAGCCAAAAGGGATCAGAAAATACAATTGCAAGCATGTGAACATGGCAAAAACATAATCAGATTACAGACTTAGTGAAAAACTGGAGCATGCAAATCTGTTAACGAGTAGGCATGTTCACGAGCTCGATGCACTCACTACAGAGCATGGCATGAGAAACTAAGTCCCTGAAATCAGCATTACCGTATACGGTACTTTGCAAGCTTGTGCTAGTCACCACACATATCACAAAAATACATGGTAAGCACCTCTGTAAAGATGGCATGGCATATAACAAAACTCATGTAGAGCTCAGGAGCATATCATGCACACATTAATCATGGCAAAAATGACAAATAGCTATTTGATAAAACAGATCTGACAATTTTATCATATAGCCCTCTTCCAACAGCATTTCGGGCATGAAGATGAGCTCAAATGAAAATGATGCAATGAGATAAAATGATGTACTCTCTGAGACGAACATTTCAATATGCTACACACGCAAATCGGAGCTACGGATGCGGATATACGACATGATGAAAAACGCAAAAAAAAACTAGGGTTTCAGGGGAAAGTCAACCGCGCGGATCTCATATCCAGATCGGGCACTGTAGCAGCTCGGCTCCCGAAGATCGACGACGCCGGAGTTCGTGCTCGCCGGAGCTGCGGGGCGTCACCGGAGTCGAGGGAGAGGCGGAGAGGAGCCGGATCCGGCGCGGGGGAGGCGGTTGATGGCGGGGCGACGACCTTGGCGAGGCTCGAGGTGGGCCGGGTCGGCGGCCACCGGCAACGCGACGAAGCAGGCCGGCGCCGGCGAACTCAAGCGGCGCGGCGAGAGAGGAAGAAGGCGGCGGGGCGCTGGAGTGGGCGGCGCGGCTTCGGGCCGGAGAGGGCCGGCTCCAGGCTGAGCGGGCCTGCGGTGCGGCGAAGTGGGCATGGGGCGGAGGCCAACGGAGGCGTAACACATGGCGGCGGCTAGCCGGACATGTCCGTCGGCGAGGATTCTGTCCGGCGCGCGAGGAGAGGGAGGGATCTAGGGTTTGCCCAAAAATTTCGGGGAGTGACACTTATATAGGGATAGATGGAGCTAGGAGGCTCCAAATGGA
This sequence comes from Triticum aestivum, assembly GCF_018294505.1. Taxonomy (NCBI): domain Eukaryota; kingdom Viridiplantae; phylum Streptophyta; class Magnoliopsida; order Poales; family Poaceae; genus Triticum; species Triticum aestivum. The sequence goes on along the minus strand of NC_057797.1, from coordinate 372,077,578 downwards.
GCACGGTTTGTGGTCACGTGATCGAGATCGAACGCTCTATGTGATGGAGGGGTTTTTGGTGGGTTTTGGGCCAAAATTGGAAGGGTGTTGGGCTGCAACACACACGAGGCCTTTTCAGTCCCTCGGTTAACCGTTGGAGTATCAAACGAAGTCCAAATGGAACGAAACTTGACAGGCAGTCTACCGGTAGTAAACCAAGGCCGCATGGCAAGTCTCGGTCCAATCCGGAATAGTTTAACCCCCACACATGAAAAGAGGTAGAGACGGGCACCGGAGGAGATAGGAGCGCCGGAATGCAAAATGGACAACGGGGAAAATGCTCGGGTGCATGAGACGAACACGTATGCAAATGCAATGCACATGATGACATGATATGAGATGCATGACAAAGGCAACAACACACGATGACAAAAACCCGAACCTGAGGAAATAAAATAACTTAGCACCGGAAACGGCAAGAGTTGGAGTACATAAGGTAACTTACATCCAGGGTGTTACATCAACCTCTACTCCACCTCCACCGAGCCATGGCACCCCTTTCCCTAGGAATTCATGGAGGGCCTCCTACATTGGAATTCTCGCGTGGCCTCGCGGTCGCGGTTCTGGTGCGTCGCCGTTTTGGATCTTCTGTTCATTTCTCCTCCTCTGGATCGACCAAGGAATTTTTCATCGGCCTCCTTCTCTCTGACCGAAGAATCAGTGGCCATTGCTCTACAATGCGGCATCGGAGGTCTACCTTTTGGTCTAAATGTGCAACATATTGTGGGTCGATCCTTCCAATTTTCTGTGGCTTCCAATCGTGTGGGACATTTCATCTATGGCCTCAAGGATTGACTTTGGCCTGACTTTGTTTGTAATTTTCAACTATATCACCATGGCTACACTCAATCAAGGTGTTTGGACAAATACTAGCATTCGGACACTCACAGTCCTGAGGTTGCTTCTTGTTCCTCGATTGCGATCAAAACAAAACTATCATTCCTGGCAGTTGGTCATTCTAATGATACTAGTACACATGCGGAGCTCCAAAAATTTGGTCTTGCTTTGCCGTCGACAATGGTCATGTCGGACTCACCTTCCAAAACCTCCTTGTCGGCGAAGGACTTTTCTGCAATTGTGGCTAATTCAAATTCTCTTGGTAAGGCGCCATCAATGGAGCATGTTTCGTCAACTTTAATGCCAGATATTACTTTTGGTAGTCTCCCATCAATTCATTATGAAAGAGTTATGACACATAATGCAAAATTTGAAGCCTGTCGGTTTATGTGGGAAACTTGGCAATCTATCCCTAATTTCATTATGTTGCATATTATGGATTTTCGACGCGTCGGTCACTCGGAGCAACACATTGCTACCGTTTGGAAATTAATCAGTGTCCCCTCAGAGGATTATATTTACATGAGGTTAAATTTATGTGCTTTATGCAAACTCAAGGGACACCTAGCCGATTCTTGCCCTGGTATGCCTTGTACCATTTTTGGGAACGTACCTTGCACATGTGGCACGGTGATTACTACTGAAAAATCCAACACACCCAACAAGATGCGTGGTTCGTCTGGGAGCCCAACCCTAGGCCCATCATGTTACATTTGCGGTTCCCATACCCACTTCACTTTTGGTTGTCCAGGGGCTTCCCATTGTCGCACTTGCTCATTATTGGGCCACACTACTTCACATTATTCTAACCATAATGCAGATCGTTATTATTGGAGGCCCAAATCCAATCAGGCCCATCAAACCTGTGCTCCTTCTGGTTTACAAAAAAACTTTGGGTAATAATCATGTGATTACACAAGCTCCTCTGGAAAGAAATCGAAATATTTGTTTGGTATCCTCTACTAAGGAATCAACTCCGGTCACGATAGACAATTTGGGCAAGGAAATATCCCATGCAAATCACACAGAGTCACAAAATCATCGAACTGATTTACCACTACCATTTACCACTCCTACCAACTTTGGCTTGGGAACGTAGCTGCTCACCGGAGCCCTTTGATGTAACAACTGTGGACTTGGGGGACATGTGGCATCATCCTGCTCTACCCGCCGCTAGAGAAAGGGGTGGCGTTGGGTCCCCAAGTCACTCCCAAAGGCCGCCCCTACGCATTCCGCCTCGACCTCCACACCATCCTCTGCTCCGCTGCAGAGCACCCCAACAATGGCCAACTTTCCCATAAACGTCATCACCTACCTCCTGCCGGGCATGACCATCGAGCTTGGGCCGCCAGATCGCAGGGTGCGTGATGACCAGGTGCTAGGCCCGATCCCTCCGCTGCGACATGACTTCCTCGCCATTGCTGAAGCAAACAGAGTAATCCCCTTCCACCGCAAGGCGGCTCTCCGCCACATCATTGAAGGTTTGCTCCATGAATCTGGGTTTTTCCCCACAGAAGTAGGTGACCACCCCCTTGGTGTTTGAATATTTGGATTTACACACACGGTCACTAGAGATGCAGTAGTTGGCACCACGTTTGAGATCGATGAAGATGAGTTTGATGAGCACGTTGTGATTTCTTTCGTCCCACATGATGCTGCCATGAATATGCGTATTACCTCATTTGGGCCTGAGATCTTGCTACTTTACATTGGTTTCCCCTATGATTATCAGACTCATCACTACATGCATAAATCTGTTGAAAGTTTGGGCAGCTAGTTGAATGGCATAATCCTAGAGGTGACCATAGAATTGTGCTCTTGAAGGTTAGAGTGATCCGTCTCAAGTTTGTTCCTAAAAGTATGGTCATGCGTCAACTTGGGGGAGCATGCCACAGCTGGACTATGGTCGTAACTATGCTGCATAGCAGCGATTGGAATGCTCACATTCCAGATGTTCTTCCGGCCACCGAGGATCCACTGCCAGAGGATGGTATTCCTCATCCCTTGCACGGCGACAACCTGACTGCATAGCAGATATATCAAATGCAGCTTCATAATTGGATTGCACAGAATTTAGCTTCCAATGCAAATGAACATGCAGCTAACGACAATGCAGAGCAGGATGATGATGCAGAGGTTCAGTTTCAACCAAAGTGGGGCGTCTGGCCACCTTCCCCACCACACTCACCGCCTGCAGTGTTTACCTTTCAAGCCTGGCTTACTGGTGAAGGGTTGCAGGTCTACCATGGAATTCCTCCCTCCAATAACCTGCATGATAGCCCGGCTGCCGCATGGAATGACTCAATCTCCATTTTTAGCAGTTCTGATTCCAGTGCTACTTTGTCTGATGGGTACGCTATGGTTCCTCTGAATATATTCAATCAACTCCTTTCTGCCAGTGGAACTACCAAAGATGTCAGCACTATGGATGTCCCTCAGCCCAATGACACTGTCCATAGCCCAAGCACTGCCATACAAGAGATACACCCCATGACACTGTATTTGACTATATCCAATGCTGGTTTGCAATTCTCCATGCTCTCCAATGAGGCCACATATGCATCTCTGCTTCTAAATGATTGTGTGCCCATGATGAGGCTGAACACCTATCTCACAGCTACTATCAGTCCCATCATTGCAGCTTATGGCCCCTGGAGTTCTGGATTTGGTTTTCGTGACAGTTCAGTGCAGTTCAACGTAAGTATTGTTGAAACAGATGGGCAGTTCTTAGTGTTGTCTGCATCCAAAACTGTCCACCATTCTGCAGATTAAGTCTCCTGCACTGACATGATCCCAGGCAGTACTTCTTGGCCCTTGTCCCCTGAGAATGATGATCTCATGCCACTGGGGGATACTATCATCGACTCCAGGGCTCCTTCTTCCAGTGTAGTCATTACTGAAATTGTGGATGAGCTCAATCAGGCAACTCTAGAAGATGCAGTCCTCCCTGCTAGGTCTGATGACATGAGCCTCACAGTTCAGGATGATACAGTGCTTCCTCAACACTCTATTGTTTCCTCTGCTGGTTCTGGACCATGTGATCTAGCTGGTTTTCATGCTTCTTCTAGGAGCTCGGGCAAAACAGTGACTTGGAAGGGGAAAGCTACAACTCCTACTTCTGTGGTGGAGGTTCGTCGGAGCAATCAATCCAACAAATATGATGGCTTCAAGATACCCTCTGTCTCTGACCGCAAGTCCAAACTATCCAAAGTTAAGCCCAGAATTGTCCCAACTGCTACTGCTGCCCAAGGGGATCCAGATGATCAGATCACCCACCAGGAGGACTGCATTCCTCCACCCACCCCTATACAGGTGCTGCAAAACATTGGAGTCACCAAATGTGCCATTCCGCCAGAAGAAATCACTAATGAAGCTCTCATGGCGGAAGCTGAGGATGGTCCATCCAACGCCTGAAGCTCCTGCAGGCTCTTGCATAGCTGCTTTCATATTTTGCTCTAGCTTATCATGTCGTTTATGTTGAATTGGAATATTTTATGCTGGAATGTATGTGGCTTAAACTTTGAACCTAATATTTTGGCTCTTTCTAATGCTATCTCTTCCCGTGGGTGTGCAATCATTTGTCTGCAAGAAACAAAAAAATCTGCTATCGATAATATGTTTATTAAGTCTTGTTGCCCAAAGAGATTTGATAAATTTGCATACATCCCTTCTCGTAGTGCATCAGGAGGGATCCTCACAATTTGGAATAGCGCCATATTCACTGGAACAGTGCTCCTGAATGACCCAGGAATGGACCCTAGTTAACATATATGGCCCGTGTCTGGTTGAATCCAGAGTGACCTATATAGACTGGCTTCATAATCTTAATATCCCACCTAATGAAGATTGGCTTTTACTAGGAGATTTTAATTACATCCTAAGACCCGACAACAAAAACAAACCTGGAGGTAATCTGAATGACATGATTTCTTTTAATGACATTATATGCTCTCAACAGCTAATTGAATTGCCCATCAAAGGCCATGCCCACACATGGAGTAACATACAGATTGACCCTCTCCTTGAGCAATTAGACTGGTTCATCACTTCAAACAACGGGACATCATCTTATCCCAACACTATAGTTATGCCCTTGGGAACATCAGTTTCACATCATATCCCGTGTGTTGGCAAAATTGAAACATCCATCCCTCGCAGCAAAATCTTGAGGTTTGAGTCATACTGGATGGAACATCCCAGATTTCTTGAATTGGTGCAATCAGTATGGTCAAGGCCATATAAGCATAAAAACGTAAATGCAGCCACCCTACTAGCCAGAAAATTCAAGGCCCTCAGATATGAATTAAAACAATGGAGCAAAGGCATTTCCAAACTGTTAGTGGTAATTGAGAACTCTAACCTAGCATTGGCCAACCTTGATGTTCTTGAAAACCTCAGAACCCTCACCACTCCAGAACACAATTTCAGGAAAATTCTGAAGAAACACATCCTACGACTGTTGAATTACCAACGACGGTATTGGCAAAAGAGATGCACTATTCAATGTATTAAATTTGGTGATGAAGACCCTAAATTTCTGAAAGCCCTGGCCTCCGAGAGATACAGACGTAATACAATTCCTACACTCAAATTATCGGATGACATGGTGATAGAGGACCACGCCAGCAAAGAGGTAGTCATATACCAAACCTTTAAAGAGAGATTGGGAAAGTCAGAGAGTTCCAAAATGAATTTAACCTGCAAAACATCATCAAAAAAGTGGAAGGACTGGAACACCTAATTGTTCCTTTCACCAAGGAGGAAATTGATGTTGTCATCAAGGAAATTCCTGCAGATCGTGCGCCAGGCCCGGACAGATTCTCTGGGTCTTCTTGAAAAAATGCTGGCACATCATTAAAGAAGACTTTTAGAACTATGCCATCAGTTCTACGAGGGGGGAATCAATCTTGAGAGTATCAATGATGGATTTATCACACTCATCCCTAAGGTTTGGTCCCCGGAGACAGTATCTAATTTTAGACCAATCACATTGCTCAATTTCTGCCTCAAAATTCTCACCAAACTACTCCCAAATAGATTACAAAAACTCATACTTAAAATTGTTCACTGTAATCAATATGGCTTCCTCAAAGGCCGATTAATACAAGACTGTTTGGCTTGGGCATTCGAGTATTTCCATCAGTGTCAAGCTTCCAAGGAAAAGATCATCCTTCTAAAACTAGATTTTGCCAAAGCATTTGACACAATCGAACATGATGCAATGATTACAATTATGGAACGCATGGGCTTTAATGATAAGTGTCTTGACTGGATTAATGTATCTTCTCCTTAGGCAAGTCATCGGTGCTTTTAAATGGTGTCCCGGGTAGGCAATTTCTTTGCAAATGTGGGGTTCACCAAGGAGATCCTTTCTCCCCACTGATTTTTGTGCTTGCGGATGACCTCCTTCAAGCTGCCATCAATGATGCCTTCAGACAACGGAGAATACATCTACGTTCCAACAACAGAATCAACATGATTACCCGGTGATTCAATACGCCGATGATACGATCATCATTCTCCCCACCTATCCCGATCAAGCCCAAACGATTAAGGACATTCTATCTGACTATGTTGTCTCCATTGGACTGAAGATAAACTTCTGCAAGTCTACACTCATCCCAATCAACTATGACGCCAACTGCTACAATGAGATCTCAACTATCTTTGGCTGTAAAGTTGGAACCATGCCATTCACCTACTTAGGACTACCCCTTGGGACAACCAAGCCCTCGGTTGAAGACCTCATGCCTCTGGTTTGCACGATGGAAAGAAGAATGACAAGAACACTATTGTTGATGTCTTACGGTGCCAAACTCACAGTGATCACATCCCTAACCATCTTTGCTCTATGCACTCTCAAACCGCCGCCAAACATACTAGAACTTCTAGACAAAATAAGAAGGAAATTCTTATGGACAAAAAAGACAGAACAAGGGGACAAATGCAACTCGCTGGCAGCCTGGAGCATGGTTTGCCAGCCAAAATAATGTGGTGGACTTGGAGTAATAAATCTTCATATCCAAAGTGAAGCTTTGCTCCTAAAGTACCTACATAAATTCTACAACCGACACGATGTACCATGGGTGGAGCTCATATGGTTAACTTACTACACAAGCAAGATCCCACATGCGAGGTAGCCATGCAGATCATTCTGGTGGAGGGATGTGCTCAAGCTCACCCCAATTTACAGAGGGATATCGAAAGAAAATGTACAGGATGGAACCATGGTACTTATGTGGAAAGATCTGTGGCCGGACATCACACTGGATGAAACATACCCGCGAGCCTTCTCGTACGCAAAAAATGAAGATATATCAGCTAAAGCTTTCCTGGGGTCCACATCACTACATGAAACATTTAACCTCCCACTCTCAATTCAAGCATTTGAAGAAGTCTGTGAGCTGCAACAAAATGTGGTCCATCTAGGCACCAATGCAGACCCGAATCCTCACGACACCTGGACATACTGCTGGGGAGCAACGAAATACAAAGACAACCTATACTACACATTCTAGTTTAGAAATGTGAAAGCACACCAATCATACCAATGGCTATGGGAGTGAAGTCGACATTACAAATCAAAGTGTTTGGATGGCTGCTTCTCTCTGACCGCCTAAACATGCGCAACATGCTTAAGAGGAGGCACTACAACATTGGGGATGGTTATAATTGCCTTTTATGTGATCAACAAATAGAAGAGGATGTGGAACATATGATCTTTCAATGCTCTTTCAGTAAACAATGCTGGTCCATCCTAGGGATCACATGCAAAGACACTGATCCAGGCTCCAATGGATAAGTCAAGCAGCCACTAATTGGACCAAGCCCATGTTCATGGAAATATTCCTATAGGATGCTTGGAGTATCTGGAAAGAGAGGAATAACAAGCACCTCAGAAGCACCACCCCCACTCTTAATGCTTGGCTTGGACGATTTAAACATGATTTTAGCCTCCTCCAGCATAGAACTAACACTGATGTGAGAGACTTCATTCTCTCCTTTGTACGAAACTTAGCACCTTCTTGACCTTTCAAAATAAAGTAGTTGTTTCTCCCTCCCAAAGTGGAGGATGAGCACCTTGTAAATCATACTATTACATTGTATCATATTTTTGAGTAATACAACACAGTGGGAGCCTCTCCCACTGTCTGACCTCTCAAAAATATAGTATCTCGTTTCGAATAACTAATTATTTGCAAGGAAAACACTGGCATGGTAATACATACATATCCGTTTGCAAAATAAAGAAGATTAATTTGCATTCTCAAATGTAGGCGCACCAGGCAGACCAGGGTCGTGTCGTGGAGGTCGTGTGTGTCGTACGGACGCTTAGCACCGAGCCACCCACCCCCTCCCTCCCCCCTTCCCCCCAAAAAAGAATGACGACAAAATAAGTTCGCGCTTCCATGTTTCGGATTGAAATATCTGGCGGCCCCAATTCTAGCCCCGCAAAATCTCCCTTCTCCACCGCCCCCTTCCGCGCCCAGATTGCTCAAATCCCTAATTTGCCGCCAACCCAAGCAAAGTTCGAATCGCCCCTCGTCCCGTCTCTTTCCCCATCTCCGTGCTGGATGACGACGAAGAAGACGATGGTCATGCTTCACCACCGCAGCGGAGCTACCTCATCTACGCCCTCGTCCACCGCACCGGTGGTCCACCGACAATGTCGACCGCCGCAACCAATGTGCCTCATAGGCACCGACTTCCGCCGCATCAGGTGCGCTTCACTGACGCTGTCTCCCACCTCACTGGGGCTACTTCACCGAGCACATCGTCGCACCTCCGCCCTCGAGGCTGTTGGGGCTTCACCAACGGTCCCGTCTACCGCTTTGTAGTGCTCCGCTGCCACCCAAGATCTGCATATGTGCACGTTCAGCCAACGCCAGCGCATCACCCTCAACGGCGCTGAAGTGGCCCGCACTCTAGCTAGGCGAGCATGCCCAAACGCCGGCCCGAACTAGGTATCCACACATCACTCCCTTGTGCACTATTCTGATGATGTTTGGATATCCTTTCACTGCTCTCTTAGCTTACACGCCTATGCAAACTCTGACTTTAACTCTTGTTTCTTCTGGAGATATCATTTGAAACAAGCAGAACCATTTTTAGCAAGCATGACGGTGCTACGGGATTTGGTACACATCCTGCACACCTGTATAACCTTGTAAGTATATGTCCTCTAGTAAAATAGCAAGGTCGATTCATCTTATTTGATCAACCATTCGTCGTGTCAAAAATGCAGAGGGGGATGCAAGGAGGACAAGGCCTGCACATCCAAGCAAGTGGTAACATGGACTTGTACATGGAACATCCCAAGAGCAAGCTGTAGTGAGCATGTACAACGAGCTAGCATAAGTCCCTGTATTTCATTTAATTCGTACAGGCCCGCGTGTATGATTTGTGTGCAGTGGCGGATCCAAGAATTCAAGTTACCAGGGCGAACATTTAACTTTAAAAATACGAAGGCACTTGCACTCTGGAAATCAACATAACTTGAGAAATGTGAAGCCACATGAACTTTGAAAACCAGCTAATGATCCAAAGTAGTTCATATTATAAAACACTAAATGATGCAAGCACCAAAAACACAAAATGCAACATTGTGTAGAAGGACTACTAACATGGTCTGTACCTGCTTGAATTATTCGTTCTCTGGCTGAAAAACTCGATGTGTAATTGCACCTATAACCAGTGCGGAAACTGCATATCAATATATATATCCTGCACAAGTATGCCAATAGTTTCAAACAACAGATTAGAAAAGTATTTATGCTACGTTCTCGTGATACAGGGACTTTCTGGTAGATGGCCTCGATGTTTCCTCAAGCCATGAAAATGTACCATAATTTGCTTGTTATCAATGCCTGCAAATCTCTATGTCTCTCTCAACATAGAAGATCATCATTAGACACTAAATCCTATAATGGGAGATTTGCAAAATTCTTGCATTAGATCCCTCATTAGACACTATGTAAAATGTTTGCATCAAATCCTTCATTAGCAATCTGTTCATTAGACACTTCAGGCTCAAGAACAACATGAGCTTGTATGTTTACATCGGAAACTTGATTAGATACATCAGATTCAATCAGTTCAGTATTGATTGGGGGAGTTATAAAATAATCAGAAATTGGTTTCATTTTCTCATAGATTCGCTACCAACAATCGGTTTTACAACACCGTCGGGTTTAACTATTGGCCATAAATTGAATAGTTGAATTAGATATAATCAGAGATGTGATGTACCTGATCGTTGCACATGCTGCTCTTGCAAGCTGCGACTATCCATTTGCGCAAGCTTGATGCCATGCCCGTGTTGCCACCGCTGCCCCCACGCAGGCTACACCCGGGGTTGGATCTTCATCTTCTTGTCCTTCCATTATCTTGAAGCCGGGCGACCGCCCTCCAATGAGGGCGCGAAGAAGTGATGTGTTGATCTGTCCAACGGCGGCTAGGTTAGGAGCAAATCAAACTGGAGGCTGGAGCGAAGGAATTGGGATTTTTCCTGCTGTCGATCGATATGGGAGGCCCTCGTTTGGGCCGCGAGCCTACTATAGGGTCTACCTAGCGCTTACGTTATTGGCCCATCCAAACTGAAACATTTTTTCTTCATTCTTTACATTGCCCGCTCATGTGTTGGGACGAACAAAACTATCCTGGGCCAACCTGGATGACTCAAACTAGGTGCACACTTTCCAGCCACTATGCTGGCATCGCCCCTTTTTGCGTGTATGATTGGGGTAGTGAAAAATATTCTAGTGGCGCTTTCGATTTACCCACAGAATGGTTGAATTGCTTGTTTCTATGAACTGAATTCGCCAATAATGTGAAGGATGCCAGTCTTTTCATCCTATTGTAGATTTCTTAGATCTCGATATGCCAAATGTAATCGCATGAAATATATAGTAAAAGCTAGTGTGATGTGTGTGGCTACAACGAGTCTGACTACACGTTCTCATATAACATATCAAGGACGCGCCATATTACCAGATTGATCATTCGACTTACCAATGCAGCGTGGGAAGAAAGAAGTATTGGGACTGCATATCCAAGCAATTGATGCCATGGACTCCTTCGTAGAACCTTTTAAGCGAAAAAGAAGTTGCAGTGTGCCTGTACAAAGAGCTAGAGTAAGTACATTTACCTGCTTCTCGGAAATTTAGTTAGCCACTTATTGCAAAATTGTTCAATTATGTTGCTTGGCTTAATTTAGTTTGCTACATATTACATAATGCCATAGCCTGTTAATCCTATTATATACTGCACCTATCTATGTGTTTGATACTTACTGTTAAGAATTACCTGTTTGCCTAAACTTAAATAGCTACTTAAGCACGTAGATAGCTGGTCATATGTACTTCTAGGGTGCAGCAGAATTCACGTGTAATTTATGTTCTGATACCTTGTTTGTTTAAATGGTTTGATGTTATCACTTGTAGCACTAGTAATGTTTGCATGTTCATAGGTAGACAACTGTCAGGTTTATATGAGGGACACCGTCTTTTTAACTTATACATGTGTTGAAATTATTTTTCTTACATCAAAGAAACTTACAGATGTCTGTGTTGCTGGTAAACGGTACCGACTTGTTACTTTAATACGTTGCCGAGAACTTGTTAGTTTTACTAGTTCATGTGTAATTAAATATGTTGCCAAAACTGGTTTGTTTTACTAGTTTGATGTTATTGTCTTATGGATCTTGCAAAACTTTATTTATTGATTGCTAACATTCAAGTTTGTAGGATCCAACTGAAACTCCATTGGCACAACAGGTATGTTTTCAGAAACTTCCTTGTTTACCTGGTTTGCTGTTGTAACTTGTTGTTGTAATCATCTTACCAACATCAAGTTTTCAGGATCCAATTGGATGTCCAATTGCATAGCAAGTACATTTTCAAAAAAATATTTGTGTAACAGGTTTGCTGTTGTAACTTGTTGCTCTAATCAAGTTACTGACTACTCAACTTTTTAGGATCCAAGAGAAACTCCAATGCCACAACAGGTTCCTTTTGCAAAACTTGTTTGTTTAACTGCTTTGTTGCTGCAATCGATTGCTCTAATCACGTTACTAGCTACTCAACTTTTTAGGATCCAAGAGAAACTCCAATGCCACAACAGGTACCTTTTGCAAAACTTGTTTGTTTAACTACTTTGCTCCTGCAACAACCTGTTACAATGATGTTAATAACTACTTTTCAGCATACAATTGAAACTCTTTAATTCCTTGTTTGTTTAACTGGTTTTCTATTATAAGTCCCACTTCAGATGTTTTGCTAACTTCAAATTTTCGGAATCCAATCTCAACTTTAATGGCAAAACAGGTTAGCCCAAGATCAAACAGCGAGGTCCCCATGGACATTGTATCATCCCACAGTAGTGGCACCGGCCCAGTCGTGCATCATGAATTGCCAACTGCTGATGCTCTAGAGGCTAAACTAGTGGTAGAAAGAGATTCTTCTTCTGCACTTAGAGATGAAGTTGACATGTTGAGGAAGCAAATAGCACAATCATAAGCAGTACTCAACACAACCATTAAATATTTGGTGGATTACAAACGAAGCAAGCTAAGACTGACCGTGTTATTAAGGTCCTAAAGGAAAAAAGGAAATTAAATTCCCACTTGGTAAATCATAGGTGAAATGTTCTTTCCATCATTGAATAACCTTTGTGTTGTGTGTTCATGTAATCGATCAACCCATTTGTTTTAGAGATGATGTAATAATTGTTTTTTTGTTTTTTGGTTTGTAATTTTATTTGAGCACAAGTCTGTATTAATTGATAAGACTCGGAGACATATCATTTTGATTGTTGTGCCAGACCTACAAATATGCCAATCGGGCTGAATGTGCCTTCAACAATAATAGTAGTATAGATGGACCATAAGTGGCACGCATTGGAAAGGGCCAAGATGATGTACTAGCTTCACTAAAAAAGGATGCTCTTCTAGCAAAAAAAAGTACAACGGCCTGGCTTATGTATGTTAGTTGATATTATTGATCCATATACTCTATAAGTGTTTATATGTCTGTTAGTTTTGTACATTATTGGTTGATTGACTCGGTATTTGAATCTTGATACATCGCTTGTGTACATATCTAAATGGGAGTACACATTATGCTGTGTGTGACACTTGAGTTAGAGATAAACTGTTCCAAATATTCGAATTCACCTTAAACTGGATTCTAGCTTCTGAATTCGAGTATCGGCATTTGTAAATCATATTCATATATGATAGTGGAATACACCTTTTTGTGCTTTTGAAGATATATAAAAACACATAGAATGATTTATAAAGATTCGTATAGGAATACAAAATGGATTCGAATTTAGTTGCCAGGGTAAACGTGGATGCTTATTGTCCCAAAATTTGAAAGAAGCGGCAAAATGTCCACTCCCACGTGGGCTGCCCAAAGCCAAGTGTTTGGGAGATGGAAATTACTGTCTACCCCTTACACAGACAATCCATCGGCCCGATTTCCACTGCTCTCAATAGGGTTAGGTTAGTAACTTCAATTAGACGTGACACGACCGCCTCTGAGCCCATTCCGACACAGTGGGAACCAAACATGGGCGGCAAAACACATTCGATTCAAGCTCATCCGAAAGACCTCTGTTTCTCCCTCAATTTCCCCATTCATACACGGTAAGTGGCAAAACAAACAACACTCAACCAAAATCGATGTAGGCAAATATTTTCAATAGGGACAGGTTTGTAACTTCACTCAGACGTGACACAGCCGCCCTACCTATTAGCCATGTTCATACACCATGGGCGCCAACCATGGGCACCAAAACACCCTCTCCTCGTCTGAAATCGCTATGGGCCAATATTTGCGAGATGCGAGATTATCGTCCTATCCCCAACCGACGAGATTTCCAAATTTTAAACGAGGGCTACATTCATAACTTACCCATATTTCAGACAGGCGCGTCCCAAAAACATGGTTCCCCGTACCTCTCCCTCCATTTTCCCATTCATACACCATCCGCGCTAGAACACCATCCCCACACCAGCATCCTCCATCCACCACCCCATCCATCGCCGCCGTCCTCCACCTCATCCATCGCCACCGTCCTCCACCATGCCAGAGCGCCTACCAAGATCGCGTCATCCACTGCTAGAGATGGACATTTCTCATCCCCGACGATGGACCAAAAGCCTTGCATCGCGTCCTCTCACTTCATCGGCGTTGTCGTCCTCTTTATCGGGGCCGCTCACACGACCTTCTCTTCCACCGCAACGGGACTTATCCCCCGATGCACCCGTCTACCGTCCCAGATCTGCTTCAACGCCACCGACAGCCATCGCACCCCTGATGCCTACACGGCGCCGCAAGAGAGGTGGTACTTCATATCTCCTCAACCTTTTGATCTCAACCAAAAAATAGATCGTAACTTGGTTACTGTACTTTCTTTTCAGCTCTTAGAATTTTGTTCTTAGTTTGAAGCAAACAATGGATGCTAAATAGCATTTCTCTGGTTTGCAGCTTTAAATCTACCATGGCACAGTCATAATAGGATTTAATTCATCATGCTTAGGGTTTAATTGATCATGTTGGTTCTGTGGTGGTTTATTTAATAGAAATCAAAGGGAAACCCTCTTTTCCTCAAAAAAATGCTTAGGATTTCCTCCTTTTATGATCACTATACGAGCAGCATATGTGCTTCGTGTCATAATATCACTGCTCCACCCATCAAGCTAAACAAACTTAGTTGTTCAAATACGAATCTGATATTATTAAAATAGAGTCATTTAATTGGTCAGCTAAATGTTCCTAATTTAGTTTCAAAAATGCATGTTCACCGCTCGGGTGTCTATCTCTACAGGGTGCCCATGGTGGGCCGCGGCCCACCCTGGGATTTTGGGTCGGCCTAGGACCCGATTCCCCTTTGTTCTACTGCACGCTTTCGAGCTCTACTCGCCCCCAGCCGCCTGCATCGTCGGCGACTTGCTGTCCCTTGACAACATGACTCTAGGAGGAGATGCCGGACTAACAGGAGGTCAGGAGCCGCTCGCCCAACAGCATCACCGCTGCCTGGGCACGTCGCCGTGCGTACCTTCCTAGTCCGTTCAGGGCTTAGGCGTGCAGCACCCACTAAGCCAACCCGATTTATCCTGACATACGTCCTCAACACTCAGCAGCCACTCCTCATCACCTATTTTCTAATTGATTCACTGCTCATTAGGCAGGACTGTCATTAGGGTTTGTTGTGTGCCGAGTGCTACCTGCACTTAATGGTTCAGATGTATTTCAGTAATCTTTAGTACTTGTAATGTTCACAGGGTTTCAAAATTCCGGCCTTAGGAACAGACACTATTCATTTTGGATTGTTGGTCGTAGTGACATTGACCCAGATTACTACTGCAGTCCAGGTTTGTTGACAATTTTACTTGTCTTTCTTACTCATTCGATGTGATATCCAATTATTCACATCGATTAGTTACAAACAATAAGTGCTAGACAAACTTCTTGATTCAGATTTTGGACGTTCTCTTACTGCAGTTACAATTCTACATACTTGTCCTAGTAAGCTCACAAGTAAATGATTGATTCACTACATCTATGCTTGCCTTGTCATATTTGTTTTCAATATTCTTTTAGGTTGGACCACCCTGTTTCAAAATGCTAGAACCGTAGACATGAGTGAATAGTATTTCTCTATGTGATCTCTTCCATCGTGTGTGGGCAACAAACACTGCATTGTATAGAAAGAAAGTGTCATTTCCAGCTTTTACATAGACTACGATCTTTTACATGGAATACAATTATCCTACTTGCTTTGTGTCGCACTACCAGCACCCACCCTTGAAGCTAAACATTATGCCACTGATAATTCTTTAGTTTATTTGTTCAAATACGAATTTGATATGATTCTAATGTTTCTACTTTAGTTTTGAAATTTGTGTCTGCCTGTTATAGAGACATAAGAGGTTTGTATTTCTGTGTGTGGTCTGGTTAGCACGATTGGGGGTGAAGTTTGCATATGCAGGGGTTTATAGGGAGACACTCTTTGAGTTGAATCCGCAATGCATTCCATAGATAATCTGACTACTTTTTATGTTTTCATGAATCTCAGATTCTGAACAACATCATAATGATTATGAGCTTGCACACATGAAAATAATAAAGCAGAACAATGCCATGGCTGTCAAACTTGGCATTAAGGGAGTGAAATCAAGTATGGATGCAATGCAAACGCTCTCCACCTACAGATTCATGCTTAGAATATGGTCCTAACAGTGATTATGAGCTACAGGGAGACCAAAGTCAATGTCGCTCCCTAGTGGAGGAGTCAGAGGTAGATGCCCTATCTTATTCACCCATCAAGGTGCTTGCTATAACTTTCCAAGGTTATATTGGTCGCACATATCTTGAAACTGATGCTTTGCATTTCTTCTACTTTGTTGCACTGCCATTAGCTTAGTTTACACATCATGTATGTGAACACGCACTGCCTATCCATTTTCAGTACATATTCCATCTGTCACCATACCATATTTATCCATTCAAATGTTGTTCTTGTGTCTCAGACGTTCAAAAGGAAGAGAGTGATTGCTGATCGTGGAGGAGCACGAGCAAACTATTTGGAAAAGGTAGTGACACCTGATAAATCAAATAGCCCATTAGGTGTAGTTGCAATATCACCTGACCCACAAAACACCCCAACTCTAGCAGACTCTAGCCCTACTACACTGGTCATTTCTGATGCCCCAACTCAGCAGACCCCAACTGCAGCAAACAGTATAATGATGCCAGTTGACATAGCACCAGCTCTACGACGCAAAACCCCCATTCCAACAAAGAGTACAGCAAATCCAGTTGCCAAATCCCTTCTCGAACTAGAGAGAGCCCCTATTGCAGCAAATAGGACCCCTGTTCCATTTCTTCCCAGTTTAGAAGATGAAGCTTATATTGTTGTCAAGAACTTTGTGCTCATCTTTCCTTCATGGAAAGATTACACCGCAGACACAGAACAATTTCCAGTCTTCCTCCGCAACTTACGCGTAAGTAATGTACTAATGTTATTCATGGTAATTCTGCATATGTTTCTGCTGATAGAAGACACAAGATTTCATTCTTTTAAATAGGCGAGGACCAAATTGGATTGTCAAGACGAGCAAGGGTTGGTTGTGCTTTTCAAGCACTCGTTGATGAAGTATCATTTGTACCTGAGGCAAGCGCACTTCGATGGCAAGCCTCTAAACAAATTTTTTGTAAAGTCTCCGGTGCTACATTATTAGACAGTGACTGGAATAATCTTGTTACACATTGGTCTCATCTACAGCGTAAGGTACTATCTATGATCTCACATCACAATTTGAACTACATTTCTGCATCTGCCTTAACGTCTCACTTGTACAAAAACTATTAGCAGAAGAACATTCATTCTCAAGGGACCACAGAATCTCACAACTATACTGCACACTACATTGCTCTTGTGAGTACCTCTTGCCCTGTATGACCATACTTACTTTCATAGCTGTTTGATTATGTAGCATCACTGCACATGTTAGCCTCGTTATCGTCCATTTGGTGGACATTATAAAATCCGTATGGACTCTCACATAAATTTAGAATCAACCCAATGCTTTTGAAGAGGTTTAGCTGCAGTCCTCTTGTAAGGACTGAACGTCGTCTATCACTGTACTTACCCCAATTGAGGGATTGGTGAAGAAGTGTAGCCCGTTGCTGTCGTCAGTAAATTTTGTCTTGTAACGCTTGTACTTCCAGGGATTGGTAGTTGATTATGTAGCATCAATCTTCATCTTATCTTCATTATCCTCTATCCCTTCCAGTATTATCATATCTATAATTACTCTCTACAAAATGTAGAGTATAGGCAATGCTTATGAAGAAGATTAGGTGCTGAAATTCTTGAGTTATCCTTCGCTTGACATGGAGAAGGGCATTATAAAGCAGTGTTAACTGTTAATGTAAGTCAGTCCTTCTAAAGCCTTTATCCTCAACTGTTGTTTAATTTTCTCATACTCCCCATCGTTTACTGCTGTTTAGTTTGCTGTTTCTATCAAAATGCATGTTCACAACAACCGTAAGTTCCAAGTTTTACTTGTAAAACCAAATTCCTTATTCATACAATGCACATTACTCAATACTCCCTATATGTGTGCTTGTTTTTGTGGATCTATAATCTAGTGTGTGGTGAAGTAGCCCATGTTTGCACCTTGTCATCTCATGTTTTATCTTACTGATGTAGCTGATGATATTAACAACATGCCATGCACATTAGCCAAAATAGATACAGTGATTGTCCTTTCCCTTCATCTATGCTTGTTATGTTGACATGGTAATCCAGTAGTGTGGTGAAGCTCCCCGCATTATGAACAATGAAAAATTATGCTATTGATATTTTGAACTTACTCTTTATTTTATAATTTGAAATTGGATGGAATTGACAACACAATTATCATCTTTGTTTATACATGTGCAAAACCTATCATCTCTCTGCTTGTTTGAGGGTGATATACCTGATGGCATGCAAAAGTCTGCTGAAGGCTGTGAGACAAACCCAACATATATTGTAGCAAAGAAGGCAAAACATCTTGAAGATAGTGAGACAACCCCAAAGTCTTGTCTTGATGTAGTGTTCAAGTTACTTGAGACTAGCAGTCAGACAAGCTCACAGAATTCGTTGTCTGAATCAATTCGACTTCTTCAGTCCAAAGTTCTAGCAGAAAGGCATTCTGCAACTCAACTTTGACTTGAAGTCCTATCTCTAAGAAAGATTGCGGAGAACACCAATGAGAACCTCATTGCTAAATAGCTACACCTGGAAGCTATGACCGACATGCTAGATCGGTCTCACAACCTTGCTCAGCAGCTTGCGCAATAGTTCCCACGTAAGGCTAACCTTTCTTGAACTGTCTTGGAAGTGGTCTTGGTTCAGTATTATTTTGTTACGCTACAATGGTGCCCAGTTTTTGTAATCTGCTTCTTCATTGCACTTTATGATCACTGGTGGTGAACTTCGATGCCCAATGGATGTAATATACCATAAATCCTTTATTGTATAGTGTAGGTTTATTCTAAGTTACTATGCCGCAATTTCTTTATTGTATAGAGTAGGTTTATTCTTAATTCCTACTATTTACTGCCATCATTCGCTATCAGAAAAAAAATTGATGTAGTCGACCGGGCCGAAACATTCGCCTGTAACAGGCCTAGTTTTTAGCGGAACACAATTGGACCGGCATGCATCTTTCTTGGGACAGAATGGCCATTCGGGCCTTCACACTTTGCGCCAGGCCCACAACTTACTCCGGCCTATATTCGGCCCAAATTTTAGTTGGATCTTTTGTGGACCCAATGCTTAGTTTGGCCCATGTAGCGTTGGACCATTAACAGGCCGAATATTCTGCTGGCCTGTTATGGCCCATAAGAAAACATGGGCCTTTAGCAGGCCGAAATTCATGTTGGGCCTCAATTTTCACTAGTCGTCGATGGGCCATCAGCGGGCTGAAATGTAGACTGGGCCTTTTTTGGCCTAGTTATAAGATGGGCTATTACCAGGCTGAAACATATCTCGGGACTTAGTTGTCCCACTGATATCATGGGCCTTTAAGAGGCCGAAAGCTTAGTACAGGCATTAATGGGCCGAATTAAATGACATGCCTTTAACAGGCCCAAAGTCACGTTGGACTGAACTGTTGCCACCTTTATCACGGGCCGTTAGTGGGCCGGATGTCACGTCGGACCATATGGCCCATGGGCAGCACGGGCCATTCCCAGGCCGAAAGACACACCGGGCTGAAATGGGCCTATGTCTACATCGGGCATCTAATAGGCCGAAAGTCATTGGGTCGTAATTGAGCCCAAATATTCAGCGAATAATTAACGGGCCAGATCTGGCTTCGGGCCGTAAATGGCCCTTTATAAAACATGCCATTATTGGGCTGGTCCACTAGTACCTGAGTAAGTACTACGAGCATTTGACTGGGCCAGCCTGTTTAACCTATATGGGCCTCTGTTGGGCCCTGCCACATGTCAACGTATCATAGGCATGTCTCCTCCAATGGACGGATGACATCTGGCCCACCGAGGAGCAAACACGTGGTTCCATCGGCCAATGAGACTTTTACACCTGGAAAATCGTCATTGGTCGTTGTTGTTAGCGGGTTATTGGATCCAAAACCGGAACCGATAGCTTAACGGCGACCCGTTACGGTGGATGCCATGTGTCGGTCACCCTTGACGAAAGAACTTCTATGACGCATGATTTATTTTCATGGAAGTGGACACTTCCGTGATGATAATTTCGGTAATGTCATGGAACACTTCTACGATAGCATAGGTATGACTATCTTGATTCAGTCATAAAATCGTCATGGATGTACATGCATGACAGAAAACGTGACCTACTATGACAAACACGTATCATCACGGAAGTGTATTTTTTGTAGTTTCACCTCCTAGCAATTAAAAGTGTGATGTGTGGCGTCACGTGAATGGTAACAGAACGCACATGATCTAAATTATACAAACGTTTAAGATGTTAAAGTAACAGCTGTTTGTTTCAAAATGCCTTTGTTGGCTATTATTCAAGTGTGCCTTCTCTCAAATTGGACACAAAAAATACCACAGCATGTCGGCTGCCATTTCGTGATAGCATGCCAAGTTTCATGAATTTCAGATGAGTTTTCGATTTACTAGAATTTAAAAACAAAGTATCCCAACATTTTGCCGGCAGACAATAGTGCCCTTGTGTTTGAAATTCATTCTCATTTCGTGCATGGGACCTAAGCATGCACCCAAGGACACACATTTTATTTGTCAACCCATTTTTCTGCACTGGATCATGTGCATGTAGTACAAATTTTAATTATGCACATAAAATGCCTAGAAAACTCAGTTAATGTATAAAAATGTCCAAATGAACCCCGAAATTCCAAATTTTAACATGACACTCCTGTTGCTCTATGTTGCCACTAGGAAAAAAATTGAAAACAAGAAGAGGCAACAAATATCATTTCATCCACGAAGGAGGCTCATTCCCTATCGGAACCATGAGGCTTGATGTCAGAAGCTATGGTATGTGAGAAGCTTATACCCAAACCTGAAGCAAATGGGATAATTTTTTTACCACACCATGTTAATGTCGTTCCATGATAGCATGCCAAGTTTCATGAATTTCAAACAAGTTTTGGATTTACTAGAATTCAAAAACCATGTATCTCAATGTTTGCGGTCGAGCAACGGTGGCAAGGTGTTTGACATTCATTACCATTTCTTGCATGAGACCTAAGCATGCAACTAAGGACACATATTTGATTTATCAACCCATTTATATGCACTGGACTGTAGTTCAAATTTGAATTATGCACATAAATGCATAGAAACTCAATTAATGTGTAAAATGTCCAAACAAAACCGCAAAAATTCCAAAATTTAATAGAACACTCATGTTTTTCTATGTTGACACTAGAAAAAATTTGAAAGCAAGAAGAGGCAACGAATATCATTTCGTCCACAAAGGTGACACGTTCCCTACCGTAACCATGAGGCTTGTTGTGAGAAGCTTATACCCCCAACCTGCCCCAAAAGGAACAATATTTTTACCATGGCATGTTGATGCCGTTCCATGATAGCATGCCAAGTTTTATAAATTTCAAACGAGTCTTCGATTTACTAGAATTTAAAAACCATGTATCTCAATGTTAGCGGTCGAGCGACAATGGCAAGGTGTTTGACATTCATCCCCATTTCTTGCGTGGGACCTAAGCATCCAACCAAGGACACACATTTCATTTTTAACCCATTTATATGCACTGGAGCATGTGCATGTAGTTCAAATTTGAATTATGCACATAAATGCATAGAAAACTCTGTTAATGTATAAAAATGTCCAAACGAACCCCAAAAATCCCAAATTTTAACACAACACTCATGTTGTTCTATGTTGACACTATGAAAAATCAAAAGCAAGAAATGAATATTGTTTTGCCGACAAAGGTGGAGGTTTGTAGTGAGAAGCTCTAGTTTGTGAGAACCTTATACCCAGACCTGCCCCAAATGGGACAACATTTATACCACGACATGTTCATACTGTTGGGGAACGTAGTATTTCAAAAAAATCCTACGATCATGCAAGATCTATCTAGGGATTCAAGGAAATATGCCCTAGAGGCAATAATAAAGTTGTTATTTATATTTCCTTATATCATGATAAATGTTTATTATTCATGCTATAATTGTATTAACCGGAAACTTAGTACATGTGTGAATACATAGACAAACAGAGTGTCCCTAGTATGCCTCTACTTGACTAGCTCGTTAATCAAAGATGGTTAAGTTTCCTAGCCATGGACATGTGTTGTCATTTGATGAACGGGATCACGTCATTAGAGAATGATATGACGGACAAGACACATCCGGTAGCTTAGCATAATGATCGTCCAGTTCTATTGCTACTGCTTTCTTCATAACTTATACATGTTCCTCTGACTATGAGATTATGCAACTCCCGAATACCGGAGGAACACATTATGTGCTATCAAACGTCACAACGTAATTGGGTGATTATAAAGATGCTCTACAGGTGTCTCCGATGGTGTTTGTTGAGTTGGCATAGATCGAGATTAGGATTTGTCACTCCGATTGTCAGAGAGGTATCTTTGGGCCCTCTCAGTAATGTACATCACTATAAGCCTTTCAAGCAATGTGGCTAATGAGTTAGTTATGATATGTAGCATTACAGAACGAGTAAATAGACTTGCCGGTAACGAGATTGGACTAGGTATTGAGATACCGACGATCAAATCTCGGGCAAGTAACATACCGATGACAAAGGGAACAACGTATATCATTATGCGGTTTGACCGATAAAGATCTTCGTAGAATATGTAGGAACCAATATGAGCATCCAGGTTCCGCTATTGGTTATTAACCGGAGACGTGTCTCAGTCATGTCTACATAGTTCTCGAACCCGTAGGGTCCGCACACTTAACGTTCGATGACGATCGTATTATGAGTTTATGTGTTTTGATGTACCGAAGGTAGTTGAGTCCCGGATATGATCACGGACATGACGAGGAGTCTCAAAATAGTCGAGACATAAAGATTAATATATTGGACGACTATATTTGGACATCAGAATGGTTCCGGGTGAGATCAGGCATTTACCGATGTACCGGGAGGTTACCGCAACCCCCCGGGAGGTATATGGGCCTTATTGGGCCATAGTGGGAGAGAGGAGAAGGGAGCAAAGGAGGGGGCGCCCCCCAAGCCCAATCCGAATTGGGAGGGGGCCGGGGCCCCCCTTTCATTCCTCCTTCCTTCCCCTTCCTTCTCTCCTAATCCAACTAGGGAATGTGGGGAATCCTACTCCCGGTGGGAGTAGGAATCCCCTTGGGGCGCGCCTAGGAGGCCGGCACCCTCCCCCTCCTCCACTCCTTTATATACGGGGGAAGGGGGCACCCCATAGACACACAAGTTGATCATTGATCTCATAGCTGTGTGCGGTGCCCCTCCTCCACCATAATCCACCTCGGTCATATCGTAGCGGTGCTTAGGAGAAGCCTTGTTCCGGTAGCATCATCATCACCGTCATCACGCCGTCGTGCTGACAAAGCTCTCCCTCGACACTCTACTGGATCGTGAGTTCGTGGGACGTCACCGAGCCAAACGTGTGCAAATTGCGGAGGTGTCGTACCTTCGGTGCTAGGATCGGTCGATCGTGAAGACATACGACTACATCAACCGCGTTGTCATAACGCTTCCGCTTACGGTCTACAAAGGTACGTGGACAACACTCTTCCCTCTCATTGCTATGCATCACCATGATCTTGCCTGTGCGTAGGAATTTTTTTGAAATTACCGCATTCCCCTTCAGTGGCATCCGAGCCAGGTCTATGCGTAGATGTTATATGCGCGAGTAGAACACAAAGGAGTTGTGGGCGTGGGTATATACATATTGCTTGTCGTCACTAGTTGATTGTGGATTCAGCGGTATTGTTGGATGAAGCACCTCAGACCGAAATTACACGTACGCTTACGCGAGACTGGTTCTACCGACGTGCTTCGCACACAGGTGGCTAGTGGGTGTCTGTTTCTCCAACTTTAGTTGAATCAGATTCAATGAACAGGGTTCTTTCTAAAGATCAAAAGGCAATCACTATACCACGTTGTGGTTTTTGATGCGTAGGTAAGAATGGTTCTTGCTCAGCCCATAGCAGCCACCTAAAACATGCAACAACAAAGTAGAGGATGCCTAACTTGTTTTAGCAGGGCATGTTGTGATGTGATATGGTCAAGACGTGATGAGATATAAATTGTTGTATGAGATGATCATGTTTTGTTAAAGTTAACGGCAACTGGCAGGAGCCTTATGGTTGTCTCTTTATTGCATACGATGCAAGCACCATATAATTGCTTAACTTTATCGCTATGTGATAGAAATAGTTGCAAAAGCAATAGTTGGTGGGACGACCATGTGATGACACATTGATAGAGATCAAAATGATGGAGATCTTGGTGTCATGCCGGTGACGATAGAGATCATGACGGTGCTTTGGAGATGGAGATCAAAGGCACAAGATGATGATGGCCATATCATGTCACATATTTTGATTGCATGTGATGTTTATCCTTTATGTATCTTATTTTGCTTAGTTCGGCAGTAGCAGTATAAGATGATCTCTCACTAAATTTCAAGGTATAAGTGTTCTCCCTGAGTATGCACCGTTGCGACAGTTCGTCGTGCCGAGACACCATGTGATGATCGGGTGTGATAAGCTCTACGTTCACATACAACGGGTGCAAGCCAGTTTTTCACATGCGGAATACTCGGGTTAAACTTAACGATCCTAGCATATGCAAATATGGCCTCGGAACACTAGAGACCGAAAGTTCGAGCGTGAATCATATAGTAGATGTGATCAACATAGTGATGTTCACCATTGAAAACTACTCCATCCCGCGTGATGATTGGACATGGTTTAGTTGATTTGGATCACGTGATCATTTTGATGACTAGAGGGATGTCTATCTAAATGGGAGTCTTAAGTAATATGATTAATTGAACTTTAATTTATCATGAACTTAGTCCTGATAGTATTAGCACATATTTGTTGTAGATCAATAGCTTGCGACGTAGCTCCCCGTTTATTTTTTGATATGTTCCTAGAGAAAAATAAGTTGAAAGATGATAGTAGCAATGATGCGGACTGGGTCCGTGATCTAAGGATTACCCTCATTGCTGCACAGAAGAATTATTTCCTTGATGCACCGCTAGGTGATAGACCTGTTGTAGGAGCAGATGCACACGTTATGAACGTTTGACAAAGGTCGGTATGATGACTACTTAATAGTTTAGTGCACCATGCTTTATGGCTTAGAACCGGGACTTCAAAAACATTTTGAATGCCACAGAACATATAAGATGTTCTAAGAGTTGAAATTGGTATTTCATACTCTTGCCCGTGTCGAGAGGTATGAGACCTCTGACAGTACTTTGCCTACAAGGTGAAGGAGAATAGCTCAACCAGTGAGCATGTGCTCGGATTGTCTGGCTACTACAATTGCTTGAATCAAGTGGGAGTTAATCTTCCAGATAAGATAGTAATTGATAAAGTTCTCTAGTCACTATCACCAAGTTATTAGAACTTAATGATGAACTATAATATGCAAGGGATGAAGAAAGTAATTCCCAAGCTTTTCGCGATGCTGAAATTGGTGAAGGTAGAAATCAAGAAATAGCATCAAGTGTTGATGGTTAAAAAGACCACTAGTTTCAAGAAAAGGGCAAAGGGAAAGAAAGAGGAACTTCAAAGAAGAAAGGCAAGCAAGTTTCCACTCCCATGAAGAAGCTCAAAGCTAGACCCAAGGCTAGAACTGAGTGCTTCTACTGCAAAGGAAATGGTCACTGGAAGTGGAACTGTCCTAGATACTTAGCGGATAAGAAGGATGGAAAAGTGAACAAAAGTATATATTTGATATACATGTTATTGATGTGTACTTTAGTAGTGTTTATAACAACACCTCAGTATTTGATATTGGTTCATTTACTAAGAGTAGTAACTCGAAACGGGAGTTGCAAAATAAACAGAGACTAGTTAAGGGCGAGGTGATGATGTGAGTTGGAAGTGATTCCAAGGTTGATAAGATCACTATCGCACACTCCCTTTATCTTCGGGATTAGTGGTGAACCTCAAATAAATGTTATTTGGTGTTTGCGTAAAGCATAATATGATTAGATCATGTTTATTGCAATACGGTTATTCATTTAAGTCAAGGATAATTGTTATTCTGTTTACATGAATAAAACCTTCTGAGATCATACACCCAAGGTGAATGGTTTATTGAATCTCGATCGTAGTAATACACATATTCATAATATTGAAGCCAAAAGATGCCAAGTTAATAATGATAGTGCAACTTATATGTGGCACTGCCGTTTAGGTCATATTGGTGTAAAGCACATGAAGAAACTCCATGCTGATGGGCTTTTGGAATCACTTGATTATGAATCATTTGATGCTTGCGAACCATGCCTCGTGGGCAAGATGACTAAAACTCCGTTCTCCGGAACAATGGAGCAAGCAACTGACTTATTGGAAATAATACATACTGATGTATGCAATCTGATGAGTGTTGAGGCTCGCGGCGGGTATCGTTATTTTCTGATCTTCACAAATGATTTGAGCAGATATCGGTATATCTACTTGATGAAACATAAGTATGAAACATTTTAAAAGTTCAAAGAATTTCAGAAAGAAGTGGAAAATCATCGTAAAAAGAAAATAAAGTTTCTGCGATCTGATCATGGAGGAGAATATTTGAGTTACGAGTTTTGTCTTCATTTGATACAATGCAGAATAGTTTCGCAACTCACGCCACCTGGAACACCACAGTGTAATGGTGTGTCCGAACTTCATAACCATACTTTATTAGATATGGTGCAATCTATGATGTCTCTTACCGATTTATCACTATCGTTTTGGGGTTATGCATTAGAGACCGTTGCATTCACGTTAAATAGGACACTATCTAAATCCGTTTAGACGACACCACATGAACTGTGGTTTAGCAAGAAACCTAAGTTGTCATTTCTTAAAGTTTGGGGCTATGATGCTTATGTGGAAAAGTTTCAACCTGATAAGCTCGAACCCAAAACGGAGAAATACGTCTTCATAGGATACCCAAACGAAACTGTTGGGTACACATTCTATCACAGATCTGAAGGCAAGATATTCGTTGTTAAGAATGGATCCTTTCTAGAGAAGAAGTTTCTCTCGAAAGAAGTGATTGGGAGGAATATAAAACTTGATGAGGTAATTGTACCTTCTCCCGAATTGGAAAGTAGTTCATCACAGAAATCAATTCTAGTGATACCTACACCAATTAGTGAGGAAGTTAATGATGATGATCATGAAACTTCAGATCAAGTTACTACTGAACCTCGTAGGTCAACCAGAATATGTTCCACACCAGAGTGGTACGGTAATCCTGTTCTGGAGGTCATGTTACTTGACCATGACGAACCTACAAACTATGAGGATGCGATGATGATCCCAGATTCCGCAAAATGGCTTGAGGCCATGAAATATGAGATGGGATCCATGTATGAGAACAAAGTGTGGACTTTGGTTGACTTTCCCGATGATGGGAAAGCCATAGAGAATAAATGGATCTTCAAGAAGAAGACTGACGCTGACAGTAATGTTACTGTCTACAAAGCTCGACTTGTTGCGAAAGGTTTTTGACAAGTTCAAGGAGTTGACTACGATGAGACCTTCTCACCCATAGCGATGCTTAAGTCTATCCGATTCATGTTAGCAATTGCCACATTTTATGAAATCTAGCAAATGGATGTCAGAACAGCATTCCTTAATGGATTTCTGAAAGAAGAGTTGTATATGATGCAACAAGAAGGTTTTGTCAATCCTAAAGGTGCTAACAAAGTGTGCAAGCTCTAGCGATCCATCTATGGACTGGTGCAAGCATCTCGGAGTTGGAATATATACTTTGATAAAGAGATCAAAGAATATGGTTTTATACAGACTTGCGGTGAAGCCTATATTTACAAGAAAGTGAATGGGAGCACTACAGCATTTCTGATAAGTATATGAGAATGACATATTGTTGATCGGAAATAATGTAGAGTTTTCTAGAAAGCATAAAGGAGTGTTTGAAAAGAGTTTTTCAAAGAAAGACCTAAATGAAGCTACTACATATTGAGCATCAAGATCTATAGAGATAGATCAAGACGCTTGATATATTTTCAATGAGTACATACCTTGACAAGATTTTGATGTAGTTCAAAATGGAAAAGTCAAAGAAGGAGTTCTTGCCTGTGTTGCAAGGTGTGAAGTTGAGTAAAGACTCAAAACCCGACCACGGCAGAAAAAAGAAAGAGAATGACAAGTCATTCCCTATGCCTCAGTCATAGGTTCTATAAAGTATGCTATGCTGTGTAGCAGACCTATTGTGTACCTCACCATAAGTTTGGCAAGAGGGTACAATAGTGATCCAGGAGTGGATCACTAAACATCGGTAAAAAATATCCTTAGTGGAATAAGGAAATTTTTCTCAATTATGGAGGTGACAAAGAGATCGTCGTAAAGAGTTATGTCGATGCAAGCTGTGACACCGATCTGGATGACTCTAAGTCTTGATATAGATACATATTTAAAGTGGGAGAAATTAGCTAGAGTAGCTCCATGCAAAACATTGTAGACATAGAAAATTTGCAAAATACATACGGCTCTGAATGTGGCAGATCCGTTGACTAAATTTCTCTCACAAGCAAAACATGATCACTATTTGGGTGTTAATCACATAGTGATGTGAACTAGATTATTGACACTAGTAAACCCTTTGGGTGTTAGTCACACGGAGATGTGAACTAATCACATAAAGATGTGAACTATTGGTGTTAAATCACATGACGATGTGAATCAGATTATTGACTCTAGTGCAAGTGGGAGACTAAAGGAAATATGCCCTAGAGGCAATAATAAAGTTGTTATTTATATTTACTTATATCATGATAAATGTTTATTATTCATGCTAGAATTGTATTAACTAGAAACTTAGTACATGTGTGAATACATAGACAAACAGAATGTCCCTAGTATGCCTCTACTTGACTAGCTCGTTAATCAAAGATGGTTAAGTTTCATAGCCATGGACATGTGTTGTCATTTGATGAATGGGATCACATCATTAGAGAATGATGTGATGGACAAGACCCATCCATTATCTTAGCATAATGATCTTTCAGTTTTGTTGCCACTGCTTTCTTCATAACTTATACATGTTCCTGTGACTATGAGATTATGCAACTCCCAAATACCGGAGGAACACCTTGTGTGCTATCAAAGGTCACAACGTAACTGGGTGATTATAAAGATGCTCTACAGGTGTCTCCGATGGTGTTTGTTGAGTTGGCATATATCGAGATTAGTATTTGTGACTCCGATTGTCGAAGAGGTATCTCTGGGCCCTCTCGGTAATGTACATCACTATAAGCCTTGCAAGCAATGTAGCTAATGAG
Source organism: Triticum aestivum (assembly GCF_018294505.1). NCBI lineage: Eukaryota > Viridiplantae > Streptophyta > Magnoliopsida > Poales > Poaceae > Triticum > Triticum aestivum. The sequence continues at coordinate 372,048,186 of NC_057797.1, read as the reverse complement.
TTAGTTATGGGATGTAGCATTGCGGAACGAGTAAAGAGACTTGCTGGTAATGAGATTGAACTAGGTATTGAGATACCGACGATCAAATCTCGGGCAAGTAACAAACCGATGACAAAGGGAACAACGTATATCGTTATGCGGTTTGACCGATAAAGATCTTCATAGAATATGTAGGAACCAATATGAGCATCCAGGTTCTGCTATTGGTTATTGACCAGAGACGTTTCTCGGTACTGTCTACATAGTTCTCAAACCGTAGGGTCCGCATGCTTAATGTTCTGTGACGAGCGTGTTATGAGTTTATGTGTTTTGATGTACCGAAGGTAGTTCGGAATCCCGGATATGATCACGGACATGACGAGGAGTCTCGAAATAGTTGAGACATAAAGATCGATATATTGGACGACTATATTTGGACATCAGAATGGTTCCGGGTGAGATCGGGCATATACCGATGTACTGGGAGGTTACCGGAACCCCCTGGGAGGTATATGGGCCCTATTGGGCCATAGTAGGAGAAAGGAAAAGGGAGCAAAGGAGGAGGCACCCCCTCCCCCAAGCCCAATCCAAATTGGGAGGGGGCGCCCCCGCCCCCTTTCCTTCCTCATTTCTTCCCCTTCCTTCTCCCCTAATCCAACTAGGGAAAGGGGGAAATCCTATTCCCGGTGGGAGTAGGACTCCCCTTGGGCGGCGCCTAGGAAGCCGACACCCTCCCCGTCCTCCACTCCTTTATATACGGGGGAAGGGGGCACCCCATAGACACACAAGTTGATCATTGATCTCTTAGCCGTGTGCGGTGCCCCCTCCACCATAATCCACCTCGGTCGTACCGTAGCGGTGCTTAGGCGAAGCCCTGTTCCGGTAGCATCATCATCACTGTCATCACGCTGTCGTGCTGACGAAGCTCTCTCTTGACACTCTACTAGATCGTGAGTGCGTGGGACATCAATGAGCCGAACGTGTGCAGATCACGGAGGTGCCGTACCTTCGGTGCTAGGATTGGTTGATCATGAAGACGTACGACTACATCAACCGCATTGCCATAATGCTTCTGCTTACGGTCTACGAGGGTACGTGGACAACACTCTTCCCTCTCGTTGTTATGCATCACCATGATCTTACGTGTGCGTAGGAAATGTTTTGAAATTACTGCGTTCCCCTTCAGGGATGCGTAGCAATGAGAGGGGAGAGTGTGTCTATGTACCCTCACAGACCGAAAGCGGAAGCGTTAACTAATGCGTTTGATGAAGTCAAACGTCTTCGCGATCCAACCGATCAAGCACCGAACGCATGGCACCTCTGTGGTCTGCACACGTTCGGCTCGGTGACATCCCTCGAACTCTAGATCCAGCTGAGGCCGAGGGAGAGTTGCGTCAGCACGACGGCATATTGACCATGATGATGAAGTTACCGACGCAGGGCTTCGCCTAAGCACTACGACAATATGACCGAGGTGGTAATCTGTGGAGGGGGGCACTTCACACGGCTAAGAGATTAACTTGTGTGTCCATGGGGTGCCCCTCTCCTGTATATAAAGGAGTGGAGGAGGGGCCCAACCGGCCTCCTATGGCGCGCCCCAAGGGGGGAATCCTACTCCTACTTGGAGTAGGTTCCCCCCTTTCCTAGTCCAACTAGGAGGGGGAATGAAGGGAAGAGGGAGAGAGAAGGAAAGGGGGGCCGGCCCCCCTCCCAATTCGGATTGGGCTTTGGGGGGGGGGGCGCTCCACCTCTTGGCCGCCTCGTCCTCTCTTCCACTAAAGCCCATGTAGGCCCATTAAGCTCCCGGGGGGTTCCGGTAACCCCCCGGTACTCCGGAAAATGCCATAACTAATTTGAAACCTTTTCGGTGTCCAAACAAAACCTTCCAATATATCAATCTTCATGTCTCGACCATTTCTAGACTCCTCTTCATGTCCATGATCACATCCGGGACTCCAAACAACCTTCGGTACATCAAATCACATAAACTCATAATACCAATCGTCATCGAACGTTAAGTGTGCGGACCCTACGAGTTTGAGAACTATGTAGACATGACCGAGACTCATCTCCAGTCAATAACCAATAGCAGAACCTGGATGCTCATATTGGTTCCTACATATTCTAGAAGATCTTTATCGGTCAAACCGCATCACAACATATGTTGTTCCCTTTGTCATCGATATGTTACTTTCCTGAGATTTGATCGTCCGTATCATCATACCTAGTTCAATCTCGTTACCGGCAATTTTCTTTACTCGTTCCGTAATGCAACATCCCGCAACTAACTCATTAGTCACATTGCTTGCAAGGCTTATAGTGATGTGCATTACCGAGAGGGCCCAGAGATACCTCTCCGACAATTGGAGTGACAAATCCTAATCTCGATCTATGCCAACTCAACAAACACCATCGGAGAGACCTGTAAAGCATCTATATAATCACCCAATTATGTTGTGACATTTGATAGCACACTAAGTGTTCCTTAGGTATTCCGGATTTGCATAATCTCATAGTCATAGGAACATGTATAAGTTATGGAGAAAGCAATAGCAATAAACTAAACGATCAAAGTGCTAAGCTAACGGATGGGTCATGTCAATCACATCATTCTCTAATGATGTGATCCCGTTTATCACATGACAACTCATGTCTATGGTTAGGAAACTTAACCATCTTTGTTTAAAGAGCTAGTCAAGTAGAGGCATACTAGTGACTCTCTGTTTGTCTATGTATTCACACATGTACTAAGTTTCCGGTTAATACAATTCTAGAATGAATAATAAACATTCATCATGATATAAGGAAATATAAATAAGAACTTTATTATTGCCTCTAGGGCATATTTCCTTCAGTCACCCACTTGCACTAGAGTCAATAATCTAGATTACATTGTAATGATTCTAACACCCATGTGTTGGATGTGGGGCTCCCGCCAACCCTTAAGGTTCGAACACTAGGGTGCGTGCGAAGTCTTTACCTCCTACCGATCTACGCTCTAGCTCGCTAAGATCTTGTGGACGAACTCGATGAACTCACAACACAGAAAGACACGGGGTTTATACTGGTTCGGGCACCATTGTGGTGTAATACCCTACTCCAGTGTGGTGGTGGAGGATTGCCTCTTGGGCTGATGATGAACAATACAAGGGAAGAATAGCCTCCTAAGGTTGAGGTGTTCTTGCGCGTGAACTTGTGGTGTGTCTCTGGGTCTCCTCGAGCTAAGATCCCCTTCTATCCATTGTGGTGGCTAGTCCTATTTATAGAGGCCCTGGTCCTCTTCCCAAATATCGAGCTGGAAGGGAGCCAACAATGGTGGGCTAATTTGAAGGGGGGCAGCTAGTACGAGCCATCCTGACAAAAGTAGTCTTCGCCTGCACAAAGCTCTGGTGGTGATGTTGTCTTGGGCTCCACGATGACCTCCGTCTTGCAGTCCATGGTCTTGGTCTTGTTGCACCGAAATGGCAACCTTTGCCTGATGCCTCGGTACTCCATGGCTGTGCTTGCATCCTTTGCACCAAAGGGGAAACAAGGACGTTGCGCACGCAGGCGCCCACCTGGTGTCGATCGTCATGGCTCACGTTACGAGAGCCTCGTGAGGTTCGCCTCGCCGTGATATCTCCGCTCCTCGCGAGCTTGCCTAGCTAGGCCACTCCAGAGGAGGTCTTGCGTTGTTTGCCTCGCGAGGCTTGGCCCCTCGCGAGGGTCTTGGATGCTTCGTTGGTGAAGGTGGGATGTACAGCCTGCTGGCTCCGCCACGCCGCGGGCCGCAGGCAGGCAAGGTTGGGGACTCCCGTTCCTAGAACGTCGACAGTAGCCCCAGGGCCCAAGGTGCACTCGGGCTTGGCTTTGCGGCGAAGCAAAGGGTCAAGTTCGTAGCACCGCGGGCCCCAAAAGCCTGCGGCCTCGGTTGACGCGCGGCGGTTGATTGGGCGTGGGTGTCTCCGCTTCCCCACACTGCCTTTGAATCTGCCTGGCTATGCGGCCCCGTTTCTTGCACAGTTATTCTTCCCTCTCCACGCCTGGTTCTTCCAATCTTCCAATCTCCCTGCTTCCTTGATGCCCTACTCCACCTCCTCAATCCAACCAGCGCTCCGCCCACTTCACCGCCATGGCGCCAAAGCAAGCTCAAAAGGGGAAGAAACCTTTGTCCTTGCCAATTGCGCCTCCATCCTTCGAGCCGGCCTCGGGTGCTCAACGACGAGGCCATGGGCAAGGTGCGCCCCATGCTCACCTCCAGCTTCAACGAGTGGGGAGAGACGCCAGCCTGGCCTGCGTCTCGCTCCAGCATGGCCCGGGCAGTCACCGAGGTTCCGATCTCCATTGACGCCCTCTGGGCTGGGCTGCTTCCTCCCTTCTCCGCCTTCTTCAACGCAGTGCTCGAGCACTATCAGATCCACATGCTCCATCTCGACCCTCAATCTGTGACCCTTATTGTCGTCTTCGCTTTCGTGTGTCAGGCCATGGTGGGCATCACCCCCTCCGTGGCACTCCTCTGCCACTTCTTCTCGTTGCATCTCATTGGTGCCCGACAGAGCTCAGGGTGTGTGGGCTTCTAGGCCGTGGCTGCGACAGTAGGCATGGGGGTCTACTTCGAGCACCCTTCATCCGCGAGCGAGTTCCACACGCGATGGGTATTTGTTGATGCCGGCGTGCTCAACCCTCTGCTCCAAGCTCCGGTGGGGCCTGCCATTCCAAACTCCGGGTGGGGCCATCAGAAGCTCTCGAGCCCCTGTCTTGCCCCCGTCTGGGGCAGGCTGCGGTGGTTGAAGGACCTTGGTGTGACTGCGCCCATGGTGGTGAGGGAGTTCGTCTGGCGTCGAGTTGCTCCGCTTCAGCGCCATTCTCGCCCGATGCGGGGCTTGCTCAGCAGACGGGACAATATGAGGGTTCAGGAGGAGGGGCTCCCTCTCGCTGCACGGAAAATGGTGCTCACGATCCTATCTGGTGTCCCTCTGCCGGACGAGATGCCCAAGAAAAGTTGCATGCTGTACCGCTGCGAGAACAAGGTCACCTTTGCCGCAAACATGCCTTCCTTTGATGAGTGGGGGCTGGGCCCAATTGGCTTGGTGGGGCCCCGCGAGAATCCCGTCATCATGGTCCCCTTCTTCGCCTCCGGTGCCGAGCTCGCCCTAGGTGACGATGCGGGGGAGTGAGCGGCCACGGTGGCCGGCTGCTCAGATGTTCAGGAGCACGTGCCGAGCGGTGATCCGGGGGCGTCATCCTCAGGAGCTTGCGACGCCCCTCCTGAGGTGCCAGTCGCTGATGAGATGTGGCATGCGGCTCCCGAGGCCGAGGCTTCAGGGGCCTCGGGAGGTCGCAGCGAGAAAGAGTCGGGCTGTTCGCCACAGCCGGGCTCCCCTGAGGCTATCTGTCGGTGTCAAAACCGGCGGATCTTGGGTAGGGCGTCCCGAACTGTGCGTCTAGGCCGGATGGTAACAGGAGGCAGTGGACACAATGTTTTACCCAGGTTCGGGCCCTCTTGATGGAGGTAAAACCCTACGTCCTGCTTGATTAATATTGATGATATGGGTAGTACAAGAGTAGATCTACCACGAGATCAGAGAGGCTAAACCCTAGAAGCTACCCTATGGTATGATTGTATGTTGTAGTTGTTGTGTCCTACGGACTAAAACCCTCCGGTTTATATAGACACCGGAGAGGGTTAGGGTTACACAAGGTCGGTTACAGAGGAGATATCCATATCCGTATTGCCTAGCTTGCCTACCACGCCAAGTAGAGTCCCATCCGGACATGAGACGAAGTCTTCAATCTTGTATCTTCATAGTCTAACAGTCCGGCCAATGGAGATAGTCCGGCTGTCCGGAGACCCCCTAATCCAGGACTCCCACAGTAGCCCCTGAACCAGGCTTCAATGACGATGAGTCCAGCGCGCAGTATTGTCTTCGGCATTGCAAGGCGTGTTCCTCCTCCGAATATACCACGGAAGAATTTGAATATAAGGATAGTGTCCGACCCTGCAAAATAAGTTCCATATACCACCATAGAGAGAATAATATTTCTGCAAATCTAATTTGCTGACTTGTTTTGGAAACATGACATGACGCCATGGCCCGGTGATTATTCGAACCGTTTCCTTTAACTAGCCCCGCACATAATGCGAGGCGGTTTTTTGACACGTCTCGTCGAAGCAGAGATCATGTCCCCTTATTACGGGATTCTCATTAATACGGGCGTGGGTAACCCAACCGTGTCTAGGACTGCTAGATTATAGGCAAGTCCCAAACGGCTACGGAGAGGACGCTTGATATTCACCCTCTGTATAAAGGGACAAGGCTTTACTTTTTTCCCTCCCGTGTTTAATCGAATCCTTCCCCCGCCGCGAGTTCTAACACCCAAAGCCCAGGTTAGGTGCTCCGGATCTTCAATCATGTCCGAATCTAGCCTTCAAGGCCGATGGATGCCCTCCTCCGTTACAGAGGAAGACATCAAGAAGTTGAGGGAGGCCAGATACCTAACCGACGAGGTTTCGCATCGGCTGCCTGCCCGAGGGCAGGTCTTACCTACTCCTGAACCCAACGAAGACGTCGTGTTCATCTCCCACTTCCTTCGAGGACTAGGCCTCACTCTGGATCCCTTCGTTAGGGGGTTGATGTTTTATTACGGTCTAGATTTCCATGATCTAGCCCTGGACTTCTTTCTCCACATCTCGACATTCATTGTCGTGTGTGAGGCCTTCCTCCGCATTACCCTTCACTTCGGCATGTGGCTCAAGACCTTTGACGTGAAGCCGAAGACGGTCGAGGGGCACTATGCGGCATGCGGAGGCGCATTAATAAGCAAGATAGAAGGAGCTCCGTGGCCCAAAGGTTCCTTTCCAGAGGTGTCCGGATTATGGCAACATGAGTGGTTTTACATCACATCTCCTAGAAGTGCCAAGTGGGTGGCTGCCCCTGCTTTCCACTCAGGCCCTCATCCACAACTGATGTCATGGATTAGCAGAGGGCTGAGCTGGGGCCTTGCCAAGGACGTGCCTGTACTGCAAAGCCGCATCCAAAATCTCTTCGAAGGAGATTTCAGTTAGATTATGGTGGCGCAAGTTATGCTGGTTCGTTGATTCTAGCCTTGCAAATGCCAGCCCCTCCGCATGTGGGAGTTCAACCTAGAAGGGCCGCGTACTATTCAGAATTTCCTCGGCCTGACGCACGAGGAGATGTACAAATCATTCTTCGGACCCCAAATAGAGTGTCCGGATACTACCGAGGATGTGGGCCTGAGCAGCAACCGTACCACCGACCAAGTAAGTAATCCTTTAGCCGAACACACCGTCTCTTATTTACAATGACGTCATTCTGAGGAATCGCTCTTTGACCAGGACTGGATAACAAAGGCGAAGATGATTCAGTGTTCGGCCCCCCTTCCTGAGGGTTTGGAAAATCCGTGTAACGCCCCGAGACCGTTGCGCCAGGTGTCTTCCAGTTATTCGCCGGCGTTGCCATGTCATTTGCTTGCATGTTGCTTTTCATCATGTCATCATGTGCATTGCATCATCATGTTTTCGAAACTTGCATTCGTCCGGGTTCTCCGAGTTCTCTCCGTTGTCCATTCTGAGCCCAACCACACTTGCACAAGCCTGCGGCATGTCCGAAATAGTATTTTATAAGTGGCCGGAAAATGTTCTCGAAATGGGATGAGAGTTGACGTGTGGTCTTATTATAATGTAGATAGACCGCCTGTCAAGTTTCATCTCATTCGGAGATCGTTTGATGCCCCAACGGGTAACTATAGCGGCAATATAGCTGGTCTAACGTCGGACGTTTTTGGTCTTCGGAAACCGTGCCGGGCTGCATCTCTCCCCTCTTCTCTCAGACCGACCCGCTCTTCACGATCCTCCAGACCCAACCTAACCTCTCTTGTCAGCCCGCGGCCCTCCTCGCGCGTGCGCCTGAAAGCTGTCCCAGACCCGACCCGGGCAGTCGTCACCGTTGGATCCGGATCATCCCCAAACATCTACAAAATATCACCGTTTTATTATTTGGACTCCCTAGCCTACTCTTTCTGAACCGTTCGATTTTGATCGGATGATCCAAACTCCCCCTTTTCCTTATTTTTATAGACCACCACCTACCAAATCAACCTAACCCTAAAATCTAGGAGCCTTGTCCCTCCGCCGCCACCTACCTGCCTTTTCCTCTCTCTAGGGATCCATCCCGTCGCCACATGCTCTCTCCTTGGATACATCACCGACCAATCCCCACTGGAATCCATTCGATCCAATCCATGCACCGATCTATCCAACCACCACAGCCCATGCAGAACCCCTGTTCCCCTCATCGTGAGCCAGGGAGAGAAGCTCCCTGTCGCCTCCTGCATCGTGCCGTCCCCGTCGCCCCGGCAAACCATGTCTCCGGCGACCATTACCAGATGAGTGTCGCCCACTTCTTCTCCTTCCCGTTCTCCTCCCGTTTCTCCCTCTCTCATCTCTCTCTGTTCTTCTTTCTCTGTCGACAAGAAGACCCCGCCGCCGTGGATGCCCTGCGACGCCTCGTCGCCGTCTTAACCGGCGCCACCGCTGAGAACGCCCTCGCGCTTGCTCCGTCGCGCCATCACCCGGATCCGCCTCAACTCCTTCCCTTGCCAAATCCATCGTCGCCGGCCCCCTTTGCACCCCTGGCTGCCGCTGTCTGCATCGAGCAAGAGCAGCTCGTCGCCCAGTGCCTCGGCGCCCCTACGCCGCCGGAGTCCTCAGCGCCGCCGTGTCCGCTGCTGCTCCTCTTCATCGAGCCGCCCAAGTCCCAGCAAGCCGCGCCCCGTCCGTTGCATCTTCGCCATGTCCCTGCTGCCTCTGTCACGAGGGAGACCAGCGCCGCACCCTGCTTCCTTTGAATCAAAAGCGAGCACCCGCTCCACTCGACGCATTGACCGCATCGCTCGCACGGGCTGGCCTCGCTTCGTGCCTCATCGCGCCCCGCCCGTGGCCCAGCAAGTCGCTGCGGCCCAACCTCTCCATTGAGTTGGGCCAAGGCCCATGGGTCAGGCCACCCCCAGCGCCTCACCTTTCTTTTCCTGCTGCTGGGCCAATTCAGTTCCAGCCCATTGATACGTCTCCAACGTATCTATAATTTTTGATTGCTCCATGCTACTTTATCTACTGTTTTGGACTATATTGGGCTTTATTTTCCGCTTTTATATTATTTTTGGGACTAACCTATTAACCGGAGGCCCAGCCCAGAATTGCAGTTTTTTGCCTGTTTCAGTATTTCGAGGAAACAGAATATCAAACGGAGTCCAAATAGAATGAAACCTTCCGGAACGTGATCTTCTCACCGAACGTGATCCAGGAGACTTGGACCCTACTCCAAGAAGTTTCCGGGGAGGTCACGACGATGGAGCGCACGCCCCCCACCCCCTGGGCGCGCCCCCTGCCTCGTGGGCCCCTTGGAGCTCCACCGACGTGCTCCTTCCTCCTATATATACCTACGTACCCCCATTAGACCAGAGACGGAGCCAAAAACCTAATTCCACCACCGCAACTTCCTGTATCCACGAGATCCCATCTTGGGGCCTGTTCCGGAGCTCCGCCGGAGAGGGCATCCATCACGGAGGGCTTCTACATCAACACTATAGCCCTTCCGATGAAGTGTGAGTAGTTTACTTCAGACCTTGGGGCCATAGCTAGTAGCTAGATGGCTTCTTCTCTCTTTTTGCGGTGTTCTCCCCCTCTCTCGTGGAGATCTATTCGATGTAATCTTCTTTTTGCGGTGTGTTTGTTGAGACCGATGAATTGTGGGTTTATGATCCAACTTATCTATGAATAATATTTGAATCTTCTCTGAATTCTTTTATGTATGATTGAGTTATCTTTGCAAGTCTCTTCGAATTATCCGTTTGGTTTGGCCAACTATATTGGTAGTTCTTGCAATGGGAGAAGTGCTTAGCTTTGGGTTCAATCTTGCGGTGTCCTTACTCAGTGACAGAAAGAGTTGCAAGACACGTATTGTATTGTTGCCATCGAGGATAACAAGATGGGGTATTTATCATATTGCATGAATTTATTCCTCTACATCATGTCATCTTGCTTTAGGTGTTACTCTGTTTTTAACTTAATACTCTAGATGCATGCTGGATAGCGGTCGATGAGTGGATAATAGTAGTAGATGTAGGCAGGAGTCGGTCTACTTGTCACAGACGTGATGCCTATATACATGATCATACCTAGATAACCTCATAACTATGCTAAATTCTATCAATTGCTCAACAGTAATTTGTTCACCCACCGTAGAATATCTATGCTCTTGAGAGAAGCCACTAGTGAAACCTATGGCCCCCGGGTCTATTCTCATCATATCAATCTCCATTACTTTATTTTACTTGTTTTGCTTTTACTTTTTACTTTGCATCTTTATACCAAAAATACCAAAAATATTATCTCTATCAGATCTGACTCTCGTAAGTGACCGTGAAGGGATTGACAACCCCTAAGCGTTGGTTGCGAGTTGCTACCGTTTTGTGTAGGTACGAGGGACTTGCGCGTGACCTCCTACTGGATTGATACCTTGGTTCTCAAAAACTGAGGGAAATACTTATGCTACTGTGCTGCATCACCCCGTCCTCTTCGGGGAAAACCAACGCTAGCTTGAGACGTAGCAAGACGGATTTCTGGCGCCGTTGCCGGGGAGGCCTACGCCAAGTCAAGTCAAGATTTACTCTCCCGTGAAAGAGCCATTTCTGGCGCTGTTGCCGAGGAGGCCTACGCCAAGTCAAGTCAAGATTTACTCTCCCGTCAACAAGCCATTTCTGGCGCTGTTGCCGGGGAAGCCTACGCAAAAGTCAACATACCAAGTACCCATCACAATCTCTATCTCTCACATTACATTATTTGCCATTTGCCTATCATTTTCCTCTCCCCCACTTCACCCTTTCCGTTTTATTCGCCCTCTCTTTCCCAATCTCCTCCTCTTTTTCCCTTTGCCTTTTGTTTGCTCGTGTGTTAGTTTGCTTGCTTGTTCGTCACGATGGCCTTAAAAGGATAGAAGATATCGAAAACAATGTCAGGAAGTTTATGGTCTTGCAATTTGAGCATAATAATTTCTTTAGAAACGAGATTAAGGAACAAAAGAGTTTTATGAGTTATATGAACAAAGAGCTCGATGATATGTCCAAAGAATTTGATTGTGTAAGAGCCCAAATTGCTCATCTTGAAAAAATGACCGCTGAAATTTCGGATATGCAAGCCACCTTAGTCAATAAGATGGCCGCTAAACCGAATAACTATGAGAATCAAGATGAAGATCTAAAAGTTATTGACGTGTCCCCTATTAAATCTTTGTTTTGCAATATGAATCTTGATGAATCTGATTATGATCTTCCCTTACCTAGAAGGCGTTCTAAGAATTCTGTGTTTTTAGATCCTGATGATGAAATTGATAAAAAAGGGATTGAAAGAAATAAAAATCTAGATATTGCTAAACCTAATATTTTGGATCTCAAGGAATTTAACTATGAAAATTGCTCTTTAATTGATTGTATTTCCTTGTTGCAGTCCGTGTTAAATTCTCCTCATGCTTATAGTCGAAATAAGGCCTTTACCGAACACATTGTTGACGCCTTAATGCAATCTTATGAAGAAAAGCTTGAGTTGAAAGTTCTATCCCTAGAAAACTCCATCATGAGTGGGAACCTACAATTAAGATTAAAATTAAAAATTACGAGTTTCATACTTTGTGTGATTTGGGTGCTAGTGTCTCTACTATCCCCAAAGCTTTGTGTGATTTGTTAGATTTCCGTGACTTTGATGATTGCTCTCTAAACTTGCATCTTGCGGATTCCACTATTAAAAAGCCTATGGGAAGAATTAATGATGTTCTTATTGTTGCAAATAGGAATTATTTGCCCGTAGATTTTATCGTTCTTGATATAGATTGCAATCCTTCATGTCCTATTATTCTTGGTAGACCTTTCCTTAGAACGATTGGTGCAATTATTGATATGAAGGAAGGGAATATTAAATTCCAATTTCCCTTAAAGAAGAGCATGGAACACTTTCCTAGAAATAAAATAAAATTACCATATGAATCTATCATGAGAGCCACTTATGGATTGCCTACCAAAGATGGCAATACCTAGATTTATCCTTGCTTTTATGCCTAGCTAGGGGCGTTAAACGATAACGCTTGTTGGGAGGCAACCTAATTTTATTTTATGTTTTTTGTTTTGGTTCTGTTTAGGAATAAATAATCCATCTAGATTCTGTTTAGATGTGCTTTTATCTTTTAATTAGTGTTTGTGCCAAGTTAAACCTATTAGATCTTCTTGGAAGATAGTTATTTGATCTTGCTGTAATTTCCATAATCTTTGCGCTCAGTGTCCGAATTGTCAAAAATCACCAGAACGTGATAAAATAGTGATTCCAATTGCTGCTGATCAATAAACAAATTTCCCAGGTCGTCTAATTTTGGTAGAAGTTTTTGGCTTCCAGAAGTTTGCATTAGTAACAGATTACTACAGACTGTTCTGTTTTTGACAGATTCTGTTTTGCGTGTGTTGTTTGCTTATTTTGATGAATCTATGGCTAGTAAAATAGTTTATAAACCATAGAGAAGTTGGAATACAGTTGTTTTAACACCAATACAAATAAAGAACAAGTTCACTACAGTAACTTAAAGTAGTGTTTTGTTTTCTTTCTCTAACGGAGCTCACGAGATTTCTATTGAGTTTTGTGTTGTGAAGTTTTCAAGTTTTGGGTGAATTCTTTTGATGGATTATGGAACAAGGAGTGGCAAGAGCCTAAGCTTGGGGATGCCCATGAAACCCCAAAGATAATCCAAGGACACCAAAAAGTCAAAGCTTGGGGATGCCCCGGAAGGCATCCCCTCTTTCGTCCACTTCCATCGGTAATTTACTTGGAGCTATATTTTTATTCACCACATGATATGTGTTTTGCTTGGAGCGTCTTGTATTATTTGTGTCTTTTCTTGTTAGTCTACCACAATCATCCTTGCTGTACACAACTTTTGAGAGAGCCATGTATGAATTGAAATTTGTTAGAATACTCTATGTGCTTCACTTATATCTTTTGAGCTTGATAGTTTACTCTATGTGCTTCACTTATATCTTTTTGAGCGTGATAATTTTTGCTCTAGTGCTTCACTTAGATCTTTTAGAGCACGGTGGTGGTTTGTTTTAAAGAAACTTGATCTCTCATGATTCACTTAGATTATTTTGAGAGTCGTTAATAGCATGGTAATTTGCTTAATGTTAATATACTTGGTATTCAAGATATGTGAAACTTTCTTTTTAGTGGGTTGAATACTAAGATAAGTTTGATGCTTGATAATTGTTTTGAGATATGGAGGTGATAATATCATAGTCGTGCTAGTTGAGTAGTTGTGAATTTGAGAAATACTTGTGTTGAAGTTAGCAAGTCCCGTAGCATGCACGTATGGTTAAAGTTGTGTAACAAATTTGAAGCATGAAGTGTACCTGGCTTGTGCATCCTTATGAGTGGCGGTCGGGGACGAGCGATGGTCTTTTCCTACCAATCTATCCCCCTAGGAGCATGCGCGTAGTACTTGATTTTTGATGACTTCTAAATTTTTGCAATAAGTATATGAGTTCTTTTGACTAATGTTGAGTCCATGGATTATACGCACTTTTACCTTTCCGCCACTTGCTAGCCTCTTCGGTACCGTGCATTGCCCTTTCTCACATTGAGAGTTGGTGCAAACTTCGCCGGTGCATCCAAACCCCGTGATATGATACGCTCTTTCACACATAAACCTCTCTATATCTTCCTCAAAACAGCCACCATACCTACTTATCATGGCATTTCCATAGCCATTCCGAGATATATTGCCATGCAACTTCCACCACCACCATCATCATCATCATCATCATCATCATCATCATCATCATCATCATCATCATGACATGCTTTACTTTTCTCATATTGCCATTGCATGATCTTGTAGTTGACATCGTATTTGTGGCAAAGCCACCATGCATTATTTTTCATACATGTCACTCTTGATTCATTGCACCATCCCGGTACACCGCCGGAGGCATTCATATAGAGTCATATCTTGTTCTAGTATGGAGTTGTAATCATTATGTTGTAATCAATAGAAGTGTGATGATCATCATTATTAGAGCATTGCCCAATCAAAAAAAAAGAGAAAGGCCAAGAAGAAAGGAAAAAAATAAAGGCCCAAAAAAAAGAGAAAATAAAAAGGGCAATGCTACTATCTCTTTTTCCACACTTGTGCTTCAAAGTAGCACCTTGTTCTTCATATAGTGAGTCTCATATATTGTGCTTCAAAGTAGCACCATGATTTTCATATAGTGAGTCTCATAATTTGTCTTGTTCATACTAGTGGGAATTTTTCATTATAGAACTTGGCTTGTATATTCCAACGATGGGCTTCCTCAAAATGCCCTAGGTCTTCATGAGCAAGCAAGTTGGATGCACACCCACTAGTTTTCTTTTGTTGAGAATTCTTAGCTCTAGTGCATCCGTTGCATGGAAATCCCTACTCCTTGCATTAACATCAATTGATGGGCATCTCCATAGCTCATTGATTAGCCTCGTTGATGTGAGACTTTCTCCTTTTTTGTCTTCTCCACACAATCCCCATCATCATATTCTATACCACCCATAGTGCTATGTCCATGGCTCGCGCTCATGTATTGCGTGAAGGTTGAAAAAGTTTGAGATTATTTGAGTATGAAACAATTGCTTGGCTTCTCATCGGGGGTATAGAAGTTGGGAACATCTTTGTGTGACGAAAATGAAGCATAGCCTAACTATATGATTTTGTAGGGATGAACTTCCTTTGGCCATGTTATTTTGAGATGACATAATTGTTTGATTAGTATGCTTGAAGTATTATCATTTTTATGTCAATATGAACTTTTGTCTTGAACCTTTCGGATCTGAATATTCATACCATGACTAAGAAGATTTACATTGAAATTATGCCAAAGTATCACTCCGCATCAAAAATTCTCTTTTTATCATTTACCTACTCGAGGACGAGCAGGAATTAAGCTTGGGGATGCCTGATACGTCTCCAACGTATCTATAATTTTTGATTGCTCCATGCTACTTTATCTACTGTTTTGGACTATATTGGGCTTTATTTTCCACTTTTATATTATTTTTGGGACTAACCTATTAACCGGAGGCCCAGCCCAGAATTGCTGTTTTTTGCCTATTTCAGTATTTCGAGGAAACAGAATATCAAACGGAGTCCAAACAGAATGAAACCTTCGGGAACGTGATCTTCTCACCGAACATGATCCAGGAGACTTGGACCCTACTCCAAGAAGTTTCCGGGGAGGTCATGAGGGTGGAGGGCGCGCCCCCTGCCTCGTGGGCCCCTCGGAGCTCCACCGACGTGCTCCTTCCTCCTATATATACCTACGTACCCCCATTAGACCAAGACGGAGCCAAAAACCTAATTCCACCGCCGCAACTTCCTGTATCCACGAGATCCCATCTTGGGGCCTGTTCCAGAGCTCCGCCGGAGAGGGCATCCATCACGGAGGGCTTCTACATCAACACCATAGCCCTTCCGATGAAATGTGAGTAGTTTACTTCAGACCTTCGGGTCCATAGCTAGTAGCTAGATGGCTTCTTCTCTCTTTTTGGTCTCAATAATGTTCTCCCCCTCTCTCGTGGAGATCTATTCGATGTAATCTTCTTTTTGCGGTGTGGTTTGTTGAGACCGATGAATTGTGGGTTTATGATCCAACTTATCTATGAATAATATTTGAATCTTCTCTGAATTCTTTTATGTATGATTGAGTTATCTTTGCAAGTCTCTTCGAATTATCCGTTTGGTTTGGCCAACTAGATTGGTAGTTCTTGTAATGGGAGAAGTGCTTAGCTTTGGGTTCAATCTTGCGGTGTCCTCACTCAGTGACAAAAAGAGTTGCAAGGCACATATTGTATTGTTGCCATCGAGGATAACAAGATGGGGTATTTATCATATTGCATGAATTTATTCCTCTACATCATGTCATCTTGCTTAAGGCGTTACTCAGTTTTTAACTTAATACTCTAGATGCATGCTGGATAGCGGTCGATGAGTGGAGTAATAGTAGTAGATGCAGGCAGGAGTCGGTCTACTTGTCACGGACGTGATGCCTATATACATGATCATACCTAGATAACCTCATAACTATGATAAATTCTATCAATTGCTCAACAGTAATTTGTTCACCCACCGTAGAATATCTACGCTCTTGAGAGAAGCCACTAGTGAAACCTATGGCCCCCGGGTCTATTCTCATCATATCACTCTTATTACTTTATTTTACTTGTTTTGCTTTTACTTTTTACTTTGCATCTTTATACCAAAAATACCAAAAATATTATCTCTATCAGATCTCACTCTCGTAAGTGACCATGAAGGGATTGACAACACCTAAGCGTTGGTTACGAGTTGCTACCGTTTTGTGCAGGTACGAGGGACTTGCGCGTGACCTCCTACTGGATTGATACCTTGGTTCTCAAAAACTGAGGGAAATACTTACGCTACTGTGCCGCATCACCCCCTCCTCTTCGGGGAAAACCAACGCTAGCTCGAGACGTAGCACCCATCATGTTTTTTTTCCTGCCCAGTGAATTTAGTTTTTCCTAGAGAGTGCCAGTTTTGCAGAACGGCCCCTAAACTTCATGCATTTAATATCTTCACAACCGTGCATCGGATTAAAACAAACATAATATGAAACTTGCTTAGAATTTGATCTAGTTTAATAATATGCAACTTTCATCTATGTTTAAAATGTGTAAAATGTTGTTTGTTTAAATTTGCTTAAATAACATGCTAAAATGGTTTAATTCATAACTAAATAACCGTAGCTCGGATTTTAATAAACTTTATATTTAAACGGGGTAGAATTTTGCCTAGTTTAATATGGTGGCTTCACTTTGCATGCTTAACAACTCTAAAATTATGTTTAGGTCAGAACATTACCAAACCTAATATATGCATATGGGGATTTACTAGAATTGTTGTTCGTTGCTTCCAGCCTCATTTAAACTTGACTAGATAGGTAGTTTTACTTTGCTTCATCCTCTTGCCATGTTTAACAACATTTAATATTGTTGGGTACATAAACAAGATCGAACTAAATAACTTGAATGTGGTGTTTCGTCAATCTGCAACGGAGTTGTATGCTGAGCTCCACTTAATTTGTAGGATTGTTTGTGCATTTTGCCATGCCATGCCTCATTAAACTGGACATGCATCATACTTGTTTGCGCATCGTGCCATGCTTATGTGATGTTTGTTTACTATGTTGTGTGCTTCTTTCCGGTGTTGCTTCTTCAGGTTGGTTCCGATTACGTCGCGTTTGTGAGGATCCGCTCGACTACGTCCGTTTGTCTTCCTCATGGACTCGTTCTTCTTCCTTGCGGGATCTCAGGCAAGATGACCATACCCTGTGATACCTACCACTTGCTTATCATGCCTCCCATATTGTTAAGCCAAGCCTCTAACTCACCTTGTCCCAGCAAACCGTTGTTCGGCTATGTTACCACTTTGCTCAGCCCCTCTTATAGCGTTGTTAGTTGCAGGTGAAGATTGGAGCTTGTTCCATGTTGGAACATGGATATTTTGTTGGGATATCATAATATCTCTTATTTAATTAATGCATCTATATACTAGGTAAAGGGTGGAAGGCTTGGCCTTATGCCTGGTGTTTTGTTCCACTCTTGCCGCCCTAGTTTCCTTCATATCGGTGTTATGTTCCCGGATTTTGCGTTCCTTATGCGGTTGGGTTATAATGGGAACCCCTTGACAGTTCGCCTTGAATAAAACTCCTCCAGCAATGCCCAACATTGGTTTTACCATTCGTCACCTAGCCTTTTATTTCCCTTGGGTTCTACAGACTCAAGGGTCATCTTTATTTAAACCCCCGGGCCAGTGCTCCTCTGAGTGTTCGTCCAACCTGTCAGCTGCCGGTGGCCACCAGGGGCAACTCTGGGCTGGCCTACCGGAACCTTGGACAATCCGGTGTGCCGTGAGAAAGAGATATGTGCAGCTCCTATCGGGATTTGTCGGCACATTCGGGTGGCTCTGCTGGTCTTGTTTTACCATTGTCGAAATGTCTTGTAACCGGGATTCCAAGTCTGATCGGGTCTTCCCGCTAGAAGGAATATCCTTCGTTGACCGTGGGAGCTTGTGATGGGCTAAGTTGGGACACCCCTCCAGGGATTTGAACTTTCGAAAGTCGTGCCCGCGGTTATGGGCAGATGGGAATTTGTTAATGTTCGGTTGTAGAAAACCTGAAGTTGATCTTAATTAAGATGCACCAACCACGTGTGTAACCGTGATGGTCTCTTTCCGGCGGAGTCCGGGAAGTGAACATGGTGTTGGAGTAATGCTTGACGTAGGTTGTTCTAGGATCACATCTTGATCATAGTTCTTCGACCATGCTTTTGCCTTCTCTTCTCGCTCTCATTTTCGTATGTTAGCCACCATATATGCTAGTCGCTTGCTGCAGCTCCACATCATACCTTTTACCCTACCTACAAGCTTAAATAGTCTTGATCGCGAGGGTGTGAGATTGCTGAGTCCCCGTGACTCACAGATACTTCCACAACCAGCTTACAGTTGCCGTTGAACTGTGCCGGTGACGCAACTGAGCTCAGGAGGAGCTCGATGAAGACTTTGTCCGTTGTGTTGTTTCATTCCAGTTGATCAGTAGTGGACCCCAGTTGGGGACGATCGGGGATCTGTGTAGCTTTTTGGGGTAGTCTTCTTTTATTTTGGTTCCATAGTTGGACCTTGATTGTATCTGGTTGATGTAATGTTTTATTCATGTAATTGTGTGAAGTGGCAATTCTAAGCCAACTATGTATCTCTTTCCCTTATGTATTACATGGGTTGTGTGAAGATTACCTCACTTGCGACATTGCTTTCAATGCGGTTATGCCTCTAAGTCGTGCTTCGAAATGTGGGAGATATAGCCGCATCGAGGGCGTTACAAGTTGGTAATCAGAGCCTTCCCCGACTTAGGAGCCCCCTGCTTGATCGAATCGTTGGCATTGTTGAGTCTAGAAACAATGTTTTGAGTCATTTAGCATTATATATATCAGAGAGTTAGGAATTATTTTTACTCCCCAGTCCCTTCGTCGCTCTGGTGAGGCATCCTGACATAGAGTTTTGACTCTTCTCTCCTCAAATTTCACTAAAAAAATTTAGGATCACGCGGGTATCTTGGAATCGTTCTGATGGTTTTGTGACGAGAACATTGTTCTTGGTGCCTCCTGACATTTAGGGGTTGTGGCAGTGTCCCGGGGAGTTGAGCTCCGAGGTGTTGTCGTCACAATTTTATCGATGTAGTTCTGGAATACCTGAGTTTAGTTTCGCCGACATCGAAAATCTCTTTTATGCAGTTGTTGGTGAGATAACCTCGAAGCCACCCAGTACTGGGGCAGGAGTTCGGGAGTATTGCCATAACTCGTATAACGGATGCTTTTCGAAGGTTGAGGTAAATGATTTCCGAAGGTTTCTTGGTTATGTGTTGAAGGATGGATACAGCTGGATATAGGATTTGTTAGTTTTGGGTGAGATATTATGCTTCCCCTGTATCCCCAACTTGATTGCATAACCGGAAAGCTTCGGGAGTTTATAAGTGGGAATTCAAGTAGCTCCTAGGATATCTTTCCGACGGATATATGATATGAAATTGGGGTTCGACGTCTAGTGGTCCGCCCATTCACGGTTGGTTTTACAGTGGTCTCGTTGTGTCTTAAAGAGTCCTTGGCTATGCCGACTCGGGGACGCTTTGTATGTCATGTGCACTGCCTTGTACATGATGGTGTTGTACGATCGAGCCCGTGTAGGCCCCACCATGAAAACTTCGGACGAAATCTCTATCATATGTTTGTTCCAGCTTATTCTGCAAGCCAATCCTTTGTTTTGTTTCAATTTGTGGTATTCGAGTTGCTTTGAAGTCAAATGTGGATTCCATACCTTTCCTAAATGGTGTTCTTATACTCCGATGTGAATACTAATCCTTCTCGATCAGCGAGTCTGTCATGCCAATCCTTTTCAACCGGTGTGTCTCTCTTCAAGTGGATCCGATCACTTCAACATTCGCAAGATCAATTATCAGTTCTTCTCAACGGTGTTTGTTTCATCCGTCTCCAGGTTGCCTTTGTTTTTCCCGCCCACCCACCCTTTTTCCTCAAGGACTAGGATTTCCTTATCAAGTATCCTTTTATTCTTGTGAAATATCTCCATTCTTTTCTGTCAATATTCTTACCCGGTGGTTCTCGTGAAGATTCTCTACAAGTTCATCATCATTCGTTCTTTTCTTCTCCGGTGGATTCAATTCAAGCTTTCGATGTTGATCATATCTTTTTCCTCGTTTCAAATACCTTCTCATGCCGGTGCTCCTCATATTCATTCACTCTCGCTATTCTATTATTCCGGAGTGCTGAAGATATCTCCAAGATTCGTGTTTCCACTCTGCTTTCATTCAAACTCTTTCGAGGATGTTATCTCTTTCAAGTCATTTAATTCAACCAGCGCAATCCTCTCTTTTAAATCATTTCAACGGTGTTTCTTTTGAGTGGGCCCTAACTCACAGGTCTTTTCCCAGGATCTTACCTGACTCTTCTATTTTCCCGGAGCTATTCCCAAATTCTTTTCGAAATTTGACGTAAGAATGATTCATCATCAGTCATATGTATTTCACCAAGATCTTTCAAAATCTTTTCATCGTTGGTTCAACTTTTCCATTCTTCTTTATTACGGAGTATCTCGGTAATTCTTGGTGGCATTTCTCATCGTCATTCTCTACATTTGAAGACCGAAGAATATTTTTCCTCTTAATCTTGCTCCATTCTCTTCAAGATTCATGGTTTTAGTTTGCTGCCATCCTCTCATAATTGGTTTTGATTGTGAGATTTCTTTTCACCCATCCGGAGCAATTCAAGAGTCTTCTCAGTTTGAGTATCTGAAGTCCATCTTTTCAGGGTTTTTTCTTTCTCAGCTTTCAGTTATCATCCTCCAATCTTATCGGTGCATCATTCAAGTATTCTCTTATCAGCTCTTGATTTCTTTGTTCTCTTGTATCTAAATTCTATCAAGCATCTTCGTTCATTTGCTAAATTCTTCCCGGTGTTTCTTTATTTTTTTCTTCGTTCATTTTCAATCCTTATGGTGGTTCGTTCAAGATTTCTCTTCCTTCTTTGTCATATTAATTCATTATTTGTTTCGATTCTACCGGTGGTTCGTTGAAGACGTTCTCAAATTTATGCAATATTTATCTTAATCCTCTCTACGAGAATAAGTAGTATGCCAATTCCATTGCTTGTCATCAATTTGAATTGGTGAAGGATAAGCATAATGTAATTCTTATTCTTGTTTCATCCATATGTTAATCTTTTTCTTCCAGAGTTTGTTCACGATGATTAAATTCTCGGTTTCACTTGATTCATCTTTTCTTTTCCAGAGTTCCAAGTTTCAACTTATCTCGTCGCAGAGCTTCATCCAATCATCGCAAGGTTTCACCTTGTGTTTTCAACTTCTCTTTCTTTCCGTTATCCTTTTGTTACCGGAGTTCTTCATGAAGGTTCTACATGATGGTGCATCAAGGATTTATTTCCTTCTCGAAGTGTTCATCAACATTCTTTTCTAAGGACCTCAAGTATTCTTCTTCGTGCAGTCCGGAGTGCAATTCTTTCTACCATATTTTTGGAGGTGGTATTATGTCATTTTTGATAATTTGAGTTCATGTTCCATGATTCACATGTTGTTAAGAATGAGTTATTTTAAATCCATCAATCTCGTCATTGGAGTTATCTTGGGTGATATTTCACCTAAAACCTTCCCTAAGGATCGTTGCTATTTATGGTGCTTATAAATGACCCAAGTTCTTCATTTATCCTCCTCGTGAAATAGTTTCTCGTCTCCGTGTCATATAAATCTAATCAAATCTTTTCCGTGAGTGGCATAATTTCACCTCATAGTTTTGAGATGTTCTCCATAAGCCCACTACAAGCTTATATTTTCATTGTTGGTTTTCCTACAACTCCGTTCGACCATTCTCCTAAGGATGCCTTTTCAAGCTCAATTGTGGCACAACTTGGCATTTTCTTCCCCATTCTTTTATTTCAATTATCTATCTTCTATTCTTTTGTTCCGGAGCCATTGTGATGTTGCTCTTTTCTCTCATCATCTTGGATCGTGTTCTTTTTGTGCTTATCCATTTAACCGGAGTGTGTGCCCGCTGCTCAAGTTCTTTCATTTTATCAAGCCTTGCATATCTTTCCAACCGGAGTGCTGTTTGAAGTTGTTCTTCCTTATTTCTTTTTCTAACGGAGTGTTTTCAACTTCGTTCATCTCCGTTGTATTCTATTCTTGAAATGGTTTAACCTTTCAAGGTTCTTTGGTTTCACTCGTTTGTCAAAGAAGCAACTTAGTTTTACCTCTTCTCTTTCTCTTTCGTTTTTCACTCCGGTGCGATTCTAGATCTCGGGACGAGATCCTCTCGTAGTGGTGGTGTGTTGTAACGCCCCGAGACCATTGCGCCAGGTGTCTTCCAGTTATTCGCCGGTGTTGCCATGTCATTTGCTTGCGTGTTGCTTTCCATCATGTCATCATGTGCATTGCATTATCATGTTTTCGAAACTTGCATTCGTCCGGGTTCTCCGAGTTCTCTCCGTTGTCCGTTCTGAGCCCAACCACACTTGCACGTGCCCGCGACATGTCCGAAATAGTATTTTATAAGTGGCCAAAAAATGTTCTCAGAATGGGATGAGAGTTGGCGTGTGATCTTATTATAGTGTAGATAGACCGCCTGTCAAGTTTCATCCCATTCGGAGATCGTTTGATGCCCCAACGGATAACTATAGCGGCAGTATAGCCGGTCTAACGTCGGACGTTTTTGGTCTCCGAAAACCGTGTCGGGCTGCATCTGTCCCCTCTTCTCTCAGACTGACCCGCTCTTCACGATCCGCCAGACCCAACCTAACCTCTCTCGTCAGCCCGCGGCCCTCCTCGCACGCGCGCCCGAAAGCTGTCCCGGACCCGACCCGGGCAGTCGTCACCGTTAGATCCGGATCATCCCCAAACATCTACAAAATATCACCATTTTATTATTTGGACTCCCTAGCCTATTCTTTCTGAACCGTCCGATTTTGATCGGATGATCCAAACTCCCCCTTTTCCTTATTTTTATAAACCACCACCTACCAAATCAACCTAACCATAAAATCTAGGAGCCTTGTCCCTCCGCCGCCACCTACCTGCCTTTTCCTCTCTCTCGGGATCCATCCCGTCGCCACTTGGTCTCTCCTTGGATACATCGCCGACCAATCCCCACCGGAATCCATTCGATCCAATCCATGCACCGATCTATCCAACCACCACAGCCCATGCAGAACCCCTGTTCCCCTCATCGTGAGCCAGGGAGAGAAGCTCCCTATCACCTCCTGCCTCGTGCCGTCCCCGTCGCCCCGGCAAACCACGTCTCCGTCGACCATTACTAGATGAGCATCGCCCCCTTCTTCTCCTTCCCGTGCTCCTCCCGTTTGTCCCTCTCTCATCTCTCTCTGTTCTTCTTTCCTGTCGACAGGAAGAACCCGCCGCAGTGGCTGCCCTGCGACGCCTCGTCGCCGTCTTAACCAGCGCTGCCGCTGAGGACGCCCTCGCGCCTGCTCCGCCGCGCCATCGCCCGGATCCGCCTCAACTCCCTCCCTTGACAAGTCCATCGTCGCCAGCCCCCTTCGCGCCCCTGGCTGCCGCTGTCTGCATCGAGAAAGAGCAGCTCGTCGCCCAGTGCCTCGGCGCCCCTGCGCCGCCGGAGTCCTCAGCGCCGCCGTGTCCACTTCTGCTCCTCTTCATCGAGCCGCCCAAGTCCTAGCAAGCCGCGCCCCATCCATTGCATCTTCGCCATGTCCCTACTGCCTCTGTCGCGAGGGAGACCAGCGCCGCATCCTGCTTCCTCTGAATCGAAAGCGAGCACCCGCTCCACTTGACGCGTTGACCGCATCGCTCGCATGGGCCGGCCTCGCTTCGTGCCTCATCGCGCCCCGCCCACGACCCAGCAAGTCGTTGCAGCCCAACCTCTCCACCGAGTCGGCCCAAGGCCCATGGGTCAGGCCACCCCCAGCGCCTCACCTTTCTTTTCCTGCTGCTGGGCCAATTCAGTTCCAGCCCATCATGTTTTTTTTCCTGTCCAGGGAATTTAGTTTTTCCCAGAGAGTGCCAGTTTTGCAGAACGTCCCCTATACTTCATGCATTTAATATATTCACAACCGTGCATCGGATTAAAACAAACTTAATATGAAACTTGCTTATAATTTCATCTAGTTTAATAATATGCAACTTTCATCTATGTTTAAAATGTGTAAAATGTTGTTAGTTTAAATTTGCTTAAATAACATGCTAAAACGGTTTAATTCATAACTAAATAATCGTAGCTCGGATTTTAATAAACTTTAT
Organism: Triticum aestivum; assembly: GCF_018294505.1. Classification (NCBI taxonomy): domain Eukaryota; kingdom Viridiplantae; phylum Streptophyta; class Magnoliopsida; order Poales; family Poaceae; genus Triticum; species Triticum aestivum. Next base: position 372,023,782 of record NC_057797.1, on the reverse strand, counting down.
ATGTAGATGGGGTAGAATTTTGCCTAGTTTAACATGGTTGCTTCACTTTGCATGCTTAACAACTCTAAAATTATGTTTAGGGCAGAGTAGTACCAAACCTAATATATGCATATGGGGATTTACCGGAATTGTTGTTCGTTGCTTCCGGCCTCATTTAAACTTGACTAGATAGGTAGTTTTACTTTGCTTCACCCTCTTGCCATGTTTAACAACATTTAATATTGTTGGGTACATAAACGAGATATAACTAAATAGCTTGAATGTGGTGTTTCGTCAATCTGCAACGGAGTTGCATGCTGAGCTCCACTTAATTTGTAGGATTGTTTGTGCATTTTGCCATGCCATGCCTCATTAAACTTGACATGCATCATACTTGTTTGTGCATCATGCCATGCTTATGTGATGTTTGTTTACTATGTTGTGTGCTTCTTTCTGGTGTTGCTTCTTCGGGTTGGTTCCGATTACGTCGCGTTTGTGAGGATCCGTTCGACTACGTCCGTTTGTCTTCCTCATGGACTCGTTCTTCTTCCTTGCGGGATCTCAGGCAAGATGACCATACCCTCGAAATCACTTCTATCTTTGCTTGCTAGTTGCTCGCTCTTTTTCTATGCCTATGCTGCGATACCTACCACTTTCTTATCATGCCTCCCATATTGTTAAGCCAAGCCTGTAAACCCACCTTGTCCTAGCAAACCGTTGTTTGGCTATGTTACCGCTTTGCTCAACCCCTCTTATAGTGTTGTTAGTTGCAGGTGAAGATTGGAGCTTGTTCCATGTTGGAACATGGATATTTTGTTGGGATATCACAATATCTCTTATTTAATTAATGCATCTATATACTTGGTAAAGGGTGGAAGGCTCAGCCTTATGCCTGGTGTTTTGTTCCACTCTTGCCGCCCTAGTTTCCGTCATATCGGTGTTATGTTCCCAGATTTTGTGTTCCTTACGCGGTTGGGTTATAATGGGAACCCCTTGACAGTTCACCTTGAATAAAACTCCTCCAGCAATGCCCAACTTTGATTTTACCATTCGCCACCTAGCCTTTTCTTTCCCTTGGGTTCTGCAGACTCAAGGGTCATCTTTATTTAAACCCCCGGGCCAGTGCTCCTCTGAGTGTTGGTCCAACCTGTCAGCTGCCGGTGGCCACCAGGGGCAACTCTGGGCTGGCCTACCAGAACCTTCGAAAATCCGGTGTGCCCTAAGAAAGAGATATGTGCAGCTCCGATCGGGATTTGTCGGCACATTCGGGTGGCTTTGCTGGTCCTGTTTTACCATTGTCGAAATGTCTTGTAACCGGGATTCCGAGTCTGATCGGGTCTTCCCGCTAGAAGGAATATCCTTCGGTGACCGTGAGAGCTTGTGATGGGCTAAGTTGGGACACCCCTGCAGGGATTTGAACTTTTGAAAGCCGTGCCCGCGGTTATGGGCAGATGGGAATTTGTTAATGTCCGGTTGTACAAAACCTAAAGTTGATCTTAATTAAAATGCACCAACCGCGTGTGTAACCATGATGGTCTCTTTCCAGCGAAGTCCGGGAAGTGAACACGGTGTTGGAGTAATGCTTGATGTAGGTTGTTCTAGGATCACTTCTTGATCATAGTTGTTCGACCGTGCTTTTGCCTTCTCTTCTCGCTCTCATTTGCGTATGTTAGCCACCATATATGCTAGTCGCTTGCTGCAGCTCCACATCATACCTTTTACCCTACCTATAAGCTTAAATAGTCTTGATCGCGAGGGTGTGAGATTGCTGAGTCCCCGTGACTCACAGATACTTCCAAAACCAGCTTGCAGGTGCCGTTGAACCGTGTCGGTGATGCAACTGAGCTCAGGAGGAGCTCGATGAAGACTTTGTCCGTTGTGTTGTTTCATTCCAGTTGATCAGTAGTGGAGCCCAGTTGGGGACGATCGGGGATCTGTGTAGCTTTTTGGGGTAGTCTTCTTTTATTTTGGTTCCGTAGTCAGACCTTGATTGTATCTGGTTGATGTAATGTTTTATTCATGTAATTGTGTGAAGTGGCGATTGTAAGCCAACTATGTATCTCTTTCCCTTATGTATTACATGGGTTGTGTGAAGATTACCTCACTTGCGACATTGCTTTCAATGCGGTTATGCCTCTAAGTCGTGCTTCGACACATGGGAGATATAGCCGCATTGAGGGCATTACAATCCAGTACTGGAAAAGATGCTCGAGCTAGCACCTTGCCCGGAGCCCTCAAAGGAAGACAAAGGGGGAATAATGAGGGCGAAAGCGGGCCTCCATCGCTACCTATTTCGACTGAGGGAACGAGCACCTCCGTGAGGGAGGATAACCGTGGGGAGGAATCGGACATTCTCTCACCCCGGGGAAGGAAGAGGACTACCTCTGAAGATCTGGAAACCAAGGTTTCCAAGCGGGAGAAGAAATCTCCACCAGAGGGTCCTGCCTTGGAGGGTGCTCTTGCCGCACAAAGTCCGCGCGGGGATTAGCCCTCCAACAAGCTGTAAGTAATCAAAAAGTACTTTAATAGTGGAGATATACTACCTTACCTCTGAGGAAAATAACCGAAGTATTTATTGCAGTTCGGATCTTAGCCCTTCTTAGCAGAGCTCGTCTTCGGGGGATCTTCTTTCCGGAGATGATGGATTGCGAAATGCCTCCCCCGGACTCCTCCGCTCAAGAAGCGGGCGACCTTGAAGTGTCGTCACGAAGGGCCTCTCCGGATCAGGCGAGGCCAGAAGATAATCCTATAGTCACCCGAAGTCCCCAGCGTCCAGCTCTCGAAGAGAGCAAACAGAAGAGTCCGACACCGTCTGGTATGCGGTCGGACGTAGTGCGAGAGCTATTGGAGCGAGCGGCCATCTCAGAAGAACACCGTACATTGATGGGTACGGTGATGGAAAGGATCTCATCCGCCGAAAGTGGGTTGCATGATGCCTTTATGAGTCTACTAACGGGCTTTGAGGTACGTAAAATGATATACATTTGTGATGGTACCGCACATTTTTAGGTGTGCCCTATGTAGATAGTAGCCCCTGAGACTCTGGTTGTCGCCGAAAACGATGGCAAACAGAGGATCGTAGTCCCAGGTAATAACCATACCACTTTGATGTGCAGGTAGCGGGAGCTCCGGTGGCTAGCCGGACTCATGAATTTGCCGGACTGAAGCGGCAACTGGATGCGGCGGATGCCGACATCGAGCTTGTTAACAAGAGGCTTGACGAGGCACATGGTAAGTGTTATTTTCTGGTGAATGCCACATAGTAAGAGCAGCATGATGCCAGTATCTTTAATATGTTGTGACTGTAGATGGAGCTGCCACTGTGGAAACCTTGCGGGCAGAACTTGCCCGAGCCAAGGAACAAGCAAGGATTAGTAATGCGACTGCTTTGAAGGGGCCAAAGAGTTGAAAGCCGAGAAGGCCGCACATTGCGAGAGCAAAGAGAAGATGGCCAAGATGGCCGTAGAATTAAAAGACATTGCCGACTGTTGCCGGTTCCTAGAAAAAGAAAACCGAGCGCAGGCAACGGACCTTGAGAAGGCCACGATGGCAGACAAAGACACCCGCTCTGCTATGAGAGCAAAGAAGGAGGAGCTGCGGGAAGCCGGGGATATTGCGGCTAGGAAGCCCTTCATGCTATGGAGGAAGTTCGGAGATCCACGGTCTGCCCCTCTGGATCGGTTGTGGTGTTTGGCAGATGCATATATGGACTTGGCGGCGAGCGCTACCGATGCGGCCAAATACTTCCAAGGTCAAACAAATCGTGAAGTGGACAAGCTATTCTGGTCGCAATTCAAAGTTCCAGAGCGTCCGCTTCCATTGACTGATCAGCTAGCCGAATGGGCCGAACTAAATAGGTTGTCCGGACTCGCCATGAGGTCTGTCGTGGATCAGCTATGGCTGGAAAAGCCAAAGACGAACAGCTATTTCAGCTTAGTGCAGTAGTTCCTTGGTGTGGTGCCGCGCATTAATGCGATGAAGAGGTCGGCATGCATAGAAGGCTCGCAGATGGCCCTTGCTCGTGTTAAAGCATACTGGGCGGAGATGGACGCTACCACTATTGCGGCGCAGGGTTCGGCCATAGGCCGAGTGGCTGCCGAGCACTATTTCGAAGAGGTTCTCGAGGGTGCTCGTTTGATAGAGGCCCAATGCTCGAAGAATATTATGTTTGAGTGACATGTATTCCCATTGTAAACACAATGTTTTTATGAAATTTAGTAAGGTTGTATTTATACTTTTGCCGGAAAGTAATATGATGCCTCCTGTGCGGCCGTTTATGTATATATGTATATAACCTGAAAGATTGCAGTCGTCGGCTTCAGCCCTCACACATATAATGCGGAAGTGCTCGCAAAAAACGTGTGTTCACACTTAACCCAACGTTTTGGTCCTATTAAGGAGGTGATAGCGCAGCGAACGAGGCAACCGGACTATAAGCTTTAACACTTTCACTTGGCCATAGGAGTTTGACAGTTGGGCTACTAGATAGCCCCTGGTGGCTCTGCACTCTCCTGATCTCAGGGTGCGTACATGCCTGGCTGGAAAATGGCTCTTTGTTAAGGAGGAGGAATTCTAACATTCCGATAGGTCATCGAGTGGTTGACCAGTCTCACGCTATATCATGACAGTCAATTTTCGGCTTTCTCTACTGAGGTGCTCGTCCGGATGAACCAGGGCACAATCGCAGTAGTTCTCCTAGTGCTGCCTTAGCTGATAAAGCATAACGTAAGGCACCAAAACACAGGAGCCGGGCAAACCCAACATTTGACCAAAGACAATGATTCGGAGCTGATGCATATAAGGCCAAACTCACGACGCCGAACACTCCCTAAGGTATTCGGTCTTTATGGTATTAACCGGGCCTAAATAGTGCCCTTTGTAAGAAGCCCCTTGTGTCCAGGTACGTGCATTATTCTGACATGGCCACATGCCAAGACGTCAGCATCCTTCTCAATTGTTCTATGAATTCGAGGGATGTGTATCGACAAGAGACAGTAAAAAAAGGTTTACGCAGGTTCTTAATCTAAAAAGAATCCTTGGAGCGGGTCCATGCTGCACATCTGCGCCTGTGTCTCTGTTGTGCCGTATGCTGGACGGGTGTAGCACGATGGTCATCTGTAAAAGAGAGGAACTTAGGTGAAAAAGTTGTCGTGCAAAAAGGTGGTTTTTTAAAGAAACCATGTATAATTAAAAATGAGTAAAAAATTGCCACTTGTCTGCGCACATTGAGCCCCTTGTATTTGTAATAGGGGTGTGGCTGCGCCGGACTCGTCTAACCATGTCCATGTTCTTGATGACCTATCGAATGCTTTAGTTGGTGAGGCCGTTTTTAGTGTGCGGCTGATAAGGCAATCGCATTCTTTTCGGCGCGCAAAGATCGCTCAATATTTCCGTTCAGTGTAATGATGCCACGTGGACCGGGCATCTTGAGCGTGAGGGAAGCGTAATGCGGTATTGCATTAAAGCGAGCAAAAGCTTCGCGTCCAAGTAGTGCTTGATATCCGCTTTGGAACGGAGCAATGTGGAAGGTTAAATGTTCGCTACGGAAGTTACCGGGGAAGCCGAATATAACTTTTAGTAGCAGGGAGCCCATGTAGTGAGCCCCTGGGCCTGGCGTTACTCCTTTAAAGGTAGTGTTGCTATGGCGGATTTTCGTTGGGTCTATCCCCATTTCACGGATTGTATCCTGGTATATCAGGTTTAAACTGCTGCCACCGTCCATCAGGACTCGTGTAAAGTGGTATCCGTTAATTATTCGGTCTAATACCAGGGCAGCGCATCCTGCACGCTGGATACTTGCTGAGTAATCACAATGGTCAAAAGTGATCGTTTGAGACAACCAGTGGTAGGACTTCGCTGTGATAGGCCCTTGGGCATGTCTCTCTGGGAGTGCCGCTTTGCTTCCCTTGATCACGTGTAACACGTTGACTGTTTTGACTTCTGGTGGAAACTTCTTTTGTTCCCCAGTGTCTTGCTTGAGAGGCTCATCCTCATCTTCGCTTGGTGTATCCTCCCCCTTGTGTACGGCGTTGAGCTTGCCGGACTGCTTGAAGCCCCAACATTCTCTGTGGGTATGACATACTTGGTCCAGAATTTTGTTTAGGCTGGACAGTTTGTCTCTGGCGCCTTTAGAGGGCGGCTTTTGCTGACTTGGCAAAGAGCTTTTGAATCCAGCGTTTACTGCCGTGCTCTTCGTGCTGTCTTCTTTATTCCTGCGTTTGTTATTGTTGTTGCGCCGTGATTTCCTGTTTCCATCTCTAGCTTCAGATGTACTAGGGTCGCTGGTGCTGCATCTGGCTAGCCAGCTATCCTCACCTGCGCAAAAGCGGGTCATGAGGCTTGTTAATGCTGCCATTGTTCTCGTCTTTTCTTGGCCGAGGTGTCTGGAAAGCCATTCGTCATGGACGCTATGCTTAAAAGCTGCCAAGGCTTCGGCGTCCGGACAGTCGACTATTTGGTTCTTTTTAGTAAGAAACCTGTTCCCAAGCTTTCGGGCTGACTCTCCGGGCTGTTGAGTTATATGACTCAAATCGTCCGCGTCCGGAGGTCGGACATAAGTCCCTTGAAAATTTGCCCGAAAAGCGTCTTCGAGCTCTTCCCAACTTCCAATGGAGTTTTCGGGGAGGCTTTTAAGCTAGTGCCGAGCTGGCCCTTTGAGTTTGAGGGGTAAGTATTTAATGGCGTGGAGATCTATCGGATTTCGGGTTCCGGCAGACCCTAGAGGTTCGAACACTGGGGTGCGCGCAGAGATTTCACCTTCTACCTACCTGCACCCCACCGCCTCGCTAAGATCTAAGATATGGAAAGAACAGCACAAGAGACACAGGGTTTATACTAGTTCGGGCCACCATTGTGGTGTAATACCCTACTCTAGTTTGTGGTGTGGTGGATTGCCTCTTGGGCTGATGATGATGAGCAATACAAGGAAGAACAGCCTCGTGAGGGTCTGTTCTTGGCTGGGGGATGAACTGCTAGGAGGAGTTCAGTCACCCTTCTCTCTCTCTCTCTCTGCGTGATGCTACTCGATCCAATCCCAGCTTGTTTCTGGATTGGCCGATCCTCTCTACCCTGGGGGTCGCTAGTCCTATTTATAGGCAAAGGCCCTGGGCCTCTTCCCAAATATTGAGCGGGAAGGGCGCCAACAATTGGCCATTTTGAAGGGGAACATCTGGTACACTTATCCTGACTAAAGTTGATCCTCGCCTGCCAAAGGCTCGGGCGGTGACGCTGGCTTGGGCTCCACAATGACTTCCTCCTTGCCGTTGGGCTGGTCTTGGTCTTGTTGCACCGAAACGGGTGCCTTTGCTTGATGCTCTCGCCTGCGCTTCCTCCCTTTGCACCAAAGAGGAAAGGAGGACACTGCGCGGGCTGGAGCCCGCCTGGCGCCCTTGGTCGTCATGGCTTGCGTCACGGGCACTTCGTGAGGTACCCCGCCTTGATCTCTCCGCCTGCTCGCGAGCCAGCCTGATGAGGCCGTGCCTGAGGAAGCTCCGTGTCGTCCGCCCCGTGAGGCTTGGCCCCTCGCGAGGGTCTTGGGTCTGTGTTGATGAAGATGGGCCATGCTGGGCCCCCCTTTGAGCCACACCACAGGCCGCAGGCAGGCAAGTCTGGGGACCCCCATTCCTAGAATGCCGACAGTAGCCCCCGGGCCCAAGGCGCGCCCGGACTTGGTCGTGCAGGGAGGCGAAAGGGCAAGAGCGAAGCGCCGTGGGCCCTAACAGCCTGCGGCCTTGGGCGCCGCGTGACGGTTGATTGGACGTGAGCGCCTCAGCAACCGCGCGTGTTGATAAAGGAGCGGCATCTGCCTAGGCTTTGCTTTTTTTGCTTTCTTCGGTTGCTGCTTAGATCCCCTTTCCTACGCCTCTCCTTCCTTCCTCCAAAATTTCCAGATCTACGTCGACCGCGTGACCTAGGAAGCCATGGCGCCTCGTCAGTCCCCGGCCGGAGCTTGGTACTCGTCTGCCCTGGATTCGCCGAATGTGTCGGAGGAGAGCCTCGCCCGGTTGCGCCGGATGGCGGCGGCGCAGGGCATCGACGGGGCGAAGGTGTTCAAGGCCGGCTCCGCCACCCCTGAGGGCCAAGGGAGCACCTTCTATCCGCTCTTTGTAAGCACCATTGCTGCTGGCCTGGTGCCTCCCTTCTCCGAGTTCTTCTTCTCTGTCCTCCGTCATTATAAGCTATAGGCTCTGCATATCCACCCCAACTCCGTCCTTCTCCTAGCAATCTTCGCCTATTACTGCAAGGCTCACGTAGGGGTACATCCCTCAGTGGCCTTGCTGCGCCACTACTTCTACCTCCGGACCTCTCGCGGTCCTGCTTCCGCGTGCGCGAGCTTCGTCGCGTACGGTGGCGCCATTGCAATTTCGAACCCCGGGAAAAGGATTGAGGGCATCAGGAGCAAGTGGGTCTTGGCAGATGCTGGGCGCATCCACCCTCGGCTGATCTTGCCCATGGAGCAACCCACGAACTCCAGCGATTGGGGTCGAGCGGAACTCGCGGACCCCCGCGCGAAGCTGGTGTTGGAGAAGATGGACGCGGATCTAAGGCCGGCCAACATGGCGGCGGCGAAGCTGACCGGCGCATCGCTGCTGAGGGAATTCCTGAAGCACCAGCTGGCTCCAATTCGGCAGTACTCACTTCCAATGTGGAGGCCCCATCCGAGCCCCGCGGTCTTGGTCGACGAAGATCTGGCTGCGGTCCTCCAATCTCTGGTCGGGGGCGATGTGGCGAGGTTGCAGAGCGCTCCTACGCCCTTGTTCCTCCGTGACGACTGGGAGCAGGTAGTGGAGTCCATGCCTGTCTTCAACGGGGACGGGCCTGTGCCCACAGAGGCTCCCGAGGAACCGGTGGACGTGTCCTCCGACGACTCCAGCGAAGGGGAGGAAGGAGGGGAGCGGGAAAAAGGGCCTGACTCCGAGGCGACTAACGGAGAGTCGAGGGCTCCCCTCCCCCGGCGCAGGTCCCGCGTTCTCCGCCTCTCTCCGAGCGATGACGACGAGGATGATGACGAGGAGGGCGGCGGGAGCTTGCCCCGATCCCGAAGAAGGATAGGACCGGGCTGATCTCCCGCGGGTCTGCCCCGGCCCCGAGGCGGACCGCAGACGCGCCTTCCGCTCCCGAGCTTCCCGAGGTTGACCCTTCCAGCCGGCTTTCAGGCTTCAAATTTGGCCGGAGGCTGCCTGAGCTCACTGGCGACGACCCGTAAGCGCTTGATTCTTGTCTTTATTTCTTGTTCTGCTGCTGAGGCTTGACGTCCGCATCTCTTGGATAGGCTGGCGCCCGCAGCAAAGAAGCCGAAGGGAGCTCCTGAGGTTCCATCCAGGGCAGCGCCTCTGCCCGCGAAGGAAGGTGACCGTGACGCACGGGCCTCTCCTTCCCGGTCGTCCTCGCGAGGCCTGGCTGAGCCGGCTGGGGCGAGCTCAGCCCCCATGGCCCAAGCGACTCCCGAGGTGCCTTTGCCTGTTGCCACCACCACAGCCGTTGGGGCGCAGCAGGCTCCGCCTCAGGATGCTGTGGTCGCGCTGCCGCCTTCTCCTCCTACTCCACTGACTGTTATCTCTCCGACTCCTCCTGCCGTTCTGGATCGTGCTGCTTCTGAGGTGGACCGGCTGCGGCAGGATCTTCTTGGCGCCGACCTTCGCTTGGTGGTCGGGCGCTTGTAGCTAGCTTCAGGATGGATTCGCTCCGATGCTTTGATTCGGGCGGCGCTGGTCCGGGCCTCGACGGCTTGCGATGAGGAGAGGCAGGCCGTCCTTGAGGCGAAGGCTGCTCGTGATGCAGCCCTGGGGGAGGTGGTCGACGTCCGTGGTTGCTGCAAGGTGCTGGAGGATGAGCTGCAAGGCCTGCGGGACCAGCTCGCGAAAGAGGCCCGCCTTCGCCAAGAGCAGGAAGAAGGCGTGAAGGCTCGCGTGGCGGCCGTCAAGGACCAGGAGGCCAACCTCAGGAAGCGCCGTGACCGCCTAGGCGCACTGGAGCAGGAGTTGGGGGCGAGGAAGGTCGAGCTGGACAACAAGGCCGAGGTTCTTGTCAAGGACCGCGTGGCCTTCGCGGAGATGGAGGCGAAGGCTCGCTCCTTGCTGAGGACGCTTTACGACAGCGGCCTGGAGAGCCCGCTGGCTGGCGCCGAGGACGGCCCCGCCAAGCTGCTTCCCTTCCTAGTTCGCGCTCTTGAAGATGTCGCCCTTAGCCTTGGCCCCACGGCCGAGGCCGAGGCGCGTGTCCTGTCTTCTGCAGCACTAACGCGGGTCCTCACCCACATCTACCTTCACGATCCCAGCGTCGACCTCGACAGCCTGTTGGAGCCAGCAAGCGGCGAGCATGCCGCTGCCGCTGCCGAGGCCGTGAAGGGTCGCGCGGAGGCTCTGCTGGGGAAGTTCCGGGCCTTCAGCACCAAGCCGAACCGAGGTGCTGCCGACCCTGCTGCTCCATGAGGCGAACCCACTCCGAGCTGCTCCGCCGCCGACAAGTGACTCCGTTGTGGCTCCTGTGCTGCCTTCAATTCCTGCACATGTATCATGCCTCGGAGAGGCATTTAAACTTGCGTTTGACATTGAGATAACAGTGTGGACTGTAATATTTGCTTTTGAATTCCTTGAAATTTGCGCTTTTCCTTCCTACTTGCTTATGTTCTACGCCGGCAGAGCCCGACCACGCGCATACCTCAGCCGCCATTAGCCCCGACCAGAAACCAGGACGGGACCAAGGAGTGAGGGGCTACGTGACAAGTTAGGCTCCTGAGTCGCGATGCTCAGGAGTCCCCCTTGGCGCACGAACAACAAGTAGGGAGGTGAGATGTGGGTGGATCTACCGTTCTACGTGTGCAGAGCCCGGCCCCGGCATACCTCAGCCGCCGTTAGCCCCGACCGGAAACCAGGACGGGACCAAGGAGTGAGGGGCTACGTGACCAGTTAGGCTCCTCAGTCACGATGCTCA